>NC_139463.1:128937500-129537500 GCF_057233095.1 Heloderma suspectum | reverse complement strand
AGGATTGCGGCCTAAGTATGCGTGTGACCTCACAAGCGCTGCAAGAACAACTGCTGTGGGTTTCCCCACACACAAGCGTGCTCACACATCACCCTACAAAGACCAGATGTGTCCCTGCCCCCCAGTCGCCTGTGAGGCTCACCCTGCTGGTGAGGAGTCGGCCACGGGGTGCAGCTGCATTGTCAGTTCTCCCAGCTTGGTGAAAGCGGCTCCGGCAGCAGAAAAAATCTCGCCCACCTGTGGAGTGCAGGGGAACAAAGGGGTGAAGTGAGAGGAAAAGTCTGTTCTGGGGGGGAGGAGAGGAGAGGAGCAAAGTCCTACAAAAGCCCCTCCTAGAGCTGACCAGTTAGCAGTAAAGGGGAAAAGGACCCCCAAATATCTGCCCCCGCATGGGTGAGCATGAATGCGCCTGACTCCTGATGGAGTCGACAGGAACTTCCACCAGAATAAATGGGTCAGTCTTTATGGTGCTATAAGACTCTTCGCTGGTTTTGGCCTTGCCCCAAAGGCCCCATCCACACCTGTCACCTTACACATGGTGAAGTGAGGCCAGAGCACCTATGACCATATGCAGAGTACTTTGCCTTTCTCTCCCTTAAGAGTGCGGGGGGGGGGGGAAGCAGAGGAGGGAGGGAGCCCTCGATGCCCCACCAGCCCTTTAGAAAAAGAAAACTATTTTCTCTTCCCCCCCCCGCGCCCCTAATAAAAAGCAGTTGCCCCAAACAGCCCCACAAAGAGAGGGGGGAGGGACTTCGCCCCACTCGAAAGCAAGCAAACATGAAATGACCCCCCCTGCCACTCCCCAGGCCAAAAACGAATGGGGGGGAGGCGGTGGAGAGAGAGAGTCCCAATTTCGCCCGCCCCTTCTGCCCTATTGCACGGATGGTTCTGCATTAAGCAACAATAATAATAACAATAACAAATACTGATAATCCTGCAGCGCCCGTCCTTCGTTTCTTGCCTCACCATGAAGCGGTGTCAGGGCCCAAGCCCCCGCCGCCCCCCACTTGGCCGAAGGCGCGCGGCACTCTGCCTATGCTCAGAAGCACCCTCCCCCATCCTCCCAGAATCCTTGGCGACAACAGCGGCTTCCTGCTCTGCCTTCCGTAGGTACCTTGGTGGAGGCCGACGTCATGGCGAACCTCGCCGCCGCCGAGTCGGGGCTGACGAGGGGCGGGGCGGGGCCCGGCCGCTCTGCCTCCGCCGCGCCTCCAAACACTCTATGGTCCCGGCCCGCTCGCGCGCTGGTCACCACGGCAACAGCGGGCGCTCCTTCCTCAGCGCTCTATGGTGGAAGCCTGCGGAGGTGAGCGTGCGCCGGAAGGCTGGCCCGGCCGCGTCACGTGGGACCCCGCCCACGGGAGGCGGGGCGTCTGGGGAGCCGCCGCCGCCGCCGCCGCGCGCCTCGGGGGGGGGCCCCGGCCGCGCGCCCTGCAGGGCCGCGGGGCGCCGCCTCCGCAGGGCGCCCGGCCGGGGACGGCCACTCCAGCGGCGGGGGCGCGGGACGGCCCCGCGACCGGCGAGGCCCGAAGCCGCGGGAGGCCCGGGGCCCTCCGCCCAGCCGGCACGGCGCGCCGGGCGCCCGCGAGGCGCCTGCGCCCCGCACGGGGCCCCTTCTCCCGCCACCGGCGGCATCAAGCCGGGCCAGCAGCCCCCACGCGGCCTGGTCTCCCCGCGGGCCTCGCAGGCCCAAGCGGTCATGGAAGCAACGGCCCTGGCGGGTCCAGCGGGGCTCTTCGCCCCGGCGGGCGAGACACAGCCGGAGGGGCGGGGGCGCCTTCCTGCCCCGCCTGCAGGCCTCGCGGAGCCATCCCCGCCGGCCTAGGCGCACCTTGGGGGCCACCTGGCCCAAGCGCCTTCCCGCCGCGCTGGGGAACGTTCCCCCGCCGAGGAAAGGCCCGGCCGGTCGGCCGGCCCTCCCCCAAGCAGCTCGACCCGCGAGGCCGTTTCTCCTAGCCGGCCTTCGGCCTGGTCCAGCGGGGCGCTCCTCGTTGCAATACAGGTATACCAATTAATATGACGGAGTCTCGAAGCATTTCACCTCGAGATATCGTTGGGTTGGCTGGCTGTACATAGGGGAAGGTAGTGAGCTAGGCATCTGGTCCCAACTTAGTTAGGGCCATCAGAACCTTGAACACTGTTGAGTAGCTGATGGGCTACATTATGTTCTCAAAGGACACCTTATATGCTTCCAAAGGGAAGGCGTTCCAGGCTGGGCTCACAACTGAACTTGGCCACCCATCTTGAAGGGGTCAAAGGCTCATTGTAGTTTTGGACAGCTGCTCTTCTGGATACCTGCCACCTGCCATCACTACCCGCCCAGTCCAGAGCGGGGACACTGTTCCCAAAGGCTGCAAGCTTTGGTTCACTTACTTGGAACTAAGTCTCATTGGACTGAATGGAACTTCTGACTACACATGCTTAAGATCTTTCCACTCCAAGCAGGGAAGTGCAGAGCCAGCTGGCGTGGCACCCAGCCCTACCCACCCCACCCCCAAAAGGGGAAACCCCAGCAAATGGAACAGAAAGAGCAAAGCAGGCACAAGGATCAAATACTGTTTATTGCACATGTGACCAGAGACAGTAAAGAACTCCAAGGCGTCTGTCCCTCTGTGTTCACGCTACTGTTCCAATGCGGCCAGGGCAAGGCTGCCACCCCCCTTCTCCTCCCTCCACCCCCTCCGAATTGAGGGCCAAGGAGAGAGAGAAGGCAGAAGCCCTGTTGTGGCACTACACAGGTCTGGTGGACAACTTGTCAAGGGGCCAGTCCTCAACCCAGCCCGCTGAGAAGGTGCCTGCCAGCCAGCCATCACTTCCCATGGCTGGACCCACCCCACACCCCCAGAAAGAGCGACAGGCTCCAGAGTTGCACATAAAAGCAGCAAAACTAACAGGAGCAGAAACCAGAACAGACCAGAGAGCAGAACAAGGTTACAAGTCATACTCTGGTCCTACTAACAGGCTCCCCACTACCCGCCCCGCCACACACACACAATCCTTCCCAGCCACCAACAATTCAAGTTTGCACAAAAAACACTGGAGATAAACATCAAACATGGAACCAAAATGACACAGACAAGAACTGGAGAGGACTAGCTCCTTGATGGCTGCATGAACCAAGGACTTGGACACAGCACTGAGATCTCCCTGATGTGTGCCACAGTGTGTGTGTGTGTTCACTGTTCTCAAGATCGGGGAGGGAGAGGGCAGGAGAGAGAAGGAAGATCGTCTCTGCTGTTGACACAACATTGGCCTTGAGGTGCTGCCAACCAAAACCAGCAGTAGATAGGATGACACGCTCTGGCCTCTTTTGGTGAAGGGGACAACAGGAGATGAGCTGGGTCAAATGAGTGGGGAGGTGGGGAAGAGAAGAACACAACAGAAGGCTTGATGTTGCCCTCCCCAAAATTACAGGGGCCTAGTAAACTATGTCAGAGAAGGGGGGTTGGGTTACAGAAAACACGGGGGGTGTTCCAACACCCCACCCCAGATACAAACAACAGAAAAGAAGAAGTAAGTATTCCTCCCTCACCCGCCCTCCCAGATTGCTACATCAGAGCCAAAACCTTGTTTGGCAGTCTGAGGGTGCCATTGTGAAAGAAAACCATTCAGTAACCCAAAATGCAGCCTCTGTGCCCAAAGAGGGAACAAATACAAGATAGAAAGGGGGGGGTGAGCCCCCCACCAGCAGAGGTGGCAGCCATGGCCCCCTCCAGCGGAGAACGAAGAGGGAGTGTTATCAGCGGACCATGTACTCCTTCCGCTTGTTGAGGCGCACTTGGCAGAAGGAGAAGCCCCCCAAGAGGACATACAGCCCAGCTGCGATGAAGCAGTTGTAGCTAACTTGGTTGTAGAGGGCGTAGATCTTATCGGGCCCGCCTCTGCCACAAAGCAGGGAGAGAAAGGATGGTCAGACCCGGTTCCCAACAGGACCCCCTAATCCAAGCCAGCCCCCTACTCTGCGTTTTCAAACAGGTGTCGGGGGGGGGGGGCTGGCACCAAACGGGCATCAACCCTTGCGGCACTCTCACTCTGGCTGCCCTGTGTAAGCAGGAAGCGGCGCTGCCGGTGTGCAGCGGCCAGCTGTCCTTCCGCGCTAGGCATGCGTCCGCACAGGATCTTTGGCAGACCCACCGTCGGTCGCTGGGTGGTGCAGGGACCCTGGCAGCTGCTAACACAGGGCTGGGGGAGGGGCTGGCAGCAGGCTGGGGGGGCAGCCGGGCAGCCTTTTTGCTTCCGCAGTGCTACTATGGAAGAGGGGACGATGGCTCCCTCTCCCATTGTTCCGCCTCAACTGCCAGACTGAACCGTTCCACCCCCTCCCTTGCTGGGGGCCTCACCCCACTGCAGAAACTCACTTAAAGTCCTCCTCTGTGGTGGGCACATCTTCAATGAGAACAGCAGAGTGCACGTTGAAGAAGATCCCCAGCAGAACCTGGAAGAGGGAAGAGAGAAACAGTTTATTTTGTTTATTTCAATTCTATATCGCCCAGTAGCCGAAGCTCTCTGGGCAGTTCACAAAAATTGCGATGTTGGAAGAGGATGGGGGCTCTAGGGAAGAGGCAAGAGCCACGCTACCACCAGACCCAGGGAAAATGGCAACCTGCAGAGGCCCGACCCGGTCTCCATGGGCAGACAAAGAGAGAACAGAGCACCCCAGGAGCTCCTTGCACCGCATGCCCAGCCTCCCCTGCAACAGGGCAGGGGGCACCCCAAAACACATCTCTGGCGCCAACAGGTTGCCTGGATCACTCATGCAGCAGGGCTGGGCCTGATCCAAACGGGCCCAATGTATGAGTGAACAGGCCGCCCAAACCATGGGTGCTCCCACCCGCAACGCTCGTAAGAACCTAGGAGCCCTGACGCTGGACCAGGCCTAGGGTCCATCTAGTCCAGCATTCCGCTCACACAGAGGCCCACGAGGCCGTACTAGCAGGGCGCGCGCGCAGCCGCCCCCTCCCGCCCACGTTCCCGGCAGCTGGAGCGCACAGGCAGGCGGCCTCCGATGCTGGAGGTGGCGGAGCCGGCAGGGCGCGTGAAGCTCCCGCGGCGGGGAAGAGAAGCCCAAATCTCTCGGAAGGGGGTCGCCCGGCAGGCCCCGCCCGCAGCCCCCCGCCCCGCCCCGGCTGTCCGCGCAGCCCGCCAGCCCAGAGCCGGCGGCCCGGCCCGGCCCGGCGGAGGAAGGGCAAGCGCGCGCAAGGGCGGAGCCGGGCGGGGCGGCAGGCGCCTCTGCTGGGCCCCTCGTCCGGGGGAGGGCCCGCGGCGGGACGGGGCTCGCCGCGGGGCCGTCGCGCTTCCCAGGCCCCTCCGCGCGAACAGGGCAGCGGGGATCTCCGCGGCGAGCGGGAGCCGCTCCTCCCGGCGCCCCGCAGTGACGACGGAGGCGCCCGCCGGCTGCGAGAGCGAGCGAGCGAGCGAGCGGGCGCCCGCGCCCCCGCCGGGCCCCGCGGCGCCCCCCGCTCGGGCCGCGCGCGCGCGCAGGGGCCCGAGCCCGGCCGGCCCCTCGCGGCGAGGCGTCTCGGCCCGGAGCGCCTCAGGAGCCCGCCGCCGCCGCGGCTCTGGGCGGCCTCCGCCAGCGGCCCGACGAGCCGGCGAGGGCAGCCCCGCCGCGCGCCCCTCACCAGCATGACGACCCCCCAGGCGCTGAGCACGATCCCGCAAGCGGCCATCTTCGGCCCGCAGCAGAGCAGGGAGGCCATGGCTGGCGGAGGCCCGGCCGCGACGCGGAGCGCTGCTCCCGAGCTGCTGCCTGGTCGCGCCGCCGCCGCGGAGTGAGCGCGCCGCCGCGCCCCGCCCCGCCCCGCGGCAAGGCGGAGGGCGGGCGAGACCACGGTCGCGAGCGGGGGGCCCGGCGGCGGGCCGGAGCCCGGCAAAGGCGCCCGGCGGCGAGGTGCGTCTTGGCGCGCCCCATCCCGAACGAGGCCGGGGGAGTCGAGACAAACGCGAATAGCGCCCCCCATCAGGCGAGTTTTAAAACCCTCCAAACGAGGAAAGCAGAACGGGGTTGAAACGTTTCAGAATTCGTCCCCTGCTTGGGTGGTGGTACAGTCCCACTCTCCTCTCCCAGGGCCAACTGAGCTAGGCTGTTACAGCCCCACACTCGTTTTGAGCCCAGGATCCAATATGAAGTAGCAGCTACCAGCCTGATCCTCCCCCAACCTGCTGCCCTCCAGATGTGGTTGGACTACCCTCCCATCACCCCTGGCCAGCATGGCCACCAGGCTGGGGAAGGTGGTCCTGAAAACACCCCCCTCCCCCACTCAGCAGTCGAGTTTGCACATCATAGAACCCACCAACCACAGAATCAAGTTTGCCACTAATGAGAACTCTGCCAGGAAAAAGGGCCCGCCGCGTTCAGCAAATTAAAAGCACCCATCTGGCCCAGGAGCCCTGCCCAAAGGGGAGGAAACGGAGCAGCCCACATGCACCCAGGCCAGGAAGAGGCAGCTCTCTGCAGCTGGTGGCAGTGCAGCTCGCAGCTCCTTTGAGCCAAGCAAGTAGAAGTGCGAGAGAGAAGACAGCTGGCGCTGGCCCTCGGCAGTGCCCTCTGGCTGTGCTGGGCTGCCACTCCTGGCAGCATCCCCCCACCCATCCTGACCCAAACGCAACTCACATTTCCAAAGGCAAAAACATTTATTGAACCTTTTCTTAGTATAAAAAAAATCCGCTCCCAAGTCCCAAAATAAATGGAGGAATGGGCTTTTAAGTCCAGACTGGGGTGGTGAACAAGTAGGGAGAGGCTGCTCTGGGGTTGGGCACAGTCCTCTTCTCACCCCAAGGCTCCCCCTTTCCCCACCCAGGCACATCCCCCTCAGGAACAAGGCTCTGGTGGGGTCTTCTCCTCATCCGGTGGGCAGTCCACAAAATCAGCCAACATGGCTTCTGTCTCATCTACCGTTGCAGCCTGTGAGGGAAGAAAATAGCTGGGGTTACCTGTAGCTTGTGACACTCCTTTGAAATGACCACCCCATTTTGCACTGCGCCTCCCTAAACCTTGTTGGGGCTCAGCAGAATCAAGTTTCAGCATCGTATCTGCAAACTGACTAACAACATTTGTTCACTGTATCTATAAATAGGATCACAACACACATGCATATTAGTAAACGCAGAATGCAAGGATAGCAAGTATTGCCACTGAAGGAGCCCCTCTACATCCCAAATCTGAAAAAGAGACAACTGAGTGTTCATCCCCCAAACATTCTATCCCAACCAACCGCTTGGTTTGCTCCGTGCTGGAGCTCCAGCCTCTTTTGCTGGGGGAGGTGAGTGCGTGTACATGCAGCAAACCTCCTCCTCCTAGGTAGTATGGAAGTACCGGGACTGTTTCAGGGTGTATGTGATGGACAGGACAGACTTGCAGTGGGGTATTGAAAGGGGGAGGGCACAATTCTGATTACTGGGCTCAGCTGAAAACGAGAGACTTCTACCTCTCCTTTGGAACATGGGACACAGAATATGCCCCCAAAGGGTGACAGAACACCCACATCAGCTGATCGGCTGAAATCTGGCCCCGTTCATGCTGGCCAGCACCCCATGCCTGGGGAAGCGGAGGCACACAACGGTGCCATCCTACACCGGGGGCCTCAGATGGAGGGCAGCAAGGGGATACATCGAACTTCCAAGAATGTTGAAGCCATGGGAAAAAACAGGAATTTGGGGAAAATATGCAATCCTTTTTTCCGAGAGCTCATTACAGATCACTCTGTCACTTTAGAAACATAAAACGTATGCCATATAGCATGGCTTGCTGATAAAATTCTCATGAACATTAAAAACATTTAAAATCAAACTCAGTAAATTGGTAACTATTCTCTGAATAAACTATGCTTTCAAATTTAATATGCCAACCTTGGTAATTTTATGAGCAAACCAAGTTATATGCAATACATTTTACAAACTACAGCAAGTGGTCCCTGAAACATCTGAATCAGACCAGAAGAAACAGGAAGAGCTGGAGACTGAGGAACATTTGTGTAGCATCTATTCCTGTTTGTAAAGAATTAGGGAAATCTGCTCTGAAGGAAAAGCTACTGAGAGCTTATTGGGCTGTGGAAGACTCTTACCTATTAGGAATGATGAGCATGTTTAATTTAAGAACCTCTATCCAAGCGATCCCAACCTATTACTCGAAAAGTGACGCATTATTCCCTTTTGTCAATAATTCTGCTTAATAAACATCTTAACTTCACAATCCAAAATGGTTCACTTTGTTGGAAAAAAGGGTCCTTGGAAAAGACCTGAAAAAATCCAGGGCATTTTCTGAATTTCCCTGGCTCTTCTCCGGGCTTCCACATCTCCAGCAAGGAGAGGCCCCTGGGGCAGCTCCCGCGGATACCCCATTTCCTCAAGCAGTCAACAGCAGGCTCCTCTCACCAGCCCAACCACTCCTCCCAGCACTCCTGGGGGCAGAGCGCCCCGTCCGCCGGGGCTGCCGAGGGGCTGCGTGGGTCAGGCTCAGCCCCATCCTACGCCGCACATGCGTGGGCTCGCTTACTGTCTGGTCTAGCCACGCTCCAGGCAGGGAAATCTCTTGCAAGACTAGCTGGCAACGGCGACCTGCGCATTTGACTCCAATCTCGCTGTTGTTCCAAGACAGAGAATGCAACTAACAAGTCCTGCCCGTCGCCCCATTTCACACACACGCTGGGGACTGGAACGGCAATGCGCAGCGCCTCCTGCCGGTGGGGCCCCTCCCCCCAAGGGTCTGCTGGCACTGCTGGCAGGACGCACCCCCCCCCCGGCCCAGAGGGCGCTCCCCCAGCCTCCCGCGCTCACCTCCTCCTCCTCCTCCTTCAGCTCCACCACCTCCTCCGGCCGCGGCAACTGCCTCTCCGACTCGCCTTGTGCAGCCCCGGCCCCTGGGGCAGCCTCTCCGGGCTCTCCGCTGCACCCTGCGGGCCCCCCTGCTTCCTCCTCCTGAGGAGCTGCAGCGACGGGTGCTCCGGTGACTGCTGCCGCCCAGTCCGCGGGCCCCCCCTGCTCCTCAGCGGGCGGCTTCTCCTCCTGCTCCGCGGCAGGGAGCAGGGGGGCCTCCTGCCCGGGGGACGGGGGCAGGGGGAGCCGCTCTTCCGCTGGCAGCAAAGCGGCTTCTTCAGCCTCCAGGGCCAGCACATCCCCCATGGGGCTGCCCACCTGGGGCTCCTCCCCCTCCCCCTCGCCCCCCTCAGGAGGGTGGAAGGCTTCCTCATCAACCTCCATGAGGAGCCCCGCCCCGCCCCCCTCCTCCTCTTCCTCCCCCACTAGTTTGGGGAGCTCATCTTTCACGGGCAACAACTCTGGGGGCTCTTCTTCGTTCCTGTGGGGCAATGGGGGCAGCAGCCCCTCCTCTTCCTCCTCCTCCATCAGACCTTCCTCCTCCTCCTCCTCTGTCATGCCCTCCTCTTCATCAAATTCATCTTCCTCTTCCTCGTCCATCTCTTCTAGCTCCTCGTCATCCAGCTCCTCTTCGAATTCTCCCTCCTCTTCATCGAACTCCTCTTCCTAGCCAGCGGGGGGGGGGGGGGATCACAGAGCATTCTCCTCAGTCCCTGAGCACCCAAATACCGATCCTGCGCCCCTCGCAGCTGCCTCTGCCATGCAGGGCTTGTCCAGCCTGAGACTCACCCATGGCAGAGGATCTAGAAACCAGGCCCTTCAAGGCCGGAAGCCAGAGCCCTCCAGCCACCCACTGCGCAACAGGAAATACATCCCCGGCCAGATGGCCTCTTCCTTGCCTTCCCCAGAGATTCTGGCCTGGCTAGATTCAGAGAGCTATCGCGGAGCTACTTGCGACGGAAGCAGCCACAGGTCTTCAGCCAGGACTTGGGGACACAGGAAGGCCACTCAGTCACAGCCTTGGGCCAGGCTTGCCGCGGGTGGGGGGGGGACTTCTCGCTCACACAAACTCACCTCCTCCTCCTCCTCCTCAAAGTACTCCTCGTCCTCGGGGAAGTCGTCCTCTTCGTCATCCTCTTCATCATCCTCGTCCTCCTCACTGCTGTTAATGTTGATGACGGCAGGGTCCTCCTCCACGAGGGTGGGGAGCAGCCCATCACTGGCTGCGGGGGCTGGGGAGGGCGGGAGCACCGCTGTCACGGGGGGGGGGAGGTGAGCCCCCAAGGGGATGGGCAGCGGTGCCGCAGGCTCCACGGGGGCCTCCTCGGGGTCTGGCGGAGGGGAGACCGGGGGGGCCGGAGGGGCGGGGGCTGCCACCACTGCCACAGCAGCCCCCCCGCCACTGGGGCCGCTGGCTGTCTTCCCCAGCTGTCCCTTGGGCACGATGACAACGCTGTCGTCGGAGTCACTCTCCAGGGAGATCTCCACGTCCTCCTCTTCCTCCTTGTCGTAGTGGATGAAGACAGAGCGCCGGAGCTTGGCCCCTGCCGCCAGTGCAGCAGCTTCCGCCATGCCCGGGGACGGAGGCAGAGCGGGCTCCTCGGGGGTCAGGCGGGGGGGCAGCTGGGCCAAGGCCAGGCTGGGCAGGGCCAAGGCCAGGGAGCTGGCCATGGCAGGGGCCATGGGGGGGGGAGCAGAAGGAGAAGCTGGGGGGGGGAGGCGGAGGGGCGGGAAGGGCAGGGGGGGGCCCGGGCGGAAGGGGGAGGCGGTGGCTGTGGCCGGAGAGGTCTCGGAGGATGAGCCAGGCGGGGGGGCCACAGGCCCAGAGAGGGAGGCTTGCAAAGAGGGCACCCGCGGGTGGAGGAGGGCGTTGCAAATCACCAAGGCCTCTGCGCAGAAGGACGAAACCTATGGGAGGAGGAGGCGGCTGTGAGGGAGCCCCCGACCTCCCCTCGCAGGGCTGTGCTACAGCGGCGCCCAAAGAGGGGCAGAGCACCGGCAGGGCAGAGCCCTCCTAGAAAGACTGGGCGAGCTGCCCCAAGGTGCCGGGCTGGGCCCCGAGCGACCGGCTCAGGTGGCTTCAGACAAATGTGGGGGGGCAGCGGGGGGGGGCCTCTCTGGGCCAGGCGACGGGCTGGGACTGGTCGAGGGGCCCCAGCTGTCCACTGCCCTGGCTTCCTGTCCCACCTCTGAGTACAGTTCCAGGCGCAGGCGTTGACCTGTACAGCCCTGAGCAACTTGGGACCAAAGGAACGTCTCCTCCCACAAGTCCCTGCTCACACCCTCCGGTCATCTTGGGAGGCACTGCTCTGGGCAGTGGTGGCTCCCGGAGACAGGGCCTTCTTGGCAGTGGTGCCCCATTTGTGGGCTGCCCTCCCCAAGGAGCCCTGCTCGGCCCTTAAATTGCTACCTTTTCAGCAGCCGGCAGATTCCTTCCCATTCTCCCAGGCATTTTGGAGACATTCATTTAGATTTTATGGCTGTCTTTACACATCTTACATTTATTCCTGTCCTGTTTTGGAGCTGTTTGAAATCTGCCCAGAGAAGATCTGTTATTCGGCGGACCAAAGGCGTCGGAAGCAAATGTCCCTGGCCTCAGACATGCCAAAGACCGGCTACCTCCAGCGACCACCTGCTGGGGGATGCCATGGCCTGGCCTAGCACCACTCCTCTGCATCCTTGCCACAGGGCTGCCTCCGCCAGACGGGGCTGCTGCTCTGCAAGCGTACCTGGTGGGGGCAGCACGATGCCACAGGAAGGAAGGGAGGCCTCACCTGAAGGTTGGGGTCCATGCGCCCTTGGACCAGCAGCCGGAGGGCGCAGTGAAGAGGGGGGGGGCCGGCGGGGGCTGGCGCCAACACCAAGGCCAGCAGCAGGTGGTAGAGCTCCCGGCGGCAGGCGGCACTCGAGTATGGCGAGCCCAGGAGGGGCTCAGCCTGGCCCAGCTGGATCAGCAGCGGAATCACCAGCTCTTGCAGCCTCTGGGCAAGAATTTAGGAGGAGGGCGCTCAGGGGTGGTCCCAGGAGAGGCCAGGCACAACCCCCAGTCAAAAGAAAAGGATCTCGGGAAGCAGGAGGAAGGAGATGTGGGGAAAGAGAACCCCTTCTGCCCAAGACCCCAGGGACACTGCAGGGCAAGAGGGGTGGGGGCTCCGTCTAAGAAGACCGCTCTGTGTGCTTCCCCCCACCAGGCAGCCAGCACTCACCCAGAGCCTGTGCCTGGGGAAGCTGGCACTTGAGTACCAGAATGCAGCCTGGAAAGGTCTGGCGTCAAAAGGCAGAGGGGAGTCTGAGCATGCGCAGACTGCCTTCCACCCAACACTTTGCAAACACAGCCAGGCCCGCCCACCTGGGATTTAGTCCTTGCAAACCACCCAGAGCGCTCTGGCTACTGGGCAGCACAGAAATGCAATAAATGAAATGAAATGAAATGAAAAGAAATGGGAAGGGAAGGGAAGGGAAGGGAAGGGAAGGGAAGGGAAGGGAAGGGAAGGGAAGGGAAAGGTCAAGTCACACGGACTCTTCAGTACAACCCTGCTGTCGTCAACCCCACCCCCCAATGAGTCCCAAGTCCATGTGGGCCCAGTCACCTCTCTTCCCGTCCCTCCCACTCCCCCGTGTTTCCCTTGCGCCATTTCAGACTGTCAGCCCCCTGCCCGGCATGTGCCCCCATGCACAGGAACCATGTGACATCCACAAGCCCCCCAGCTTCTCCTCATCCAGAGCTCCAGCCCTGGGCAGGCTCTGCCTTCAGGTTCTGCAGCATGTCCACTACCTGTCCGATGCCCAGTCACCAACCCCTTCAGCCTTGCCCTGGGCAACCCCCAGCCCCACCCAAGGGTGGGCAGGTAGGGTCGGCTCACCTTGTGGGCTTGCTCCTGGATAAGGCTGCCCGCGAGGAGGACGGCACGGCCCAGACCTGGGGGAAGAGAGCAGTTGCTTTGGAGGGAGGGCTGGGGGGCCTTCCCCCTCTTGCCACAGCAATGCAGGAAATGCTCCCTATTCGGCCACATTTGGAAGGAGAAGGGCAGATGGGGAAGGCTCATCTGTTGGGGGCACTGCCACCCCTCCGCTTCTCCAAGGAGCTCAGCGCGGGGCATGTGGGCCTCCCTTTTTTACCCTCACAACAACCCTCTGAGGCAGGACAAGAGCAGAAGAAGAGCTGCCTGATCAGGCCAAAGGCCCCTGCAGGTCTGCGTTCAGTTCCCCCATGGCCAAGGAAAGAGACAGGAAGAGAGGTGCCTGGACGTATGGAAAGCCCGTAAGCGGGACAGGAGCACCACTGCCCCTCCCACTTGTGCTTCCCAGAAACCGGTGTGCACAGGCAAGCTGCCTCCAATTCGGGAGGGAATATATAGCTAGCCATCATGACTAGTAGCTGTAGATAGCCGGCCAAGGTGGTCCAGCAAGGTCATAGAATCATGGAATAGTAGGGTTGGAAGGGGCCTACAAGGCCATCGAGTCCAACCCCCTGCTCAGCACAGGAATCCAAGTCAGAGCATCCCTGGCAGGTGGCTGTCCAGCCTCATCTTGAAGGGCTCCAGTGTGGGAGAGCCCACCACCTCCCTCGGGAATTGGCTCCATTGTTGTATTGCTCTAACAGTCAGGAAGTTTTTCCTGATGTTCAGCCGGAATCTGGCTTCCTGTCACTTGAGCCCATTATTCCGTGTCCTGCACTCTGGGATGATCGAGAAGAGATCCTGGCCTTCCTCTCTGTGACAACCTTTCAAGTCCTTGAAGAGCGCTATCCTATCTCCCCTCAGTCTTCTCTTCTCAAGGCTAAACATGCCCAGTTCTTTCAGTCTCTCTTCATAGGGCTTTGTTTCCAGTCCCCTGATCATCTTTGTTGCCCTCCTCTGAACCCTCTCCAGTTTGTCTGCATCCTTCTTCAAGTGTGGTGCCCAGAACTGGACACAGTACTCCAGATGAGGCCTAACCTCATCAGGTAGGGCTTAGCAGGACCCTGAACGCCAGCCCCCACAGTCCTAGTCCGAGACTTTAACTGTAACACCACGCTGGCTACCCACGTGATCCATGAAACGTTGCCAGCCCTAGACTCCTCCCTGCTTCCCTCCCCTCTGCCCCTGCTGCTCACAGGGGTATTTCCCATAACACCTGGAGGGAGGAGGAAAGAGCGCCTCTGCCCCACCCCCATCCTTCCATCCCCAGACGAGGGCTCAGCCCTTCCCTTCTGCCTTCCCCATCCCACAGCCCCCACAGGCACATTCCCGCCCGCCCTCCATCAACCAAAATAAATCCAGCAGCTCCTTCTACGACCTGCGCGGCGCTTAGCACAACAGGCGCCGGGGGGGGGGGGGGGGCTGCTGACCTTGCAGAGCTGCCAGACACACGCTGCTGTTGGCCCGGGGGTCATGCTTGTGGTGCAGGGATCCCAAGCTGCCCAGGTCAGACAACTTGGGCTTCTTGGGGGCACTCGGCTTCCCGTCAGAGCCTGGGCGGCTCTCCCGCATCTGGAGGGGGAGAAAGGGACAAGGACAAGGCTGGGCGGGGGAGGCAGGGCAGCTCCACAAAGGCAGACAGTGGAGGGGGGCACTAAAGGCACAAGCGTGGAAAAGGGGAGGGGGCTTCACCTTGAGCGCGTCAGTTGGGGGGCTGATGTCACCGATCAGGTGACCCAGCAGGGCCTCACTTTGGGTTCCATGCCCCTGCAAGATGCCAGATGCCGCCCCGGCCACCTGCATCCACAGATCCAGGACCTGGTAAAGCCGCGTCCGAACTGCACTGCAGTGAAATAGGCCATGCAACACGTGAAGCTGATAAGAATTTGTTGATGCCATGAGCTAGCTTTCAAGTGCAAAATCTGTTCTCAGATCAGGGACAAGGGAGTGTGGCACCACGGCAAAGTTAGTTCTTGGGAAAAGAGAAAAGCTCCTTAACTCACCATGTTTCATCACTGCAAAATTGATTTTTTATTTGTTTGAGCAATAAATATCTATCATACAGTACCTCTTTGAGTTAGCTGTCTTGAGGGGTGCTTTAGGGATCACAACCCCTGAATTAACTTTGGCTGCCCAGACACACCAGTTGAGGTTTACCAAACCGCAGACTGGTTAGGGGCTGTGCACGCGTTTATAATTTCTCTCCTGGTCAGGTGAGCCACAGGCGCACCTGTGTCAGATAAGGGAGAGAAGCTAGTTGGATGCGGCACGGGTGTTTGCCTGTCCCAGTGCTGAGGAACCAGGGGCCTCAGTTGCCTTCCTTCCCAGGCCGCGCCAGCCCAGGGCTAGTTCGCAGCTTCCCGATATTGGAGGGGGCCGCAGCTGAAGAGCTGCTTGCCTGCAAAAGGCCCCAGGGCCAGTCCCTGCAGCAGGTCAAAGGAGCGGCTGATGGGGAATGGGAGAGGCTCTGCCCGAGGCAATCCTAGAGAACCGCAGCACGCTGGAGGAGACCAGGCTGGGCTGGCTGGGTGCAGGAGGCGTCCTGGGTCCTTCCTGCAGGTGCCTGCCATGGGTGGATGAAGCAGTTCGCACATGCTACTCAAACAGCCCCAGCACTATGGGTGACTCAGCAGCCCAGGACAACGGCTCCCTCCTGCACCCGCTGCACAGCCAGTCCAAAAGGCTCCCCACAAACCTGTAAGGCCGCTCCTGCCCAATGGGGAAGAGATCCTGTCCAGTGCTCCACAGGGTCAGGACCTGTGGGAAGAGGCGGCAGAGGGTCCCTCCAAACCGCACCAGCCGAGGGCCACACCTGCAAAGGGAGAGAGATGCGGGGGAGGTGGCATCAGAGGAGGAGGAGGAGACATCCAGTCTTGGGGAACACAAGTGGTCCTGGCCAACCCCATGAGAACACACGCCCCAGGACCACCAACCCTCCTGGACTCACGCCAAGATGAGAGCAGAAAGCACGTCCAAGATCTCCAGGTGGACTGAGGGCAAGAACAACATCCGGAGGGGTCCATCGCCAAACCAGCTCTGAAAGGGGCCAGGGGGAGATGGCTCAGCAGAAGACACACACTCCCTGTGGAGGACTCCTGAACCCCCCCATCCCTCTCTGAGCACGAGGAACCAGGCCTTGAAGGGAGTCAGTCAGCAGCCCCATTTGGGGGAACCACACCTAGGCCCCCCATAGTTTACTGGGCTTCTCAGTCACTGCTTTTTGGTTTTAATAATAATTTTTTATTTCCTTAATAATAATAATTTTTAATTATTTCCTTAACTGAGTATGCCCGTTTTATCTTTAAAAAGAGACAGTGAAAAGTTATTTTACAAAATACCATCTCTTAAACAAAAGGAACTCGTCATGAAATTCCTGAGGGGACCCCTCAGCATCCTCAGAATATCCCAAATCCACTTTAAGTTTCCCAGCCACACCATCCTATACATGTCTACCCAGAAATGAGTTCCATTGTGTACTCCAAGGTAAGAGCATATCGGATTGCAGTAAGTGCAACCTTAACCCAAGAAGTGGGTGTAAGCATGGAGGGCGCTATTCTGAAGCCCCACTGAGGTGCATTCCCAAAACCACTTAACTCAGGCCACGAACCCAGGCAGTTTGAGTGGTTCAAGGGCCGAGTGTTTTTTGTCCACTTTAACATATACTTAGGACAGAAACGGGGGAGAAGTGACTCTAATTAACCCAGGCCTCAAGAGGGTACTCTCTCACAGGCAGCACTGGTTTCTTGCACCAGACTAGTTCCCCTGGGCTATGTGAAAGCCACCTTTGGGGAGTTCCTCCAATATCTTACTACTCACAATGTTTTTCATGGAGATATCGAGGGCTCGACAAATGAAGTCCAGGATGTCTTGAACCGGGACAGTCACGGGAGCCACAAACTCGTTACTGAAACAGGAAACAAGGCAGCATATCTTGGGGTCCCAAGCCCTACAGCACAATGTGTACAAGAGGGAAGGGGGGAGGCTCGGGAGAGGGTCTCAACCTGAGCATCCTGCAGAGGCATTTCACCAAGCCTGAGAACCGCTGCTTCAGAGGCAGGATGAAGTTCGTCTCGCCTTCCTCCGGTGCCGCCAGTGGGATCTCCACTCCAGGCCCTTCATAATGCGGAGGGTCTGGAGGAAAGAGAGCAGGCCCATAAGATCTCATGAGCTGCTTTGTTCCCTTTCAGCCTCTTTTCTGTAACGGTTCCTGATCTTGGCCAATTAATATTGTTCTTGTGTTTTATATTGATAGCTGCCATGGGCATCTCTGGATGAAAAGGCAAGATATAGCTCAGGGCCAGACACAGAAGTGCATTTGGTCTGGAACTGACTGTTGGAGCCCCGCAGGAAACAAGCCGGGCCCCCTTCTGACAAGGTGGGGAAGAGGACCCAGCAGCCGCCAAAGTGACAGCCCACAGCCCGGTGGCAAGGCGCCTACTTTGCAGACAGGAAGTCCAATTGCAAAGGTTCCAGCATAGGGAAGACGCCCTCTTCTCTCTGAACCCTGGGGAAACATCTGCCACCTAGTCAGTCCATTGCAACATCCCAGCCTGGGAGCACAAATCTGCCTTATGCAGTCTTACTGACAAGACTGGGCTAGAAGAACCAATGGTCTAACTGGCTTCATGCTCCTAAGTTGGGCTGGGCCCCAAGAGATAAGCTCTCCGCAACTAGCAAGTACAGAGAACAGCATAGGGTGAAAACAAGGAGGCCCCTGCAATGAGAACTCACCACTTCAGAAGATGGACGGCAGCTGAATAATGAAGATTTATTTATTTTTTAAAACGGAATCGTAAGTATATGACCCAAATTGTTGGAGGATATTCAAGTGGGCCAACAGGTAAAATGGTTTTTTATCAGATTTGATCATACAACTGGATTATTTTATTCCACGGGACTCTTTAATCAGCATGCAACACTGATCCAATTTGTTCCACATGAATTCAACACAGCGCCACTACCAAAAGGCTCAAGCTCATCAACAAAGCATTTAGATTAATTGCTCCCAAGTGGAAATGTTACGAGGGAGATCCTCACCAAGCGCCAAGTTCCAGCTTGACACCAGAGAGGTTCTGGCCAAACAAGCAGTGTTGTTTTCATTGCTTCCTGTAAGCCCCTCCTCCTGCTGACAGCCCTGGGCCCCAACCCCTCTGCCCTGGGCTTGGCTCCAGTTGCCAGCTGCACGCACCTGACTCCGCGCCCTCGTAGAGAGTCCCCAGCAGGCTGTGGAGCGTGGCCAGGAGGCAGTGGGCTTGTTGCTCCCAGCATTCCGTGTACTTGAGTCCCTGAGTGAATCCAGCGCCCAGAGAGGGCAGCAGAGCATAGCACTCACAGGCCAGCTGGGGAGGGAGAGGAGGAAGGCGGTGGGACGGCACCCAAGGCTAGCGAGAGAGAGGCGGATGGGGAGAACACCCACGGGCGCAGAACCCCACTGTGCTTCTTAGTCTCTAGCAAGCCCACCTAGCAAAATTTGCTAACTTTAACATTTCAAAGTTATACGTAAAAGAAAGCAGGATTCTTACATGCCCCCTTCCCCCCAGCCCCCAATGAAAGTGAGCCCTTTCCTGTGTAATCCGGAAGATCAGGGGCAGGGGCAGGGGCAGGGGCAGGGAGGGAGAGGATGGGGGAACAGACAAAGGAAGATTCTACCTGCTGCAGTGGAGGCGTTTCTGCATCCACACGGGACAGGAAGTAGGCTGCCAATTTACCCTGCAGGAGCAGAAATGAAGGGGGGAGAGATCAGAGGGGACCCAGGAGTCAGCAGCTCCACCCCTCCCTAACCCGAAGGTGCACTTACACGCAAGGATCCACAGGCCCGGGGATAAAACATCATGCAAGCTTTGCTTCCTTCCAGGGCAGACAGCTGGCACTGAGCAGAGGGTGAAAAGGGCGTGGAGGTGAGCAGGGAGGGAGCACTTCCACAGGTGGGGGAGATAGCCCTAATGTGGGCTTGGCTGGTTTTTGGGAGCACGAGGGATGGGCCTTAAGGACTCCCACCCACTACCAGGGGTCCCAAGTGGGAGGGAGGGTCTCACCTCAGGCTTGAGGGCCAGCAGAGAGGTGAGGAGCCCGGGGATGTGGTTCGTGCCAATGTCTCGCGCCAGCTCAGGGAGTTGGCAGGAATACTCCAGCAGGTCCCGCAAGACAAGCACGGCCAGTTCCATCGTGGCGGGTGGATCCTGAGACTGTGGGGAAAAGAACAAGGCCAGGGGGGCTGCAGGGTCCTCCAATCACACCCTCTCCTGGATCAGCCCCATAAGGCACAGCTAAAACCGTCCTGAAAGCCAAAACTCCCAAGGCCCATCCACCCGCCGGCCGTCTTCCCTCCCACAGCGAAGGACCCCCTGTAGTGAACCAGTGGAACTTGTGCGTTGGGGGGGCAGCCACGGGATGGTGTGGAGGGGTGCAGTCCCCCTCCCGCCTGCCCGCCCGCTCACCTGGATGAGATGCAACAGGCTTCGCAGCCAGCTCAAGCAGTTTTGGCTGAATGTTTCGGTGCTGCTTTCTGTCACCAGCAAGGAGAGGAGGCACAGGCCCTCAAACCTGCAAGGGAAAAATGTGGAGGGCTCGAGGAGTGTGGGGTCAAATGCACCAACCGTCACCCCCAAATTCCACCCCATATGGGCATGCAGAAATCCCATGTGCTTCCCCATCGCCCGACCAGCCAAAAGGTCTCAGCAGGAGGCAAGATTTCAGCTCCTCCTCATGACCCCTCCCCCCGCCCAGCCCCACTGATAGAAAGGCCAACAGCGAGAGGGTCAGGTGCCATGTTCACCTGACAGTCCACAGCAGCCCCCCTACCCTGGGAGCCTGAGGTGAACATAGGATGCTTGGGGCTTTGGAGTACAGCAAGAAAGGAGGGATACAAGAAAGAAAAGTGTATGTCTGATGAGGCTTTACAAGTAGCTGAGGAAAGAAGGGAAGCGAAAAGCAAGGGAGAAAGGGGAAGATATATCCAACTGAATGCAGAGTTCCAGAGAATAGCAAGGAGAGACAAGAAGACCTTCTTAAATGAACAATGCAAAGAAATCGAGGAAAACAATAGAATGGGAAAGACTACAGATCTTTTCAAGAAAATCGGAGATCTCAAGGGAACATTTTGTGCAAAGACGGGCATGATAAAGGACAAAGAAGGCAGGGACCTAAGAGAAGCAGATGAGATTAAGCAGAGGTGGAAAGAATACACAGAAGAACTATACAGGAAAGATCTTAATGTCCCTGATAGCCATGATAGTGCGGTCACTGAACTTGAGCCGGACATCCTCGAGTGTGAAGTCAAGTGGGCCTTAGGAAGCATTACTAACAAAAAAGCTAGCAGAGATGACAGTATTCCAGCTAAGCGATTTAAAATCCTAAAAGATGATGCTGTTAAAGTGCTGCACTCAATATGCCAACAAATTTGGAACACTCAACAGTGGCTACAAGACTAGAAAAGTTCAGTTTACATTCCAATTCCAAAGAAGGGCAATGCCAAAGAGTATTTAAACTACAGCACAATTGCGCTCATTTCACATGCCAGCAAGGTGATGCTCAAAATCCTACAAGCTAGGCTTCAGCAGCATGTGAACTGAGAACTACCGGAAGTACAAGCAGGGTTTCGAAGAGGCAGAGGAACTAGTGATCAAATCGCCAACATTCGCTGGATCATGGAGAAAGCAAGAGAATTCCAGAAATGTGTCTATTTCTGCTTCATTGACTACGCTAAGGCCTTTGATTGTGTGGATCACAACAAACTGTGGCAAATTCTGAAAGAGATGGGAGTACCAGACCACCTTACTTGTCTCCTGAGATACCTGTACGAGGGTCAAGAAGCAACAGTCAGAACCAGACATGGAACAACCGAGTGGTTCCAAATTGGGAAAGGAGTACGACAAGGCTGCATATTGTTGCCCTGCTTATTTAATTTATATGCAGAGTACATCATGAGAAACGCCGGGTTGGATGAATCACAGGTCGGAATTAAGATTGCTGGGAGAATTATCAACAACCTCCGATAAGCAGATGATACCACCCTAATGGCAGAAAGTGGAGAGGATCTAAAGAGCCTCTTGTTGAGGGTGAAAGTGGGGAGTGCAAAAGCTGGTTTGAAACTCAGCATTAAAAAAACTAAGATCATGGCATCTGGCCCCATCACTTCCTGGTATATAAAAGGGGAAGAAATGGAAGCTGTGACAGATTTTACTTTCTTGGGCTCCAAGATCACCGCAGACGGTGACTGTAGCCATGAAATGAAAAGACGCTTGCTCCTTGGGAGGAAAGCTATGGCAAACCTAGACACCATAGTAAGAAGCAGAGACATCACCTTGCCGACAAAGGTCCGCATAATCAAAGCTATGGTTTTCCCAGTAGTAATGTGTGGCTGTGAGAGCTGGGCTATAAGGAAGGCTGAGCGCCGAAGAATTGATGCCTTCGAACTATGGTGCTGGAGAAGACTCTTACGAGTCCCCTGGACTGCAAGGAGGTCAAATCAGTCCATCCTAAAGGAAATCAACCCTGAGTGCTCATTGGAAGGACAGATACTGAAGCTGAAGCTCAAATATTTTGGCCACCTAATGCGAAGAGAAAACTCCCTGGAAAAAACCCTGATGCTGGGAAAGACCGAAGGCAAAAGGAGAAGGGGACGGCAGAGGATGAGAAGGCTAGATAGCATCACCGATGCAATGAATATGAACTTGAGCACACTCCGGGAGAGAGCGGAGGACAGGAAGGCCTGGCGTGCTATGGTCCATGGGGTCACAAACAGTCGGACACGACTGAACTACAACAATAAGAAAGGAGGGATATGATTAAGGTGCACCAGATGATGCACAGCGTGGTGCAAGTAGAAAGCCTCTCATAACCATAGTGCCCAACAGGGCACCCTATGAAGCTGACTGGCAGGAGACTGAGGGCAGGCTGAAGGCAGGACTTCTTCACAGAGCAGAGTTAAACCGTGGAATTCACCTCCACAAGATGTAATGATGGCTGTCAACTTGGATGAGTTTTAAAGGGGATGAGACAAATTCATGGACAAGACCATCACTGCCTACTAGTCCTTACAGGTACTAGCTCTGCTTCTGCAGCATCAGAGGCAGCACACCAGTTGCTGGGGAATGTGGGCGGGAGGGTTACGCTCACATGCTGCTTCCAGGCTTCCCACAGGGCAACCACTGGCCTTCCAGGCGTTTTGGCCTACAACTCCCATCAGCCCTCACCATTGGCTCTGCTGGCAAGGGCTAATGGGAGCTGTGGGCCAAAGCATTTGGAGGACCACCGGTTGCCCATCCTTGTGCAGGCCCTGGAACGTTCAAATGCCTCGGAATACTTGCCCCGCCTCGATGAGCTCTGTTGTGTTTACTGCTGGCCGTCATGGTGTGGCTCAGGGGGCTGGACTCAGTGGCCTCCTAGGCCCCTTCCAACTCTACTAGTCTATGAGTCGATGCTCGTTTTGTTACAGCGAATTCGAAAGAAGAGCAAGGCAGCGCCACAGAACACTCCTCAGGCGGGCAGGAGCCGCTTCCCTCAGAGGCGCGCAGCACAGAAGCAACGCAGCAGGGCGCCGCGCGTGCCCTGGGGCCCGCTGGATGCTTGGGCCCACGACCCCCAGCGGCCCTCGCCACGGCTCCGCCGGCCGGGGCTCAGGGGAGCGGCGGGCGCGCTCTCGAGGGCTGGGCGCCACCTCGGCCCGGCCGCTTCGGCCCCCGGGAGGGGCGGGCGCGCCCTTCGCCCAGGCGCGGCGCACTCACCGCGTCTTCAGGGAGCCCAGCCGGGCGCTGCTGATGCTCACCAGGCCGCCGAGGGCGGGCGACGCCTGCGGGAGAGTCCAGGGCAAACGCTCAGCGCGGGCGGGGAGGAGAGGGGCCGGGCCCGCGCCGCCGGGGCGCTGCCGCGGGGCGGCGCCAGGAGCGCGCGGGCCTCGAGGGGGGAGGCCGCGCAGAGGCGGGGCGCGGGGCGCTCACCTGCGCGCGGCCGCCGCCGCCGTCCCGGGCGCAGCGGACCAGCCCGGCCAGGCCCCGGGGGGGCGGCGCGAGAGGGGCGCCGGCGTGGCCGCTCCCGGCGGGCCCCGCGCCCCGCACCAGCCCGGCCAGGGTCTCCAGCGCCAGCCGCCCCCCGGCCGCGCCCGAGCAGGGCGGCGACGGGGCCGACGAGGCCGAGGACGCGGGGGACGAGGCCGAGGACGAGGCCGCCGCCGCCGCCGCCATGGCCCGCGCCGCGCCGCGCCGCCCCGCCAGCCGCCGCGCCTGCGCAGAATACGGTGGGGCCGCCCGCCCCGCGAGGCATGCCGGGAGAGAGGGCGGGACGGAGGGCGGCAGGCGCTCCGCCCAAGGCGAGGGGGGGCCTTGAAACTCGCTCGCCTGGCGCGGAGGAGGAGGAAGCGGAAGGGGGGCTTGAAGCGGCCCCTTGCACAGAAGGAGCAGGCAGCCCCCCACTCGGTCCCCCAAAGGAGCGGGGGTAGAGCCCCCCTCCCCTTCCAAGCTCAATTCCGAGGCCGGCCCGGGACCTCTTTGGAACCCCCCAACCCGCCAGTCCCGCGTTATGCCAGGACAGAGGACCTCTGAGCATGTGCAGAGGAGGAGCCTGCTGACTAGCCCCCGTTTTTTGGCCTGAGCCTCGGCACCTCTTTCCCCGGCTCCAGCCGGAGCCCAAGCCTGTCGGGGGGAGACCTCTGCACATGCTCGGGGCTACTCTCTCCCGGCTATGACCAGGCCTAACTGGGTAGCCCACCTCCCCGGCCCACGGCCCCTTGCAGGTTGCTCGGGACGCGCCCCGCTCTCGCTCTCTTCTTCCCCCCGCCCTGCACGGGGCGGGGGGAGGTCGTTGGAGGCGCGCCCCTCGCGGCTGACGTCTTCCCCTCCCCACCTCCCGGGCGCGCGCTGCGATTGGCTGCGGCGCCGCACACGTGACCGCGGCCCGGAGGCTAGCCATGGCTTCACTGTGGTCCGCTCCGCCCTGCAGCCCCGACTCGGCTCCAGAGCGGCCCCGGCAGTAGCCAGAGCCAGGCGGCGGCGGCGGCATGGGGGAGAAAGCGGGAACCAGGTAGGCAGGCAGGCAGGCAGGCGGCGCCCCTCCGCCCCGGGGTCCTGGCTCGCCCCGCCCCGCCCCCTCCTGCGGGGGACCCAGGAGTCCCGGCTGAGCCCTGCCGCTCTCGGAGGGCCCGCGCACCCTGCGCCCGCCCTGGCGAGCCCCGGAGTCCGAGCCCCGGCTCCCCACAGCCCGAGGGCTCTCGCTCAGCGGCACCCCGCAGCCCAGAGGACCGAAGGGCCCGGCCCGCGCTTCTCTTCGGAGGAGCTGCGGCCCGCCCCGCGCCCGGGGCCCCTCGCCGGGAGGGGCGCGTGCTGCTGCCTGGCCGCAAAGCCTGGGCCGGGCGGGGGGGATCATCTCCCTTTGGCTGACGTCTGACCTCGGAATTAGGGTGCCCGACAGGGGTGCCGCGAAGAGCGGGGCGGGCTATTCTGGGAGCCGCCGTTGCTCTCTGAACTCCGGGGGGCACCCTTTCATCCGCTCTGCCCTTTGGGAGGGCCCTGGGCCCGGATGCAGGGAGGGCTTTCTGCTGGAGGGAAGCTGCCACCTTTTCCCAGATGGGGGAGGGAGCACTTGCAAGCCCGTAGCCGCGTGTGCTTGCACTCACACACCTGCTTTATGGACCTAGGGCAGCCTTCCCCAACTTGGCATCCTCCCGTTGGGTTGGACTATAACATCTGCTGGCCGGGGGATTCTGGGAATTGCAGTCCAACCCATCAGGAGGGCACCAAGTTGGGGATGGCTGCCCGAGAGGAGTGCGTGCCCATCCCAGGACCTGATGAGATGCTCTCTTGCCCGTGACTGACAGGTACAAACCAGGGCTCTTCTCCCCCTCTCCCCACCCCATGTGCAACAGCCCTGTAATTCCCGGGGGGGGGGGTTCTAGACAGCCTGAGTTGCACCATGCAAACGGGGGGGGGGGGTTGTGTTGATCAGGCAGCTGCTGCGCATCTTGCAGTCTTGACACAGGGCTGGAAAATGGGAAGTCGCACTGACATTTGAGGGAGTAAACAATTTGCAGCGGGGGGGAGTGGCAGTGGCAAGTCCCTCGGTGCTCTTTCTTTCATCTAGGCAAGTTCCAGGCTCCCCCACACACACACCTGCTTTGACACTTGTGTACACATACACGGTCCCTGCGGTAACGGTCACAAGCAGCCCCCTCAACTCCTAAGAAAGGGAAATAGCAACACGTTGGTGCTTCCTCATCCCTCCCCGCTGCTGTGCGGCAAAGTTCTCTGCCCCAGTGAAGCCCCAGTTGGGGGGTCAAGGGCACCCTTGGCCTTGATTCTGAGGTGCAGCCAGGTCTGGAGCAGAAACGGCTTCTAGGGCCAGCAGTTGTACAGGGTGGGGGGTGCGTGTGCATGTTTGGCCTCTGGAGCCTGCCCCACTGCTGAAATGTAGGCAGCTCTAGGAAGGGCTGTCAGGGTGTGCACCACAGAGCAAGAGGCCCTCCCAACAAGGATCATGGCCATGTGGGGATCAGTGCAGTGTGTGTGGAAACCATCAGGGTCTCCAGCTGTCACCCTGTGAATTGTGTCCTCAGGGGGTTGCAGACAGACAGCCAAAAGTACGGATATATTTATTTATTATTACATTTGTATACTACCTTTTTTTTTCTCCAAGGAACCCAAGGTGGCTTACATAGTACTCCTCTCCATTTTATCCTCACAACAAGCATGTAAGGAGGGCTAGGCCAAGAGTCAGCGACTGACCCAAAGTCAACTCGGGAGCTTCATAGCCGAGTGGGGACTAGAACCTGGATCGCCCAGGTCCCAGTTCAACCCTCCAAGCATTACGCCACACTTGCTTTCTCCTGGGGAGACAGATCAGTTTTGGATGGGATTTCAGTGGGCCACAAACACTCCGTGCCTGTGATTGTGCTGGATACACATCCCCCCTACCCAATGCACTGATTAGACAGGATGTAACCCCAGGGGAGGGCTTCCCACCCAACCCTTGACGACAAGATGACAGCTGCTCCTGTTGCTGCAGTAACGCTGAGGCACCTGGTCCTGATGCTGTTCCCATGGCAACACATTGTAACTAATCCCTGCTGGTAGTGTTGGGATGGGGGGCTGTCCCGGGAGCCTGACTTCATGGGGGGAAGAGGAGGAGGGGATACTGATGTTGCTAGAATGAAATGTTGGGGTGTCACAGTCTTTGGGATGGGGCAGGGCGGGATTAGAGCGGGGGGGGGAGAGGTACAGTGGCCCCTGTGTCTCATGAGAATAATTTTTCTTGCTGTCTGTTCTTCCTCACCAGGGTTTTCAAGAAATCCAGCCCCAACTGCAAAGTAAGTGCTCCCTTTCTCTTTCCCCCTCCCCCGTGCAGCGCTCCCCACACTCTCCATTCTCCACAAAATCTAGCAGAATCCAAAATCTGTGTGCGCACATGGCTCAGCCTCCCTCCGAGCTTAGTGCCTGTGCAAAAGACGCACCACTGTTTCTGTGGGTCTCTTTCCCCATCTCCAGTTGTGGGTTTCCTGTCCCTCTTCCTCCCACGCCCAGTTTCCTTCCTCCCTGAGCAGCGCATGCTAAACCGAGAACTGACGGCTGTGTTCAGCAGCCTCTCCCTCTTGTAAAGAACCCCCCCCCCCAGTTTTCGCCAGATGCCTGAGACACCCCACCAAGTTCGGTGACAGCAGGGAAGGAAGGACCCCTGCGCCCCCCTCCCAAGTCCCGTGAACGCGATCCTGCGCACAAGTGTGCAAGGGAGCTTGTGCTGGGCCTGGGCTCCTGGGGGGCGCCGCCGGAGAGGCCGGCCCGGTGCGGGTGCGCGTGTTCGAGAAGCGTGTGCCGCGGCGGGGCGGGGGGCGCTGGTGCCGCCCGGGCCGGGCGCTCCCGCCGCCGAGCGCCGCCGGAGGAGCGCGGGGCGGGGCGGGGCGGCCTCGCGCCTGGCCGGCGGTCGCGGCGGGCCTGCCCTGGCCGCGAGGCGCAGGGTCGGGCGGCGTTCCGAGCGCCCCGAACGCGCCGGCAGCAGCCCGCACGCAGCCTGGAGGCCGGCGAGGCGCGCGCGCGGCCGCGGAGCCCCCGCGGGGAGGAGGCGGGGGCGCCCCGGCTGATCCGCCCCGGCTGATCCCCCCGGGGCGGCTGCTTCTCTCCCGGGGCGGCTGCTTCTCTCCCGGGGCGCGGCGGTACGGCCAGGCACGCGGCGCGGCGCGGGGCGGGAGGAGGGCTGCGCTGCGGGGCCGGGAAGGCAGCCCTGGAGCTGGGCCGGATCCAGCGCGAAGTACCTCGCGGGGTGCGGGTGTGTCGGAAGCAGCCGGGCAGCCAGGTGGAGGGGCGGCGGGGGGCGCCGGCCGCAGTGTGAGGACCGCGCGGACGGCCCGCTCCCCGGCACCCGCTCGGACGGCCCGCGGCCCCGCCTTCCGCTCACAGGCCTTCCTGCTCCTCCAGCTCACCGTTTACCTGGGAAAGCGGGACTTTGTGGACCACCTGGACAGAGTTGACCCCGTAGGTGAGTGGGGGGGCTGGGCCAGGATCCTCTGCCCCTTCCGGGCTCCTGCTCTAGAGGAGTGCAGGAGCCCGGGACAGAAACTCTTGGCTGTCCCAATCCAGGGCTGCAGGGGGGGATTCCCCCGAGGGTCTCTCTCCCCATTGAAGGGCTGAAGGAGGGAGGCATCTGCAGGGCACTTTGCTGGGCCACGCTGGACGTGACTCGGTTCCTCTCCGTGGCGCTTTTCTTTACTGAAATGTGGAAAGTGGGGGCTGCCAATTTTCTGTGGGGAGGGGTGCTTATTCCTCCTGTGCCAAAGCCCCTGTCAAACATGTTTTTTCATCACACATTCCAGCGCCTGTTCTGCCCCATGTGGAGAGAGGGGAATACTTGTGTTTATTTTTTTAGTCAAGAGATCAGTCACGGGTCTTGTAGTGTAACATACATGTAGGTCCTAATATCTTGGAGCCAGGTTAGACAGAACCCTTTTATAAGGATTCACAGCAAAATCTGAGATGTTCATGCTGAGGCAACTGTCAGATTTGAGTGCTGTTTACATCAAAGGAGCTGAAAGGTTTAAAGGAAGGAGTATGTTAAGTCAGAGGAGGCTTCCCCCCCCCCCATTAGGACTAGCTATTCTCTTCCAGGAGAGAGTGGGGCTGAGGGACTTGCTGGGGGGAGCTGTCCCAATTCAGGAGCAATGGGATGGGGCACGGTGGTCTCTCTTTTCTCTTGTTCCCCCTCCTATCTCTTGCTTGTTTCTCCACATCAGATGGCGTTGTTCTTGTGGATCCCGAATACCTGAAGGATCGGAAGGGTACGTGGTGGCAGGGAATTGAGGGAGAGGATCTGGGATGGATCCTAAGTCTGTGGGATGCCTCCACAGTGGGACAGATGGAGACCCTCGAAGGGGAGAGGAAGGGGCAAAGGAGGCCATTTCCATGGGTGTCGTGTTCGCAGGCGAAGCTCTTCAAACTCTCACCTACTGCAAAAACAGCTCCTGGGATTCAAATTGTCCAGTTGAAGATGCTATGCAAATTGATGCAAAGTTGTTCCAGCTGAGTCCCACTCTCTGTCTTAATCTCGGGGCAGACAAGGGGCATTTTGAAAGACAGAATTTAGACACTTAAACGTACAGCCAGCAGAACAGATATACTGTTACCCTCTTCTTCAGAGAAGGGCTTTTGCTTGCCACTGACCCTAATACGTTAGCAGTTCTCTGGCACTCAATGGAAATGGAGCATGGCTAATTAGAGAAGTAAAAGCAGAAGCAGGCGGGAGGGTCATAGCTTGAATTTAGTCCAGGAAAGGAGTAGCTCTCATGCGCCAGTCCAAAGCACACCAGGTGGAAGTAAATCACACGGGACTTGGAGGGGCTTTCTTCTGAGTAAAAATGCTTAGGGTTGCTTAGTGTTTGGTCATGGGCTAGAGGGGAGGGCAGGGGAACGTAAATTGAAGACTGAAACATTCCCAGAATTCTCTTGCAGAACAGAACTGACAGAATCTTCATTTTTGTGGCTTTACAAAGCTCCAGATGCCCAAATTTCAGCTTATGGGAAGGAGGAACAGTCTCTTTCTAGGTTCCCTTTTCCTTCTCTTTGCCCCCAGACTGGTGGTTGCTGTGTGGGGGGGGGGTAGGATTCTGACAGGGAGTGGGCAACTGAGGCTGTGTGGAAGGGTGGGGAGGCTCCGTCTAACTCCTTCCCTCCCTCCCTGGCAACCTCCCAGTGTTCGTGACGCTGACCTGCGCCTTCCGGTACGGCCGGGAGGACCTTGATGTGCTGGGGCTCACCTTCCGCAAGGACCTCTTCCTGGCCTCGTGCCAGGCCTTCCCCCCCACCGAGGAAGCCCCTGAGCCACTCGCCCGCCTGCAGGAACGGCTGCTGCGGAAGCTGGGCGCCAACGCCCACCCCTTCAGCTTCCTGGTGAGACGCAATGGGGGCAGGAGGGTGGCGCTCAGCACTCCCACTCCACAGCATCCTGCCTGGCTCCGTCCGGCAAGGAGCCCTCCCCACGGCCCCTTATGCCCATCCTCCCCCCCCCCCCACACACACACACACACACACATGCATGTAGAGTCCCGCAGCCGGGGGCCGCTACCAAGAAGGCCCTGTCCCTCCGCCCTCACCAGCCTAACTGCTGTGGCAAGTGGCCACACAAGGAGAGCCTCTGATGCTGCTCTTGGAGTTTACTGGCCAGACCCCATCCCCAAAGCCATCCTGTCCTTTGCCCCAGACAAAGTGGTGCAAAATGCTTGGGGCGTGTCCTTCCCAATCCAAACACATTCCTTTCTCTTCCCACCCGCTTCTCTGCTTAGCCCTGAGCTTAGAGTTTAGTGGAGATGCCCCTTCTGTCCAGTACGGAGACACTCTTTCCCCACCCAGCTCTCCCCATTCACACTCTGTGTTTCTCCACACCCCACAGATCCCACAGAACTTGCCATGTTCGGTTACGCTGCAGCCGGGACCTGAAGACACCGGAAAGGTCTGGCATTTCAGAGGAGATGGAGGGCACAAAGAGGGTTGGGATTCATTGGGCTGCAAAGGGCAGAATTGCGGTCGGGGGGCTGGCGGAGGGCAGGGACGTGCGGCTGTGATTGGAGCAGGGCCATCAGTGGTAACGGGAGTCTGTGCTGTCTCTTCCCTATTCAGGCTTGTGGAGTAGATTATGAGATTCGGGCTTTTTGTGCCAAAAATGTAGATGAGAAGATTCATAAAAGGTAACGAGTTTCAGGGGGGGTTGTGTTTCTAGGGATGTGTATGGGGCGGGGCGGGGCGGGTGAGGGGCAAAGCGACACAACTCCCCTGGTCTATGGAGACCAGTCGGTGTATGAGCAGAGAGCAGGGTGTTCCTGCTGGGGGGTTGCAAAGAACTCTTTGGCAGCATGCTTTGAGGGAGAAGCTCTGTGCACAGCAATAACTAGAGCCAGGCAGAGGAGCTCAGATGGGTTTCTGTGGAACCCACCAGACCCCGCTCAGCTTCCCGGCCCACGGCCTCACTGCTCAACTCCTCCCGCTTGCTGGGCCCTGCAGAAGGTTCTCCTCCACACAGTCCTTCGTTTGAGTCTGTGGACTGCCCTTCGAGAGGCCCTTCCAGGGTAATTCGCACAGAAGGACATAAAATACCAGTCAAAAAGCCATCTTAAAAAATAGTTCAAGAGACTGCTCACGAGACGTTGCAAGGCCCGGGAGCGTGACGAGCCTCCCTCTGGCGCCCAGAGGACACCACTGCAGGCACCAGGCAAGCCTCCCTGGGGAGAGCGGTCCGGATATGGGGAGTCGCCGCCGCAAGGCCCGCTTCCCCACCGCCGTCTGCCTCGCGTCAGAGGGCTCAGGGGGCAACTGATGAAGGGTCAGTCTCCACGGGCTGATGAGGGGGTAGGTGGCCCTTCGGGTCGGACTGCCTAGGGCTGCCAGCGCTGCATTTCGGCTGGGGCGCAGCACTGCCACGTGTGGCTGCCCTCCTGCTCTGTTGCGTGGGCCTCTCCCCACTCGCCACACGGAGGACCAGGCAACCTGGCTCCGAGCCCCCGCTCTGCCAACCACTCTTGTCCTGCCCCCCCCCATTTCCTCAGGAATTCGGTCCGTCTTGTCATCCGCAAGGTCCAATATGCCCCGGAGAAGCCTGGCCCACAGCCCATGGCTGAGACCACCCGTCACTTCCTGATGTCCGACCGCTCCTTGCACCTGGAGGCGTCCCTTGACAAGGAGGTGGGGGATGTTTGTGCTCTGGCATGTGGGGGGCCGGGGGGGCAAAAGCGCTAACGAGGAAAATCCTGCCGGCAAGAGACTGAAGGAACCGGGCATGTTCAGCTGTGAGAAGACTGGGGGAGACAGGATAGCGCTCTTCAAGGACCTGAAAGGCTGTCCCAGAGAGGAAGGCCAGGACCTCTTCTCGACCATCCCAGAGTGCAAGACACAGAATCATGGGCTCAGGTGACAGGAAGCCAGATTCCGGCTGAACATCAGGAGAAACTTCCTGACTGTCAGAGCAATATAACGATGGAGCCACTTACCTAGGGAGGCGGTGGGCTCTCCCACGCTGGAGGCACTCAAGATGAGGCTGGACAGCCATCCGTCAGGGACGCTCTGACTTGGATTCCTGCACTGAGCAGGGGGGGGACTCGATGGTCTTGCAGGCCCCTTCCAGCCCTACAATTCCATGATTCTAAGAGCCACTAGGCAGGGGAAGTGTTGTAAGACTTGTTGCAAGGCTTGTGACATGAATATGAATATATTCATGTCACAGTGTATAGATATATATTTATATTACAAGCCTTTGCAACACTTTCCCCGTGCAGTGGCTTTTGCCTGCAGGATTTCCCATTAGCACTTCTGTCATACATATATCCAGACACTGCAGGAAGACAGCCAACAAACATTCAGGGAGAGAGCTTCCAATTTATTTAAAACCTGATGATTAAATTTAGTCATTGGGAAGCTAATGCTAATGACAATCAGAGTACTGTGAACTGTTTTTTCCACCAAGGCATGAATTTATTCAGTTCCCAGTTGCTTTTCTGCAAACGTAGAGATCTTTTAGTATCTGTATGTTGGTACAGAATCTCTTTTATATTTTATTTCTGCATACAGAGCCAGAAACTGGTACTGACCATCAAGTAAACCTTACAACTATTTCCATCTTCTCTGTCCACTCACTCACTGTCTTCTTTAAAAGTCTGAATACTGCCAATCTTCCATTGGAAGCCTCTGACCAAGAGAATGGGGGTAGCTGTGTGGGGCACAGGCTGGGCAGGAGAGGGGCTGACAAACTCATAGCAGCGGGGAGACTGCTTGAGTGACGGACTGAAGGGTGGCCTTGGGAAAAGAGGGAAGGGCTGGGAGTGTCTTCTGTGGCGGAGCAAGAGTCCTTGCTTGGCCCTCATTCTGATGCACACCCCTTTTCTCCCCCCACCCAGCTTTATTACCATGGCGAGCCAATCAGCGTCAATGTTCACGTTACCAACAATTCCAGCAAAAGTGTCAAGAAAGTGAAGGTGTCTGGTATGAACAGCGGCCTGCCAAGCCCCGGAGGCTGTGCCCACTTGCAGCTAAATGTTCCGGGGCACGGGGGGGGGGGGGGGGGAGGCACCGTTCTTCTGGCTGGGAAGACGGTGGTGGGAGCCCGGCGCACCAGCTGGGCACGGGAGGCTTGCAGACCCCTAGAACTGGGCTGGATGAACGGCCCTCTCGGCACAGGCTGCCGTGGGTGGCTGGAGCAGAGCAAGCGTCCGGCCAGAAAGGCACATATGGTGCAAACCACCCTGGATGACCGAGGCTCACTGTGCTGTTGGGGAGACCAAGCCTGTAATGGCTCACTGAGCATCTGCAGAGTGCTCAGGGAGGGAGCAGGATCTAGGTGGCAAAGGCTTCCTTGCAGGCAGGGATCTGTTCTGGGGTTAAGAGCCGCAAGTGCTGCTAAACAGGATTGCTGGGGAGCTGCAGGGGCGGGCGGCGATCGGTGCTGTGCAGCTGACACCTCTCTTTTGCTCGTGCCCCCTTCCCACCCTGCAGTGCGGCAGTACGCGGACATCTGCCTCTTCAGCACAGCCCAGTACAAGTGCCCTGTGGCCCAAATCGAGCAGGAGTGAGTATGCTGCTGCTGCTGCTGAAATGGTTATCTCCAGGCCTCCAGCCTCTCTGACCCTCCCTAAACTGGAATTGGGGGAGGGGGGGTTGCTCCCAAAGCTGCAGGCTTGTATTCAGAAAATGGAGTATGTAAAATGGCATGCGGGAAATCTCAGTGCACCGTTCTGCAATTCACCCTTTTCATTAAAATCCAATTCTATAAGTGAACTCCTTAAAAAAATGACACCTGCACCCCCTCCAGGTGTGGGACTTTGGCTTGACTTATGTCGCCCCCAAGCCCGGCCTAACTTCTGCTGTCCCTCCACTGCAGTCCTTGATGCAGGGTGGTGGGTGGACTGATGGACAGGCGCTAATTCTGGCCCCCCTCCCACCCCCTGCTCTGCCCGCTACGGCTTGGCTCCATCAGCGACCAGGTCGCAGCCAGCTCCACCTTCTGCAAGGTTTACACGCTCACGCCGATGCTCAACACCAACCGCGAGAAGCGGGGCCTGGCGCTCGATGGGAAACTCAAGCACGAGGACACCAACCTGGCCTCCTCTACCATGTGAGTCGGGGGGGGGGGGCAGCTTTCCAGGGACTGGCAGGTGCTGGGATGGGCACAGGGGGCTGCGCTGGGGACCGGGGGCCGCGTTGCTGATGCAGCCACACCCTCGGCCCCTCACCACACATGGGCCCTGCTCAGAGGCCTCTCCCTCCCCGCCGCCGAAAATCACCCCCCATGCTCGGAAGCACCAATGAAGTGGGGGGGCCCTGGCCTCCCCAGCAGGCATGCTCGGAGGGCTGCCCAGAGAGGGCCTCTGCGCTGGCCACATCCCGTGGCCGGAGCCTCCATTCATGGGAACCAGCCGCTGGGCAGTCCGAGGGCCACAGAGGTGTGGCGTGGCGGGCAGAGGTGGCGACGGGGCTTGGGGGGCCCTCGCCCTGTTCCAGGCAGCTGCAGAGGAGGGGGGGACGGTGTGCCTGGGCCAGGAACCAGCAAGTGCCCACCAGGCCGACGGGGGACGCGCTGCGAGTGGCTGCTGGAGCTGCGTTTCTGGCTGCTGGAGCTGCGTTTCTGGCTGCTGGAGCGTCTCACTCCAGTTCTCCTCCCCATGACAGAGGAGCAGTTGCCCCCCCCCCGCGACTGCTGCTATCTGAGCCCCCCCTCTTTTGCCTTGCAGTGTGAAGGAGGGTGCCAACAAGGAAGTTCTGGGCATCCTGGTCTCCTACCGGGTCAAAGTGAAGCTCGTGGTGGCCCGAGGAGGGTACGTGCTGCGGGTGGCGGGGTGCCTTGCTCTGCCCTTGGGTGCCCCCGCCCCGGGCCCTGAGCTTGTCTTCTCTCCTAGGGACGTCTCCGTGGAGCTGCCTTTCGTCCTCATGCACCCGAAGCCACCCGACCAGTCCTCCCCGTCACAGCCGCAGCTCGGTAAGGCTTCGGGCCGGGACAGGTTCCTGCCCCCCCCCCCCCGGGGCCTTGTCCCGTGGCAGCCGCAGTGCGCTGATGGGAGGCATCCTTCTGGGGCAAGGGCCCAGCACGTGCGCGCTCACTCTCCTCCTCCCCCCCAGCTGCCCCAGAGACAGACGCAGACGTGCCAGTCGACGCAAACCTCATCGAGTTCGAAGCCAAGTAAGCCGCACCTTCCGTGCCTCGCGAAGCGGCCTTCCCCAAGCTGGAGCCCTCTAGCGTGTTGGACTACCACGCCCAGCATCCCCCACCCAGCATGGGGGGCACCAACTTGGGGAAGGCTGCTGGAAAGAATGAAGAGGCCACGTGCCCTCCAGCAAGAGGGGAGGATGTGAGGCCTCAGTCAGGAAGAGGCCCAAGAGTGGGACCCCCCCCATTATTTCCTACTCCGCCTGGCAGGTGTGTAGAAGGAGCAGGCACACAGGCAGCTTGAACCCTGACCCGTAACTGCACAGAACACCACTGAGGCTCTTGCAGAAGCCCACTTGGGGCAGCAGGGGGAACCGTCAGCCTGGGAGTGTCCGCTTCACAGGACAAGCGAGCGGGGGGGGGGGGAGCCCGGAGGCCGAGGCCTGCCCCCTCCGCCTTGAACCCAGCTAGGTGTTTTCCTATGCTTGCTGCTCATCAAACCAGCCTGACTGCACCCCTCTCTCCCCCCCGCACCCCTCTCTCCCCCCCGCACCCCCAAGCTACGGGCAAGACGACGACATTGTGTTTGAAGACTTTGCCCGCCTCCGGCTGAAGGGCCTGAAAGACGACAAGGACGACGACTACTTCTGCTAGGAAGCTCCTGGGGCACACGCCCTGTGGGTCCATCCGCGGACGGCCAAGGGGCGAGAGGGGACAGGGGAGCCCCTGCGTGCGCCAGTGTCTTCTTGTCACCCCCCAACCCCATTTCCGCATTCTCCTCTCAGCCTTGTGTCTATAGTGCTGTCATAAGGGGACAGGGTTGTGCCCCTACAGGGGGCTTTTAATGTGACTTAGATTGGGGAGTGGGTTCCCCCAGCTTTTCCCCTCCCATCGCTGCTGCTCGTCTTTTGCAAGATGGATTTTAACTCCCAAGGCCCTCCCCCCGCCCCGTCTAACGCACTGGAAGCATTTATTGGGCATTATCGTCTGACGGCCGCATCTCCAAGCACCACTTTGCAGGTGTTCTCCCCCGCTCCTGCCAACCTCACCTTTGTTGTGTCTCATTTTAAATGCTGTTTTAATTGGTTAGGGAGATGTTGCAAATGGAATCCCCCCCGCCCCCCAGTCAAGCGGGGGAGGCAGGTAGGAAGCCGCCTTCTCCCGCCCGTAGAAGCCATTTTGCTAGGGCTGGGCCTCTGCCAACCAGCCTCGTGCTCCAGCTGTGGGCAAGCCTGTGCCAAGTGCGTCATCCCTCTCCTCCCTCCACCCCATTTGTAAATCTCTTCCAGGACTGCATCTGCCTGTAAGCGGGTGCAGAGAAGGAGTAAAGGCCATTTGCTACAGTGTCTGAGCAGAGAGGAACAACAGAATAAAACACTTAACAGAGACCTGGTTTTATTCACTGACTGGGCATCTCGTTTAAGGGGATGGAGGAGCAACGGATACAGGCACCCTTTTCCCTCCTCCTTCCTTTCTTTTGGGGAGTGGGCTCCTCTGGCAAAGGGGAGACTCACTGCTGCTGGTCCCTGCTTCACTGGAAATGTTAACCAACGGTGCAATTCTGCTCCCATCTTATTTCTTTGTAGAGTACACAGGTGAAGTTGGGCGCTTGACTCCATTTACTGGACTTTGTCTGTATTTTCCCCACTAGTTAAACTGGCTGGTGGCCCCCTTAAACACCCTCCGGGCTCTGCAGGCATAGGAGCACCGAGCCATGGCGTGAGAGGCCACCACAGCCCAGCTTCGCCCTCTCAAGGTCACTCTGCCCCAACAGCCCTGGAAGGGGCTGTCCTTGACCCCACGGGGCTCGACCCCGCAGGCATGACCAGCTCCAGGCAGGAGGAGCAGCCTCTGCCAGTTCTTTGGGCGCTTGCTGGGAAGGCAGGCAGTGCCCCTCGTTCCAAATTAAGCCACTGGAGTTTGCACCTTGGTCCCCTGTGCAGGTAGGGAAGCCAGCGCAAGCTGGGTATACAAGCCCAGTCCCCTGCAACAGACCCAGCCCGTTTCCCCATCCCCCGTGTAGCTGCCAGGAGGCAGGGAAGGAGCCAAAGGGCCCAGCCCGCCTCGCAGCTGCAGCAGGTGTGGGCCCGCCCCACAGACAACTTCAGAAACGCCACCCCACTCGCACCATGGCGGCCTCAGGACCAGCTCCTGCAGCAACAAAGAGACAGGCAGGTTACCCAGCTGGGGGGGCGCTTCTTCCCCACCCACACCTGGCCCCTGAGGAACTTCTAGAGAGCTACCTGCAGGCCCAGGGGGATGCTTCCCGTGGCTTCTCCAAGGAGACGATGAGCTTGTGGGGCTGGACTCAGCTTGCCCTATGTCTGCAGCCTAGGACGAAGAGTGCAAAGGGGGTCACACCCGCACCTTCCTCTGGCAGCAGGAGCAACCCGGCGCCTGCCCTCAAGCCAGCAGCTGGTGGCCGGCTCTCTCCTCCACCCTCACTCCCCCACCCAGAACCCCTTGCCTGCTTTGCTCCCACAGCACAAGATGAGTTGGCAGGCCGCCCCTAAGCCGGTGTAGGCGGACATCAGTCCCAGGGGAAATTCAGTGGGGCATGCAACTGGGCAGAGGAGAGAGGGATGGGAGAGCCACCACGCCCCGCCCCGCCCGCTATTAAGGCATCCTATCTTTGCAAAAAGAGACCGCCATCTGTAACAGCTGAAGAGTGGATTGCCCAGGCAGAGAAGAGGCTTCTTTTCCTGGTCCTGCCCAGAGAATCGGAAGCGGGGGAGCTCCTGCGGGCCACGACGCCCCTGGGACAGCCATGTCCTCTTATGTGCCCTACGCGCCTGCCTGGTGTGCTGCTTGGGACAAAGGCCTCGCAAAGGCACACCGCAGCGCAATGGGGGGCGGTGGGAAGAGGCCCAATGCCCCTCGCAGCCATGCACGCGCCAGCAAGTGCAGCTGACCAGGTCCTTCCTGTGCACCTGCAGAGCCACTTCCTCACAAGGTGTGCTGAAGCTGCTGTCTCCTGGGGCCACTGCCACACTTGGCCTCGGAACGCTGCAGCAAGCGAAAGAGAGAGAGAGAGAGAGAGAGAGAGAAAGAAAGAAAGAAAGAAAGAAAGAAAGAAAGAAAGAAAGAAAAAGAGTGTGGAGCCTCCTGCAGCCCGAGGGCTGAAATGCGCTTTCAGGGGCGCACTGCAGTGGTGAGCGGGGCAGAAAATACCAGCGTACTGGAGCTTAAAGCTGCATCACTGAGCCCTGGGAGAGGCATTCCAGCTTTTTAGAAGCCGGGGGGGGGGGGGGGTTGGACAAATGCTGGGAAACCGCCAAAAGATCAGTAGTTGGGGGAAGGGGGCCTGGCCTTTGGGGAATCCCAGAGGGCTGGACTTGACCCTGGGCCTGAGGTTGCGCACTCCCCCAGCCCCCGAATACCGTGAGGGATGTCGTAATCTTCCATTGACTCGTTTGTAAGCTGAGTGGGACTGGTGCAGCAGCATCCTGTGCACTGCAAAGCTGAGCAGGGATTTGAACCCAGGTCTCCCCCTTACACCACAGTCACGAGAGAATCTAGCTCCTTCCCTGCCTGCATTGTCCTCCCCCACTACCAGAAGGTCAGCACAATGACAGAGGCAGAAGCCCTTGCTCGCTCCACCCCCCGGAAAGGAGAAGTGCTCACAGGCTCGCTGCTTCTCTCGCCTTCGCCAGCTTCTCCTGCAGGTGGGTCACCTTCCTCCAATACCTGCCGGGAAGAGCACTAGGATTGAGGGCTGGAACAGATTTCAGGGCCAGGAGGGCTGGTGCAAGAGTCCTCACTGTGGCTCACTCCCCCAAGATGTCTGTTTCTCAGTGTTCCAAGTGGTAAGAGACGGTGGCAGCTGAAGGTTCCAGAAAGACCATAAAATACTGGATCTGGCAAGTCCAGGTTCCCCTGTTCTGCCCTCCATTCTGGATCAGCAGGACATGATAACACTTTGCTGTAATGTTAAGATCTGGCAATGCGGGACTCCCAAATCCAAGGGTAGACGACGTTTCAGTGGAAGTCCTCACAATTCGGGGGGGGGGGATGTGGAAGTGGCTCCCCTGCTACTCACTTCTCTTCCTGCTCGTTGGCCCGGTTCACCCGCGCAGCCTCCAGCACCTTCTCCCTCACCCACCGCGCCTCCAGGTCTAGCCGCTCTCGCTGCACCTCCTGCAGGAGGCCCCGAGCCTGTTCCAACTCCTTGTGCAACCCCTCCACCTCCTGGGACACGATCCAGGCCTTGCACTGCACCTCCTCATACTGGTGCGTAAGGGCAGCCAAGTCGTGGGCAAGGCGCCCCATCCTGGGGGAGGCCAGAATTACGGCTTGGTACCCAGCATAAGTCCGCCATTTTACTGAGCACTAACGGAGCCCAGTGCCCAAAAGGGCGGGCGTTAGGCATTCCCATCTCAGGGGCTCACGGGGCAGGTGGAGAGCAGCAGCTGGGGATACTCAACTGCAAACATCATGTCACGAAGGCAAAGTATTATTTAAGTGCCTCAAAGGCTGGGTTCTGCACAGCGGCTGAAAAGAACAGAACAAATGCTGCCTACAGGCCTAGAATCTAAAAAAAGAAAAGTGAAAGATGGGACTGTGAGGGAAGGGAAAGGCAAAAGGAGAAGGAAAGAGCAGAGACTGGCATGCGAAGGCACAGGGCATGTTTGCAAATGCCTCTGCTCAGATGCTTGCCGAGGGGGAGCGGGGGGGCAGGAAGCCCAGAAGAAAGGGCTGGCAAGCGAGGGAGGGAGGAAGCAAGAGGCAGAAGGGGCAGCCTGCCATTTGGCCAAGAGGGGAGCATCAGAGCAATTACAGAAAGGAACAGAGGAGGAGGAAGGGATTTGAAAAGAAAAGGCAATAAAAAGCAGGCAGCAGTCCACAGGTCTGCTTTTAGGTCTGGCCCAGGCTGAAAGGGAAGCTGCAACCCCTGGTGCTGGGGGTCTCCCCGTCCCACAGAGTTAACTTAGCACCTCTGATAAGCGGGGACTGCAGGCTCCTGAGGTTGTAAAGGACCCCAAGTACTGGGCAAAGGCTGCAATGAACAAGCCGTCCGTCACCCTTGAGACTGGTAGCCGTGACCATCACAAGAAGGACTGCCATTTGTCGAAGTGAACAGCCCACCAAAGAGTTTCTGTTCCCATTTCCTTCTCCACAGCCTGCCGGGGGGGGGGGGGGAACACTACCTTGCACGCTGTTCCTGGTTCTCTGCCTCAGCCTCCCTCAGGACGTCTGTCAGGAGGGCAACCTGTTGGCGCAACTGTAGAGCGGGTGCAGAGTTACATATAGGCAGGTTAACTCCGAAGGCCGAAAAACGAATGAGCAAAAGCAGAGCTAGGAGGGCACAAAGACCACCCCACCAGAACAGCCCCCCCACACACACCAGTTTGTAGCAGGCCTGGCTGTCTGTGTGCCCAGCCCTGCCCAGTGCTGGCGGCAGAAAAGGGGCTTCCCCCTCGCCTGTTGCTCGCCCTTTCTAAAGAGAGATGGGCGGGGCCGTCCGCGGGCAACGGGGGTGCTTGAACACGGAGCCATGGCCCCTCGCGCTACCAGCGCAGCCGGACCACCCGCAGGCAGGCAGCAGACAGCGGGCGTGCGCGGGGCAGAGACGACAACGCCCCCGCCCCTCCCCACTCTGCCGGGGCCAGAGCAACGCGCCGGCCCCTGCCGAAGCTGGCCGGGGCCGCCCGCGGGGGTGCCGCCCCCGCCCCGGTGCGCCGCGGCCGGCCTTGTCGGCTTCTGCACGTGGAGGGGGCCGGGGAGCGCCTCTGCCTCGAGCAGCACGACGTCTCGGCCCAGCCCTGGCTCTCCCCGGCAAGCAGCCCGCGGTTGTGCGCTGCCATGGGGCAGGGAGCCCGTGCGAGCCACACTCCGGGGCTGCGCCCTCGCCCGGCTGCCCGGCCCGGGCGCCCCGCCCGCTCACCTCCTCTCTCTCTCGCCGGAGCTCCGCGGCCTCCAGCTCAAGCTGCAGGTGGAGGGAGGCCAGCGCCAAGGGGGGCCTGGAAAAGCCAGAAAGGGGCCCGTTGCAGCGAGCGCCCGGCAGCCCCCCGCCCCCCGCCCGGCAGCCCCCCTCCTCACCCGGAGGCCTCCCCCGTCCGCAGCAGCCGCTCCGCCAGCTGCACCTGCTGAGTCTCCATCCGCTCCCAGAGCGCCTCATCTGGAAAGGGGCGAAGGCGAGAGGGGGGCAGCGGATCGCGGGGGGCGGGGCGGGGAGGGGTCCTCCGCGCGCCGCCTCCCCGCCAGGGCCAGCCGCCTCCCCCGCCCCGCCCTGCACGGCCCGGCGCGGAGGCCGGGGGCGCAGTCCGGCACGGCGGGGGCGCCGCGGCCCCCGCCAGCGCGGTCAGCAAGGGCCTCCTCCTGCCGCTGGCCTGGGGCTGCCCGCCGGCGGCGCGGCGCGGCGCGGCGGGGCGACCCGGGGGACTCCGGGAGGGGCGCTCCGCGCTCGCTCAGGGGCTCACGTCGCTGCAGCAGGCCGCGCAGGCCGCGCGCGCGCTGCTCCCGCCTCCGCAGCTCTGCGCGCACGTGCTCCCTCCAGCCGCCCCCGGCGCGCAGCATTCCCTCACGCCGTGTCACCTGACGACGCCTTCCGTGGAGGGGCTGGCGGGGCTTGTAGTTCGGCCGTCAGCCGGGCGCATGCGCAAAGGCCGCCACGCCAGCTTCCTCCGCGCAACCGCTGTGCGCATGCGCTCTCCCGGAAGCCGGAACCGGCGGAGGATGAGCGCTACGGCAGCCGGCGAGGGCCAAGCATGGCGGCGGCGGCGGCGGCGGCGGAGAGGAGCGCGTACAGCCTGGGCTTGGCCAACGAGCGGCTGCGGCTGCTGGAGGAGCTGGAGCGCGAGATCGGGGCGGCGCTGCAGAGCGCGGGTGGGCCGGGCGCGCGGGGGCTGCGGGCGGGCCGGGGGCGGGCGGCGCTCGCGGCGGGGCCCCGGCGGGGCCCCCGCTCGCCGCCCATCGCGCCCTCTCCCCGCAGGCACGGTGACCCTGGAGCTGTCCAAGGAGAAGCCCAACGAGCGCCTCCTGGACCGCCACGCCGCCCAGTTCGTGGCCGCCGTGCAGAAGGTGGAGTCCGAGCTCTCCGCGCAGATCCGCTACCTCACCCAGGTAAGGGCCGCAGCTGCCTCGGGGCCGCCCCGAGCAGCGCGCTCCGGCGCGGGCCGAGCCTCATGCGGGAGCCCGCGGCTCTGCCCCGCCGCCTATCCGCGAGGGGCCGGGAGCCGCTCCCGCCGGCCCGCACAGCCCCTGGCCCGCGCCCCCACTGCGCCCACGAGGCCCTTTCAGGAGAAGACTGAGCCAAAGTAGGAACTGAGCACTTCTGCCTTTTCTTTGTTTTCTCTTATCATTTTGGCATCCATATTTAATAGCTGAACCACCTTTTCTTTCCTCTCTCTTGCACTATGCACGTAGCTGAAAAAAGCCTTTTTGTTGTTTTTAGTATCCCTCGCTAACCTCAGCTCGTTCTCAGCTTTAGCCTTCCTGACACCATCCCTGCAATTCCGTGCTACCTGCCTGTACTACTTTGCTTTCCTTCCACTTCCTATATGTGTCCCTTTTTGTTTTCAGGTCATCTCTAAGCTTTTTGTGAAGCCACATTGGCTTCTTTTGTTGTCTTCCACCTTTTTTTCTTGTTGGAATGGTTTGTAATTGTGCCTTGAGAATTTCCTTTTTCAAAAACTCCCACCCATCTCGGACTCCTTTTCTCGTTAGAATCGCTTGCCATGGGACCTTACTGATCATTGTTCTGAGTTTATTAAAATTGGCTGTCCTAAAATCCAGGGTACGCGTTTGGCTACACTCGGCTTTTGCAGAACCAAGAACTCAAGTACAACATGGTCACTTTCCCCCAGAGTTCCAGTTACTGCTACTTTATCCACTGGGTCATCTCTGTTGGTTAGGATCAAGTCAAGGATAGCCGATCCTCTAGTACCTTCCTCTACTTTCTCTAGGAGGAAGTTATGAGCCACACAAGTCAGGAATTTCCTGGAGGGGCCATGTTATGCAGAATTTGTCTCCCAACAAATATCGGGGAAATTGAAGTCCCCCATTACTACTACATCTTGCTTCCTTGAAACATTGGCTATTTGCTTTTCAAAAGTGTCATCCTCATCTTCTCCTTGGTTGGGTGGCCGGTAGTAGACTCCGACCACCAGGCTCCTTTTGTTCTTTGCTCCCTTTATTTTGATCCAGATGCTCTCGATGGGGCTACCAAGCTCCTCCTCCTGTATTTCTGTGCAGAGATATGTATTTTTCACATACAGTGCAACCCCACCTCCCTTTCTGTTCCTCCTGTTCTTTTTGAACCAGTTATATCCTTCAATTGCGGTATTCCAGTCATGGGAGTCATCCCACCAAGTCCCAGTTATAGACTCCTCTGAGTCCATCTAGCCCAGTATTGTCAACGCTGACTGGCAGCCATGGCTCCCCAGGGCTACAGGCAGGATTCCTTCCTAGAAATCCTGCCTGGAGATGCTGCCAGGGATTGAACCGGGGAGGCCTTGTGTGTGGAAAGCAGGGGCTCCCGCGCTGAGCTGTGGGCTGATCCATCAGAAGGCAGCTTTCTCTGTTCCTATTTAAATCATCCTTTTAATTCGGGGCAGGGGGATTTGTGGCCCTCCAGATATTTCGGCCTGCAACTCCCATCCTGCCTCAGCATTGGCTACGCTGTTGCAGGCCAAAACGTCTGGAGGGCCACAACTTGCCCAGCCCTGATTTAGGACCATGAGGACTGGAGTCTGTTTTTAAAGGGGCAGGGCCACGACTTAGTAGGGGAGCCCCTGGTGCTTTGCCTGCAGTAGGCCCCAGAGGGATCAGTCCCCAGCAGCACCTGCAAGCAGGGCTAGGAGAGCCCCCTGCCTGCCCGCACGCCTGCACCCTGGAGAGCCGCTGCTGCCAGTCTGTGTCACAGGCAGTCCTGAGCTGGATGGACAAGCGGCCTGACTTGGCAGCAAGTCAGCCGGCTGGCTTGAGCTCAGCACGGCCTTTGTCCTTTTGCAGGTGGCCACTGGCCAGCCCCACGAGGGGTCCAGCTATTCAGCGCGGAAGGATTGCCAGATGGCCCTGAAGCGTATCGATTACGCCCGTGTCAAGCTGGGAGAGCTCTCTCGGACCTGCGAGCAAATGCTGGAGCAGTAGGTGGAGAAACGCACCTTGGGGTGGGAGCGGGGCTCTTGGCATGCAGGAGGCCTTATTCATGGATGGAAAACACCTCCGTGGTGGGGAGTGGGCAGCACATCCAGCAGGCTGCGAGTGGCTTGGAACCTCCTTTCTGGGTCTGCTGGAGCCTTCTGTACCTTGGAAGTGGTCTAGCAGGAGGCGTCCGGGAGCCTGTCTGGGATGATGCTTAAGAGGATGAAGTGGAGCCTCATTGCTTGAGCCTCTCTTGAGATGTGAGACCCTGACCCTGGCAAGACATGCTATCTCATCTCTGTGGGCCTTGGCTGGTCACCCCTGCAATGCGCCTGAAACATCCGTTGTACACCAGAAGCGACATGCCATAAGGTGTAGATGATGCACAAGAGACTGGCATCATCTTTTTTACTTATTTGTAGTAGATTTTCATCCTGTTCGTCAGCTGGTATCTTTAAAGCAGCTCACAACATTTATAAAATGCTACATGGGATACCGTGTGTGTCATTTGGAACATGCCCTGTCTGATAGCAAGCCTACCATTACATGTTTGACATGGCCTACTGTCTGCCTGTTGACAACAGTTCACATTTACTGTTGATATCTGCCTGATATCAGCAGTAAAATTTCTGAGTTTATGGCTTTTAATACCTGCATAATAAACACGGCTGCCTGTGTCTTATAGGACACACGTCAACTGTGCCCCATGCCGTTCCAGGCCAGATCTGACATGCTGACAAGACAGATTGATGCACAAGATGGCAAATCCATGGGTCAGAATGTGGTCTGCCTTCCATGGGCAGAAGGGCTCCGCTGCAGGAGGTGCCACCGCCTGATGTTTGGGGATCCCCCTCCCCACTCGCCTGCATCACCGCTCGCCCCATCCAGCACAGCCCCAACCATCTAGGTAGCACTTCTGGTGCCGGAGGGGCTGCCGTGGGGACAGGGGCCGAGGAGGGCTGCTTCCGCCAGCCCAGTCGCCTGTGACCCTGTGTGTCCTTGTGCGCGAGACAAGCAAAGATCAGGACAGCCACACAGATCCAAAGAATTGGGTTCCATGTACTGCGCAGCCTCAGCTTCATCGACAGTGCTCTGGGGTGAGGATATGGGGAAAATATGTGGGGGTGTGAGGCATTCACAGAGATGTAGTGGAAGGAGAGGGTCTTTCTGCCAAGCCGGAATAAGGAGGCTGATTCATACTGGCCCAACTCCAGCCGTGCAAGAGCCCGAGGGGAGGTGTGGGGCAGAAAGATCCAGAATCTTAAAGGGGAGGGGGCTGCTGAGAAGCAAGGCTTGGCCAGCTCCTCTGCCTTTGTAGCAGTTTGCCTGGCACAGGTCTCCTCCTCCGGAATTCCAGCAGAGGCAGCCTCATCACTCCGGGCGAAGCGGCCCTGCGCCATCTCTGGAAAGGGGAACTTAAACATGGCACGTTGTTGTCATGTCTGTAGTTGCTTCTTTTTTTAAATGTGTTCTGAGCATCAGTCTTATTGGGCTGGATCCAGGATCTGCCTTCTGCAAGAGGAAGGGACCTTCCGCAAGAGGAAGGCTCTGTTTGCTGAAGTTCCCTTTGCCCTGTTTTGGGGGAATTCCTCCCACACCACGTATCAGCCCCCAACTCTCTGTGAAGCATTTTCAGGAGGCTGGAGGGGCTGTTGTGGGGGGGGTGGGCAATGCAGGTCATCCAGCGCAAATCTGATCCAAACCAGAGTCTTTGCCCCATGAAAGCAGAGGTTCTCGTTCCCAGTCTAAAGAGCTCGAGCTGAAAGGAAGTGTGTTTTCCCTTCGGACCAAAGAGATTTGGACACACAGATCTGTTCTCTGCAATGAGGGCTACAAATGGGATGCTGGTAGTCCCAGCTCCTGCCCCTCCCTAGCTGAATATTCTGGCATTGAATATTGGGTTGGGAGCGTTAAGTGCTCTATAACAAAAGACCTCAATTTCCAATCGTGTATTTCAGTCAGATGGAGGCCAAAACCCAGTTGTTCCCATGGATGATGTTTGAAGGTTCAGCGATCCATCCCAGCAGGGCAACGGTGGGGACAAGTTTGGCAGAGGCTGTTTTGAGCCAGGAAGCGCCAAGAGAGGCCAGCAGCTGGCCACACACAGGGCGCCTGGGCAGACAGGGCACACCTCGCCCGTAGAGCTCAGGCCTCCATGTTTGCCATCCTCCGGGCAAGCCAGCGTGTGCATGACTGCAGGTAGCAAGGAGGGGGACCCACAACCCCCCACCCAATTGGCCATGTTTAGGGCAGCACTCGGTGACCTGGTTCTCACAATCGCACAGCCCACCGTGGTTCATTTCAGCCAAGGTGGGCTGTGGTGCATGCTGGGCAGAATTTGCATATGCCACGCCTCTCCACAGCTTGTTCATGTTATGTGAACCCAGGGACCATGGGCTGTGGGTTAAACAGCCTTCACATAACCCATGGTCTGTTGTTGAGTTATGTGGGGATTAAACACCCGCTTGCTACGTCTGAAAAATTCTTCCCCAAATTTATTTATTTATTTATTTTTATTTCATTTCTATACTACCCAATAGCCGAAGCTCTCTGGGCGGTTCACAAAAATTAAAACCAAACAACACACAATAAAACAATTTAAAATATATAGAACATTAAAACCACAATATAACAATTGTTGTTGTTGTTCAGTCGTTCAGTCGTCTCCGACTCTTCGTGACCCCATGGACCATAGCACGCCAGGCCTTCCTGTCCTGCGCTCTCTCCCGGAGCGTGCTCAAGTTCATATTCATTGCATCCGTGATGCTATCTAGCCATCTCATCCTCTGCCGTCCCCTTCTCCTTTTGCCTTCAGTCTTTCCCAGCATCAGGGTCTTTTCCAGGGAGTTTTCTCTTCGCATTAGGTGGCCAAAATATTGGAGCTTCAGCTTCAGTATCTGTCCTTCCAATGAGCACTCAGGGTTGATTTCCTTTAGGATGGACTGATTTGACCTCCTTGCAGTCCAGGGCACTCGTAAGAGTCTTCTCCAGCACCACAGTTCGAAAGCATCAATTCTTCGGCGCTCAGCCTTCCTTATAGTCCAGCTCTCACAGCCATACATTACTACTGGGAAAACCATAGCTTTGATTAGACGGACCTTTGTCGGCAAGGTGATGTCTCTGCTTCTTACTATGCTGTCTAGGTTGGCCATAGCTTTCCTCCCAAGGAGCAAGCGTCTTTTAATTTCATGGCTACAGTCACCGTCTGCGGTGATCTTGGAGCCCAAGAAAGTAAAATCTGTCACAGCTTCCATTTCTTCCCCTTCTATATGCCAGGAAGTGATGGGGCCAGATGCCATGATCTTCGTTTTTTTAATGTTGAGTTTCAAACCAGCTTTTGCACTCTCCTCTTTCACCCTCAACAAGAGGCTCTTTAGATCCTCTTCGCTTTCTGCCATTAGGGTGGTATCGTCTGCATATCGGAGGTTGTTGATAATTCTCCCAGCAATCTTAATTCCGACCTCTGATTCATCCAACCCGGCATTTCTCATGATGTACTCTGCATATAAGTTAAATAAGCAGGGTGACAATATGCAGCCTTGTCGTACTCCTTTCCCAATTTTGAACCACTCGGTTGTTCCATGTCTGGTTCTTACTGTTGCTTCTTGACCCTTGTACAGGTTTCTCAGGAGACAGGTAAGGTGGTCTGGTACTCCCATCACTTTAAGAATTTGCCACAGTTTGTTGTGATCCACACAATCAAAGGCTTTAGCGTAGTCAATGAAGCAGAAATAGACGTTTTTCTGGAATTCTCTTGCTTTCTCCATGATGCAGCGAATGTTGGCGATTTGATCTCTAGTTCCTCTGCCTCTTCGAAACCCAGCTTGTACTTCCGGTAGTTCTCAGTTCGCATACTGCTGAAGCCTACCTTGTAGGATTTTGAGCATCACCTTGCTGGCATGTGAAATGAGCGCAATTGTGCGGTAGTTTGAACACTCTTTGGCGTTGCCCTTCTTTGGAATTGGAATGTAAACTGACCTTTTCCAGTCTTGTGGCCACTGTTGAGTGTTCCAGATTTGTTGGCATATTGAATGCAGCACTTTAACAGCATCATCTTTTAGGATTTTAAATAGCTCGGCTGGAATACTGTCATCTCCGCTAGCTTTGTTGTTACTAATGCTTCCTAAGGCCCACTTGACTTCACTCTCGAGGATGTCCGGCTCAAGTTCAGTGACCGCACTATCATGGCTATCAGGGACATTCAGATCTTTCCTGTATAGTTCTTCTGTGTATTCTTCCCACCTCTTCTTAATCTCATCTGCTTCCGTTAGGTCCCTGCCTTCTTTGTCCTTTATCATGCCCATCTTTGCACAAAACATTCCCTTGAGATCTCCAATTTTCTTGAAGAGATCTCTAGTCTTTCCCATTCTGTTGTTTTCCTCGATTTCTTTGCATTGTTCATTTAAGAAGGCCTTCTTGTCTCTCCTTGCTATTCTCTGGAACTCTGCATTCAGTTGGGTATATCTTCCCCTTTCTCCCTTGCTTTTTGCTTCCCTTCTTTCGTGAGCTACTTGTAAAGCCTCATCAGACAGCCACTTTGCTTTCTTGCAGTGCAGGAGTTTAAAATACAGATTTAAAACAGCAAAGATAAAAATTTAGAAAGCTAAAATGCCTGGGAAAATAAAAAGGTCTTCACCTGGCACCGAAAGGAATACAATGTAGGCGCCAGGCGAACCTCACTAGGGAGCTCATTCCAGAGCCGGGGTGCCACAGCAGAAAAAGCCCTCCTCCTAGTAGCCACCCTCTTCACTTCCTTTGGCAGGGGCTCACGGAGAAGGGCAGCTGACGATGATCTTAAGGTCCTGGCAGGCACATATGGGAGGAGGCGATCCTTCAGGTAACCTGGCCCCAAGCCGTTAAGGGCTTTGAATGTTAACACCAGCACTTTGAATCTGGCCTGGAAATGGACTGGCAGCCAGTGCAGCTGGAAAAGTACTGGTGTAATATGAGCTCGCAGGCCAGTCCCTGTTAAGAACCTTGCTGCCCTATTTTGGACCAGCTGAAGTTTCCGGACCGTTTTCAAAGGCAGCCCCACGTATAACGCATTGCAGTAATCCAGATGAGAAGTTATCAGAGCATGGATAACTGTAGCTAGGCTATCTCTGTTCAGATAAGGGCGTAGTTGGTATACCAGCCTAAGCTGATAAGAAGTGCTCTGTGCCACTGAGTTCACCTGTGCCTCAAGTGACAGTTCTGGATCCAAGAGCACCCCCAAACTACGAACCTGATCCTTTAGGGGGAGTGCACCCCCTCCAGAACAGGTTGAATATTACCTAGCCGGGCAGACGAACCACCCACTAACAGTACCTCCGTCTTGTCTGGATTGAATTTCAGTTTATTGGCCCTCATCCAGTCCATTGCTGTGCCCAGGCACTGATTCAGAACAGCCACTGCCTCACCTGGTTTTGATGAGAAAGAGAGGTAGAGCTGGGTGTCATCCGCATATTGATGGCACCTCAGCCCACACCTCTGGATACCCTCCCCCAGCGGTTTCATGTAGATGTTAAACAGCATGGGGGATAAAATAGAGCCCTGTGGAACCCCATGGCACAATTGCCATGGCACAGAGCAATAAACCCCCAGCACCACCTCCTGGAATTGGCCATCCAAGTAGAAGCGGAACCACTGCAGTGCAGCGCCTCCAACTCCCAACCCAGACAACCTATCCAGAAGGATGCCATGGTCGATGGTATCGAAAGCCGCTGAGAGGTCCAGGAGAATCAACAGGGTCGCACTCCCCCTGTCCCTCTCCCGGCAGAGGTCATCCCACAGGGCGACCAAGGCAGTTTCCGTTCCAAAACCAGGCCTGAAGCCCGATTGAAATGGATCTAGATAATCCGTTTCATTCAAGAGTGCCTGGAGCTGTCCTACAACCACCTGCTCAAGCACCTTGCCCAGGAAGGGGATGTTGGCCACTGGCCTATAATTGTTAACATCCTCTGGGTCCAGGTTAGGCTTTTTCAGGAGTGGTCTAATTACCGCCTCTTTTAAAGCGGTAGGCACCACTCCCTCTCTCAAGGAGGAATTTAACTGACGTTTACATGCAGGACCCTGAATTTTGAGGAAAAGTTTTTTCTACAGATTTTCAGCAAACCTGGGGTGGGGGGGTGGCATGTAGCCACACCCCCTCCCCAAAAATATCTCAAGCGTCTGGGAAACAAAACTGTGTGTACAGAAAGGGAGGATGGTCATTGGCAGTGAGACCCCCACAGGCTCCACCCAGCCTGGCATCTGGCAGGGCAGGGGGCACTCCCCTTCCCCCCTCTGCATTTTTAGGGCACAGACCCTTTCCACTGGCCTGGCATTCGAGGCTGCCCCAGATGAGGCTGGAGCCGAGCGGCAGCCCAGGAGAGGCTGCCTCCCCTTTCTCCCCATGGCCTAAAGCTCAGCCCCATGCCAGGGGTGCAGCCGCTCCCCTGCCTGGCACAGCCAGCACCCTGGGCAGGGCTGGGTGCCTCCTCATCCTGCTGGGGTGCCTGGTCCCCGGGGTGCTCCGTGGCGTGTCACTCCGTGTCCCCAAGGGGGGCTGCAGGGGCCTGGGGCAGCAGAAGTTCTGCACTTCCGGGTATGAGGACAGCTTCTCTGTCGAGGTGAGACACATCCACTGGAGCAACCGCTTCTGCCCCATAGATGCTAGTTCCTGAGGGTGTGGGTGGCCAGCCCACGTTCGGGATAGCGGGGAGCTGGAAGAAGTGCAGAGGAGGGGGACCATGGTGATACGGGGGGGGCAGAGGCTCTCTGCCAGCAAAGGCTATATTGATTGGGACTTCGGGCCACTGGGGGCGGGGGGCTGACAGAGGTGTATAAAATTCTGCACCAACAGCAGTCCAACACATCTGGGGGGCGCCAGGTTGGGGGAGGGTGGAATGAGTTCTGAGTGCCGGCTGTGGGGGGGCTCTTTCTGTGATACCCTTCATCTGGGCTTCCCAGAGCTATCTTTGGCAACCCAGAGGCTTGCCTTGCCATCTGACCCAGAAAAGATGCTCTTATGGGCGGGGGCAGCAGACTGCCTGGACCCCTTTGTGGCTAGCGTTTATTTCTTTGATTTTATTTCCATTCTGTGTTTTGAGCCAGGATCCCCAAAGCAGCTTACCTAAAGTAATCTCATTTAATACCCTGGGGGTTGTGTCTACACAGAACACTTGGCACTGCTTTGAGATCAAAGCACATCCCTCCTGTCCCCCTAAGGCTGCTGCTCAGTGCAGAGAGGGAAATACTGCCCAGCCAGGTACATCCTCGAGTCACTCACCTCTCTTGTCTTATTTAACATGCCCAGTTTCTTTCTTGTCTTATTTAACATGCACCATCCTTGTCCTGAAGAGTAAACCAGAGTGAACAACTCAGCCCTCAGATGGGGAGGCTTTTTAAGAACTTCCGCACAGCTCATTTTTTACAGGGGAGGACAAAAAGAAGGAAAGAAAGCAGGCGGTACAATTATTTATTTGGTTTGTTAAATTTGTATCCCATCTTTCCACGAAATGCTGTTCAAGGCAGCTAGCTGCAGTCATATAGATATAATAGAACAAAATAGTAATAAAAAGAAAGTACTTTTTTAAAGCAGGTAAAATGTCACTAAAAGCAACTAGTTAAAACTAATTTCAGCTTATTTATAATCCAGTTTATGGGCCAAAGGCCTGTCTAGAGGAAACACCCTTGCCTGCAGTGGAAGGTCATCGGAGATGGGGCTAGTGATGCTCCCACAACTGGCCCTGGTCAGCCATCTGACTCCAGCTTTCCGACCCAGTAGGCCTTCCAAACCCATCTCAATCCACTCCCATCTTTCTCCCTCCCCCAGCCTCTCCCCCCTCCCCAAGATGTTTTCTCACCCCCACCTTTTCATCCTTCCCCAGCTGGAGCCCCACCAGGGCTTCCTCCCAAGACAGGGTGACGCTGCACCGAACAGGAAACACCAACCAATTCTGCATAACATGGCCCCTCCAGGAAATTCCTGACTTGCGTGGCTCATAACTTCCTCCTAGAGAAAGTAGAGGAAGGAACTAGAGGATCAGCTATCCTTGACTTGATCCTAACCAACAGAGATGACTTAGTGGATCAAGTAGCAGTAACGGGAACTCTGGGGGAAAGCGACCATGTTGTACTTGAGTTCTTGGTTCTAAGGAAAGCAAAAGCCGAGTGTAGCCAAACGCGTACCCTGGATTTTAGGACAGCCGATTTTAATAAACTCAGAACAATTATCAGTAAGGTCCCATGGCAAGCGATTCTAATGAGAAAAGGAGTCCAAGATGGGTGGGAGCTTTTAAAAAAGGAAATTCTTAAGGCACAATTACAAACCATTCCAACAAGAAGAAAAGGTGGAAGACAACAGAAGTGGCCAGTGTGGCTTCACAAAAAGCTTAGAGATTATCTGAAAACAAAAAAGGACACATATAGGAAGTGGAAAGAAGGCCAAGCAACACAGGAAGAGTACAGGCAGGTAGCACAGAATTTCAGGGATGGCGCCAGGAAGGCTAAAGCTGAGAACGAGCTGAGGTACAGGGAGCCAGATTCCGGCTGAACATCAACAGCAACTTCCTGTTAGAGCTGTACGACAACGGAACCGATTACCTAGGGAGGCGGTGGGCTCTCCCACACTGGAGACATTCAGGACGAGGCTGGACACCCGTCTGTCGGGGATGCTCTGACTTGGATTCCTGCAATGAGCAGGGGGTTGGACTCGATGGCCTTGTAGGCCCCTTCCAACCCTACTATTCTATGATTCTATGAGCTTCTCATCCTCCCCTCCCCAGACAGGACGATGCTGCACCGAACGGGATCCCATGGCGGCAATGTCGCTTCATCTGTGGGCAAGCAAGCGCATGGCAAGAACTGCTAGGCAAGGCAGGTGCAAAGAAAGGGGAGCAGGGCAGGGGGGGGAGCTGAGGAGCCAAGGGTCCCAGGCCTCTGGGTGGGGTGGGGGATTTGGGTCGGGTCTCTCCACACACCAGAATGAAGTGGGAGAAAGTCTGGGCTTCTTTGGACTGCCAGTGGTGGATTAAATTTCTGAGTGCTCCCCTACCTTAAAAACAGACAAAAACAACCCTGCAAGTAGAAAGCGAGTGCAACTAGCGGCACACCTAGATATGCTGTTTTCTAGCTGTGGGGAGGCTTTTACATGGAGGAGGATTAAAAAATGGCATCTTGCACCTGCAGCAGTACAGTCTATTCTACTACGTCATTTTTCTAGAGGCAAAGACCAGGTCTTGGGGAGGTGGTGGAACCAGAGCAAAGAACTGCAGGGATTCTGAGGTGGGGATGAGGACTAGTGGCCTGGGCAGGCTGGCTTCCTGAGGACACTGCATCGCTGTGCAGGGAAGTGTTGCTCTCCATGTTGGAAGGCTCTTTGGCCTCTGGCATTTGGATGTGCGGGAGCTGGGGAGGGGGCGAGCCCCACTGTCTGCAGCATCAGCTGGTGGGCCTATGGAGCGTTCCTCCCCTTTCTGCTTCTCGTTCTCCAACCCTGCAGCTGGGGCAAATGCAGCAAGGGTCTGAGGTGTTCCAAGGGGCCCTTGTCTCCTTCCAGCTGCAGACAGAGTTTCGACACCATGGCAGCCAACACCTTCTGGATGAAGTGCAAGGGGGAGGAGGCCTTGGAGGTGCCTTGGGAGGGCAGGGGGGATTGGGGCCTGTGGAGCTCCCACTGCCCCTGTGGCCTCCAGGTCCAGGCGCAGGCCCCAAGGATGACACCGCCCTCCACAATGCCCACTGCTGCTGCCTCACAGCACCACCAGCCACAGGCAGATGGGAAAAGCACATCTCCCGGCCCAACGCAAATACTTCCAAACCTCTGTTAAAAAAACTGTGCCTGCGCTTTACATTGCAAAGTTTCCTTAAAACCTTCCAACATTTTAATAAGAATTTTGCTAGGGGTAATTCACAAGCCTCAGCTTCCCAAAATCTAGGGGTACCTCTCCCCCGCCCCCACTAAAATGGAACTGGCTAGCTACCATTTGAGTGTTGACCTCCGAAAATGTAGCAGGCTTCCTCTGGTTTCTATCCTCGCCCCATCTCTGTACTGCAGGGGTCGGGGACCTCTTTCGGCCCAAGGGCTGAATTCGATCTCAAGAAGCCCAGGGTGGGGGTGCCAGCAGTGGGCAGGGCCAAGATACCTGAGCTGCAGGAGAGGCAGTTCAGCCTTTTAGAATGGGGAGAAGCTGAAACACCAGCACATCGAGGAGGGCCAAGGGAAAGGAGGGGTGGCCTCCCCGGGAGCCCTGGACTGGGAGGCCAGGCGGGCCGGATTTGGCCCTGGAGCTGGAGGTTGCTCACCTTTGCCGTACTGAGTCTATCTGCCCGCCCACAGGTACATTTCGGACCAGTCCTTACATGCCTTATTAAGTGTGAATTGCCCACCTCCGCCCCCCTGCCTTCACCTGGGCAAGCAGAAAGAAAGAGTTAGTGAGAAACGAGATGGGGGAGAAGCGGCACTGCCTGCCTGTGTTTGCCCTGCTGCTTGTCTTCTGTGCTGCGTGCAGCACCTGGCGCTCTACGATGGGGAGATGCCGTGTCACCCACACCAGCTGCTCACCTTTTCCCCTCCAGCAGGCGCGGCTGGAAAGCCCCATGACCTCACAGGAGGAAGCGAGGGCAGGAATGGGGCCTGGGGTTTGGCATTCTCAGTCATGACTCATCCAGCAAACTTCACCTTCTTGAGAAGTGAAAGTGGGTCCTGGCTTCCGGATTCCTTTCTCGTGGCATACCCTTCCGGAAGAAGAAATGGGGCTTCCAGTTCCATGCCTACAGCCTACTTGGAAGTAAGGCCTGCTGAATTCAGTAGGTCTCGGCGGGACTTCAGCGAAAACATGCATAGGCTTGCGCTGTTAGGTGGCCGCCCAGTCAAGCTGGCGCGGGCAGCGTCTCTGTCACAAACATACTTCTATTATTTACTCGGACGTGGCGGCTGCAAGCAGCAAAGGCGCTGGAAGCAGAGCTGCGAGTGGAGGGGGGCACTAGCCCCACTCCCCCGACACAACTCACACACTTAGAGACACTGAGACTGAGACAAATGTCTCCTGGGAGGAAAATATTCACAGCTGCCCTCCCAGCCCCGCAAGTCCACCCAGCTGCAACCACGTGGTGCCAGCTGCCAGGTTCTGGCCTTGCGCAGTCCGTGCCTTGCAGGAGCTGGTGCATCTTCAGGTCTCCTCATCTGGAAGGAAGGAAAAGGAGGACTTGAATGCAGCTGTGGGGCGGGCCAGCAATCACTGGGGGGGGGAGTACAGCGGATCCACACCCCAGCAGAACGAGGGGGGCTGCTCCCCTTAAACAGCCCTAAAAATAAGCACTCGAGCAAACGAGAGGATACGATCCCAACAGCGAGGGAGGACTGCTGAACAGAGCCCCCAGCCCTGTTTGAGGAGAGGCCCAGGGGAGGGGTGCCACCACTGCATCCACTTCTGGCTCACCAGGGCTCTCGGGGGATGCGGGGTGCCGGGGGTCTCCCCCAGCGTGTGCGCCTCCTCCGGCACACCACGAGGACGGCCACGGCCACGGCGGTGAGTGCGACCCCGAGCAGAGAGAGCACGGCTGCTGTGGTGTCTTGCGCCGGCTGAGCCTGCTGCGGGGAGTGGCTGGGGCCCGCTCTGGCGGCAGCACCTACAAGGCAAGCAGCAGCGTTCAAGCACACCTGGGCCCAGACGGTAGGTGGGCAGGGCGGCCTCCGCAGCCACACTCACCACTGCCACGCTGTGGGGCGCTGCTCCTGGCAGTTTGGCGCGCCCAAGCAGGGTCCAGGGAGATGTCCAGAGCCGCTGCCGCCGGCGTTCCAGAGGCCTCAACTGGGGCATCCTTGACTGGGGCTGGGCCCGCGGAGCTCGGAGAGGGCAGCAAGACGCGGGGGGTGGGGGTGAGTTCCTGGCCCACACCCTTCCCTTTGGGAGAGGCAAATGCACAGTGAGACATGGGGGGCGGCCATGCCAAGCACACCAGGGCACTCCAGCGGAGGAGGAGGCGGTGGCGCCCGGCCCCCCCCCCCATAAAGCCGGGCTGCAGCCCTGGGCGACTGGGGTTGCCACAGAGCAGCCTCTCCCAGCCTGGGCCCCGACTCCCTGGGGATTACAGGGGAGATAGTCCAGCACTTCTGGAGGAGCCAGGCTGCTATAGCATGTCTGCCCGGGCGTTCTTAGCTAAAGGGGAAGCCCGGGATGGGGTGGGGGTGGGAGGAGGCCCAGGCCCGGTGGACGCGACCCCCCATCCTTCCCCACCTCCCTCCCTCCCACTGGCCTGCAGCCCCTGTCCCAGATTCGGGGACGGGTAAGCGCTGGCCTGATTCTCGTCCCAGAAGCAAGAGGGGAGCCGACGGGGCGGGATTCTGCCCCCCACAGACGAGTGGGGGCAGCCGCGCGCGGGCCGCCCGGGAAGGCGCCGCTCTCTGCTCCGGGGAGGCTCACTCTTGGCGGGTTGCGAGTTCTGGAAATCGACGACCCACTCCGCGCCGATCAGGCCGCACACCCTCTTCTGCCGGAACGTGAACCTGCCGGGGAGGACGGCGGCATTGAGGGGGCGGCGCGCCTTGGCCCGCCCGAGGGGCTGCCCGGCGGAGGGGCTCGGGGCGCTCACCTGACGAGGCCGTGGCAGACTTCCCAGAACAGCAGCCGTCCCGGGAAGCGCGCGACGATCGGGGGCGCCTCGCGGTGTCTCTCGCAGTCGCAGCTCCCGGCGGCGCCCCCCGCGTTGCCCAGGGCTGCGGAGAGCGCAGAGCCGCGTCAGGAGACGGGCCCGGGGCGCAGGCGGGGGGCCTGGGCCTCGCCTCCCCCGCAGGCGCGGGGCAGGGGCGGCGCCCAGGCGGGCCCGCCCTTCCCGCCGCGCCCGCGCCCCCACGTGCCCCCAGCCTCGTGCGGGGGCACACGGCGCTGCCAGCCACGGAGGCCCGCTGCCGGGCGGGCTGCCGGGGCCCTCGCCGCGGGGCCCCTCCAGGCTGGCCGGGCTCGGGGCGAGGCGCCCGTTTCCGTCTGCGGCAGCGAGGGCCAGGCGCCTGGGGGCGCCCGGAGGGCTCCCGGCTGAGCCGGCAGGCGAGCAGCCGAGGGGGCGTCCCGCTGGCTCGCCCCAAAGGCCTCGAGCTGCAAGCCCAGCAGCCCTCCGCCCGGGTCCCGCAGCAGCCCGTCTTCGGAGGCCTCCTGGCCGCCGCCTCCCGGGCTGGCGGCCCTTCGTGGCCGTCCCGCCGGTTCGCCGCCGCCGCCGCCGCCTTTCTGGTTCTTGTCCGCGCGGCCCCAGCCGCTCCAAAGTGCCCCGGACGGGGCTCCCCATCAAGTCGCGCCCGGAGGGGAGCAGCGGCGCCTGGTCTCCGCCCGCAAGGAGCTTCCAGTGGGGCGCAGGAAGGCGGGCCCGCTGCCCGCGGAGGCTCCTCCGGACAGGAGCAGCCTCTACCAGCCCGGTCGGCGGGCAGCCGTCGGAGTGGGGAGCGAGCCGGGGCGCGCCTCACCTGGTCCCGGCAGCAGCAGGACGAGCAGCAGCAGCGGCGGCGGCGGCGGCACCATCCCGTCGGCTCGGCGGTGAAAGCGAAAGAGCTCCCTGGTCCGCTCAGGCGGCGGCCGCCCACGGGGCTTTCCGGGGTCACGGGACGCGGGGCCGGGCCGCGGAGAAGCGGGGGCCGCCTGCGCTGAACCCTCCAAGCGGCAGGGCCCCCTTCCGCCCCAGCCGCGCCGAGCAGGGCCGCCAGGCGCCCCAGCCCTCCGCCGGAAAGCGCGCGCGGGCTGCCCGTCGGGCGAGCCTGCGGGGGAGCCGTGGCATTCCGCAACGTGCTCGCCTGGGAGCCGGCCTGCGAGCCTAGTGGGACTGACATCCGTGTAAACCCTCCCAGCACTGAGTTCTTCGCCGCTTCCCTCCTGACAACAGGCCCAAGGCGACTTACAGCAAAACGATCTAGACTCGCAAAATATAAAACCGCCCAAAGCAATTGGCCGCCCTTGAGCAGCATTCGAATCCGACTTTCCGCCCATTTTCGCTGGCCAGAACTTCAGCCACCAGGCCTGTAACTGCTGGACCCTTTGTGGGGTCTTTTGCTGGGTTCTAATGGACCTTGTGCCAGCCGCTTGCCCTCCAGCCCCCTGCTAAGGGAGGCTACGAAGAATGCCCCCGCCCCCCGCCCAAAGTGCCGGCCTCCCCACAGGCAGCTGCTTGGCCTCTTTCAGGGACTAAGCGCAGTTTGGGGCACAGGCACACGTCTCCCTGGGACACCCCCATTTCGCAGCCCCGGGGTGTTGGCGGCGAGGGGCCAGGGTGAGGTGGAGGGAAGAGGTTGGGGCGGTCAGTGGCCCTCACGTCAACTCCAGTCATTATCCGCTTTGCAGATGGGGAAACAGGCTGGGAGAGGGTGACTTGCCCTCAGCCCACCCAGGAGGGCCGATGGCAAAGCAGGAATCTGAGCTCTAGTCTCCCATCTTTCCCAGGGACCCCAGCCCAAGAACCCAATGCCTTGGGAGATGAGAGGGCCACAAAGGGAGCCATCCTGGCCCTCTCTGAAGCCAAGGGGCTTCAGGGGCTGAAGCCGAGGAGGAGGAGGGACAAGGGCTCTGCATCTGTGACATCATCAGCTGGCAATCTGTGATGTCACAGGGCACAGCCTGAGGCCCCTCCCACACTCAGATGGGATGCCCTGGCTTCTGGGTGCAACTCATGGGCCACCTGGCACTCCTAGGCCTCCTGCTCCTGCAGGGGGTGGTCACTCGGGCACCAGGTATTGGTCAGAGGGAGGAGTGCCGCCAGGGGGTGAAGACCTATGTGGGGTGCTGCCTTCTGCCTTGGACCAGGGCAGGCTCACATATCCCACCCACCCACCAGCAGCCTTCCAAGAACCCCCTCTCTTTGGCTGTTCCATTCACTGTGATGTCACAGGAGAGCTATGACATCATCCTTCTTGTGAGGTCACATCACTGGGGGAGGGGAGAAGTGTGGGAGTGGTCAGAGAAGTCAGTGGGGGGATTCCAGTGTGATGCTGCAGTGGGAGTCTCCGAACGGTGCCTCTGCTTCTGCCTCCTCCTCCTCTTCAGGCTGCGGCTACCGGCCAGAGTTTGATGGGCCCCACGCCTCCCCTGTGGCTGGCTCTCGCATCGTGGGGGGCTCAAAGGCACTCCCTGGAAAATGGCCGTGGCTGGTCAGCGTGCAAACCAGCACATACCACTTCTGCGGGGGATCCATTGTGCACCCCTGGTGGGTGCTCTCGGCAGCCCACTGTTTCACTGACGGAAGGTAATTGGCCGGGGCCAAAAGAGCATCTGGTGGGGGGGAGGGTCTGGCAGAGCCCCACACCCATGCTGCAGCTGGCTGCTGGGACCCTCTCAGCTGGGTGTCCCCTGTTGCAGAGAGTGCAACGCTCCCTGGGCCAGGCTGCCTGCGATGGCTGAACTGGTGGGCCAGGCCTGGCCAAAAGTGCGCGGCTGGGGTGCGGGGACCACGCTCAGCAGGAGGGGGGGCTTCCATGGCTGGCAGAGCTCCTTGCCTTTCCCACAATGGGCTGTGGGGGGGCTGCATCCGTGATGCACCGGTGGGGGGAGGGGGCAGAGGAGCCGATGGCAGACTCTAGCTTTTCTTGGGGAAGGTTTTGCATGGCTTCCTCTATGCAGGGACTTTGTGTATTTCCCCCTGTGTCTACTCATGTGCTCAGCCCCAGGGAGGATGGGCATCTGGATCTGTTCTTTGCCTCCAGCTCTGCTCACTGGAGGTGCCTCTTGTTGCCTCTGGAGAGGGAGACTCCATTCCTGGCCATACTGGCTCATACCAGTCTGTGTGTGCACGTGCGCGCGCATGACTTTTAATTAATTAAATTTATATGCCACACAACAAAACCATAAAATACAACATGACAAAATGCAATATAAAACTTTAAAGCTTTAGTATAAAATACCTAAATTTTATACTAAATTTATATTATTAGGTATAAATTTATAAACTAAGTATAAACTAGGTATAAATTTATACCTAGCAATACAATACCTAGCAGCAATGCAAATATTTAAAATACTGTAAGAGATTTAAAACAGCAGAAACCACAAAACTAAAATGCCTGGGAAAACAAGGTCTTCACCTGACGCCAGAAAGAGTATAATGCGGGCGCCAGACGAGTCCCCTGCAGAGCTCATGCCATAGCAGAACGGGCCCTCTTCTCGGTAGCCCCCCGTCTCACTTCCTTTGGCAGGGGCTCCCGAGAAATCCAGGCAAGCAGGTATGGGAGGAGGCGACCCTTCAGATAACCTGGCCCCAAGCCGTTCAGGGCTCTGAATGTTAAAACTAGCACTTTGAACTGGGCCTGGACATGGATTGGCAGTCAGTGCAGATGGAAACGTACTGGCATATGATCAGTCCTGTTAGTCACCTCACTGCCCCATTTTGGACCAGCTGGACTTCTGGGACTCTTCCAAGGCAGCCCCACTACATAACACATTGCCGTAATCCAGACAAGTGCTCACCAGAGCTGGATCCCTGTTGCTAGGCCGTCTCTGTCCAGGACATGGCTGGTATATCAGCCTCAGCTGATCAAAGGTGCTCCATGCCACTGAGTCCACCTGCACCTCCAACGGCAGTGCTGGACCCCAGAGCGCCCCAAGCGACGGCCCTTTGCGGGGGGCAGCCTCCTCCAGAAAAGGCTGGCCACCACTCAGCCAGGCAGGCGAATCGCCCACCAGCAAGGGTGACCAAGCCTCGGCTTATTGGCCGCCATCCAGTCCTTGACGACACGCAGGCCCCGGTTCAGAACTGCCACTGCCTCACCTGGGCTTGATGGAAAGGAGATCGAGCTGGGTGTCATCCGCATCGCGATGGCACCTCAGCCCACAGCTCCGGATGACCTCCCTGGTGGTTTCATGCAGATGCTGGACAGCATGGGGATAGAATGGAACCACTTTAATTTAACAAAGCAGTTTGCAACTTTAAAACATCAAGCAGGAGCTAGAACCAAATTATGCTGAAAGTTGAGCAAGCCAGCAGCATCCTTCAATGCATCCTCCAAGGACTGATGAGGCGGAGCTGAGGTTTTCACCTGTTTCTGGGAGGCAGCCAGGATTGCGGCTGAGTGCACCTGTCATTGGATTGCACCCTACTCTGTTGGGGCAGCTACCAAGAAGGCCCTGCTCCTACAAGATAGAATTCTGAGCTGAGGTTCTCTGGCAGATCTCAAAGTGTGTGGTGGGGGAGAGGGGGGCTGAAACATAGTCATCTGTCTCTAATCTTCCCCCGCCTCAAAAGCTGGGCTGCAATGTTTAGCCTATTTCAAGTCACTAGAGGAAAGAGGCTTGTGACAAACATAATCTCTCCTAAGGCAAGTACTGCAGCTGGCAGTTCCCTCCAAGTGGGGTGCTCCATTCTCTGCCTCCACCCTGCCATGTCCTGGTTTCCTTTTCCAATGGATTCTCAATGTTCTGAGCACTCTCACTCTTCACTGGGAATGAAGTGGGGAGGGGAGTTGTCCCCTTAGGTTTTGTTTTGTTTTTGCTTTTTGTGCTTCTGCAACCTCTGAGCATACTGATACTGTCCTCTCATTTCTCAGGGGCCCTGCCTTGGCTCCAGTCTTATCAGCACCCACCACCTGAGTTTGCTACTGGAGGGAGTGATTAATCGATTTAAAAAATTTTGATCAGCTGAAAAGGTGCCCTTGATTAACACAACAGCAGATTTTTAGAAGACGTGATTCTATTATTTTTAATGCATGTACATAAAAACTGCCAGATGACCAGAGGGGCCATCTTAGAAGAGCCCCCCACTTCTCTCAGCCTGCAGCAACGCACACATGCATCATCAAAACATGCAGCCCTGTTCTGTTCTTGAGCACCAAGTTTTTCCACATCACCACCTTTGCTCCCTCTACCCACCCCACTCAGGAACAACATCAAGATTGCAGCCGGGAGCAACTTCCTGGGACGGAACAACGTGACGCGCTGGGTGCGAAAGATCCACGTGCACCCCCAGTACAATGCCAAGACCTACGACAACGACATTGCACTGCTGCTGCTGCAGAAGCCCATCCCCTACAGCTGGTACCACAGCCCTCTCTGCCTGCCCGACCGCACCATTGTCCCCGACGAGAACATGTGGGAGAGCTGCTTTGTCGCGGGCTGGGGGCTCACGCAGCCTGGTGAGCCTGGCGGGTGCCACTCCCGGGCCCCCTGCCCCTGGCAGAATCCCATGAGCAAGGGGCTTGTGAGGACCCCCTCTGCTGCCCCCAGCCCACACAAGCCGCCAGCTGGGTTGCCGGCCGGGATGCTGCAGCTGGGCCCTGCTGTGGACTGACTGCCAATCCCAGCCACCTTTTGAAAGGGCCACGCAGGGAGACGTCAGGGCCTGGGCATTCCATCAAAAAGGCCAGGATCTGGGGACCCAGCATAGACCCATGGAACAGCCCTGGGCAGTGCTCACTCTCTCTCTCTGTCTCTCAGTTCTCCATCTGTAAAATGGGAGTATTTGAGGCTGGCCTCTTAGCGTTGTTGCCAAGGCCAGACTTGGACCTTGGCTTCATAGCAGAGGGGGGCACCTGTGCAGGACTTCCCTGCAGGATGCTGATATTTCAGGAGGCGTTGCTGCCCCAAGGTGTGATGGCCACAGTCCTACATGGGTTTGAAGTGGGAAGCACAGAGGCCTCAGTGTAGGGATTGGCCACAATGGCAAAATAGAAGCCCACTGTTCAGTGGCAGCCTATCCCTGAACACCCCAAGCTAAGGGGCCACCTCAGGAGAGAGCCATCCCCCTCACGTCGTGCTAGTGGACGTCCCATTAGGGTGTCTGGATGGCCCCTGTGGGAAACAGGATGTGGGACCACATGGTGCCCTGTGGTCTGATCCTGTAAGGCTCTTTGTAGGTTCCCAGCAAGGCCCACCCCAAGGCTTGGCTGTGAAGAGAGGCCAGTTTTTACCATTCTTGGGTGGTTATAACATATGAAGAAGTTTGATTCTAGCCCCTGTGCCCCAAATTGAGATAATGGCCTTTTTCTCCCTCTATACATGTTAAGTCACTTACCAGTGCCAGGATGTTTGTGTCCCCATCAACACTGCTTTGTGCGTGGTCATTGTAACAATTTTGCATATATTTAAGCTTTAATGCAGTTGCCATTGCCTGTCGTTTCTGCATTTCGTTTCCCTCTAACCTGTGCTTACAAGCCCACCCCTCACAACTATGTCTGTACATCTGTCGTGCATCTCAGTGGCCTCCAGCCTACAGACACTTGTGCCCTGGCGAACGCCTGCGCTTTTCCGGTGCCACAAGGCGCCTGTCCTAGCTGCAGTGGACTTGCTCGGCAGCAGCTGCCCCTCTGGATGCTCCAGCAGGCCATGCTGACCTCACCCTGGACAAGCAGGCTGCCCAATGTGCAGGCACGAGCTCTGGCCCTGAAGCAGCCTGCGTGTGGTATTCCTCCCCTCTCCATTAGGGACAAGTCGGGGCTCCTACGCGTTGCTGGATGTTCAGGTGGGAATAGTGGACTGGATGCTTTGCTTGAAGTGGCTGTACTCCATCACCAAGAACATGGTGTGTGCTGGATATGAGCAAGGGGGCCGAGACGCCTGCCAGGTAGGAGTCCGCCACCCCAGCCTCCCCCCCAGCCTCCTCCCTCCCTCCCCTGTTCTACCTTCAACCTTCCTTTAGCCTTCTACTAACTGTGCTAGGTGCCGTGCAGAACTTCAAAGTCCCTGCTCCAAAGGGAGTACAGTTGGCTGTGGATGGATGAGACAGAGGAGATGTGGGGAGGAGTGAGGGAGGGCCCAGGGGGGCAGTGGAGATGCCAGCACAGTGCGGAGGAGATGGGATACGGGGGAGGGAGGAAGCTGCTCAGGAAGGGAGAAGCAGGCCCTAAGAGAAGCGGGGGGGGGGGCAGGGAGACCCATTTGAGAGTGGGAGGATGGGGGGGGGCAGGCAATGAGAACTGAAAGCAGGTTGGTTTGGGCTGGCGGAGGAATGCAGAGGGAGAGCCATTTGGGCATGTGCAAAGGGGGACATTTGGCCAAGGATGGGGCCCATCCCCAGGGAGGGAGGGCGCCCCAAGGAGCACTGGCACAGAGCACGCGGGGGAGTCGCGCCGGGCCCCGGGAAGCGGCTGGGCGGCGCCCTGGCCCCTCCCCGCTCGCGTTCCGCAGCGACGGCCGGAGGCAAAGCGGCGTCAGCCCCTCCGCTCTGGCGCCCGGCCCGGCCCACACGCCGCGGAGCCTGAGCCCCGCCCCTCCTGACGTTTTCGCGGCTGGCCGGCCGGCCGCCGCCTCCCCCCCCTTCCTGCCTGACACAAAGCTGGAGGCGGCGGCCACGTCCCAGCGCCTCCGGGGGCCGGGGAGCCCCGCAAGCAGGAGCTGGCGCCTCCCTGCCCCCGCGCGCAGCGGGCGGCCCACAGCGCCCCGCCCACGCTCACCCCCTTCTCCTTCTCCCCTCGATCCAGGGGGACAGTGGCGGACCCCTCATGTGCCGCCCCCCCGGCGGAGGCGCCCCCCGGCGCTGGTTCCAGGTCGGGGTGGTGAGCTGGGGCCGGAGCTGCGCGGAGCGGCGGAGCCCCGGGGTCTACACGCGGGTGGCCAGCTACCACTCCTGGCTGGAGCAGACGGCGGCCCGCGACGGGCGGCCCTTCCGGGTGCCGCAGAGCCCGGCCAGCCACGCCGCGCCGCACGCGGAGCAGCAGGAGGCGGACTTGTTTCTCGGCGTCGGGAGCGGCGTCGGCAGCCGGCGGGGCGCGCCCAGCCTGCCCGGGGCGCTGCGGGCCGCGAGCCTGGCCCTGGCCTGGGCGCTGCCCTGATGGGTCCCGCGGCCGGCGCCTCCGCGACAGACACAGCGGGCCGGACGGCCGGGCCGCCCTGGGCCTGGGGCGGAAGCGCCGAGCTTTGCGGACTGGCGGGGTTTGGCTGGGGCGAAATAAATATTCTCGCAGAAGCGGGGCTGTCTTCGCTGGGAGGGGAGGGGGCGCGGCGCCGGGGGCGGGGCGGGGCGGGGCGGGTGCCCCGGGATCCCGCAGAGGGAGCGGGAAGGCCCGGCGCGAGAGGGAGGGGGCGGGCGGGCGGGCGCGGCAGAGCCGCCCTCCCCCCGCCGCCTGGGACGCTGCTGCCCCCGGGCTGAGCAGCGCATCCCCCTGCCGGGCGGGAGCGCGAGCTGCCCGGGCCCTCTGCGCCCTGCCCCGCGCCGGGGGCGGGGCTGGCTACTCGGAAGCGAGAAGGCGGCGCTCGGAGGCGCGCGCGCGGCTGTGCGCAAGGCCCAGGCTGAGCCCTGATGCCGCAAAAGGGGCTGCGCAGCCGCCCCGCTGGATGTCCCAAGTGTGCGCGGCTGTGGCGAGGGGGCGGGGGAGAGGCCGGGGAGCACTGGCGGAGCGGCCCGGGGCACGCCCAGGCGCCCCCCACCGCTGAGCTGCGGCAGCCGCTCGCGCCCCGAGGGGAGCTCAGGGACGGCCTGGCGCTCCAGGTAGAGCCTCTGCCTGCGTGCAGAACGCCTCCCTCCCCCGGCCCGCCGCCGCAGGTGACACGGTGCCAGGAGGAGGCAGGGACGGAGGGGCTTGGCCGCCAGAGCGGACCATGCTGGGAGAGGGGATCGACAGGCGCACCGGGTGCTGGCAGGGAGACATGCCACAGGCAGGGCAGGGGTGGGGCCGGGCTGCCCCCGTGGCCGGCGCAGGGCCCCAGAGCAGGTGCGCCACCCCGTCTGGACTCTGGGGAGAAGACCTCTCCGCCCAACCCGCTGTGAGAGATGCACGTGCAAAGGGATACCAGCGTACAGGTGGATGGATACGGCACCTTCTCTGTGTGCCTGGTGGCACCTCACCCAGAAGAAGAGGACAGGCCCCTGCCCCAAGGCCCGCGCCTCAAAGGCCGCTTCCCCGGGGAGTTGCTCCCGAGCGCCATGCAGCAAAGGGCCCCACGCAGCAGTCCCACGTTTTTCTCCTTAACGGGTTTTCGGTGGCAAGAGAAACGACGGAGCAAGCATTGGGAGGGTCACGAGTGGAAGGCGCCTGGCGCAAGACCCCCCCCAAAATTCCGCGAAGGAGGCCAGGCGGTGGTGCCTCATCTGGAAGCACCCTAAGCACAGTCTTTGGAAGAAGCAGGGGAGGGGGAGTCCCCCAAAAGGATCTCTAAGAGTTTTTCCCTGGATAAAGGCCAAGTGTCAAAACATGTTGGGAATTCAGCTGGTGCAGCTGTTTCTTTTTGGGCTTTGGGCCTCTTTCTGGGCCTTTTCTGGATGGACCGGCTGGCCCATTCGTAGGCAAAGCCGTGCCCCAGGATTTGGAGTGTGCGCATCCACGGGCCTTTCCCTGTGTCAAGCTTGGTTTTTGAGGGGTACCTGATAAGTAAACTCCCCGCTGTTGCAGAACCCAGAGTCAGAGAGACCACGGAGTGAAGGAAAAAGAGATTCTTTATTTAACACGCGGGCTTAAGGCTGGAATCGTTTCCAAAGAGCCAGAAGCCCCGAAATACATCAGCACATTGTTTTTATAGACATTGTGACACATATGAAACGGCTCCTCCTCCCCCTCCCGCATGGGGTTGCAGTCCTCAACATTTCTTTTCCCAGCACCATTGTTTATAATACAAGAACTGGGTTATAGGGTAGCCATGATAAGGAGAGAACAGCAGAGAACAAGATATACAATTGTATGACCTTTGACAAGATAAGGAATTCCTGTGTCTCGTCAGCTTACAACAATATATTCAAGGGAGAAAGAGCTCAGCAAGAACATGAAGCATGAGACTGCATGAGGCTACTTAGTCTGACCCCTGATATGGCTGCTACATTCCCCCCTTAAATGCATAATTTCATTACAATTATAGCATTTCTGATAACTATACAAAGCTTTTTGTGACATACATATTACTTAGCCTCTTGTTGGGCTATTAGAGCGTAGAGGGCAGCAGTTTTATTAGCTGAGACATAAAACAGATTGGTTAAACAGCTCATAAGACAAGGAACGCAGAGACATAACAGAACTTTTATGAACAACACTGGTAGAATTAGGATGAACAATGCTTTAAACCAGCTAAGATCTGGAAGCCAAGGGGTTAACTAATTGAGCTAATTGTTTTGTCTTATTGTTTTGTTAGCTACTATATTGTGCAGCTTGTTGATCTGTTCATCTACAGCATTGCCATTATCAGTTGAGTTAAAACAACAGAGCTTTTGGTGTGTCTCACAACTTAAATGATGAAGAAGGAAGAGGTAATCTATACCAGCTCTATTTTCTAGAACTGCACCTCTTAGATCACGCAACTCTTTATTTAACAATGACAATGCTCGTGAGGTGGCATTTATGCTTTTGGCTAAGCTGCAAGCTAACCGGTTGATCTTTAGACTATTAGCCAAGGCTAAACTTGGAACCTCAACCAGTGACATTGCTAAGGCCATTTTTTTTTGAGTCAGAATATAACTGCACATGACTATTACAATTTTTAGTTAGTTGGAGTGCTCGAGGCTTCCGTCGACGGATTTTCTTGGGCCACAGGGGAAGAATTGGCACCAGTTCAATTGGCGGCTGAGGCAACATGGGTGGTTATTAGACAAGTTGGCAGGAATGAATGACCAAGTGCGGGAACTATATGTCTAAAACTATTCATGAGGCAAAAGTATGTGGGCATCATTAAAAGATATGTTTTGAATTTTATTACAGTGGAAGGGGGCCAGGGATAGCTTTATATTTTCTGGAAAAAATGTTGACAATTAAGCATTCGTGCACACATAGCATTTGTTTCAGCAATGATGGGGGTGCGTAGAGTGAACTCTGTAGGGGGTAGGATTTTTGCAACCACGCCCCAATTAGCATTTTGGGAATAAGTTAAACTTACACCATAAACTCTTAACATGGTATCTTTTTGAATTTTTTCAGGATGTCTACAGACAGGTATTAGGCAAGAGCTAATAAGCCTGTTTGCAGGTATATCTCTTGGCAAACAAAAATGTTTTACTCTCCTGATGTTAGCCAGGTGAAGCCAGTAATTATCAGCAAATCACTGGGACAAACTTCTTCCAGGGGAAGACCCCCCTTTTTGCACCTTATTAAGGAGACACAATGCAACACTACTAACACTACAACACGCATGTTTGATCTTCTTTGGGATCTGACCGTATGCTGGGCAGCTATTCACCTGGCAAGCTGCAGCAGGGTCTAGTCCCCTTCTTCAATTCTCCAGTTGCAGGTCTGACCGTACGCAGGGGGACAGTTTCCCTGTGTGTCCACAGTAAGGTCTAGCCTGAGTCTTCTTACTGCTTTTTCAGAATGATTTTTAAAGGATTTTCAGGATTTCTGTTTACAGTCTACTCTCCCCCTCTCGCTCTCTTGACTCATGTCCAATGTATCCAGGGTTTAACTCCAGCTGCTTTCATAGCTGCGGGGGTGGAAAGTATGACAGTTCTCAGTCCTCTCCATCTGGGAGTCAAAGGGATATTTTTCCCTCTTTAACTCATACTTTAACTCTTGGTTGGAAAGGATGAACTTCTGTGATGGGAATTGGGGGCTTATTTTCTAAGACAAAGCGACGCTGGGCTTGAAGAACTTTGCTCAGTGTTTGGACTTCTTGTTTAAGGCTCACGTTTGCTTGCTTTTGATGCCGCTCCAGTGTCAATCATGAAGTCAATGTCACGGCCCCTCACAGTCAATGTCACGGCCCTTCTCAAGCTGTCTCCCTCTTGGCCCTTCTCAAGCTGTCTCCCTCTTCGCCCATTCTGGCCCCTTTGGTTTTCTCCTTTGTGTATTTGATTTATTTTATTTGGTCATTCATGCCACTAATGTCCATCTTGTCCACACTGGGCACACTGGTTCTTTTTTAAGAATCTTCTGCCTCTGCCGGGTCTTTTTTTTCTTCTTTCGTCCACTTCTTCTTGGGCCTCTGGGTTGAGGGAGGGGGGTATACTGGCGATAGGCATCTGAAAGACGCTCCAAGTACGCTCTGGGGCCTCGGGGGCACCTTGCAGCACTTTAGACACTTTGGTCATATTGACTTCTTCATACCTGCTTTCATGGCTTTTAACAGCAGGGTTTGATACTGGGTGAGGCGCTCTAGCCCCACTTGTGTTTTGGGATTCCAGAGGGGGGGTTTACTTACAAGGAGACTTTATTGGGTAACTTACAGCACACAGGCATACCTAAAGGTTGGATCAGACAGCTTCTCTGAACCACGAGCTATTGGGCTAAATGGGTTTTATACCATACATCTTACCCATGAGGCAGCACAACACTAGCAAGCATTTTTAGCATAGGCTAGAAGTGTTTGGTTCTCAGGCACAGCTTTCTGTAAACAAACTTCGCATCCCAGGCAAAGTGCTTGATAACACTTTTATTTATTAGTATGGGAAGAGAAATCTCTCTCTCTTTCTTTTGCTTTCTTTTTCTTGCTGATCTGCCTGTATTGCAGATCATGTTTCAAACTTTTTACATAAAACTTTCTGCTCCATGCACCAGCCTTGTCTCTTCATTTGTCTTTTTCAAGTTAAACTCACTTACTTAAACCTTTCTACCCTACACTAGTCCCAATGACGCACATTTGGGATAGGCTCTTCTCCTTCTAGTTACATTTTCTTCATCTTAAAGAACTATTACATTATTGTGGCTACTTTACCCCAGGTAATAAGCTCCAGGCACAATCAGCTGCTTTTAATTTACCCTGGGGGCAACTATGGCCACGCTTCTTTTTTTACAAATGTTTTTTTTTCTTCGCCTCTTGCCTTTTCTTCTTTTTTTCCTCCCTTCTCTATCTGTCTTCTACTTTCTCTATTCCTTTTTTTTTACTTGCTTCTGTCTTTCTTGTCATCTATTGGGAACCACACTTAGTATTATTTGGAGTTGCAACTAACACTAATCTGCAAATATCACATATATTTTATGATATCTAAGAAATCATAAAATATACACAACAAACTTTTTCTGCAATTTAACACAATGAATGGAAAACACTTTTTGCATGGTAAGGCATGATGGAGCAGATCCAGCAATCATACTGCTCTTCTGGCTGAAAGCTCAGGGCTCATCAAAATCAAGGGACGGGCATACCCACACACGCAAAGAGTTCTAGGTCACCATTTTTGCCTCGGCAACTCTATGCTGCATGAGTTCTGGCAGAAGGAAATTAAAAGTTATAGATCAAACTCAGCCTGCTGTACACTGAGCTGACTACAAACACAGACACACGGTCTACAGTGATGAGAGTTCAAGTTTATCCAAAGCTTCACAGCACTGTCCATGGCAAGTCTTTGACAATTTAAAATTTTAGTTCATGTGCAGAGTGTCTCTAAAAAGCCCAGACAATGATGGAGGCAAACAGAGAAGGCTCTGGGCAATGAAGATGCGATGTTTCCAGCAAAGGCTCTCCACTTCTGCATCAGTTTAAAAAGGGAAAGTGTGGCCCTACACCCCTCCTGACAGACAAGGGCCTTTAACTTTTTCACAAGGCCTCTGTCTAAACAGAGCGGCACAGCTCAGCTCTCTAGCCGTGACGCTTTAACATGGGCAACTCTTCTGTAAATTTTATTTTACTTCTGTCAGGTTCTCTCACAGACATTTTAAAAACTTACTCTTTTTTTTTCTCTTCTAACCTGGTACACGAAAGCACTGAAACACTGAGTGCCGAAACTCAGGACGCTGGGGGGTGATGGGCATCGCCTTATACTTCAGGTAGCCATTAATCTTCCGGGAGGCGGTGGGGTGATTTGCAGGACTTCAAAGGCAAGCTTCTCAGTTTGTTTGTATTTGTAAATCCCAAGCTCAAAACAGGACACGATGAGGTACAGGGCAGCCAAATTCTTGCTTTGGCACGGGCAACAAATAACTCGGGTCAGCTTTCTTCGCTGGGGTCTCAAACAGGAAAACAGTCTTAAAGTTGTAACATTACTGACAGCGTCAGCCAGCCAGCTACACAGATCTCATTGTTTTTTAAGACAGTTGCTCCAGTATCTTCTTCTCAATCAGGTTGGGTCTCCCAGCTTACACAGTTTATTGCAGCTTTCAGGAGCATGGTAGTAGCGTGATTTTGGCTTGGCCAGGAACATGCTGTCTGGTTTCTCGGTCTCTTCAGCACACACACTCAGGCAGTGTAACACTGGACACTCAAATCGGTGAGATTTCTTCATTGCAGGGAATCCCACGGCAAAAGCTTAATGGTTACGCTCTTTAGAAATCATATAGCTGATGGTCAGTAGCTACAGGCTCTATGCAATTCTAACACAGTTCAAAGCTAAACACGGTTACCTTGACAGAGATCTTCAACGTGGTCTCTCCGCTTCATTCTGCTTTGGGCCAGTCTTATGGCACACTTTCCACTCGAAGAGGGGTCTAGCCTGTGCTCTGGGGGCTGATTCTTCACCTTTATTTTCTATTTTGCCTTCATCTTCTGGGTCTTCATTTTCAGTTTCCATTTCTTAGAGATTTCATCTCAATTAGGCGAGGTGATGATGTTGCACAACTCAGAACGTTGTGGGCAATTTTCCTGCCCCCCCTCTCGGCGCGCTAGGCTAACAGCTACTTCTTCGGCCTCACACTCTCACGCTCCCACGCTTTGTTAAAAGCCAGACTGTCCTGCAACATTTTTCTAATTAACAGCCTCAGATCTTTTTTTCCTCTCAGCTCGACCTTGAGCTTTTTGCTGTTTTCTCTCTCTATTCTGAATCTTTTTAAAAAAACCTTTTTCCTTCTTTGTTTGACATACATCTCAAGGGGGTGCAAGGTTTGCTTCCCCCACCACCCATAGCCTCCCTCCTAAATTGAAGACAGACACAATTAGGGAATGGGAATTGGTCAGTGAGTAAGGGGTCTCACTGGCCGACACAAGAGGATTTTTCACACCACGCACTTTGCTACTGGCCTGGGCACCCGGACGGTCAACGGTATGCGTCAGAAACCGCAGTAGCCACTCACACAATCATCAATCTCTCCACTACATCCATATGTCCCTGCCACCCACTTTTCCCACTTTTTTTACCAGAGCGGAAAGCGGCTTCCCCAGCTTCCTCAGCTACCTACTGAGTACTGGCGTCCACTCGGGGGTGTGATCAGGCCCCCCTTCTACCCGCAAGGAGTAGGTTCTTTTGTATACGTATACCACCAACACTGACCTTCTTCATGAGGCGGGGCCCTCTTTTTTTCTGCCCAGTGGCCTTTCTCCCTAAAGGCGGGGCCCTCTTTTTCCCATATACTTTGCCTTTCCCAAAAGAGGGTCTATGACCCCCCTGGCAAAGGCGAAGTACAGGCTGAAGGGGCAGGATTGCAGCTTGAGATCGACAGGCATATGGTCAAGGAACACCTCATTACTTTGAATGAGTTCAAATCTCCAGGGCCAGATGAACTGCATCCTAGAGTCATAAAGGAACTGGCAGAAGAACTCTCAGAACCGCTGTCTATTCTCTTTGGGAAATCATGGAGGACGGGGGAAGTGCCAGATGACTGGAGGAGGGCTAACGTCCCTATCTTCAAAAAGGGTAAAAAGGAGGAACCTGGGAACTACAGACCAGTCAGTCTGACATCAATCCCTGGGAAAATTCTGGAGCAGATCATAAAGCAATCCATCTGGAAGCACCTTGACATCAATGCCGTGATTACTCGAAGCCAACATGGATTTGTCAAAAACAAGTCCTGCCAGACAAATCTGATCTCATTTTTTGATCAAGTCACCTCCCTTGTAGACCGTGGGAATGCTGTAGACATCATATACCTCGACTTCAGCAAAGCTTTCGACAAAGTGCCCCATGATCTCCTGATGAGCAAACTTGCTCGAAGTGGGCTAGATGAAACAACGATCATGTGGATCCACAGTTGGCTACAGAATCGGACTCAAAGAGTGCTTATCAATGGGACCTTCTCAAGCTGGGGAGAGGTAACGAGTGGGGTACCGCAGGGCTCAGTCCTGGGCCCAGTGCTCTTCAACATTTTTATTAATGACTTGGAGGAGGAGGTGCAGGGAATGCTGATCAAATTTGCAGATGACACAAAATTGGGAGGGATAGCTAATACTTTGGAAGACAGAAACAAAATTCAAAGTGATCTGGATAGACTGGAGTGCTGGGCAGAAAACAACAGAATGGCATTTAATAGGGACAAATGCCAAGTTCTGCACCTAGGAAAAAGAAACCAAATGCACAGTGACAAGATGGGGGATACGTGGCTCAACCACACTACGAGCGAGAAGGATCTTGGAATTGTCGTCGATCACAAGCTGAATATGAGCCAACAATGTGATGTGGCTGCAAAAAAGGCAAATGCTATTTTGGGCTGCATTAATAGAAGCATCGCTTCCAAATCCCGGGAAGTACTAGTTCCCCTCTACTCAGCACTGGTTAGGCCTCATCTGGAGTACTGTGTCCAGTTCTGGGCACCACACTTTAAGAAGGATGCAGACAAGCTGGAGAGGGTTCAAAGGAGGGCAACAAAGATGATCAGGGGACTGGAAACAAAGCCCTATGAAGAGAGACTGAAAGAACTGGGCATGTTTAGCCTTGAGAAGAGAAGACTGAGGGGAGATATGATAGCACTCTTCAAGTACTTGAAAGGTTGTCACAGAGAAGAAGGCCAGGATCTCTTCTTGATCATCCCAGAGTGCAGGACACGGAATAATGGGCTCAAGTTACAGGAAGCCAGATTCCGGCTGAACATCAGGAAAAACTTCCTGAGTGTCAGAGCAATACGGCAATGGAACCAATTACCTGGGGAGGTGGTGGGCTCTCCCACACTGGAGGCCTTTAAGACGAGGCTGGACAGCCATTTGTCAGGGATGCTCTGACTTGGATTCCTGCATTGAGCAGGGGGTTGGACTCGATGGCCTTGTAGGCCCCTTCCAACCCTACTATTCTATGATTCTATGATTCTCCTGAAGGCTTCCAATGTGGGTTTCAACTCAATTGCAGCTGCGATACAGGCAGGGCTCAAGTTCCTTCCTCCGCTTCCCAAGGTTCTCTTGCTGCTCACTACTGTTTGGTCGATCCCGGTGCAGGCTTTCTCCCATTCACTCGACAAAAAGGTCGGTGGCGCCAAGAAAGGGAGGCATGCGCCGAGCTCGTCTTCCCGGTGCGGCGATCAAGAGCAGGCAAATGCCACCTGTCTGGCTCAGAGCCTGCCACATCCGAGTCAAGGCACCATTTATGTTGCAGAACCCAGAGTCAGAGAGACCACGGAGTGAAGGAAAAAGAGATTCTTTATTTAACGCGCGGGCTTAAGGCTGGAATCGTTTCCAAAGAGCCAGAAGCCCCGAAATACATCAGCACATTGTTTTTATAGACATTGTGACACATATGAAACAGCTCCTACTCCCCCTCCCACGTGGGGTTGCAGTCCTCAACATTTCTTCTCCTAGCACCATTGTTTATAATACAAGAACTGGGTTATAGGGTAGCCGTGATAAGCAGAGAACAGAAGAGAACAGCAGAGAACAAGATATACAATTGTATGACCTTTGACAAAATAAGGAATTCCTGTGTCTCGTCAGCTTACAACAATATATTCAAGGGAGAAAGAGCTCAGCAAGAACATGAAGCATGAGACTGCATGAGGCTACTTAGTCTGACCCCCGATATGGCTGCTACACCGCCCCCAAAGTAGCCCAGCCTCAGCCCTTTGGGGCCTCCAAAGGAACAGAAGCCCTTGGCACCCCTGGACCAGGACTTACAGGCCAGCTGGGGCGATGGGCGGAGCGCCTGGGACGGCCATTCGGAGGGCAAATGGGGTTCCCTTTCCCTGCCCACTTAGGCAACATGGCGCCCTTCCTTCCGGCCAGGGAGAATGGGACCCAGGTGCCTGAGGGGTGGTTGGGGAGCGGCCTGCCCAGGGTTCCAGAACCCCCTGATGTCACAGTGGAACCAGGGAAACCACCAGCTATTTATCTTCAAAGCGGTGGTGACGTCAGGTACTTGGGGAGGCTGGGCTGGGGGGGCGAGGAGGTGGGTTGGGGGGCTGAAGCCCATGCCTTGGGGCAAGCGAGGGGTCTGTGCTGCGGTGAGCCCCTTCTAAGGCCCTCTGGAAAGAGGGCCACAGCATTGCAGTCATGCCCGTTGCGGCTGGTGCCAGGAAGGGGCCTTTCCAGCAGGCTCTGTCCCTTGGGCCCCACAGCTCTGGGTGCCCCGGCTCCGAGGGGGCTCCTGCCCTGCCCTGCTGGGCCTCCCTGCAGCCAGCCCTTTTCCAGCAGCCCCCTGGGCTTGGTGTTTTTAGCCGAGGACGGTGCCTCCTGCCCTGTGAGCGTCGCTTCCAGCCGCTTCTCTCCAGCACAAGCCGTCACCCCCAAAGCTGCCACCTCCAAGCCCCCTGGTCTTAAGGGCAACAGGAGGTGGCCCAGGCCTGGGGGACGGGGAGGAAAGGCCTCTCCCTGATGCCAGAAACAAGACTCCGACGCCATGTCTCGGGGGGGGGGGGGGGGCTGCCACGCCAGCTGCCTCCCACTTCACCTCGGAGCAGAGCCCGGGGCAGGGAAATTGGGGCACTGGCAGGGGTGCGACCCTTGCAGTCAGCCCCCCCACCGCGGAAGCCTTGGAAGCCAAAAAAGGGTCCAGCAAGGCCATGCGGGGGGAGCTCCCCCCCACTTCCTGTGCCGATGGGCTCCAGCTGCGGAGGGCGTCCTGCTTCTCCCAGAACATCACTTCGTGGCCCCTGAGAAGGTGCCGAAGGGCCCAGGATGCGGGCGGGAGCTGGACAGGACCTGCTTCGTTGGTGGGAGGGGGAGAGGGTGGAGGCAGGATTGCGGTGGGCGGGGGAACCGGAGGCTGGAGGGCAGGTAATGCAGTCGGGCTGTCTGCCTATGAGCAGCACATCTTTTCCCAAATACATACCGGCTCCCAGACCTCCCCGGAAATCAAGACCTCCCCTCTAAGCTCAGGTGGGTGGGAGGGAAGCATACTTGGCCCGTGCTCAGAGGCCCCCTCCTCATCTCACTTCACATGTCCACAGGGCCTGAGCTTTGGCTCTATAAATGGGTTGTGGGGCTAAGGGTTACAGGGCCTTCTGTGGCTTACTGGGGCCTGGCCCTGCTCCCTCCGCAGGCATGGAGTTTGTCACAGGCTACCGTGCCGAGATCTTGGACTTTACTGAGCTGCTCTTTGGCTGGTACCGGCACTTCCTCCTGAATGCTGTCTGTTGTCGTGGCAGCAAGCGCCAGGAAGGCTCCATCCGCCTCCTGCCTCCGGATCCGGCCCTGTGGATCTTGCATGTGCTGCCCAACCGCGCCCTGGCCTTCACTGTCGCCGACCCGGGTCAGCAGGTGGGAGGGCGCTTCTACAGCGAGGAGGCCCTGGCGCTGCGGGACCTGGACCGCTTCATCACGTTCGTGGGCACAGGCGGGGAGGGGGAGGACAGCACCGCGCCTGAGACGGGTAGGTTAGTGGCAGCTGGAGTACATTCCCCTGAGGACTGGAGTAAAAGGGAGCGTCCGACATGGGCAGGGTCTGGCAGGGACAGAGCAGGCCCATTTGTGGGCATCCTCTGGGAGCAGTTCTGGGCCCCGGGTGCCTGTGTTGCTAGGCCCAGCAGCCTCTCCCGACCCCGGCCTCCAAAGGTGCTGGACTACAGCCCCCATCACCTTCAGGCACTAGCAGCCATATCGGGGGTCAGACTGAGTAGCCTCATGCAGCCTCATGCTTCATGTTCTTGCTGAGCTCTTGCTCTCTGAAATACATATTTGTAAGCTGACGAGACGCAGGAATCTCTTAACTTGTCAACAAAGGCTAAGGACATAGTGATATGTATATCATGTTCTCTGCTGTTCTGTTCTCTGCTTATCATGGCTACCCTATCACCCAGTTCTTGTATTATAAACAATGGTGCTGGGAAAAGAAATGTTGAGGACTGCAACCCCATGCGGGAGGGGGAGGAGGAGCCATTTCATATGTGTCACAATGTCTATAAAAGCAATGTGCTGATGTATTTCGGGGCTTCTGGCGCTTTGGAAGTGATTCCAGCCTTAAGCCCGCGCGTTAAATAAAGAAAAACTCTTTTTCCTTCACTCCGTGGTCTCTGTGACTCTGAGTTCTGCAACAGAACTCAGCCCCAGCCGCGCCCCAGCCGGGCCCCGCCGACCAGAGGCCCCTGGGCTTGCGGCTCCTCCAGCTTCTCGCTCTGGCCCAGGCAACGGGGGGGGGGGGAGTGGGCAGGAGCAGCAGACGCCATGGCCTGCAGGCTTCCTGGTGCTCCGCCTCTCAAGGTGGCCACGGGGAGGAGGCGCGAGAGCCGCTGGCGAGGCGGGGGCTCGTGGAGGGAAGGGCCCCTGGAGCAGGCTTTGCCTGGGGGCCGTCCAAGCCCTGGAGCTGGCATGGCCAGGCCCCCGGCCATGAGGATGCGGGAATGCCAAAGCCTGCAACGGAAGGCCTTCCCACAGGCGCTGACTGGCGCCGCACCTCTCCCAAAGGCCCACCCCACCGCCCACTGGCATCGCCCCTCGCGCGGGGATGTGGGCAGATCTGGGCCACGCCACTCAAGGCTCCTTGCTGCCCCACTACAGGCCAGCCGCTGTGGCGCGTGGACCACCTCCTGCTGGTGACGGACGAGCACGGCACCATCCTGGGCTTTGACTTCCTGCTGGGGGGCTCTTCGGCGGCCGCTGGGCACGAGCCCCTGGAGGCCCGGGCCCTCGCGCTTCTGTGCCACAGCATGGCCTGCCCCCTCGGGGCTGGGGAGCCCCGGCGGCCCAAGCTGCTCACCGCGGGAGACGCTGCGTTGCACAAGTGAGCAGGGCCAAGGGAGGCCGGCGGGTCCGCAGAGGAGGGCGGGGTGGCAGGCAGCAGCTGGCCCCGATCCTCCCCCTCTCCTGACCCTTCTCTGCTCCTTCGCCTGGCAGGTCCTTGGAGCCACTGCTCTCGCGGCTGGGCGTGAAAATGAGCAAGGGGCCCATGCGGGGCTGGGGCCCAAAGCCAGCGTTCACCTTTCCAACCACGCGTGTGCGAGCCTGCCACGTGTGCAAGCGGCACAACTTTGAGGGCCAAGTCACAGCATGGTGAGCACAGGATGGACATATTTCCATTTGGACACACCCTTCTGCACACACGCATACAGACAGACGTGTGAGCTCCCAGGAAAAGTCCTGCCACGTGCTCTCACATGCAAGATGTGCACGCTTGGTGACCAGTACACATTCACCTACCTGCTCAAAATCTTGCTCGAGCAAACTATTGTGCAAATACATTTTATATCCTGCTTCACACCTGCCTGTCTGCTCCATATTACACACATGTTTGTTTGCCAGAGAGAAACGGCCACAGACCATGTGCTGCGATGCTCTGTTTTACACGATGCTCTGTTTTACACGGTCAGATTCTAGACAAGTCTCTGATATATTCACAGGCTGTCTTGCACATCCACAAGCTCTAGCCTGTCTGTGGAATTCTCTGGTTCACACTTTCAGGCTCTATCACGGTCACACATCCTGCGCATGTCTGTCCCACTTTGTGCATGCGTGAGGGGCCATCTTTCCGATTCAGCCCCCTCCTACATTGGTGCATTCTGGTGCAGGCACCCTAATGCTGTTTGCCCTCTCATGCAGTGCATTCTTCCTTGAAAAACATGCACTTTGTACATGGACGGCCCAGCCCCCTACTACCCTCCATCCCCTGCGTGGCTTCTGCCGCCTCCGCTCTCTCACTGGACCATTCGGAGCTGTCCTGCCACCGGCTCTCCTTTGCACCTGCAGCCAGCACTGCCAGGCAGTCCTGTATTGCTCCGAACGCTGCCGCAAGCTGGACTGGAATCGTCGCCCTGAGGACATCGGACACCAGTTTTGGTGCCAGCGCATGGCTGGATACATGAGCCATGCGCGGGAGCTGGCCAGCCTGCCCTTCACCTTTGCACCAGGTGGGAGCAAGCTGAGTGAGCTCGCAAGAGCAAGGCCTTGGCAGTGCCCGCCCTCGCAAGAGGCCAGGACAGCAGGGGGTGGGGGGGCGCTCACGGAACGGAACAAGGCATCCTTAGGTGCGGGGGGGGGGGCTGTGCCTGGGGTCCCGAGCCTGGGGAGCAGGATGAGGGCCTCTGACCTCTCCCCCTTCCCCTTGCAGAGGTGACCAGCGAGAACTTCAACAAAGAGGGCTTCCTCTCTGCCCGGGGGCTGACCCACGGCTACTGGGCTGGAGAGAGCATGCTGGTGAGAGCCCCCGACTATGGCGTGGGACTGCAGGGGGCCGCCGAGAATCCAGTGGCCTTCCTGCAAAGTGGTGAGGGGGCAGCATGGGGGCTGGAAGGGGCCAACTCAGGCCCCAGGCTGCAAGTGGGGTGGTTGGACCCTTGGCAGCAGGCAGGCAGGCTGGGGCCAGCCCATGTGGAGATACCCTCCTGAGCCCCCTCTTGCTCGCACAACAGCTGCAAACAGCATGTGGGGGGTGGATGTGGAGCAAGGAATCACGGCCTGGGGACGGCCAGGTTGGTCCCTGTGGGATCTGTGTGGGGCCCGAGTCCTGCCAGCTCAGAGCAGGCCAGGTGGCTGCTTCTCCGAGCCTCTCCCTCCAGGAGACGGCACAGCTGGCAAAGAACCCCCCCCCTCCACCCACACCCCAGCACACCTACCCTCACCCACGCTGGCGCTCAGGTGATCAGCTGTTGTTTTCCATTGGGCTGGAAGGGTCTTGGCGCGCAAATGGCTTCTTCAGTGACTGGACAGACTCGTCCCCCATCCCATCCTGCGCCACTCCCTCCACAGCCCATCCCTGGGTAGCAAGGAGGGGCAGGGGGTCACTTGGGGGACCCAGCACTCTCCCTCCTTGACCAGACCTTTTCTTGCCCCCCAGGTAACCCCTTTGAGGCGCTGAGGCCAGAAGGAGGGGCAGCTCTCCCAGCCACCCCTCCTGAGCCCCCCACACCTCGGACGTTCTTCGGTGAGAGGGCTCCGGAGGGATTGGGGGCAACCTCTGTCTGCCTGAGGGCTTCGTTTCTGTTGAGTGATGGCTCCACCTCTGACACCCATGATTCTCTGTCCGTCCGTCCTCCGCCATAGGTTCATGGAGAGAATACTACCAGTGGCGGGGGCTGCCGCTTGGAGCCCCTCTGGCCGTCATCCTGAGCTACCCCCTGACCTTGTACTATATCATCACTCAGCTGGTCCCTCAGCACTGTGAGTATTGGGGTCCCGGACTCCCCATTAGTTCTGTCTTGAACCAAAACCTCAAGGTTCTTCACGCACACACACCTTGCAGCAGCCCCCCACTCCCTTGCTGGGCTGGGCGTGTTGCACTCCCAGCTTCTGACCTGCGCTGAGCAGGGGGTTGGACTCGATGGCCTTGCAGGCCCCTTCCAACCCCACTATTCTAGGATTCTAGGATTCTATGATCCAGAGAGACAATCCCGCCCTCCGTCAGCACTCTGGGCCATTCACATGATGCGCTCCTGCCTGACAAAAGAGAGGGCCAGCCACCAAAACACACCTTGCATTGAACAGCCCAGTCGCTTGGCAAGAAAAAGCACAGCGTTTATTTGAAAGTCATTAAGGGCACACTCCTGTTGAAGCAGACGTCGGCCTCCGAACTCTGAGGCTGACCCCCATTTGGTGCAGGCCGGGCGGAGCGCGGAGGGCTCCACCTCCATGCTCCAGCCACCCAGCATTTGTGGCTAGACACACGTTTGGGGGAAGGAGGAGGGAAGGGGCCCAGAGGCCCAACAGGAAGCCATCTAATGCAGTTTCTTCAGCCCCCTCCCCGCCCCGGGACCACCCGCTTTTCACCCTCTCTGCATGCTGTTTATGAGCACAGAGGCGACGATGGGGCGGAGAGAACCATGCCGGATAACGAGGGGAGGGGGCGGGAGTGTGGTTTCCCAAAACCAGAAGATTCTATGGCCACCTAGACAGTGTCTAGTGGCCATAGGATTGCTCTCGAAGTCAAAATTAGAGAAGAGGTTCCATGGCATTTTATGACAGTGTTTAGAACAGGAAGAAAAAACAAGGCACGCATGACCCGTGACACTGCCTTCCCCAACAGGGGTGCCCTCCGGACGTTTTGGACTACCACTCCCAACATTCCATGACCGTGGGCCATGACGGCTGGGGCTGCTGGGGGTTGAGGCCCCAAACATCTGGAGGCGGCCGGTCGGGGAAGGCTGCACCTTCGCCCTCTGCTAGCAGAGGCGCCGCCTTACTCGGAGCAGGCCCAGCCAGGACCTGCCCTTTCCTTCTATGGCTCTACACTCGCGCGTGACGTGTGATGTGATCGCTTATTGCACCCTTTTGCTCCCACCTCTTCAGGTCTGTCCAGGCCTCCCTTTTACCTCGCTTAGTAGCCCCCCTTTCTCCTAGTGACCAGTGCCCCTGTTAACTGTAAGACACACTTCTCTGGCACAGCCTGACTGCACAACCCTTCCCGAATCCCTCAGTGGTCATGACTTCCTGTACCTTTTGTGCGAACCACGAGCTCCCCTCTTCTGTGTGGGCGTCACCACTTCCTTTTTGTTTCCTGTGCTCACTCAAGGCCTTTTCTTTTCCAAAGTCCTCAAACTTTGGTCAAGCTGAACTAACTTATACATACTTGTAAACAGAAATATACACATTTGTATACAGACATCCCTATCATAATCAATAACATTATGGCTACTCCTGCAGTCGGTATAATTATGGGATGCCGGACCAGGTTCAGGAGGAGTCATCCCAGAAATGTTTCCCACTGAGTGTGAGCTGATTCTATCTGTGGTCCTTCCAAACACATGAGATGAGCTGTTCTATCAGTGATCTGTGCAGTGTTCTTAAAGTACATTGCAGCTTGAATAATTTCTTCTTCTGGATGGCTGTATTCCTCCACCCACCCTAAGATCTTGAATTGATTCCCTAAATGGAACCCTTGCATTTTATATTTACCTGCATCCATGTTGGATCTAAAAATGCATAATTAATAGAGTGTATAATACAGCAGCAAGGGGAGTAAGGGGAGATGTGATAGAGGTGTACAAAATTATGCATGGTATAGAGAAAGTGGACAGGGTGACATTTTTCTCCCACACCCATAATACTAGAACCCAAAGGTGTCTTCCCATGAAGCTGGTTGGTGGGAGCTGCAGGACAGACAAAAGGAAGGACTCCTTCACACAGCGCAGTTAAACTATAAAATTCGCTACCACAGGATGTAGTGATGGCCACCAACTTGGATGGCTTTAAAAGGGGACTGGGCAAATTCCTGGAGTAAAAGCCTATCTATGGCTACTGGTCTTAATGGCTCTGTGCTCCCTCCAGTACCAGACACAGTCTGCCTATGTACGCCAGCTGCTGGGGAACATGGGCGGGAGGGTGCTGTAGGCTCTTCCCACACAACCCCCACCCCTTGGCATTCATGTCGACCAGGCTTGCCCAACCTGGCTCCCTCCAGGTGTGTTGGACTACAACTCCCAGCATTTATTTTATTATTTATTTATTATTAAATTTATTTATCACCCATCTGGCTGGTCACCCAGCCACTCTGGGCGATGTACAACATACAATAAAACAGTTTAAAACAATAAAATTCTACAATAAAAACATTTTCTAAAATACCCTAACCCACCCCAAATGCCTGCCTGAACAACCACGTTTTTAATGCACGACGGAAGCTCATTAAAGAGGGGGCATGACGGAGTTCCCTAGGGAGGGAGTTCCACAGAGTGGGGGCCACCACAGAAAAGGCCCTCTCCCTCGTCCCCACCAGTCTAGCTGTCCTGGCTGATGGGACAGAGAGAAGGCCATCCGAGGCTGATCTTGTTAAGCGGCCTGTCTGGTGCTGCTGGAGGCGCTCCTTAAGATAGGCTGGGCCGGAACCATATAGGGTTTTAAAGGTCAAAACCAACATCTTGAATTTGGCCCGGAAAACAACTGGTAACCAGTGCAACTCCTTCAGCACTGGAGTGATGTGATCTCGCCGGCGGCTGCCTTTAATCAGGCGAGCCGCCGTGTTCTGTACCAGCTGCAGTTTCCGAACCGTCTTCAAGGGTAACCCCACGTAGAGCGCATTACAGTAGTCTAAACGAGGGGAGACCAGGGCATGTACTACTGATGGGAGCAGATGGTCGGGAAGGAATCTCCCAGCCAACTCTGTCCAACACCTCTGGAGGGTGCCAGGTTGGGGACATGGCTGGCCCATTTCTCCCAAGGCCTCCTGTGTGTCCTCACCACCACAAGAGCTAAATGCCTGCATCGGATTTGCAGACAAAGTCACGTACTTGATAAACAACACCCCGCACACATACACACTTAATACCAGACACATGAAAGTATGAATTTGTGGCAAGCTGTCTCCAAGGATTTCTGAAGTCGTACCGGGTGTCAGATGTGTGCCCCCGCTCCTACTAATTATTAGTACTATTAGGGCCACCCTTTTATGGAAGCAGGACCTATGGGATGCTGGGGTGTTGGGCTGCCCGTTTTCAGGAAACACAGTCAGTCCCTCCCTGCACCACACCATGGATCCATTGCCCCCAAAGATCTGGCTGGTTGTTTAGAACCAACCCATCGCCTTCCACACCCTCTCTCCCCACCCTGCCTTCATCACCGTGCTCAGCTGCTGAGCCCTTCCTGCCATCCACCGCCCCACTTCCCTTTCCCCAGCGAAACAGCGGGATCTTGTCAAGCTCTCCAGTGCCTTTGGGACCACTCAGACTGGCTTCCGCATGCCCGCAGTTCCTCTCCCTCATAGTCATTTCCCAGTCACTGGTATTTAGGGGCAGAATTTGAAAGCTTTGGCTTGTCCAAAATGCCACACCAACTACCTGGAGGATGTGGGAAGTCAGGAGGATATGCAGCCAATTTTGGAGGGGCTGCCCTGGCTTCCAGTTAGCTTCCAGAATCAAGGCAGGGGGTTGGTTTTAACCATGGCAGGTCTCCATGGTCTGGGACCGGTGTACCTGTGAATGCCTCCCTCCCTCTGTGCTCTGCCCCTTCAGCTCAGATCTGTATCGGGTGCTCTTCTCCATGCCCCATCACTGTGTGAGGCCAAGGCAAACCCCATAAGGAAGGAGCAGGGTCTTTTTGGTGGCAGTCCTGGAGCCGTGAAGCCGCTCCCTGGAGAAGGTTTGCCACTGCACATCCCTGATGGCCTTTCCAAAGACATTTGGCTGCTGAGGCCTCCCTGGACGCCCTGAGAGCTTGTGCTGTGAACCGCCTTTGGTGTACTGAATGAGGCATGATGCAGAATGTTTGTAAACTGAAAAGCATATTTTAGAGACCACTTTAAGGGCCACTTTATCTCCTGACTCCCAATTCTCCTTCCCTGGCATTGTTTTCTATCTCCGGCAGTTCCTGAGCTGAACATCTTGAACAAACAGTCCCTCAAGATCCATGTGGTGGAGACGGGCAAAGAGTTCAGGGTCCTGATGGTCTTCTGGGTAAGCGAAGGAGTCTCCACGGGGGGCAGACACTGAGGGTGGGAGCCACAACTGCAGGAGGGGGCCAGGGGCTGGAGAGACCTGGGTAAACGGGTGTAAATTCGGTCCCGTTTAACCTCAGAACCTGCACCAAATGGGTCCGAAGCACCCCAGTGGGTAACTAAGCAATCCCAACAGGTAAACATCAACCCAAAACACCACTACAGACAAGATGGTAACTTGAAACCATATTTATGGCTTTATTGCTGAAAATTCAGGGGAAATACAAAATAAAAGAAATAGCATGGTGGTTATATGAGCATTAGAAATTCTCTCTCCAATTATAGGGAAAGAGAATGCAACAAAAACAGAAGATAAATCAAAAGAATTGCAATTGCCAAAGCTGGTACGATGAACTTGGCCATTAAGAGAACGGCTTGAGCTTCTAGCATTGTTATGACTCCTCTTTCCAACTCACTCCTGTTTACTACTTGCAGTCAAAGCTAAACAAAAATAATTCAACCTGTGTGTTAACCCACCCATGGCCTCCTCCTGCTTCTTACTTGAATATAAAACTCATGTTGAATCATTACTAAGTTCCTCTAGGCATAGGAAGAGTAGAGGAAGGAGTTGGAGTGAACAGAAAACACAAGACTTGGGAATAATTCCCTTTCTCACCTTTGAAGATGGGATTCCTAATCCCCTCTTCAGATACAACCTCCAAGTCTCAGTTCGTGAAATAACATAATTTAGTATAGAATCGAACTTCACGGTCTTCTCGCCCAGGGGTCAAGAGTCTGGAATACAAAGCTGCTTATGAGTCCGGGGTCTTCTAGGAGCTCTTCTTGTAGGCCTCTCCCAGATTAAATCAGCCACCTTTACTCTTTGTTAACCCTTTTCAGTACTAGATTAACAGTGGGCACCCTGGGTTTGACAGCAAAGGAGCCCCCACGCACAGATTCGGAAGATCCCCTGGGTTAAGATGTCTCTGCTCTGGGCCTGCATTCAAACCTGTGCAGCACTCGTGTCCCCCCGCAAACAAGAAACCCTGGGCCCATGGGGGCAGATGGGGCTGATCACAGCCACCCCACCGGTGCTGGGAAGAGTGGAGCCCCGTGCCGCCCATGTCCCTGCTGGGATCCCTGATCTGTCATCTCTGATGAGAGCAGGGATTCTCTGGTTGGCAGGGATGTGGCAGGCAGGGAACTCCCCCCCCCCCGACCCCGTTACCTCCAGCCTCACATCAGACAGCATGGCTGTCAGGGTGGACATTGAGCCCATAGAACCTCAGAGCAGTTCTGATTCTGAGGAGGAACAGCTGTCCGTGGGAGAGGAGAGCGCTCATCCCTCCCAGGCCCTGCAGCTGGCAGAGATTCCTCCTCCCAGCATTCCAGACATAGATAGCGCTCCTGGGAGTGAAGGAGCGCGGGAGGAGGGCTGGCTGGATGCTTGACGCAGACGCAAAGAGCGACAAGCTATGGAGGGCGCGGAAGGGAGGCGTAGCGCCCGTTTGGCATGCAAGCAACGGTCACGTCCAGAGGGCCCAAAGGAAAAGGGGAGGGACTCTCCCTAGCCCATAAGTTCAGGGTCTGCAAGTGATTCTCGTTCAAACGGGGACCAGCTGTTTCCAAACCAGGGCATAGGTTACTCTGCTGTTCATAGCTTAGTCGCTGGTGATGGAGTTATTAAGTTGTAAAAGGAATAAAGCCTTGAAAAGAATCCTTTGTCAGTGTCTGGAGCTGGCTACTGGAGTAGACTGAAAGAGGCCGGCTAGGGCCCCCTGACAGTGGCAGGGGAGCCTCGTGCCCCAAGCAACCCAGGGAGGCTCCGAGGCTCAAGCCTCCACGGCCCCGATGCGGCCCGCAGGCCAGGCTGGGGGCTCCATACCTCTGCCTGGGAAAATGGCCTGGCAGACTGACCCTTTCTGATGCCAGTCCTGAGCCTCTCGGGGGGGGGGGGGACAACCATGGTGGTGCTGGTGATGGAAGCCGCCTTCAGCTTGCCGTGTAGTCACCCCAGGCGTCTTTGAGCTCCCCTTTGTTCCCTGAGAGCCAGAGAGGTGTGGAGCCGGGGCCCCCAGGGCTGCTGAAGGGCTGGGTGGCGATCCTGCCCGCGCCACCTGTGGTTGCACAGCCAGATGTGGCTGCTTCTGTGAGCTGCTGGTGAGGAAGCGCAAGGGGTGGCGGGGGCCACAGCGGGGACTGCTTGCACCTGCAGTGACAGTTCAGTGGGGCAGTGGGCTGGGGGCCCTACTGGGAATCCTGAAGCTGCCAGTGGGGTGCTGATGGTGGGAAGGAGGCGCTGAAGGCTGTCATGGGGCGGAGCACGTGCCGGAGATGCCCAAGAGGGTCCGGGGCAGCCGAGGGGGCGTGCATTTCAGGGGCCACTCGCCCTCTCCCTCCACGCTCTCTCCTCCACCCCCACAGGAGCTGTCGGTGCTGCTCCCCCGTGTCTCCCTGGAGCTGCTCTTTGTGGGGGACACTCTGCCCCCCGAATTGGATGGCCAGCAGTTTCTCTTGCAGAGAGACGTGAGTTCCAGCCGAGGGGGCTCCTCTCCCATGTCTCCAGGCAGCCGGCGCCCCATCAGCTGCAGCCATTTCCGCCGAGGGCTGCTTGCTTCTCTGTGCCCCTGCGCTGCCAGCAACAGCGCCAGTGTGCTCCGGAGCCCCCCCAGCACCCTCTCTCCCGATGGCTCAGCCCCCTGCAAGCCCATGGCTACCCCATCCCAGCAGGCTCTTGGGTGCTTGAGTCCTTTGGCTCATGCTGCTGGCACCGCCCCCCGCTCCTGTCCTCCCTGCCCAAATCCCTCTGGGGGCTCCGCTGGGTCTTCTCCCCAGCTTTGGCCAGAGTGCATGCGCGTCGGGGGGGGTGGCACGTGCACCCTACTTCCTGCTTTGGGGCTTCCTCAGTCTGCGCTGACGCACAGTGCTGCATACCCCTCCCCCCCCCAGGAGGAGCATGGCGTTTCTGTCCGGCCTGGACTGGCCCCCAGACTGAAAGCGGGGCGCCGGGAGCTGCAGTTGGGGTTCAGTGCCCGCCCGTACCACCTGTTGCAAGCACCCAAGCCAGACCTGGTGATCGGTGAGAGCAAAGGCAAACGGGAAGGGCCGAGAGGGCCCCCACGGGGTGGGAACCGGCGCGAGGGTGCAGGGATGAGCTTGGCCACTTGGCCAGAGAGTGCGGCAATGGGGGGCACAAGGGACTGGATGGGAGCAGGGGGAGGCCTGTGTCTGATGCCGGCGCCCTGATTCCCCTCCTCCCACTCAGGGTTTAACTCTGGATTTGCCCTCAAGGAGACCTGGCTGAGTTCTTTGCCACGACTTCAGGTGAGAGTCCCGCCCAGCATCCCACAGGACCACAGAACGTGACCCCCACGCCCCCTGCCCCGCAGCCTCTGTCCTGTGGGATCCTGGGAAGAGACAGGGCCAGGAGGAGGCCGGGTGTGTCCCAAGCAGTGACCGCACTGTGGCGCCCACTCCGCTGCCCTCCGTTCCGGGGCTGACCTTCCTCAGCTGCCCTAGCGCGAGGTCACAAGCAGCCCACCCTTGTGTGTGAGATGACTGTACCAGATCTGATCAGGACTCGTTGGGATCCCCACCACACACCGTGGTGCCTGGGGCAGGGGAGGGGGCACATCACTGGTGCCCAGATGCTGCCATGGGCGGGGTGGAGCGGGGAACATGCCGGGGGGGGGCACATCCCCACCTGCTTCTGCCCGCTCTTTGCCTCCCTCGCAGTCCCTCCGAGTGCCGGCCTACTTCACCGAGTGCAGCGAGTACAGCTGTGCCGTGGACGAGGCCGCGGTCTTGATGGCCACGGGTGGCGGTGCCAGCCCGGCCCAGGTCAACCCCTTCCGTTCGCCGTTCCGGCAGGCCGGCATCGACAACGCCATGCCCTGGTGGGTGCCCCGGGGCTGGCTACATGCGGCTGGCTGTGCTGGCCTCTGGCCCCACGGCTGTCCCAAGGGGGGGACATGGGGCACCATGCCCCACTCGCTGTGGCTGGAGCCTTCTTCCCACCCTCCTTCCCAAGCGGGGTGGGGCTGAGGTGACGCCTGGTTCAAGGACTTCTGGCCCGCCCTGATCGGGCCTGCACAGCTTAGCAGCTGACTTCAGTGGTGACCCTTCCGCGCCCCCCCCCACGTTGCCCCAAGCCCACTTTTGCCCCATTTCTTTCTCCTCTTCTTCCCCTGCCAGGTACTCCAATGCGTTCATCTTTCACCTGATTTACAAGGCATCAGCCAGCAACCATCGGCAGACGCCTGCCGCTGCTCCGCAGCCCCTCCCCGCCAACGGGGCCCCAGACCCGCCAGAACCAGCCCGCAGCCGGCGCAAGAAGAGGCAGATCCGCGCAGCTGGGCGCCGGCGCAAGTGAGGGGGCAGGGGCACCACGGGGGGGTGAATAAACCACGCCATGAGAATTGTGCCTCTGCCCTCATTTCTACAGCTGGCCGCCGGTCAACCGTCCACTCATCTGTGGGCCCCTTTGGCCTTGAGGGAGCTGGAACCCACATGCAGCCCCCACCAGCCTGCCCATCCGCCCGCCCCCTCTCAGAGACAGCCCTGTGCATGACCCATCGCAATATTCTCAGTGGGGGGTGACATCAGCAGGGATAACGGCCAAGGCAATCTCTGTCCCGGTGGGGACTCCCCATGCATAGCAAGCTCAGCTGATGAAAAGGTGCTCTGCGCCACTGAGGCCATCCGAGCTTCCAGTGACATTGACGGATCTGGGAGCACCCCCAGACTGCAGACCTGGCCCTTTAGCAGGAGGGAGCTCCCTCCAGCACAGGGTGAACGTCGCTCACCCAGGCAGAAGCCTCTCCAACACAGCAGATCTCCTCCTCATCTGGGCGGAGTCTCAGCATGTTGGCCCCCTTCCAGACCATTGCCCAAGCCCTGGGGCAGAACATCAACTCCCGCACCTGTATCAGATGCAAAGGAGAGGAAGAGCTAGGTGTCATCTGCGTATGGGTGACACCTTGGCCCACATCCCCAGATGACCTCTTCCAGCAGTTTCATGCAGATGCTGAAAAGCACGGGGGTTGCAGCAGAGCCCTGAGAAAGCCCCGCAGCACAGCTGCCGTGGGGCAGAGCAGTAGTCCCCCAGCACCGCCTCCTGGAATCGGCCCTCCAAGCAGGGGCAGGGCCACGGCAGCAGAAAGCGCCCAGCCCAGCTCAGGCAGCCTATCCAGAAGGATGCCACGGTTGGAAGATGGCACTGAAAGCTGCTGAGAGGTCCACGGAAGTCAGTGATGCCACATCCTGGTCCCTCTCTAGGTAAAGGTCATCGCACAGGGTGACCAAGACCATTCCTGCTCCAAAACCAGCCCTGGCACTGGACTGGACCGGAGTGGGAGCCTCGGCCCCATCCAAGGGAGCCTGGAGGTGATCAGCAGCCACCCGCTTGAGCACCTTGCCAGGAAGGGAGGCCAGCAACTGGCCTGCAGTTGTTTCACCTTCTGGCTCCAGCTTCGGGGTCTGTGCACCAGATGCTCCAGCGCATGAGCGGGCAGCTGCTGAAGTGCACTCACAGCCTGCGCGTGCGCTTTCCAGGGGCGCCCTGGATGGCCACTGTGGAAGCAGGCTGCTGGCCAAGGCGGGCCTGGGTCTGGTGCAGCATCAGGGCTCTTCTGGCATTCTTCAGGAGTGACCTGATGACAGCCTCTTCCAAAGGAGCTGGTACCAGACGCCCCCTCCCTGCTGAATGTAAGAAGCCGAGAGGGGCAAGGGGCTGGCAGGCTAGTGGTGGGCTTCCACGAGGTGGAAGCACCTCGTCCACACCCTCAGGCCTCGACTACTGGCATGCATCCAACCCGACCGGGCGGGACGGCGGTCTGGACGCCTCCAGCACTGGGGTTGCACTAACCGGAGCCAAAGCAGTGACGAATGGGAGTGCCCTGATCTTCGGAGTACCTTGCAAAATTGCTGCTGCATGTCACGGAGGACACAGCCAACTCTCTCACTATGTGGAGCAGCTCCGCGGGGCCTCATGGTGACGACGCAGCGGAGGTGGAAAGAAAGGCTGCTTGGGCACGGGCGCCACAAGGGGCTGCACACAGTGTTCAGTCACTTCCGGCACAAGGGCCCCTCTGCCTGCACTCCAGCCGTCGTGGAACCATGGCGTAGCAGGGCTGGAAGGGGCCTGCAAGACCATCGAGTCCAACCCCCTGCTCAGTGCAGGAATCCAGGTCAGAGCATCCCCAACAGACGGCTGTCCAGCCTCGTCTCGAATGCCTCCAGCGTGGGAGAGCCCCCCCCCCCCCCCGCCTCCCTCGGGAATTGGCTCCATTGTCGTATTGCTCTTACAGTCAGGAAGTTTCTCCTGATGTTCAGCCGGAATCTGGCTTCCTGTCACTTGAGCCCATTGTTCCGTGTCCTGCACTCCGGGATGGTTGAGAAGAGGTCCTGGCCTTCCTCTCTGGGACAGCCTTGCAAGTCCTTCAAGAGCGCTATCCTGTCTCCCCTTAGGCTTCTCTTCTCAAGGCTAGACATGCTTCATTGTCATCCCACTTGCGTCATTGCCCTCAGCTCAGGTGTACCCCAAGGAGCTGCCCAGCCTCTGCAAAGCAGGTGCTGGATTATGTCCACCGCCTGGGATGTCACCATGTTCCACAGAGAGACCAGGCCATTGACAGGAGCGCCAGCCGTGCCAGCAAGAAAATCCCCCAGAGCCCCCTGGAATCCATCAGGATCCATCAGCCTCTGGGTAGATCTTTAAAAAAATGTAGTAACTGTTTTCATTCACATTCTGAACAACTTTTCACACCAGCACAGTTTATACAAACAGATTCCCCACACAGTCAAGACAGAAACAAACAATATCTACATGTCCAGAAATACACCAGATCAAAAATAACTGAATGGGGGCAGATCCTCTGACCAGGCGGCCCACCCTCATGGAGGAGGAGAGCCATGCGCAGTCTGCCCCCTGCGGGAGGTGGCATGGCCAGGGCCAGTGAGCATATGTTAGACCCCCCCTTCAGATCGCCCTCCTCTCGCCTGGCTGAGAAAACTGTGTCCAGAGCCTGTCTGGCTACATGTGTTGGGCCAATGACGTGGGACAGCCACATGGTTGCCACGGTGGCCATGAAGTCCTGAGCTACCGTGGAACCAGTGGCCTTGGCGTGGATGTTGGCATCCCCCAGAAACCTTGGCCTGGGAGGCCTCAGCACCAAGCCTGAGACCGTCTCTGCCAGGCAGACGGAGGGGCAGCGGCCCAGCAGGATCCCTGCTCTGTCCCGGGCCTCAGCACAAGACATGGGCCCCGGAGACCGGCACTCAGGCAAACCGGGGCCGGGCAGAGAGGGGACTCCTGCAGAGGGTGCCCCCCATCCCCCAGCCTGGGTTGGCGCTGCACTGAATGCCCAGGTGGGCACAGCAGGGAGAGGCTCACTCCTCCCCATTCCACCCCCCAGTCTCACTCAGCTTGGCCCCCTCACCCACCATCACGTCGCGGAGGGGCAAGGCTTTGTTCTGGACGTCCCTGGCATGCAGAGGCTGCAGCTGCACCCCTGAGGCGGGCTGGGGAGGCACCCAGGACTTTGGGCTGAGGGGAAACCCGAGGAGGAGGCAGGCAGCAGCAGCCTCATTGCTCTTCCCCATAACCACCAGCGCTATCCCTCCCGCTACTCAGGACCGCACTGAGAGGGCCACCCCCGCCCCTCCCCAGGTAGCCGAGGGATCCCCCAGGCACACAGCAAGTAGCCGGTCAGACAGGAGAGCCTGCCCAGCCTCCAGCCCCCACCCCGCACACTTAAGCCTATCACACGTGCGGAGCTGGGCCGAGGCGGCACAGCAGCTCCGGGCCTTTTATTCGCACCGTTTTTCCAGGGGCCACAAAGCCTCCCAGGAGGGGCTGGAGGCTGAAATGGTTGCGGCAGTTTCCCTCCACCCTTGCCCAAAGCCCCTCCTTGCCCCCAAAGTCCTGCCCCCTCAGAAGGGAGGGGTGGTATCAGGTCCAGGGTGTGGGCAGCAGGCTCCTTGGCGAGGACACTGGGACCAGGAGGGATGGAGGTGGGCAGAGAGCAGAGGCTCCCTGGGCAAGGGCCAGCCCAACCAAGGCACGGCAGGGCCAGAGGCAGAGGCAGAGTCCAGACAGGCAGGGGTCAAGCGCCAGCCAGGCATTGCAAAGGTCAGGCATGCCCAATCTGGACCACACTTCTGCCACCACGCTGACTCCTGTTGCTGTGGCCAGGTTGGAAAGAAAGAGGGCGATCTTTATAGGACACCCTGAGGCTCCCAGCTGGTCTGTATTAGAGGACCTGGGAGCACCTGTTGGGCCAGGGCCTAATCCTGCAAACAATGTGAGCCAGGCTGCCTTCTATGTCTGGCCCCCAGGTTGAGCTGCAGAGCTTCCCAGACTGAGCAGATCCTCACAGGTGTGAAGCAAGGGAGCCTGGCGTGGAAGCTGCAGCTGCCTGGGACTGAGTTGGGCCTGGAGGATGGGATCATAGGATCATAGAATAGTGGGGCTAGCAGCGGCCTGAGTCCAACCCCCTGCTCAGTGCGGGAATCCAAGTCAGAGCATCCCCAACAGATGGCTGTCCGGCCCCGTCTTGAGTGCCTCCAGCATGGGAGAGCCCACCGCCTCCCTAAGGAATCGGTTCCAATGTCGTATTGCTCTGACAGGAAGTTTTTCCTGATGTTCAGCCGGAATTCACTTGAGCCCATTATTCCGTGTCACATACTCACATTTGTGAGCCCTCCCTCACCTTGGAGCCCTCAGACGACCTGCTGTCTGGCAGCCCTGGCCCCTCCGTCCAAATGTTGTACCAAGGGTGGAAAGGACAAAGTTGGTGCTACTGTTCACTAACGTGAGCATGTAACTCCAAGCATGGGCAGAGGGGAAACAGCACATGATGCTTCCAAGAGGATGTTTGTGTTCGCATCTCCTGCCTGCTGGAACCGAGACCAGCACCATCCTCAGGACAGCCCCTGCAGAGAGGAAGAGACACATTTGGCCCAGAGGGGCTGGTGGCCCAATAGGAGGGCATCCAAAACTGGGCTGGATGAAGGTGTGGGGCGCACGACAGCTGGGCTTCCTTCCTGCCTGCATGCCGTGGGTCCCTCCGGGGCGCCTCTCCTCCACAGGCTGCCTTGGGACCTGCCTAGCGTGGAAAGGTAGTGCTGCGGGGGGGCGGGGCCGGGGCCGGGGCCGGGGAGTGCCACATCTCAGCAGGCCCTTTGCCCAGCTTATCTGTGCAGAAGCAGCTGCTCTGGCCTCCACCCCAGCCCTCGCCACCACCATGTGTACAGGCAAGTGCTCCCGGCTGGTGGGCCTGGCCTTGGTGGCCATGGGCCTGGCCTGCATGGTGGCCAACATCCTCCTCATGTTCCCCAACGCCCAGCGGGAGTGGACGCCCGGCAAGATCACCCTGCAGGTGTGGCTCTTGGGGGGCCTTGTCGGCGGCGGCCTGATGGTGAGTGGTGCTGGCCTAGCTGCTGCTGCCCCAGAGAGCACTGGGGAAGGAGGGATGGGAGCAGCCCGGGGCGGTGGCAGGGCAGGGCTTGTCCGCGCAGCTTTCGAGGGGGAACAGAACCTTCCCTCGCTTTCTCTGGGCTTGGCAAAGCGGGGGGGGGGGGTAGACAGCCGGGAGGTGCGCGCCCAAGGGGGCCCTTTTCGCTCATGCTCAAGAACCAGGCTGGGGGCTGGGAAGAATTCCCCCCAATGTCTGCTTCAGGAAGAGACGGGGGGGCGTCACTTGTAGCAGGTGGCTTGGCTTGCTTCCTTGAGTCGCCTGGCTTGGAGGGATTTGCTCTGCAGGGGCACTTTCCTGCCCTGCCCCACAGTCTGCTACACTGGAGGGGGGTGGGACAGTCCGGATTGCCTGGGATGATCTGGAGCGGGGCGGCCCTGGAGGGGTGGACAGTCCTTCCCCACCGCAGGATCCCAACCCTGTGACTCAGAGGTAGCTGCAGAGCTGCTCCCCCAGCATGGATGGTTGGGGCGAGGAACGCACTTGCAAGTGGCGGGAGGCACCCAGGAGAGGACCCAGGCGTCCGGCAGGCTCCCAGGCTCCCTGCTCAGCCCTCCCATCTCCATGCAGAGAGCACCCAGGGCCCCAGCTCTGCCCCCGCCCCCCCCACTACACTCCTCTCCTCTTGAACTTTGAGCACTGTCCCTCTCCACCTGTGGCGGGAGGGAGGCAGAGGAAATAACAGAGGCTCTATCTGGCCTGTGAGGCAGGTGGAGATACGCGGGGGGGTGTGTCAATAAACGGAGGTGACCTCTGCCCCCACCAAAGCCATCAGGGAGGGAACCGAGGCACATCAAGGGAGGGGAGGAGTGGGGCTGGCAGGAGCCACAGAGGCTCAGGAACAGGTTGCTCAGAGGCCTGATGGGGGCATGGGGGGGCCTGGGGCGCTTCGCCCTGTGCCCTTGAGTGGTGTTGCACAAAATGCTAGTTTCGCCCCCTGGAGGCTAGTCCAATTTGCTCCAAAGAGGAGAGTCAACTTCAGGCTGGGTCCAACTCGATTTTATTGTTTGCAAACAGTTCGACAAAGGAGCTCACGCTCAAAGCAGAGTCGACCCTGGGCAACCTCCGCGCTACAGTTTTATCACTTAGCTTGCATTCCTCAGCCAGCGTGTTACTTTTGATTGGTTGCCAGCGGTTTGCTTAGCAACCTTATCTTAGGGTTACTATCTGCTCATTCCAGGCGTGCGCAGCTCTTACAGTACTATGTGCTGCTTAAGACACATACAATGGCTTTTAGGTTACATTTTTACTACAATTCCCCCCTTAAAAGGCTTTTCTCAAATTTATACTCTCTTTGGTCCCGCGGTGGACTATGCACTTAAAGGCGCAAACTATTATTGCTGTGGCATTGATGGTTTTCTCTAAACAGCAAGTGAGGCCTAGGACACCTTTGTTTTAGCTACTAGAATGCTGACAACAAAAACACTTTTTTTTGAACTTTTGGAACTCAGTTTTGTTCCGTTCATCAGGAACCCTTGAAACGAGAGCACCCTCTTTCTGTAGAGCTACTTGAGACCTTTCAGGGGTTCATTATTCCAACGGTGCCCTTCAGGTGGGTCAGCTGTGTGACCCTCTCTGGTGCAGGTGATGCCTTTATTCAGTGTGATGAATCCACTTCTTTTCTTTGGCGACTTTCATAGTAATGGGAGTGGTAAGTAGGATCTGAAACAGACCTTTCTGCTTCTTGGTAGGTGGTTCATCTTTCTAGGACTGGATTAGCACCCAATCGCTGGGATTGAGATTATGCACTGGAGCATCTAAAGGCCAGGATTGGTGCGGTGTCGCAAACCTGTGAAAACAAAACAGACTGCAAAGCAGTAACATAGCCCTGAATCTTAAAACTTTTACTTTTAAATTCATATTTAAGCTATCAGCCATAGGTAATATCCGAGGTGGGCACTTATGGAACGTTTAAAAGGTGTCAATTTAATACTTCCCTTGGGGGCGCACCATACTTGAGTCAAGGTGATTGGCAAGGCCTGTGGCCTTTCAACTTAATCTTTAAACAAATTTTAATGAGCATTGTCTTTAAGGTGCGGTTCATCTTCTCAACTTGACTTGTAGATTGAGGTTTCTAAGGGGGGTGTAGTTTCTAGTTAGTTTGTTATGCCTGGGCCACTACTTGCATCACTTGTCCAACAAAATGGGGCCCCCGATTTGATTCACTCTCTTTAGGTAACAAGAGCTTAGGGATTACTTTTTAATAGGATCTTGGCTACTGTCTGAGCGGTGCAGTCAATTGCTTTTATCATTACTAGCAGGTACCGACAGCCATGAGTCTGGGGCAACTCTGAAAAGTCAATTTGAAATCTCTGAAAAGGATAGTAAGCGCATGGGCGACTTCTCATTTGAGCTGGGGGCTCAAACATCTTTGAATCATTTTTGAGGCACAAAGGGCAGTTAGCCACTGTTCTCAGGTCTTGGTCTAACCTGAAGGAGGTGCTATCTGCCTCGGGCGCACTCAAAATCGGGGTGCTAAAGGGGGATGATCCCTTTATTAGCTAACCATAATTTTTGAACTTCTCAATGAGCGGCTTCAAGCCTGCACAGGTGGCTTTCTTTAGAGGATACTGCCTCACGCACACAGGGCTCTCCCTTTTTAAAAGAAGATTTTAATTTGTGTTATGCATTTGGTCGGGCAGGGGTTCTGTCTGCCCACACACATGGATTAACATTCTCTAAAATCTCAGTCCCTTTGGCCTCTGACACAATCTCGATTGCTTGAAGGGCCATTCGATAATTTGAGCCCTGCATTATTGGCAGCTGTACTACAATCTGATTATCACGGAAGAAGATTTTAGCTTGCAGTTTTGTTAACAAGTCCCGCTCCAAGAGGGCAACCAGGTGTGCAGATGAAACTACAAAGGCATGTTCTAGTATGTTATTTCCAGTCTTCGTGAGGAGGGGCTTACACAGGGGCAATTTAGTTTGTTTGTTTTTCCCCTTTAATTTTTTTTATAGTTACATGCTTTCCACTTTCTCTTGCCGCGGGGCTTCACAGGGATCATAGAAAATGTGGCTCCAGTATCTACTAGGGCTTTACAGTCCTCGCCACCAACCCTTACTTTTACCTTGGGATTCTCCCGAGCGTTTGTTCGTAGGGTGGTGGCCCTTCAGCTAGACTCCCCCCCACTGGAGGACCCTGCCAGCATTTGGCAGTCTTCAGGGTGAGTCTCTTTTCTCTTTTCTTTTAGCTCTGGACAATTTTTTTTCCAATGTCTCTTCTCTCGGCAATACGCACATTTATTGAGCCTCGGTCGGCCCTTTCCTTTTCTGCCCCCCCCCCCCCCTCTGGTCACTTCTGTGTTCTCAAGCTGCTGTTTATATCTCCGCCCATGGTGGCTGCCAGCATTGCCTTTTCCTTTTTCCAGGAATGGCACTTTTTTATGTGCTTTCATGTGCACCATAGCTCTAAAAACTTCATGATCTGGGGTCTGATAAGGCTAAAGCAGGCGGTGATATTAAGGCTTGCTTCAATTTAAGAAAAGCCTTTTTTAATTTTAATTGTCCACTTCTAGTGGGTAATATTTTTGTTAAAGCTTCATACGGGGGCTTCACCCCTTTTTATGGCTACTATAGCCTCCCTCTTGTAACAGGCACACTTATCTTTTGGCTTGCCTGTTCTGCAAATCATGTTTTAAATTCTCTGTGCCATGCACCAGTTTTAACTCTTTGTTTTCTCTGCAAGTTAGGCTGTTTGCCATTGCTTCGAGAGAGACTTGCTTGCTTAGATCTTACTAATTTTAACGACACAAATTTGGAATAAGCTTTCTTTCTTTTTTAAGCCTTTTTGTCTGCTACTTTCTTCTGCCTTCTTTTATACCTTTTTCATATCATTAAAATCTAACACCATGACTGGAAAACATTTGTTTTGTATAGTAGGGCATGGTGGAGCAGATCTAACCATTATACTGCTCCTCTGACTGCATGGTCAGGGCCCATCAAAATCAAGGGAAGGGCGTTCTCATATGTGGAAAGAGTTCCAAGCCACCATTTTTGCATCGGCAACTCCACACTGCATGAGTTTTGGCAGAGTGTCAGGTTTGCCTCTGAGCAAATGGAATGTCAGAACAGTTCAGATTTTGAGAAAGAGCTGGAACACATGGGGCAGGAACTTTCTTAGGCTTCAGAAACACAGCTGGGCTTAGAAGTATCACGGGAGAGTGGGGGACTCTCTCTTTCTCACCTCTTAAGTTAAGAGAATTTGCTGCCCCCTTTTTAAAGGGAAACTAACTTTCGTAGTTTCTCTTTGAACTTTTTGAAGGCTGTTTCCTTTGTAGTCTATGAATCTCTATCAAATTTGTATCTGTATGCTTCATTAGGGTAAATGAAATCAAAGCCTTGGAAATCATAGAATCATAGAATAGTAGGGTTGGAAGGGGCTTACAAGGCCATCGAGTCCAACCCCTTGCTTACTGCAGGAATCCAAATCAGAGCATCCCTGACAGATGGCTGTCCAGCCTCGTCTTGAATGCCTCCAGGGTGGGAGAGCCCACCACCTCCCCAGGTAATTGGTTCCATTGCCGTATTGCTCTAACAGTTAGGACGTTTCTCTTGATGTTCAGCTGGAATCCAGCTTCTTGGCACTTGAGCCCATGATTCCGTGTCCTGCACTCTGGGATGATTGAGAAGAGATCCTGGCCTTCCTCTCTGGGACAACCTTTTAAGTACTTGAAGAGTGCTATCAGATCTCCCCTCAGTCTTCTCTTCTCAAGGCTAAATATACCCAGTTCTTTCAGTCAAATGCAGCTTTTTATCTGAGTGTTGAAATCACAAATCAAACTGTACACTGAGCTGATCACAAACAAACACACAATCTACAACAACGGGAGTTTAAGGCTATGACAAGCCTCACAGTACTTTTTACGGCAAGTCTTTAACTGGCCAAAGTTCCAGTCCATGTGCAGAGTGCCTCTAACAAAGAACGCTTTGGGCCATAAAGAAGGGATGCGTTTTAACAAAAGCTCTGTGTCTCTTTATCAGTTCGAATGGGGAAGGTGTAACCTTACACCTCTTTTAGATTCCTCCACAGATAAGAACAGAGCAGTGCTGCTCAGCTTTCCAGATGTGATGCTTTTCTTGTTGTTGTTGTTGTTTTTTTTTGCAAATCTCACTCTTTTGTCAGGTCCTCACAGACACCTTCCAGCCTCTCTGCTTGCTAAGGCTAAACCAGCCAGGGCGAAGGGGGGTTAGGCAAGTCCCCCTTGGCTCTGCTCTGAGCAGGCTGACAGAGATAAGCTTACACAGACCCTGATATTTTAAGAACTTGCTCTGTCTTTGTTTCTTGATTTTGCCACAGTCTTTAAGTCGTCAAACAAATCTCTTTCTTCAGAAGTTGCAACTTTTTCAACTGCTTTTGCTTCTTCTAACAAACTTGGATACGGTGGCAGACAAACTGTCTCTGGCGGGCCCCCTCCCTCCCCCAACAACCTCTCCTCCCAACCTAACAGGCCGAATCAGACCGGGGGGAGCTCAGGGCACCTTGGGCAGGGTCTCCCAGTCTTCAAGCTCCTTCCGTGGGGCTTGAATCGGGGGGAACAGGGGCTTTGGGCTTCACCTCGGAGCATACCATCATGACTTTACAATATTGAACTTCATATTCAACCTTTTCTCACCTTCAGTGGATTTTGGTTGGCACTCATCCAAATGCTGATAACCTCACCTCCCTGAGGCAAATTTATCTCTCACTACTTGATTCAGACACCACCCGGGGTCTCTTGCCCCTGCGGTCCTTTGCCAGTAACACATTTACACATTTACACTTCTGTAACTAAGGGGGATTCTTTCTGCACCAATTCAACCACCCATCAATATAGGCGAATTGATCCCATTGCCCATTATTCACCACATTTTTATATACAGCATTTACAAGATTTACACCAAAGGATCCTATGTCTGGCCAACTAATTCCAAATGCTGGCCAGTCCAATTGACAGTGTAACCAGCTTGCCTTTCGACATTTTAGTACACGGAGTCTGACAAACCTCAGACGCTTGACTTTGCTAAAGTTCTTTAGCATGCATCCCAAGGGAGTGGCAGAGCTTTCTAAACGGGAGCTACCCGCCCCCATTGTGCCTACCTCTGTTTGAAACCATACACGGAGCCTGACAAACCTCCGACACTGACACGGAGTCTGACAAACCTCAGACGTTTACACAGAGTCTGACAAACCTCAGACGCTCCGAAGGCAACTCAAACAGAAAGACAGAAGGGAAATCAAGTACTTACTCCGCCCAGCACCCTAGTGCCGTCTCTTCAGACCCGTTCAGCCTGGTTGACTCAATCAATGGAGTCTACGCCTTTAACCTCCTGGGTGTCCCGACCCCCGTTCTCTGGTGCCGTGGCAGACCTCAAAGGCGGTCCGGCGCGCCCCACAGGCACCTTCGCCGGTTCTGTCGTTTGACCCCAGGGTGGTCCAAGGGACTCCTGGCTGCTCGCCAGTTTGTTGCACAAAATGCTAGTGTCGCCCCCTGGAGGCTAGTCCAATTTGCTCCAAAGAGGAGAGTCAACTTCAGGCTGGGTCCAACTCGATTTTATTGTTTGCAAACAGTTCGACAAAGGAGCTCACGCTCAAAGCAGAGTCGGCCCTGGGCAACCTCCGCGCCACAGTTTTATCACTCAGCTTGCATTCCTCAGCCAGCGTGTTACTTTTGATTGGTTGCCAGCGGTTTGCTTAGCAACCTTATCTTAGGGTTACTGTCTGCTCATTCCAGGCATGCGCAGCTCTTACAGTACTATGTGCTGCTTAAGACACATACAATGGCTTTTAGGTTACATTTTTACTACAGTGGTGGGATTTCAGAGCAGCCCTTCCTGGGGAAGGGAGCGCCTGGGAAATAGCAGGCTCTTTCAGAGGAGGAGGGCTCCGGAAGGCCGCCCCCGAATCCCAGGTGCCCAGGCCTGCTCCGATCCTCTTCCTCCCCTCCAAAGCAGCAAAGTTCCACAGCCCCCGCCCCCCGGACTGCGGTCTTCATGCCCCGAGCGGCTGGTCCAGCAGCACCTGCCTCCCTCGCAGGGCCGGCCAAGGCCTTTTGCTGGCTGAGGGGAAGGACAAGATGGCACCCCCCCTTTGCTGGAGAAAGGCCGGCTGGGCCGGCAGAGGAGCCCGTCTCCAGCTTCAATGGCGGGGCAATGCCCCCCGTGGGGCTGGGGCAGCAGGTGAGCTCTGGGGATGCGGGCAGGCTGACAGCGCACAGCTCTCTCCTTGAGCAGCTGGCGGCGGCCTCCCAGCATGCCCCGGAGACACCCCTGTGGCGCAGCCCCACTTGCAGGCCTGCGGACACTTCTGATTGCCACACCCGAAAGGGGCAGTGCAGAGCTGGGACGGGGCATGCAAGGGCGGCTCAAGTGGCCCAGGGGCTGGAGGGAAGGCCGCAACATCAGGGCCCGTTCAGCGTGGGGAAGGTGAGCGAAGGGGAAGCACGACCTACAAAAGCGTGCCTGGCGGGGAGACAGTGGCCGAGGAGGCATTTTTCTCCGTCTCCCATAATACTAGAACCCAAAGGGTCCTCCCAGGAAGCTGACAGGTGGGAGATGCAGGACAGACAAAAGGCAGGACTCCTTCACGCACCGCAGGGTCGAACTACGGAGTTCGCTCCCACAAGTCGTCGTGATGGCCACCACTCGGGATGGCTTCAAAAGGGGGCTGGATGCGCTCCTGGGAAGGAGGCTCTCCAGGCCATTGGTCCTGAGGGCTCTGTGCCGCCTCCAGGGCCAGAGGCAGCGAGCCTCTGTGCGCCAGCTGCTGGGGAGCTTGTAAGCTTCCCGTGGGTAGCCAGCCAGCCACTGTGTGAGCAGAATGCCGGACGAGACGGGCCCTGGGTCTGGTCCCAGATCAGGGCCCTGCTTCTGCTCTTCTCTGCTGCCTGAGGCGACGGCCTTACCCTGCCCAGCCGGCCTCACCCTGCCCAGCCATGGGGCTGGCCCTGCTTCCTCTGGCACCTGAGGAGGTCCCCAGCCATCGGCCAGTCTCTCCCCCCTGCACACACACGCGCAATTTCTGGGGCAATGTGGGATGATGCCCAACAGCAGCTCTGCTTTTCTCCCCACCCCCCCAGGTCCTCTGCACCGGCTGCTCAGCAGTGCGGGCCGGAGGGAAGGGCTGCTGCGGATATGGATGTTGCGGGAACCGATGCCGGGTACGGATGCTGGAAGCGCCCCAAGTACTGGGGGGGTCAGGGAAGGGGCCTGGGGGAGCCGAGTGTGTCTGCCTGTTGTGCGTGTGGACAAGTGAGAACCAGCCAGCAACGGAGAGCCACTGGCCCCGTGGGGGAGGGGTGGCGCGGGGGTGCCGCACTCCTTCCTGGCCATCCAGCCTGCATTTTTAATATATCCAGATTCTGATACTGGAATAAGTCATGCAGCTCGCGCGTGTGCGTGCGTGGGTATAACGCCGCTCAGCTTTCCAGGCCTGGCCAAGAAGGACGCGCTGGGGTGGAGCTGAGGAAAGAGCAATTTGCCAGATCTCCTCCACACATTGGGTTGGATCCAGGCTCAGTCGTGCTCAGTGGAGACCCAGTGAAATCAATGGGACAAGTAACTCATGACTAACTGAAAGTCTCAATGATTTCAAAAGGTCTGCTCTAAGCAGGACTAAATCCAACCCAATGAGAGCAAATAAAAAACTGTTCCTTAGGTTTTTAGATGATTTCCCAGTTTCTTATGCAGTTCTGAGGTTCCCGTTTTGAGTACTTGTTGTTCACAAACATTGTTTTTAATCAGCATATTTTTTGTAAATAAAAAGGCAATAAAGATTGGTTTAATAAAAGAGAGAGGGGGGGTTCTGGGGCTCACACTCCCCCCTCTGCCCTGGAAGACCCCCCCTTTCAGGTTTTTGATTTCTGGGCCCTTGTTTCAGCCACTCACTGATAAGAGAAAGGCACTATGTACAGACACAGAGGCCCTGGCATGGTTCTGAAGGCTCACATGGCTGGCTGTCGTTTCTTGGTGACAAGGTGAAAGGCCTCGGGTCATTCCCAGAAGTGCCACCTTCTCTCTTATGTTTTTGCAAGTTCCACGGTTGAGCTCTAGTGTTCAAAACAGGTTTGGGGGCACAGAGTCCTGCCTCTAGGTCCAAAGGAGAGTTAGAGAGTCCAGGTTCAAACCCCCTTGATCAGTGGAGGAGAGAGCTCAATAGCCTGGGTGCTGCCCGGGGGGGGGGGGGGTCTGAGATCAAAGAGCCGCCACCACAAGCCCAAGGTGGTTGGAGCAGAAGGGTGTGTGTGTGTGTGTGCGCGCACGCGTGCATCTCTATCTCCCTCCCTCCCTCCCCCTCTCCTCCTTCCATGCCACTCTGCAGATGCTCCGTTCGGTGTTCTGTTCCATCTTCGGAGGCCTGGGGGCCTTCTACTGCGTGACGGTGTCCTCAACAGCCCTGGCAGATGGGCCCTACTGTGAGACATCAGTCAGCAAGTGGGGGTCCCCCTTCAAAGATCTCGGGTGAGGAGGAGGAGGGGACAGGGAAAACCCATCCACAGGTTCTTCTTCCTACAAACTGAAGCCATCCCTTAAGCCACCCCCATCCTTCTAGCCCCCATCCTTGATACCCGTCTCCCCAGTTCCCTACCTCCATTAGGGTCAGCCCTCCCCCCGCTTCAACACTACCCAGAGGGAAGAAGAGGTGCTGGAGCATAACGGGGCCTGGGAAGGAAGCGTGCGCTCTCTGCTGTAGTAGCCCTGCACGGTGCAGCATGGGGTGGGACGCATAGAATCATAGAATAGTAGGGTTGGAAGGGGCCTACAAGGCCATCGAGTCCAACCCCCTGCTCAATGCAGGGATCCAAGTCAGAGCATATTTATGGCACTCCTCAAAGTCAGCCTTACCACTGACCATGGCTCTCCACATACCCAGCAAAAGCTACCTGAGCAACCAGACGCTGTGGGACCTGTGTGTGAACCCGCCCAATATGGTACTCTGGCACATCGTCCTCTTCTCCATCCTGCTGGGGCTAGGCCTCCTGGAGCTGGTGCTGTGCGGAGTGCAGGTGGTGAATGGCCTGCTGGGGACGGTGTGTGGGGACTGCCGCAAGGCCGCGGACCGCGAGGTGAGGGGGCAGGCTGAGGACCAGGAAAGGGGGCGGGCGTGGTGGTTCTGGGACACACCGGCTTATGAGCTGGCACCTGGCGGGGAAGCCAGGCGGGGTGAAGGCAGACAGGGCCATCTGTCTATCACTCTCTACCCAGGAAGGGTGAGCCAAGCCAGATCACTGTCGGAGAAGGGGCCCAAGGGGCTGGGGTGGGGGAGATCCAAGTGAATGGAGATTGCCCCCATAACTAAAGCAGTTGAAGATTGCCCCCACCACTAAACCAGTCCTTCTTTCCCTGCCGTGATAGCACCTGCAGTGTTTGTCTACTAAGGCTGCTGATGGCCTCGCAGGCCCCCGCCCTGCGCCCCGCTCCAGCGGCTGTGGTGTCTGTGAGCACCCCACGGCATCAGAGCAGCTGAGCTGGCAGCCCAGCAGGGCTCCGGGGCAACCAGCGCAGCCACTTTCTCTCGCCCTCCTGCTGATGTGCAGCCGTGAGTTGCTCATTGCCTGTTTTGGCTTCTCTGGCAGGGCGAAGGCCTGTGAGGCTGTGGGGGACCCGGCTGGACCGCCTGCCACTCATGCACATGTGAACGCCCCCCAAACTCCCTGCCACCCCTGTCCGAAGCATGCGGCCTGCCTCGAGTGCTTGGCTGCTCACTGCAAGATGGAGGAATAAACGCTGCTCTCCACTGTAGCGCCCGAAGGCCTGTTTGGGGAGAGGTGGGGGGCCTGGGGGGCCAAGGGGCACATTGGTGGGAGGGGTTCGGCTCTGTCCCCAAGGGGAGGGGGCTGCCTGCAAGGGAGGAAGATGCCCACAGACCCTCCCTGAGGTAAAACCACAGGGGCTGGGGGCAGAGCAAGCTGGGAGCCCTACATCCAGCTGCCCACAATGGCCAGCCAGTGGCCTCTGGGAAACCCACAAGCAGTGTGCCAGTTGGGCAACAGCCCCCCCCCCCAGTTTGCCCCCAGCAACTGGTAGCTCTCAGTAGACTCCCTCTGAACCGGGAGGTCCCATTTTCCTACGAGGGCCAACAGGCACTTGTAAACCTCCCCTCAGATCTTCCACGTGGACACCCCAACACGTAGGTGTGGGGAGCAGACATCAGCTGGGGCGGGAGGGGAAGGCTCACGGGCACATGTTGCCTGGAAAGGAAGCGGCAGAGGTGGCAAAGGGCTTCGTGTAGTGGAGGGGCTGGCCAGTGCAAACAAAGCCGCCCTGCGCATGGTCAGAGACCTCTTACCGCCAGGTGAACCCTGGTGAGCGTGTGTTGCACATGCTAGTGTCGCCCCCCCGGAGGCGAGTCCAATTTGCCCCAAAGAGGAGTCAACTTCAGGCTGGATCCAACTCGATTTTATTGTTTGCAAACAGTTCGACAGAGGAGCTCACGCTCAAAAGCAGAGTTGGCCCTGGGCAACCCCCGCGCTGCAGTTTTATCACCTCAGCTTGCATTCCTCAGCCAGCGTGCTACTTTTGCTTGGTTGCCAGCGGTTTGCCTGGCTACCTTATCTTAGGGTTACTGTCTGCTCATTCCAGGCATGCGCAGCTCTCACAATACTACGTGCTGCTTAAGACACATGCAATGGCTTTTAGGTTACATTTTTTACTACATTTTGCGCCCCGCCCCGCCGTCTCAGCGGCCGCGGCAGAAGAAGCGGACATCGTTGAGGGCTGTGTCATCCCGCAGCGCCCCGCGTATCGGCTCCTGTTTGGTCTGGATCCCACGCAGGCCTTTCTTGCACGCAGGGCTCCATCCCCCGTACTCCCCCCAGGCCAAGCCACGGCCTTCCAGGGTCTCCCCCGCCGAGCAGGCAAAGCGGATGTCGGCGGCTCCCACGTCGTCCCGAAGGCCAGCCCTGGCCTGCTCCGCCCGCAGGGAGAATCTCGTCAGGTAGCTGCCCTGGGGGCACCACAGGGGCTCTGTCCAGCGCCCCCACCTGGAGGAAGACCACGCGCGGGGCGCTGAGCGGCGGCCGACGGCGCTGCTGCCCGGGGAAGCGGCGGCGCCTGCCTGCCTGCCCGCCGCGCCCCGCGGTCTCCTGCCCCCGCTGCGGCGGCCGGACGCCTCCGCGTTGGGGCCCCTCGGCGCCGCCGGGGCCCGGCGTCCCGCGCGCGTCGCTGCTTCGCTTGCCGATGCTGCCTGCGCGCGGGGAGCGCCCGACGGCGGGCACAGCAGCGCGCCAGGCCCGGCAGCCCTGGGATCGCGCGCTCTGGTGCTACAGCGGCCCTTCGCTGCATGCAAGCAGGCGCGCGTGCCCCCCGGCCCACATCCCCCCCACGCACGCACACGCAACAGGCGTGGGGAAGCGCGGGAGGACAACGCAGAGAGCGGCGGAGTGCGACTGCTTGGCGGTGCAGTCTGGCTTCTCCGGGAAACCTCCGCACGGAAGGGTGGCCGGGCGGGGCAAAGAGCGCCGTTTCGCTGCGTGCGCAGGACCAGGGCACAGGCGCAGAGCGGGGGACGGTGCCTGGAGGAGGAGAGCGGCAGCTTCTGGTGTGCGGCTCTCCAGTGCCGGGCGGGGGTGTTTTCGGCAGGAGAGGGGAGGCCGCATAGGAGGGCCTCTGCGGGGCCAGAAGATTCTGGCTAGGGGCACATTTCCCAGATAAGGCCCATGTTTCAAGCGCTGGTGATGGGACAGCAGAGTCTGAGCCTCCGGAACACTCTTTCCAAAAGTGACCAAAAAACAGGGACTTGGCAAGCAGAATACAAAGGACTGCTACACGAACATTTGGGCCATGTCAGCATGTCCCCTGGTCAACTGGGGGGGCGGTGGGAGGGCATAAGCAGCAACGAGACACACACAGGGCAAAGCCACGTACTCACACGCCACTCTGCGATTCCACGGTGTGGGCTTCGCTTCGGTCGCCACGGCTGCCGCCGGTGCAATGCAGCCGGATTCCATTCAGCCCTGTGTCATCACTGGCTATTCCCTGATAGGGCTCCACCTTGGGCAGCGAGAAAGAGACTTGTGGAGGAGCAGATGATGGAGGGGTTCCATCCCCACCCCCCACCCAGCTGTTGCTGTGAGGAAGGGGGCCTTTCATGGGCACGTTGGGGGCCATTTTCTGAAAAGAGCCTTAAGGGGTATCAGGGAGCCACACCTGGAAACCCACAAAGGCCAGGGGGGTGGGGGTGGGCCCTGTGCACAGTGGTTACAGCCAGGGCCTGTGCACGGCACTTGACCCCCTGAAGCAGTTTCCATGCACTACCTGAGGGGTGCACCCAGAAGCCCCCTTGCAATGTCAGGAAATATCCTGGGAGGGGCCCAACTCAAATTCATTGTTGCCTTTCCAAGTAAGCATTTTGGTCATATATGCAGCTGAACAGGCCTTCGTAATGTGGGGAGGGTGGAGAGAGAGGGGGGGAAAGAAAAGTACTTTGTACATGCTCAGAGCCACTCCCTTATTTTTCTCCCTTCAGGTGTTCCTGAGTTTCGTATGCCCTGGCCTGGGCAATTCAGTGGGAGAAAGCAAGGCCCCTTGTCCGTGCGCAGACACTCGAGCTGGCCTCTCCCATCCCAGGAACCGTCCCAGGTTCCGAACTGTAGCCCTCCCCAGGAGAGGCACAGAGGGGATCTGGGGCAGGCGAACGGCGGTCACCTTGAGGCTGAATCCTGTGGCATACGTCTCTCCAGGGCACATCTCCTGCCAGGCCCAGGCCCCCCAGGGCCCCCCATTGGGCACCGCAATGACCGAGGGGAATTCCAGGCCGCCGCCCCTCTCCGCCATCAGGGCTCCTGAGAGGAGCAGCACCACGGGTGCCAGGCCTCTGTGCCCTACCATGGCCACCAACTATGCCATGCCAGGGGGCTCGCCGGCCGTGCATTTTATGCCCACGCTAGGAAGCCAGCCCCCCACCTCGCAGAGAGATTGGCTCTCCCAGGGGGTGGAGGGCACAGGATGGGTGGCGCCTCCCAGCTGCTAATTAAAAGCACCCACAGGTGCTGCCCAGCCAGGGCAGGTTCAGCCAGTAGGGATTAGCCTGGAACAAAGCGGGAGAGGAAACCAGACCCGGGGGCCCTCATCTGTCCTCCAGGTAGGAGGCAGGACGCGAACGAGCATTTTGGCAACCCAGCCAGGCTGGGTGTTTTTCTATATGCTCCCCCTTCCCCCTGTTCTTTTAAACATTAATTCCTCTTTTATTCAAGGAGCTCAAATTGGCTTACAGGGTTTTCTCTCCCACCCCTGCCCCCCTCATATCCTCACAAGAAGGCGGCTGTGGCTGGGGAGCGCAGGTGAGAGACTGTGACTGGCCCCAGAACTCAGTGGCTGAGCAGGGATTTGAGCCCACGTCCCGCTGGTCCCCGTCTGATTCGCTAGCTGGGCTGGTTCTCACTGGGTATCTGCAGCGCATGAGTCACCTGGGGGGAAGGAAGTGCAGGGCTCATGAAAGAAATGCCCTCAAATCAAACTTTACATGGAAAGCCACGCTTCTCAGCCCAAGACCTTGCAGTTGCCCAGCAGTGAGGAAAAGAATTCCCTTCCCACTGCGGCCAACTGGCTGCACCGTTTGGCAGGGCGTTCCTGGGCTCAGTTTGAAGCGCAGGCGTTAACCTCCAGCGACGTGGGCCCAAGTTAATAAACCCCAGACCGGGTGCCTGTGAGGAGGCCACAAGCAGGATGCGACTGTGCTGGCCTTCTCTCATGGTCGCTCCGTGGAACTGGTATCGAGATGCCTCTGATACCGGGGAAGCCGCCGCACCGCGGAGCCCGGCAGGCTTGGCCTGGGCTGAGTCGATGAAGGGCTGACCTTCCCTTTGTCTTTGCTTTGCTGCGCAATTATGTCCGATGCTCACGCCAGAGGGGTGGGGTGGGGAAAGGTCCCTCTCCCCATAAACTTTCAGTACAATTCTAAATTAAGAAGGGGTGGAATATCTTTGAAGCCCAGGGGCTACAACTGATGGCCTGAGATATTTTGGTGCTGGGCAAATAAGCCTCCTCTTATACGCTCCTCTTAAACAAGCGTAGGGCACCACCCGATGCATGCTTGGACAGAGAAAAGTCCTACGGCTCCCAGCTTGGCCCAGCCAGCCATGCTGGCTGGCGTATCCCGGGAGTTGTCGGACTCCTTGCTGTCTCAGCACGCTCAGGGTGGCGCCCTTGGTGCTTATTAAGATGGGCCCAGTCCAGGGCGAAACCCGCCCGCACTAAACCTCACCGAAAGGGGCCAGAGCGGCACCGTTTCAGTGGGGCTGCGCCTGCGCGGGAAAGCTGCTGCTTGGATGCTGCCGCCTGATGGGTCAAATCCACCCTTCTGCCATCCTTCCCCGCGCGTAGACGGCCGCCTCTCCTGCTCCTCCTCCTCCCTGCCGGGGAAAGTCTGCGCCCCGCCGCTCCTCCCTTGCCGTTGCTGGCAGAGGGCCCGGCGCTCCGTGGCGGGGCACCTGCTCCGCATGCGGGGCAGCCGGGGTGGATCCTGCATCGTCTCCAGCGGCTGGGCTGAGGGGGAATCGCCTTGCGGAGCCTTCAGCAAGCTGCCGCGGGCAGCGCTGGCAGGATGGCGGCCCAGCCCAGGGCCACGCCGCAGCCCTCCCGTGCAAAGGCACAAGACACCTGCCGTGCTGATCCGCGACTGGAAGACCGAGAAGGTCCCGGGACACGGCCGGGCCGGGCCGGGCCCGCCACGGCGGCTCAGCGGCAGCGCGCCCCCGCCCTGCCCGCGGGCATCGCCAGAAGCGGGGCCGGGCAGGAAGGCCCCGCCCCGCCCGAGGGGCCCCTGCCGGAGCGGGGCGGCCAATGCCGGGCAAGGCGGCGGCTCATCGGGCCCGGCCGCTGCACGTGCCCGGAAGGGCTTCCGGGCAGCTTCCGGGCGGGGCGACCGTCGCGTGCGCCGCCCCGCGCCCCGCAAGGGCCGGGAGCGGGCGGGGAGGCGTCGCGGACGCAGGGCGTCTTCGCCGTCTTCGCTTTAGTCACCGACGGGCCAGCGGGCCGCGTCACGCAGGGCGGAGCAGGCCCTCGTTCGGCGCCGCGAGGCCTGCGGGCAGCGCTACGCCGCGGTCGAGACGGGACGCGCAGCGCCCCCCCGCCCCGCCCCGCCCCGCCCGGCCTCTGCCGGGGCTCCCGCAGGCCCGGGCGGAGGGGTCTGTCCGCGCCGCCCCGCGGGGCGGGTGGCCCCGCGGCAGCGAGGATGCGGTACGCGGACAGCTGCGTCCCCGCTCCAAGGCGCGAGGTCACGCGCTGGTGGGGAGTCTGTCCCGGGCGCTGCGCTGCGCTGCGCTGCGGCGGGCGTCGCGAAACAGTTAGAAGCCCCGCGGCCAGCCCTGCGCTCGCCAGGCGAGCTGATTGCGCGGCGCGCCTCTGGCGCCCCTTCGTACGCGCGCCGCGTTTCCGCGGCTGGGCCCCGTGGTCTCGGCGCGGCGGGCGGCGGGCGGCGCGGCTCCTCCGCTGTTGCCGCGGGCGCGGAGGCAGCCGGCAGGCCCGCCCGTCGCGGCCAGCCTCCCGGGGAGGCGCAGGGGGCCGCGGCCTCGCGCGGCTCCCGGGCAAGGCTCCCAGGGCGCCGCCGTGGCCCGGCCTTGTCCGCAGAGCTTGCCGGGGCCAGACGTCGTCGACTCCTCTCGCGACCTTCCCGGGCTCCCGCGGCCGCCCCCGTCCTTTTTCCCACCGTGGGAAAGCCGTGAAGGGAGAGGGGCGACGGGGTGCTGGGCAGTGCCCCCCCGGAGGCCCCTCGCTCCCCGGCTCGGCCTGCTCGCCACACCCCGGCCCCTGCCGCCTCCCCGTAGCTGGGCGGGCGGGCGGCAGGCGCGCGCTTCCCTGCCCCCGCCAGAGAGGGGCCTCCGGGGAGCGCGCGGCCGTCGGCGCTCCCGAGAGGAAGGGCAGCCGCCCCTCCCGGGCCATCGGCGTGACGAAAGGCGCCTCCGGCCAGAGCAGCGGGGACCTGCTTTGTACTCGGAGACAGACGACGGGGGGCCCGTCCAGCCCAGGGCCGCCGCCCCCCGCCCCGACCAGCAGCAGCTGCCGCCCCACGAGATCTCTGGCAACCCCAAGATCCTTTTTTCACCGGAGATGTTGGGGATCGAACTGGGGAAATGCCCCTCGCTGGCCCCTCCCTGCATGGTGGAGGAGAAGCCCAACGGCCCCCATCCCATCTGTGCCACCAACATCCCGTTGGGGAAGGAACTCACTCTCGGTAATTAAACGAACCTCGCCCATCTAGACCACGTGTTGGGGGCCCTGCTGCTCACAGCCCTGTGGCGACATGGCACCGGCCCTCACACAGCACACAGCAAAACTGGGGGCTCCTTGCCACAAGATGGTGCTGGCCGCCAATTTGTTGGGCTTTAAAAGGGGGTTAGACGCATGCCTGGACGAGGATATGACTGTCAGTGGCTACCAGTCCTGGTGGCTGTGTGCCACCTCCACCGGGCTGAGGCAGCAGGCCTGTGAACACCAGCAGCTGGGGAACAGGAGCGGGGGGGTGGGCTCTTGCTTGCGCACTTCCCATGGGGCTTCTGCCTGGCCACTTTGGGAACAGATGCTGACTAGAGGGCCCCTTGGGCCTGACCCAGCAGGGCTCCCCTTCTGTGCCCATCAGTGTGAGATCATCCCCAGGTCTCTCCTGGGAAGGGTGGGGGAGACACCAGCAGCAGGGTCAGGCAGCGGCTGGTGGGAAACGTCTCCCTCTGCCAGAGCCCCGAGAGAGGGGCTCCAGCCCTGGCCCAGTAGATGAACGGTCTTGGCAGCCTCCCATGTTGCACTGGTCCCAGAAGTCCCTTCTGGCTTAAGCCGTGTCCAGATTTGCACCTTCACAATCTGGTGGGTCAGGGGGTAAAACATGGCCAGTGAAAAGGACCATAAGCTCAAGATTTTAACAGAAACAAATCAGTTAGTTTACTGATACACAGTGCCTAAAAATAATATTAACTTCATTTAGGGTATATGGATTTGTCAAGAATAGGTCCTGCCAGATGAATCTGATCTCATTTTTTGATCAAGTCACCTCCCTTGTGGACCGTGGGAATGCTGTGGACATCATATACCTCGACTTCAGCAAAGCCTTCGACAAAGTGCCCCATGATCTCCTGATGAGCAAACTAGCTCAAAGTGGGCTAGATGAAACAACGATCCGGTGGATCCACAGTTGGCTACAGAACCGGACTCAAAGAGTGCTTATCAACAGGACCTTCTCAAACTGGGGAGAGGTAACGAGTGGGGTACCGCAGGGCTCAGTCCTGGGCCCAGTGCTCTTCAACATTTGTATGAATGACTTGGAGGAGGAGGTGCAGGGAATGCTGATCAAATGTGCAGATGACACAAAATGGGGCGTGATAGCTAATACCCTGGAAGACAGAAACAGACTTCAAAGTGATCTTGATAGGCTGTAGCGCTGGGCAGAAAACAACAGAATGACATTGAATAGGGATAAATGCCAAGTTCTGCACCTAGGAAAAAGAAACCAAATGCACAGTTACAAGATGGGGGATACGTGGCTCAACAACACTACAAGTGAGAAGGATCTTGGAATTGCTGTAGGGTTGGAAGGGGCCTACAAGGCCATCGAGTCCAACCCCCTGCTCAGTGCAGGAAACCACGTCAGAGCCTCCCTGACAGATGGCTGTCCAGCCTCATCTTGAATGCCTCCAGTGTGGGAGAGCCCACCGCCTCCCTAGGTCATTGGTTCCATTGTCATATTGCTCTAACAGTCAGGAAGTTTTTCCTGATGTTCAGCCGGAATCTGGCTTCCTGTAACTTGAGCCCATTATTCCGTGTCCTGCACTCCGGGATGATCGAGAAGAGATCCTGGCCTTCTTCTCTGTGACAACCTTTCAAGTACTTGAAGAGCGCTATCATATCTTCCCTCAGTCTTCTCTTCTCAAGGCTAAACATGCCCAGTTCTTTCAGTCTCTCTTCATAGGGCTTTGTTTCCAGTGCCCTGATCATCCTTGTTGCCCTCCTCTGAACCCTCTCCAGTTTGTCTGCATCCTTCTTCAAGTGTGGTGCCCAGAACTGGACACAGTACTCCAGATGAGGCCTAACCAGTGCTGAGTAGAGGGGAACTAGTACTTCCCGGGATTTGGAAGCTATGCTTCTATTAATGCAACCCAAAAGAGCATTGGCCTTTTTTGCAGCCACATCACATTGTTGACTCATATTCAGCTTGTGATTGACAACAATTCCAAGATCTTTCTCGCTTGTAGTGTGGTTGACCAAGTATCCCCCATCTTGTAACTATGCATTTGGTTTCTTTTCCTAGGTGCAGAACTGGGCATTTATCCCTGTTAAATTTCATTTTGTTATTTTCTGACCAGCGCTCCAGCCTATCAAGATCACTTTGAATTTTGTTTCTGTCTTCCAAAGCATTAGCCATCCTGCCCAATTTTGTGTCATCTGCAAATTTGACCAGCATTCCCTGCACGTCCCATTGGTAAGCACTGTTTGAGTCCGATTCTGTAGCCAACTGTGGATCCACCTGATGGTTGTTTCATCTAGGCCACTTTTTGCTAGTTTGTTCATCAGGAGATCATGGGGCACTTTGTCGAAAGCTTTGCTGAAGTCGAGGTATATGATGTCTACAGCATTCCCACGGTCTACAAGGGAGGTTACTTGATCAAAAAATGAGTTCAGATTTGTCTGGAAGGACTTGTTTTTGACAAATCCATGTTGGCTTTGAGTAATCACGGCATTGTTTTCAAGGTGCTTCCAGATGGATCGCTTGATCATCTGCTCCAGAATTTTCCCAGGGATGGATGTCAGACTGACTGGTCTGTAGTTCCCAGGTTCCTCCTTTTTACCCTTTTTGAAGATAGGGACAACATTAGCCCTCCTCCAGTCATCTGGCACTTCCCCCGTCCTCCATGATTTCTCAAAGAGAATAGACAGCGGTTCTGAGAGTTCTTCTGCCAGTTCCTTTATGACTCTAGGATGCAGTTCATCTGGCCCTGGAGATTTGAACTCATTCAAATTAATTAGGTGTTCCTTGACCATATGCCTATCAATCTCAAGCTGCAATCCTGCCCCTTCAGCCTGTACTTCTCCTTTGCCAGGGGGGTCATAGACCCTCTTTTAGGAGAAGACTGAGCCAAAGTAGGAATTGAGCACCTCTGCCTTCTCTTTGTCATCTGTTATCATTTTGCCATCCTTATTTAGTAGCTGAACCACCATTTCTTTCCTCTGCCTTTTGCTATGCACGTAGCTGAAGAAAGCCTTGTTGTTGTTTTTAGCATCCCTCGCTAACCTCAGCTCGTTCTCAGCTTTAGCCTTCCTGATGCCATCCCTGCAATTCTGTGCTACCTGCCTGTACTCTTCCTTTGTTACTTGGCCTTCTTTCCACTTCCTATATGTGTCCTTTTTTGTTTTCAGGTCATCTCTAAGCTTTTTGTGAAGCCACATTGGCTTCTTCTGTTGTCTTCCACCTTTTCTTCTTGTTGGAATTGTTTGTGATTTTGCCCTGAGAATTTCCTTTTTTAAAAGCTCCCACCCATCTTGGACTCCTTTTCTCGTTAGCGTCGCTTGATCATTGTTCTGAGTTTATTAAAATCAGCTTTCCTAAGAGCCAGGGTACGTGTTTGACTACACTCAGCTTTTGCTTCCCTTACAACCAAGAATTCAAGTACAACATGGTGGCTTTCCCCCAGAGTTCCTGTAACTGCTACTTTATCCGCTAAGTCATCTCTGTTGCTTAGGATGAAGTCAAGGATAGCTGATCCTCTAGTTCCTTCCTCTACTTTCTGTAAGAGAAAGGTATCTGCCACACAAGTCAGGAATTTCCTGGAGGGGCCATGTTTTGCAGAATTTGTCTCCCAACAAATATTGGGGAAATTGAAGTCCCCCATTACTGCTACATCATGCTTCCTTAAAACATTGTCTATTTGCTCTTCAAAGTTTCATCCTCGTCTTCTCCTTGGTTGGGTGGCCGGTAGTAGACTCCGACCACCAGGTTCCTTTTATTCTTTGCTCCATTTATTTTGATCCAGATGCTCTCGATGGGGCTACCAAGCTCCTCCTCCTGTATTTCTGTGCAGAGATATGTATTTTTCACATACAGTGCAACTCCACCTCCCCTTCTGTTCCTCCTGTTCTTTTTGAACAAGTTATATCCTTCAAGTGCTGTATGCCAGTCATGAGAGTCATCCCACCAAGTCTCAGTTATACCTATCAAGTCATAATTTCCCTCCTGTATTAAGAGTTCAAGTTGGTTCTGTTTGTTTCCCATACTCTGGGCATTAGTGTATAGACATCGAAGACCATGTGCTTCATAGTCCGGCTTTCTTCCTACATGTGTCTGAAGACTATTATTGGGCGCTATCAGAGCTGTTCTCTCCGTTGCAGTGCATGTGCCTATGTCCATTGTTACCCCCAACTTTACATCTCCTTCCCCCATAGGTTTCAGTTTAAAGCCCTCCTGATGAAGTTCTTCATGCTGTGGCCAAACACATTCTTCCCATCCTTTGTGAGGTGCAACCCATCCCTTGCCAACAGCCCATCTTCCAGGAAGTATAGCCCATGGTCCCAGAATCCAAATCTCTCTCATCGTCACCACCTTTGTAGCCAGTCATTCACCTGGAGTATTTTTCATTCCCTTTCTATCCCTCTTCTAACTACTGGAAGGATGGATGAGAAAACTATCTAGGCCCCAAAGTTCTTGAGTCTCCTTCGCAAAGCTTCAAAGTCTGACGTGATCTCTTCGTAGCTCCGCTTAACGGTATCATTTGTTCCCACATGGATGAGAAGGGATACCTGTCAGTGGGCTGTATGAGTGCAGGCAACCTTTCAGTCACGTCTCTAATTCGTCCTCCTGGGAGACAACATACCTGGCGAGTCCACGGGTCTTCGCAACATACTTGGGTCTCAATCCCACGCAGCAAGGAGCAAGGGTGGGAAAAGCAGTACTGGGGTACAATCTCAAAAACGATAGAATGATCACAGTATGAATGCAAGGCAAACCATTCAAAATCACAGTAATTCAAGTCTATGCCCCAACCACTGAAGCTGAAGAAGTTGAGGTTGCATAGAAACAGACTGTTTTCGCTTCCCTTCTTTCCTCAGCTACTTGTAAAGCCTCATCAGACAGCCACTTTGCTTTCTTGCATTTTTTTTTCTTTGGGATGGATTTAGTTGCTGCCTCCTGAACAATGTAATGGACCTCCGTCCATAGTTCCTCAGGCACTCTGTCTATCAGGTCGAATCCCTTAAATCTATTCGTCACCTCCACTGTATATTCATAAGGGATATGATTTAGGTCATACCTGAATGGTTTAGTGGTTTTCCCTGTTGTTGTTTATTTGGTCAGTCGCTTCCGACTCTTCGTGAATTCATGGACCAGCCCACACCAGAGCTTCCTGTCGGCTGTTGCCACCCCCAGCTCCCCCAAGGTCGAGTCCATCACCTCCAGAATATCTTCCATCCACCTTGCCTTTGGTCAGCCCTTCTTCCTTTTGCCTTCCACTTTCCCTAGCATCAGCATCTTCTCCAGGGTGTCCTGTCTTCTCATTATGTGGCCAAAGTACTTCAGTTTTGCCTTTAATATCCTTCCCTCCAGTGAGCAGTCTGGCTTTATTTCCTCGAGTATGGACTGGTTTGATCTTCTTGCAGTCCAAGGCACTCTCAGAATTTTCCTCCAGCACCACAGTTCAAAAGCATCTATCTTCCTTCGCTCAGCCTTCCATATGGTCCAGCTCTCGCATCCATAGGTTACTATGGGGAATACCATTGCTGGTTTTCCCTACGTTCTTCAATTTAAGCCGAAATTTTGCAAGAAGCAGCTCATGATCTCAGCCACAGTCAGCTCCGGGTCTTGTTTTTACTGACTGTATGGAGCTTCTCCATCTTTGGCTGCAAAGTACATAATCAATCTGATTTCGATATTGACCATCTGGTGATGTCCATGTGTAGAGTCACCTCTTGTGCTGTTGGAAAAGAGCGTTCGCTATGATCAGCGTGTTTTCTTGGCACGTCCCATTACACTGGTCTGTAGTTCCCAGGTTCCTCCTTTTTACCCTTTTTGAAGATAGCGACAACATCAGCCCGCCTCCAGTCATCTGGCACTTCCCCCGTCCTCCATGATTTCTCAAAGAGAATAGACAGCGGTTCTGAGAGTTCTTCTGCCAGTTCCTTTATGACTCTAGGATGCAGTTCATCTGGCCCTGGAGATTTGAACTCATTCAAAGGAATTAGGTGTTCCTTGACCATATGCCTATTGATCTCAAGCTGCAATCCTGCCCCTTCAGCCTGTACTTCGCCTTTGCCAGGGGGGTCATAGACCCTCTTTTGGGAGAAGACTGAGCCAGAGTAGGAATTGAGCACCTCTGACTTTTCCTTGTCATCTGTTATCATTTTGCCATCCTTACTTAATAGTTGAACCACCACTTTCTTCTGCCTTTTACTATGCACATATCTGAAGAAAGCCTTTTTGTTGTTTTTAGCGTCCCTCACTAACCTCCGCCCGTTCTCAGCTTTAGCCTTCCTGACGCCATCCCTGCAATTCTGTGCTACCTGCCTGTACTCTTCCTTTGTAGCTTGGCCTTCCTTCCACATCACATATGTGTCCTTTTTTGTTTTCAGGTAATCTCTAAGCTTTTTGTGAAGCCACATTGGCCACTTCTGTTGTCTTCCACCTTTTCTTCTTGTTGGAATGGTTTGTGATTGTGCCTTTAGAATTTCCTTTTTTAAAAGCTCCCACCCATCTTGGACTCCTTTTCTCGTTAGAGTCACTTGCCATGGGGCCTCATTTATAATTGTTCTGAGTTTATTAAAAATTGGCTGTCCTAAAATCCAGGGTACGCATTTGGCGACACTCGGCTTTTGCTTCCATTACAACCAAGAACTTAAGTGTAACATGGTCACTTCCCCCCACAGTTCTCGTAACTGCTACTTGATCCACTAAGGCATCTCTGTTGGTTAGGATCAAGTCAAGGATAGCCAATCCTCTAGTTCCTTCCTCCACTTTCTATAGGAGGAAATTACCAGCAACACAAGTCAGGAATCTCTTGGAGGGGCCATGTTTTGCAGAATTTGTCTCCCAACAAATATTGGGGAAATTGAAGTCCCCCATTACTACTACATCTTGCTTCCTTGAAACATTGGCTATTTGCTTTTCAAAAGTTTCATCCTCGTCTTCTCCTTGATTGGGTGGCCGGTAGTAGACTCCGACCACCATGTTCCTTTTATTCTTTGCTCCTTTTATTTTAACACAGATGCTCTCAGCCTTTGATTGTGTGGATCATAACAAACTGTGGCAAATTCTTAAAGACATGGGAGTACTAGACCACCTTACCTGTCTCCTGAGAAACCTGTACGAGGGACAAGAAGCAACAGTAAACCAGAGATGGAACAACCAATTGGTTCAAAGTTGGGAAAGGAGCACGACAAAGCTGTATATTGTTGCCCTGCTTATTTAACTTATATGCAGAGTACATCATGAGAAATGCCGGGTTGGATGACTCAAAGGTCGGAATTAAGGTTGCCGGGAGAATTATCAACAACCTCAGATACGTAGACGATACCACCCTAATGGCAGAAAGCGAAGAGGATCTAAAGAGCCTCTTGTTGAGGGTGAAACCGGAGAGTGCAAAAGCTGGTTTGAAACTCAACATTAACAAAACTAAGATCATGGCATCTGGCCCCATCACTTCCTGGCATATAAAAGGGGAAGAAATGGAAGCAGTGACAGATGTTATTTTCTTGGACTCCCAAGATCACCGCAGACGGTGACTGTAACCATGAAATTAAAAGACGCTTGCTCCTTGGGAGGAAAGCTATGGCAAACCTAGACACCATAGTAAGAAGCAGAGACATCACCTTGCCGACAAAGATTCATATAATCAAAGCTATGGTTTTCCCACTAGCAACATATGGCTGTGAGAGCTGAACTATAAGGAAGGCTGAGCGCCGAAGAACTGATGCTTTCAAACTGTGGTGCTGGAGAAGACTCTTACGAGTCCCCTGGACTGCGAGGAGGTCAAATCAGTCAATCCTAAAGGAAATCAACCCTGACTGCTCATTGGAAGGACAGATACTGAAGCTGAAGCTCAAATATTTTGGCCACCTAATGCGGAGAGAATACATGGAAGGAGAATTGCCAGATGTACAAGCTGGGTTTAGAAAAGGCAGAGGAACTAGAGACCAAATTGCCAATATCCGCTGGATAATGGAGAAAGCCAGGGAGTTTCAGAAAAACATCTATTTCTGTTTTATTGACTATTCTAAAGCCTTTGACTGTGTGGATCATAACAAATTGTGGCAAGTGCTTGGTGGTATGGGGATACCCAGTCATCTTGTCTGCCTCCTGAGGAATCTGTATAACGACCAAGTAGCAACGGTAAGAACAGACCACGGAACAACGAACTAATTTAAGATTGGGAAAGGAGTACAGCAGGGTTGTATACTCTCACCCTACCTATTCAACTTGTACGCAGAACACATCATGCGATGTGCTGGGCTTGCTGAAGCCAAGGCTGGAGTTAAAATCGCTGGAAGAAACATTAACAATCTCAGATAAGCAGATGATACCACTTTGATGGCTGAAAGTGAGGAGGAGCCGAGGAACCTTATGATGAAGGTGAAAGGAGAAAGTGCAAAAGCTGGGTTGCAGTTAAACCTAAAAAAAACCAAGATTATGGCAACCAGCTTGATTGATAACTGGTAAATAGAGGGAGAAAATGTGGAGGCAGTGACAGACTTTGTCTTTCTAGGCGCAAAGATTACTGCAGACGCTGACTGCAGCCAAGAAATCAGAAGACGTTTACTTCTTGGGAGGACAGCACTGACAAATCTGGATAAAATAGTTAAGAGCAGAGACATCACACTGACAGCAAAGGTCTGCATAGTTAAAGCAATGGTATTCCCTGTAGTAACCTATGGCTGCGAGAGCTAGACTGTAAGGAAGGCTGAGCGAAGGAAGATAGATGCTTTTGAACTGTGGTGCTGGAGGAAAATTCTGAGAGTGCCTTGGACTGCAAGAAGATCAAACCAGTCCCTACTCCAGGAAATAAAGCCAGACTGCTCACTGGAGGGAAGGATATTAAAGGCAAAACTGAAGTACTTTGGCCACATAATGAGAAGACAGGACACCCTGGAGAAGATGCTGATGCTAGGGAAAGTGGAAGGCAAAAGGAAGAAGGGCTGACCAAGGGCAAGGTGGATGGAAGATATTCTGGAGGTGATGGACTCGACCTTGGGGGAGCTGGGGGTGGCGATGGCCGACAGGAAGCTCTGGTGTGGGCTGGTCCATGAATTCACGAAGAGTCGGAAGCGACTGACCAAATAAACAACAACAACAATGTGGAGAGAAAACTCCCTGGAACAGACCCTGATGCTGGGAAAGATTGACGGCAAAATGAGAAGGGGACAGCAGAGGATGAGATGGCTAGATAGCATCACCGATGCAATGAATATGAACTTGAGCACACTCCGGGAGAGAGCGCAGGACAGGAAGGCCTGGCGTGCTATGGTCCATGGGGTCATGAAGAGTCGGACACGACTGAACGACTGAACAACAAAGCAACCCCACCTCCCTTTCTTTTTCTCCTGTTCCTATTGAACAAGTTATTTATTTATTTATTTATTGCATTTATACCCCGCCTTTCTCCCTCTTGCAAGGAACTCAAGGCGGCTTACATTATCCTCCTCCTCACCATTGTATCCTCACAACAACAACCCTGTGAGGTAGGTTGGGCTGAGAGTCTGTGACTGGCCCAAAGTCACCCAGTAAGCTTCCATGGCCAAGTGGGGACTAGAACCCGGATCTCCCGGCTCCCAGTCCGTCACTCTCACCACTACACTACACTGTAGTGCACACTACACTACACTGGCTAGTTGAAGTTATATTCTTCAACTGCTGTATTCAAGTCATGAGAGTCATCCCACCAAGTCTCAGTTACACCTAAAGTCATAATTTCCCTCCTGTATTAAGAGTTCAGGTTCGTTCTGTTTGTTTCCCATACTCTGGGCATTAGTATGTAGACATGGAAGACCTTGAGCTTTATAGTCTGGCTTTCTTCCTACATGTTTCCGAAGACTATTATTGCATGCTGTTAGAGCTGTTCTCTCCATTGTGCTGCATGAGACTTCATCCATTGTTCCCTCAACTTTACGTCTCCCTTCCCCACAGGATTCAGTTGAAAGCCCTCCTGATGAAGTTCTTCATGCTGTGGCCAAACACATTCTTCCCAGCCTTTGTGAGGTGCAACCTGCCCCTTGCCAACAGCCCATCTTCCAGGAAGTACAGCCCGTGGTCCCAGAATCCAAATCTCTTGCGCCGGCACCACCTTCATAGCCAGTCATTCCCCCAGAGTATTTTTCTTTCCCTTTCTATCCCTCTCCTGGAAGTATGGATGAGAAAACCAGTGTGGTATAGTGGCAACAGGAGCTGGGAGATCCGGGTTCTAGTCTCCACTCGGCCATGGAAGCTCACTGGGTGTCTTTGGGCCAGTCACAGACTCTCAGCCCAACCCACCTCACAGGGTTGTTGTTGTGAGGATAAAATGGAGAGGAGGAGGATAATGTAAGCTGCCTTGGGTTCCTTGCAAGAGGAAAAAAGGTGGGGTATAAATGCAGTAAATAAATAAACAAACTATCTGGGCCCCAAAGTTCTTGAGTTTCCTTCCCAAGGCTTCAAAGTCTGACGTGATTTCTCCGTAGTTCCGCTTGGCGGTATCATTTGTTCCCACATGGATGAGAAGAAAGGGATACCTGTCAGTGGGCTTTATGAGTGCAGGCAACCTTTCAGTCACGTCTCTAATCCGTCCTCCCGGGGGACAACATACCTGGCGAGTCCACAGGACTTCGCGACATACTTGGGTCTCGATCCCACGCAGCAAGGAGTCTCCCACTACTACCACTCTTCTTGTTGTAGGCCTTGGTTTCATCGCCTCTGTTTGCCTGACCCTCAGCCTCTTGCTCACTCTCACGCAGGTTCCCCTGTGATTCTTCCTCTGCAGGCTGTCCTCCAGTCTCATCCGCAAGTACCTGGAATCGGTTCCACATCTCCACTGCTTCCACTGGTGCACAGTGGCGTCTAGTTCTTCTCCTCCTGTCACCCTTTTCCACGGAGTATCCTCTACTCCACTTTTCTTCACCTCAGCATTTCCCACTTCTGCCTCATCTTGCTGTTGCTCTTCAAGCTTCTGGTCTTCCCTTTGCTGCTGTAGTTCCCCCATTCTGTCCAAGAACTCTTCGTGTTCTCTTATTCCCCGGAGGGTCGACAGTCGCCGCTCCAGTCCACTTACTTTTTCCTCCAGCAGCGTGATCAACTTGCACTTGTTGCAGGTGTAGGCCATGTTGTTCTCAGGCAAGAAAACAAACATTGCACACACCTTGCATGGCACCACCACTGGAGAGTCTTCTAAGAACACACCAGAAGGGCCGTGCTGGATCAGACCAAAGCTCCATCTAGTCCAGGCTCCAGCCTCTGGCAGCAGCCAGCCAGACACCCCAGAGGATCCCAGAAGCAGGATGCAAGGGGAATTGCCCCCCCCATCCCCCCCAAGAATGGGTATTTAGAGCTGAAGCCGGCTGTCTCTCATCCTGGAGGTGAGAGACGCGTTGCCATGGGCCCCCCAGGAATTCGGCCATCTGCTTTTGCAGCCTTCGGAGCTGGCGGCCATCATGGCGTCTTGTGGAAGTGAATTCTAGTCCAACCCTACACTGTGTGAAGAAGGCCTGCCTTTCGCCTGCCCAGGTTCTCCCACCTTCTAGCTCCTTTGGGTTCACGTAGCAGGAGGGAGGAAGAAAAAGGTCTCCCGCTGTCCCACTCCACTTTCCGCACACCAGACATCACTCTGTACGCCTCTGCTGTGTCTCCTCGCCTTTTTCTCGAGGTTGTGCCCGCATGTCCCGGGAAAGTGGCTCCCACCCCCTGCTTGTTTGGGCTTCCCTTTTCTCATGTCTGCTCCCTCCGCAGATGAAAATCGCCATTCCCCGGAGGCGCAACTGGCCGCAGTGCGCACGGTTGTGTGTGTGAGCCGGCAGCTGTGCAGGGCACCCAAGCGAGAGGTGGAGGTGGACTCTGCCTTCCGGTCCCCGTTTCCTCTGGGAGTGCTCCTGGGTCTTGTCAAACAAGAACCAGAAACTGTGGAGGAGCAGTGGGCAGCATGTGGCCTGTCACACCCTGCCATTTGGCCCCCGGCCTGTGGATCTTGCACTCATCCTTCTTCACTACCAGCCCTTCCAGCTCCATCTCGGGGCCCATCTGGAAACCGACAGATGGTGAGAAGGGGAAGCTGGCCAGGCCCTTCTGCCCGCCTCAGACAACCCACAGCCCAGGAGCGCAGCCCTGCTCTGCCTTGCAGCCTGCTCTCTTGTTTCCTGCCTCCCAGCTGAGCAGAGCAGAGCAAGCTGGTCCAGGGACTACAGAAGCAGGCAAGCTCCCAGAGAGCGAGCGACCAGAGCGGGCGGACAGGGGGAGCAAACAGGAGTTGGCCAGGGGAGGTCAAGGGGGAGGCCCCTAACATTTTTTTCCCCTTTTTAACTAACTTTTTTTCATTTATTTGTCCTGTAACACACACTTCCACACCAGTGGGACTCTGCTTTTAACCTCTACTGAGTAGAGGAGCAGGCACAGGCTAGTCTAGAACAATCACAAAGCTAGACACAAAAAGGGAAAAGAGGCAATGGAAGGACAAGACTCTCCAGTGGTGGTGACCTGCAAGGTGTGTGCAATGTTTGTTTTCTTGCCTGAGAACTCATAAAGCCCACTGACAGGTTGCCTGCACTCATAAAGCCCACTGACAGGTATCCCTTTCTTCTCATCCATGTGGGAACAAATGATACCGCCAAGCGGAGCTACGAAGAGATCACGTCAGACTGAAGCTTTGGGAAGGAAACTCAACAACTTTGCAGCCCAGATAGTTTTCTCATCCATCCTTCCAGTAGTTAGAAGAGGGATAAAAAGGGAACGAAAAATACTCCGGGTGAATGACTGGCTACAAAGGTGGTGCCGACGAGAGAGATTTGGATTCTGGGACCACGGGCTATACTTCCTGGAAGATGGGCTGTTGGCTAGGGACGGGTTGCACCTCACAAAGGATGGGAAGAATGTGTTTGGCCATAGCATGAAGGACTTCATCAGGAGGGCTTTAAACTGAATCCTACGGGGAAGGGAGATGTAATGTTGGGGGTAACAATGGACGTAGGTGCATGCACTGCAACGGAGAGAACAGCTCTAATAGCGCCCAATAATAGTCTTCAGACACATGTAGGAAGAAAGCCAGACTATGAAGCACATGGTCTTCGATGTCTATATACTAATGCCCAGAGTATGGGAAACAAACAGAATGAACTTGACCTCTTAATACAAGAGGGAAATTATGACCTGATAGGTATAACTGAGACTTGGTGGGATGACTCTCATGACTGGCATACAGCACTTGAAGGATATAACTTGTTCAAAAAGAACAGGAGGAACAGAAGGGGAGGTGGGGTTGCACTGTATGTGAAAAATACATATCTCTGCACAGAAATACAGGAGGAGGAGCTTGGTAGTCCCATCGAGAGTATCTGGGTTGAAATAAATGGAGCAAAGAATAAAAGGAACCTGGTGGTCGGAGTCTACTACCGGCCACTCAATCAAGGAGAAGACAAGGATAAAACTTTTGAAAAGCAAATAGCCAATGTTTTAAGGAAGCATGATGTAGCAGTCATGGGGGACTTCAATTTCCCCGATATTTGTTGGGAGACAAATTCTGCAAAACATGGCCCCTCCAGGAAATCCCTGACTTGTGTGGCGGATAACTTCCTCCTACAGAAAGTAGAGGAAGGAACTAGAGGATCGGCTATCCTTGACTTCATCCTAACTAACAGAGATGACGTAGTGGATCAAGTAGCAGTTACAGGAACTCTGGGGGAAAGCGACCATGTTGTACTGGAGTTCTTGGTTCTAAGGGAAGCAAAAGCTGAGTGTAGTCAAAACGCGTACCCTGGATTTTAGGAAAGCTGATTTTCATAAACTCAGAACAATGATCAGTAAGGTCCCATGGCAAGTGACGCTAACAAGAAAAGGAGTCCAAGATGGGTGGGAGCTTTTAAAAAAGGAAATTCTCAAGGCACAATCACAAACAATTCCAACAAGAAGAAAAGGTGGAAGACAACAGAAGAAGCCAATGTGGCTTCACAAAAAGCTTAGGGATGACCTGAAAACAAAAAAGGACACATATAGGAAGTGGAAAGAAGGCCAAGCAACAAAGGAAGAGTACAGGCAGCACAGAATTGCAGGGATGGCATCAGGAGGGCTAAAGCTGAGAACGAGGTGAGGTTAGCGAGGGATGCTAAAAACAACAAAAAGGCTTTCTTCAGCTACGTGCATAGTAAAAGGCAGAGGAAAGAAATGTTGGTTCAGCTATTAAATAAGGATGGCAAAACGATAACAGATGACAAAGAAAAGGCAGAGGTGCTCAATTCCTACTTTGGCTCAGTCTTTTCCCAAAAAGAGGGTCTATGACCCCCCTGGCAAAGGCAAAGTACAGGCTGAAGGGGCAGGATTGCAGCTTGAGATCGATAGGCATATGGTCAAGGAACACCTCATTACTTTGAATGAGTTCAAATCTCCAGGGCCAGATGAACTGCATCCTAGAGTAATAAAGGAACTAGCAGAAGAACTCTCAGAACCGCTGTCTATTCTCTTTGAGAAATCATGGAGGACGGGGGAAGTGCCAGAAGACTGGAGGAGGGCTAATGTTGTCCCTATCTTCAAAAAGGGTAAAAAGGAGGAACCTGGGAACTACAGACCAGTCAGTCTGACATCCATCCCAGGGAAAATTCTGCAGCAGATCATAAAGCAATCCATCTGGAAGCACCTTGACAACAATGCCGTGATTACTCGAAGCCAGCATGGATTTGTCAAAAACAAGTCCTGCCAGACAAAACTGATCTCATTTTTGGATCAAGTAACCTCCCTTGTAGACCGTGGGAATGCGGTAGACATATAGCTCGACTTCAGCAAAGCTTTCGACAAAGTGCCCCATGATCTCCTGATGAGCAAACTAGCGAAAAGTGGGCTAGATGAAACAACGATTCGGTGGATCCACAGTTGGCTACAGAATCGGACTCAAAGGGTGCTTATCAGTGGGATCTTCTCAAAATGGGGAGACGTAATGAGCAGGGTACCGCAGGGCTCAGTCCTGGGCCCAGTGCTGTTCAACATTTTTATTAATGACTTGGAGGAGGAGGTGCAGGGAATGCTGATCAGATGTGCAGATGGCACAAAATTGGGCAGGATAGCTAATACTTTGGAAGACAGAAACAAAATTCAACATGATCTGGATAGACTGGAGCGCTGGGCAGAAAACAACAGAATGACATTCAATAGGGATACATGCCAAGTTCTGCACCTAGGAAAAAGAAACCAAGGTGGGGGATACGTGGCTCAACCACACTACAAGCAAGAAGGATCTTGGAATGGTTGCCTATCAGAAGCTGAATATGAGCCAACAATGTGATGTGGCTGCCAAAAAGGCCAGTGCTCTTTTGGGCTGCATTCATAGAAGCATAGCTTCCAAATCCCGGGAAGTACTAGTTCCCCTCTATTCAGCACTGGTTAGGCCTCATCTGGAGTACTGTGTCCAGTTCTGGGCACCACACTTGAAGAAGGATGCAGACAAACTGGAGAGGGTTCAGAGGAGGGCAACAAGATGATCAGAGGACTGGAAACAAAGCCCTTTGAGGAGAGACTGAAAGCACTGGGCATGTTTAGCCTTGAGAAGAGAAGACTGACGGGAGATATGATAGCGCTCTTCAAGTACTTGAAAGGTTGTCACAGAAAGGAAGGCCAGCATCTCTTCTCCATCATCCCCAAGTGCAGGACACGGAATAATGGTCTCAAGTGACAGGAAGCCAGATTCCGGCTGAACATCAGGAAAAACTTCCTGACTGTAAGAGCAATACGACAATGGAACCAATGACCTGGGGAGGTAGTGAGCTCTCCCACACTGGAGGCGTTCAAGACGAGGCTGGACAGCCATCTGTCAGGGATGCTCTGACTTGGATTCCTGCATTGAGCAGGGGGTTGGACTCGATGGCCTTGTAGGCCCCTTCCAACCCTACTATTCTATGATTAAAGGAATGGAAAGGTTCCTCTTGTGCAAGCACCAGGTCATTACTAACCCCTAGAGAGACGCCGCTTGCGCTGGCGTTTTCATGGTAGACTGTAGCAGGGTGGTTTGCCTTTGCCTTCCCCAGTCGTGACTACCTTTCCCCCAGCAAGCTGGGTACTCATTTACTGACCTCAGAAGGATGGAGGGCTGAGTCGACCTGAGCCGGCTACCTGGGGCCCAGCTTTCGCTGGGATCCAACTCGGGTTGTGGGGAGTTTCAGTTGCAGTGCTGCCACCTACCACTCTGCGCCACACGAGGCTGCCCTTCTCTTGAGGAAACCGGCCCCCAAATCACCCTGAGCTCCATGTCCACCTGCCTGTCCCACCTACCACTGGCCACCGGCCTGGCCCGGGCCCTGCTGCCCCCCCAGCCCCGTGGGGCCATTTGCCTGCTGCTGGGCCAAAGGTCCCTCCAGAGAGTCAATGATTAACCTGCCCAACAGTTGCTCTTTTTGCAGCATCGTGCTGAAGAGGAACAGTATTCAGGGGGCCACGCAAATCCTTCCCTGGCTTGCTCTCTCCACGCACAAGCTGTGCCGACACGGGCTGCCAGCCATGGTCGCTCTTGGTGTCGTGAATGGCCAGGCAGAGATGGGGGTGGGGGTGGGAGCTGTTGCTTCTCCTCCTTCCCCTCCTGCCAGGTGGGCCACTCAAATGCCAGTTTGGAAGCGGTGAGGGATTGAACTCCTTGGGATTATTTGTGCCTCTCCCCAGTCCCAGGCCAGACCCCCTTAACTTGCAAGACTTGGACGTATCAGGAGAGGTGCTGGGGCTCAGGCCTGCCAGATGCAACTGCGGGACCCCTTCTGCCGAGATCTGAAAATGTGTGGGCTGTTTGCGGTTACTCAGTGTAGAAGGAAAAGAATTCTGGACATGGTCAGAGGCATGCTTATTATGACTTCACCCTCTGAGGAGGATTTGTGGCTCTCGAAAGGATTTAGAGGGCTAAGTCTGGCAGTCCACTGGTGGGCAGGCCAGGGCAAAGCATTCTGCTCAGGCTCAGAGGTACTCTTTTCTTTGCATGTATGCTGGGTGTTCCAGGACAAGACCTTGGCACTGAGGACAAGCGCCAGGGCTGCTCAGCCCCTCTCCCAACTCTTCCCCCACACAAACGCACCCTCCGCCCTCGCTGCCTCCCTCCGCCCCTGCCTGATAAGCAGCCCTTATCTCCCCACCTGAGCGGAGCGCCCAGGTCGGGGAGCCAAGGTGCGGCCGGGCCGAGCGGCAGCAGGAGCGCCAAGCTGCTGGACATGGAGGCTCTTGCTTGGGCTCCCGCGCGTCTCTGTCGGCTGCTCCTCCCTGGGGGGCTCTTCCTCCTCCTCCTCTGCCTCTCCAGCAGGCACCTCTGTAAGTCACAGGTTTGGGGGAGGGGGCCGTGTGTGTGTGTGTGTGGGGGGTGCCACAACACACAGCTCCCCCATCCAATGATCAAATCCCTCTGCACCCTGTGGGAACCTGAAAAAGCCCCCATCCCGTCAAGGCCCACCGGCTGGGCGGGTGGGGCAAAGGGTCACGGGGACAGAGGCTCCCCTCCCCATATGGATTGGCCACTCTGCCAACTCCTGTGCCTATGTAGCTCCGAAGCCGGCGCCGTCTCGTGCAGCAGCCCTTTGCCTCCGCTGCCCCGGGTGTGGCGCGTTGGCCCTGGATGGCACAGCCAAGCTGGGTCTGGCCCATGCAATGATGGGGGGTGGCTTGGGAGTCCCCTGCCCATGCGCTGGTGGGCCGCGATGGAGAGAATAGAAGAAGGGCCCGGAGGCTGGGCCAGGCCCAGGGGCTCTCTGGCCCAGCATTCTGCTCCTGCAGTGGCCAGCCAGATGCCCCGACAGGAAGCCCACAAGCAGAGCGAGGGAGAGGAAGCGGGCAGCGGGCGTTTCTTGTTTGGGGATTGGGGCATCCTAAAGGAGCTGGGGGGTGGAGCCCCCCCCACCCACACGCTGATGCCCCTGAGATGGGCCTCCGCATCAGCGTGCTTGGCCCCGAGGCGGCCGTTCCTCCAGCGCGCCCAGGCGGCCTGGGCCCTTCTCGGAGACCGCCGACGCACGGTGGCGCCAGCCCTGCCGGCATTCCGGCTCTGGCGCGCCCGCTGGGCTCCCGCTCGGGGCTGGGCGCCGCGCTGCAGCTGCGCTCGGAGAAACCCGTGTGGTTATGGCGACGGCCGGCATTGCGCGTGGATGTACGTTGGGAGTTATGTGCTCGTTTAAAATATTTTTCTCTCGCTCTTCCTCAAAACCCGGTTCCAGGTGTCTTGTGGGTTTGTGCTGCGGTGGACAGGCGCTTTCCGGTGGCCAGGCGTGAGGATGCGTCCTTGACCAGGGGGCTGTGATGACGGGGACAGGTGTCGCCCTCTGCGCCCTGCCCAGGCGTGGGCGGGTGCTAGTGCAACCTTCCCCAACCTGGTGCCCTCCAGATATGTTGGACTGCTACTCCCATCATTCCCAACCAGATGGGACTTGCGGTCCAGCCCCTTTGGAGGGCACCAGGTTGGGGAGGGATGTTCCATGTGTCGGCAGGCAGGAGTGGGGGGCGCCTTTGGGTGGTGCTTCAGGGTGCCTGAGGCGCTCTCTGCGCAGGAATTGTCTGGTGAAGATTGCTCCATCCAGCGTTGGTCTGGCTGCCCTCGTGCTCTGGGGCAGCCCACGGGTGTGGAGGATCGGGCGGTGGGCTTGCCCGCCGTCGTGCGCCTGATCCGGTCCCCTTTTCCTCGTGTTGCAGCAGTTCTGCCGCGCGCCACCTGCGTCTGGGGGGGTCGGCCCTGCCTCTGGCTCAAGGAGACGCCGCCCAGCAAAGAGGAGCAAGAGAAGGTGAGATCCTGCGTGGGCCCAGTCCAGACACTCCTGGTTTCTTGCCGACGCTGAAAGGGAATTTTGCACACACTTGAAATTCCAGTCTGAAATGCAAAGCTTTGAAAGGGCTGAGTTTCATTTTTTTAAATATATATTTTTTAAAAATATTCCATTTATTTTTAAAAAATTGGTTTGGGGAGAGTCACTGTGAGAAAACTGAATCTCGAGGCTTGCTGGGTCTTGAGAGCTGGTGCAGCCGAAGGGTTGAGATAGGGAGCAGCAAAGCCAGACGGCCCTGGGACAGCTTGAGCATCGCCTTTGGCGCACGCTTACTAGAGGGTGGTGCAGCCATTCTCTCTCAGCTCTGACAGCTGCCCCCACACCCACCCCACTTCTGGGGATGCTAACAATGTGGGCCTACTTCACAGGGCTGTTGTTAGAAGTACAGCAGGGATGCAGAACCTCAGGTCCAGGGGCCAAATCCAGCCTCAGGGGTTCCCTAGATGGCCCTGCCCCTGGCCCCGTCTTTTCCTCCTTTGCAGCTTCCCATCTTTGGTGCAGGTTTTTTTCTGCATTCAAAAAGGTTCAGGCGCACCTCCTAAGGCTAAGTGACCCACAGTAACTGCTTGAAGCTGAAATACACAGGGATTGTTGGCATTTTGGCCCCTTGTTCTCCGGTCCTGGAGTACAGCAAGATAAAGGTGTGAAGGAATCTGAGGCCTCATAAATGCTGAGTCCCAGGCCCGAGAACGTTATCATAGAATCATAGAATAGTAGGGTTGGAAGGAGCGTACAAGGCCATTGGGTCCAACCCCCGTCAGAGCATCCCTGACAGGTGGCTGTCCAGCCTCGTCTTGAACGCCTCCAGTGTGGGAGAGCCCACCACCTCCCCAGGTAATTGGCTGCATTGTCGTATTGCTCTGACAGGATGTTTTTAATGTTGTTCAGCCAGAATCTGGCTTCCTGGAACTTGAGCCCATTATTCCATGTCCTGCACTCTAGGATGAGCCAGAAGAGATCCTGGCCTTCCTCTCTGTGACAACCTTTCCAGTCCTTGAAGAGCGCTATCATATCTCCCCTCAGTCTTCTCTTCTCCAGGCGAAACATGCCAAGTTCTTTCAGTCTCTCCTCGAAGGGATTTGTTTCCAGTCCCTTGATCATCTTTGTTGCCCTCCTCTGAACCCTCTCCAGTTTGTCTGCATCCTTCTTAAAGTGTAGCGCCCAGAACTGGACACAGTACTCCAGATGAGGCCTAACTACTGCTGAGTAGAGGGGGACTAGTACTTCCCGTGACTTGGAAGCTATGCTTCTATTAATGTAGCCCAAAAGAGCATTTGCCTTTTTTGCAGCCACATCACGTTGTTGGCTCATATTCAGCTTGTGATTGACAATTCCAGGATCCTTCTCACTTGTAGTGTTGTTATAAAGTTCATAGAATCATAGAATAGTAGGGTTGGAAGGGGCCTACAAGGCCATCGAGTCCAACCCCCTGCTCAATGCAGGAATCCAAGTCAGAGCATCCCTGACAAATGGCTATCCAGCCTCGTCTTGAAGGCCTCCAGTGTGGGAGAGCCCACCACCTCCCCAGGTAATTGGTTCCATTGTCGTATTTCTCTAACAGGAAGTTTTTCCTGATGTTCAGCCGGAATCTGGCTTCCTGTAACTTGAGCCCATTATTCCGTGTCCTGTACTCTGGGATGATCGAGAAGAGATCCTGGCCTTCTTCTCTGTGACAACCTTTCAAGTACTTGAAGAGTGCTATCATAGCTCCCCTCAGTCTTCTCTTCTCCAGGCTAAACATGCCCAGTTCTTTCAGTCTTTCTTCATAGGGCTTTGTTTCCAGTCCCCTGATCATCTTTGTTGCCCTCCTCTGAACCCTCTCCGGTTTGTCTGCATCCTTCTTAAAGTGTGGTGCCCAGAACTGGACACAGTACTCCAGATGAGGCCTAACCAGTGCTGAGTAGAGGGGAACTAGTACTTCCTGGGATTTGGAAGCTATGCTTCTATGAATGCAGCCCAAAAGAGCATTTGCCTTTTTTGCAGCCACATCACATTGTTGGCTCATATTCAGCTTGTGATCGACAAATATTCCAAGATCCTTCTCGCTTGTAGTGTGGCTGAGCCACGTATCCCCCATCTTGTCACTGTGCATTTGGTTTCTTTTTCCTAGGTGCAGAACTTGGCATTTATCCCTATTCAATGTCATTGTTTTTTTCTGCCCAGCGCTCCAGTCTGTCAAGATCACGTTGAATTTTGTCTTCCAAAGTATTAGCTATCCTGCCCAATTTTGTGTCATCTGCACATTTGATCAGCATTCCCTGCGCCTCCTCCTCCAAGTCATTAATAAAAATGTTGAAGAGCACCGGGCCCAGGACTGAGCCCTGCGGTACCCCACTCGTTACCTCTCCCCAGTTGGAGAAGGTCCCATTGAGAAGCACTCTCTGAGTCCGATTCTGTAGCCAACTGTGGATCCACCGGATCGTTGTTTCATCTAGCCCACTTTGAGCTAGTTTGCTCATCAGGAGATCATGGGGCACTTTGTCGAAATCTTTGCTGAAGTCGAGGTATATGATGTCCACAGCATTCCCACGGTCCACAAGGGAGGTGACTTGATCCAAAAATGAGACCAGATTTGTCTGGCAGGACTTGTTTTTGGCAAATCCATGTTGGCTTCGAGTTTAGTTGCGAGATAAAAGTTTGGACAGGGCCGCACACCCCACCCTAACTGGAGGCGACTCCTTGCTTGTGCTCTGCCCCCAGCTCGCTCCTGTGCCCGTTCCCATGAAGAGCCCTGCAGCCCTCCTCCTGCTGACCTCTGGCCCCCGGGCCCAAGGCAAGGAGTTCCACATCAAGCGGCTGCTGAGCGCGTTCACGGACAGCATCGCAGCCGACGGGCAAATCCTCCTCTGGGAATACATCCGTGGCTGGGAAGAGCTGATCAAGTGAGTGAGAGCTGCCCCGGCCAAAGGGGCATGTGCAGAAACAGAGTAAGGGTGGTGAGGGTGGCGCCCCGTTTCTGGCCTTTGCGGTGGGATAAGAAAATCCTGGGCCAGCGGGGCCAGCTCGGGCGACACCGAACAGCCCCGTCGGGGAAAGCCTACATGTGAGGGCCCCGCCCCCGTGAGCCGCCAAAGTAAGCCCGCCCTTCCGGCCAATGGCGCCTCGCCTCCTCCCACCCGTGAGCCCCAGGGAGGCGCCTGCCCACTTCACCCGGCCTCCCACTGCCGCCGCAGAGGCTGTGCTGTCTGTCGGCATGCTGTGGCCGATGCCGCCCTGAGCAGCACCGCCGGCCGAGGGCTGCGGAGGTGCAGGGAGGCGGCCACAGGGTCCGAGCCTCTGCACAGCCCTGAGGGTGCCAGGCCCCGACGAGAGCCAGGCCTGGCGGGCCGGAGCAGGCGGCCATGATGCCCTCAGCCATGCTGCGGAGGGGCGGCCCCTGGCCCAGCCAGCCCTGCAGCGCAGCCCCCTTGCTCTTCGCAGGTTCATGGACACTCTGGGTGCCGCCTTTGGCCTGATCTCCCGGGAGACGCGGTCCAAGGTTGCCATTCTGCAGCTGCGCCAGGACGGGCAGCACGGCCCCCACTACCGCACCGTGCGGTCCATGCTGGACTTCGAACTGGACAGCGGGCTGGTGGGCTTCCACTCCCCACCACCCAGCCACCCCCCATCCGGCTGCCGGACACTGCTGCGCCTCCACCGCGCCTTGAAGTGGCTGGAACTTTTCCTGCACAAGCTGGGGGCCAGTGAGAGGGATGGGGACCCCTCCCAGATGTGTGCGGATGCCTACCGGGAGGCCCTGGCCCCCTTCCACAGCTGGTGGGTGCGGCAGGCTGCGAGGCTTGCCTTCCTGGCCCTGCCCGCCCGCCAGGAGCTGTACGGCGTCATCTGCCCGGAGGAGGAGGAGCAGGAGGCACGGGCCATCCTCCGGGCCACCGTGCGCAGCATTGGCCAGGTGTACAACGCCACCCAGGCCGAGTACGCCGCCCGCGGGATGCTGGAACTGCCCTAACACCCCTCGCCCGGGGCTGCAGCAGGGAAACGCAGCTGGCTGCCGCTGCCGCTTGTGCTAGGGGACCCCTGAGGGCGAGACCAGGGACGCCCTTCCCCATCCGGGCGCAGTTCACGGGGCTGCTGCGGGGGGCCGCAGCGCCAGGCAAGCAGCACTGCTCCTGCCCAGGGAGGGGAGGGGAGATGCCCCCCTCTCGGCTCGCCACCCCACTCCCGTCGCTGGCTCAGGAGCAGCATCACGTCACATACGCTTGAGAACGGGGCAGTTCCACACCCGCAGACACAAATCATTAAACGCGGGGGCTTCACTACTCCCTCTGGGGCCATTTGCCTGGCATCCCTACTTTGCAGGGGACCGTCCCATCCCCTCCCCTCCTCTGCATTTCCGGGGGGGGGGACAGGGGCTTGCCATTTTGTGAGCCCCCCTCTCCTATTCACAACTGAGTGGGGAGTGGGTTCCTTTGGGTGGAGGATATACTAGAAACGTGTGCGTGTGCCCCCACCCCGCCGCCCGCCTTCAGCAGTTCCAGGCTCCAGACGTCTGCAGCTGCAGCGTGTGTGATGGCAGCAGGCCTGGGAAAGGCGGCCCTGTGGAGGAGAGGCACCTTCCTTCCGCTCGTTCCCAGGACAGCCCCTGACCTGAGGGAGGCTGTGGCAGAGGCTGTTTCCCAGGAGGCGCTTCGAAAGGGAGAAGTGCCACTTCAGGACACCATAGGAGACTTTGGCCACAACCCAAGGCACACTCGCCTGGGAGCAAGCCCCACTCAACACAGTGGGACTTTCTTCTGAGTAAGCGCACACAAGACTGCATTTTTCTTGTGTGATTAAAGACAGGCTGATGAGCAGCATGTGAGGACAACAGAATAGGGAGTTCTGTTCTTTGGCCTGCAGTGAGCTCCTGCACAGCTTCACTGGCCCATTTTACATAAATTGCAGAGGAGCAGCTGAAGTCTGTAAGAGCAAGCAGCTTGGCTCTTGCAAAGCTTTGTTTTGAGTCGTCAGCTGCTGCTGCTGCTGCTCTTAGAAAGTGGGAGAGATGGAGGAAGCCCCAAAGCAGGAACACAAACACCGGAGCAAAGGCTGCACAAGGGGGGATTTGGCCCCAAGACCTGCATTTGCTCATTTACCTTGCACTTTGGAATTTGGGGTCAACGGGGACGGGGAGTTTGGCATCTCCATGGCCAGCTCGCAGTGACGTCCCTGCTTCTTGTTGTTCAGTCATTAAGTCGTGTCCGACTCTTCGTGACCCCATGGACCAGAGCACGCCAGGCCTTTCTGTCCTCCACTCTCTCCCGGAGTGTGCTCAAGTTCATATTCATTGCATGGGTGATGCTATCTAGCCATCTCATCCTCAGCCGTCCCCTTCTCCTTTTGCCGTCAGTCTTTCCCAGCATAAGGGTCTGTTCCAGGGAGTTTTCTCTTCGCATTAGGTGGCCAAAATATTTCAGCTTCAGCTTCAGTATCTGTCCTTCCAATGAGCACTCAGGGTTGATTTCCTTTAGGATTGCCTGATTGGACCTCCTTGCAGTCCAGCTCTCACAGCCATACATTACTACTGGGAAAACCACAGCTCTGATTATGCCGGCCTTTGTCGGCAAGGTGATGTCTCTGCTTCTTACTATGCTGTCTAGGTTTGCCATAGCTTTCCTCCCCAGGAGCAAGCGTCTTTTAATTTCATGGTTACAGTCACCGTCTGCGGTGATCTTGGAGCCCAAGAAAATAACATCTGTCACTGCTTCCATTTCTTCCCCTTTTATATGCCAGGAAGTGATGGGGCCAGATGCCATGATCTTAGTTTTGTTAATGTTGCGTTTCAAACCAGCTTTTGCACTCTCCAGTTTCACCCTCAACAAGAGGCTCTTTAGATCTTCTCCGCTTTCTGCCATTAGGGTGGTATCGTCTGCGTATCTGAGGCTGTTGATAATTCTCCCAGCAATCTTAATTCCGACCTTTGAGTCATCCAACCCGGCGTTTCTCATGATGTACTCTGCATATAAGTTAAATAAGCAGGGCGACAATATACAGCCTTGTCGTACTCCTCTCCCAATGTCCGGTTCTTACTGTTGCTTCTTGGCCTCGTACGGGTTTCTCAGGAGACAGGTAAGGTGGTCCGGTACTCCCATCTCTTTCAGAATTTGCCACAGTTTGTTGTGATCCACACAATCAAATGCTTTAGCGTAGTCATTGAAGCAGAAATAGACGTTTTTCTGGAATTCTCTTGCTTTCTCCATGATCCAGCCAATGTTGGCGATTTGATCTCTAGTTCCTCTGCCTCTTCGAAACCCTGCTTGTACTTCCGGTAGTTCTCGGGTCACATGCTGCTGAAGCCTAGCTTGTAGGATTTTGAGCATCACCTTGCTGGCATGTGAAATGAGTGCAATTGTACGGTAGTTTGAACACTCTTTGGCATTGCCCTTCTTTGGAATTGGAATGTAAACTGACTTTTTCCAGTCTTGTAGCCACTGTTGAGTGTTCCAAATTTGTTGGCATATTGAGTGCAGCACTTTAACAGCATCATCTTTTAGGATTTTAAATTGCTCAGCTGGAATACTGTCATCTCCGCTAGCTTTGTTGTTAGTAATGCTTCCTAAGGCCCACTTGACTTCACTCTCAAGGATGTCCAGCTCAAGTTCAGTGACCGCACTATGATGGCTATCAGGGACATTAAGATCTTTCCTGTATAGTTCTTCTGTGTATTCTTTCCACCTCTTCTTAATCTCATCTGTTTCTGTTAGGTCCCTGCCTTCTTTGTCCTTTATCATGCCCGTCTTTGCACAAAACGTTCCCTTGAGATCTCTGATTTTCTTGAAGAGATCTCTAGTCTTTCCCATTCAATTGTTTTCCTTGATTTCTTTGCATTGTTCATTTAAGAAGGCCTTCTTGTCTCTCCTTGCTATTCTCTGGAACTCTGCATTCAGTTGGATATATCTTCCCCTTTCTCCCTTGCTTTTCGCTTCCCTTCTTTCCTCAGCTACTTGTAAAGCCTCATCAGAGAGCCACTTTGCTTTCTTGCATTTCTTTTTCTTTGGGATGGATTGAGTTGCTGCCTCAGGCACTCTGTCTATCAGGTCTAATCCCTGAAATCTATTCCTCACCTCCACTGTGTATTCATAAGGGATATGATTTAGGTCATACCTGAATGGTTTAGTGGTTTTCCCTACATTCTTCAATTTAAGCCGAAATTTTGCAAGAAGCAGCTCATGATCTGAGCCACAGTCAGCTCCAGGTCTTGTTTTTACTGATCGTATGGAGCTTCTCCATCTTTGGCTGCAAAGGACATCATCAATCTGATTTCGATATTGACCATCTGTAGAGTCGCCTCTTGTGCTGTTGGAAAAGAGTGTTTGCTATGATCAGCGTGTTCTCTTGGCAAAACTCTATTAGCCTTTGTCCTGCTTCATTTTGTGCACCAAGGCCATGCTTGCCTGTTGTCCCGGTGATTTCTTGACTTCCTACTTTAGCATTCCAATCCCCTATGATGAAGAGGACATCTTTTTTTGGTGTTAGTTCTAGAAGGTGTTGTAGGTCTTCACAGAACCGATCACCCTCAGCTTCTTCGGCCTCAGTGGTTGGGGCATAGACTTGTATTACTGTGATGTTGAATGGTTTGCCTTGGATTCGTACTGAGATCATTCTATCGTTTTTGAGATTGTACCCCAGTACTGCTTTTCCCACCCTTTTGTTGACTATGAGTGCTACTCCATTTCTTCTAAGGGATTCTTGCCCACAGTAGTAGATATAATGGTCACCTGAATTAAATTCGCCCGTGCTTGGCCATTTTAGTTCACTGATTCCCAAGATGTCGATGTTCAATCTTGCCATCGCATGTTTGACCACCTCCAGCTTACCTTGATTCACTGATCTGACATTCCAGGTTCCTAAACAATTTTGTTCTTTACAGCATCGGATTTTCTTTTCAGCACCAGACACATCCACAGCTGAGTGTCCTTTCGGCTTTGGCCCAGCCGCTTCACTCTTTCTGGCACTACTTGGAAATTCCCTCTGCTCTTCCCCAGTAGTATATTGGACACCTTCCGACCTGAGGGGCTCATCTTCCGGCGTCATATCTTTTAGCCTTGTGATACGTTCCATGGGGTTTTCTTGGCAAGAATACTGGAGTGGGTTGCCATTTCCTTCTCTGGTGAGCCACATTTTGTCAGAACTCTCCGCCATGACCTGTCCGTCTTGGGTGACCCTGCATGGCACAGCTTATGGCTTCACTGAGTTACGCAAGCCCCTTCGCCACAGCAAGGCAGTGATCTGTGAAGGGGACGTCCCTGCTGTCAGGTCCTAAAGGGCTCTGTGGCTACCCTGGAAACAGACCTGGGTCACACCAGATGATCCCCTCCCTTTTTGGCAGTTCCTATATGATTTGGGGTTTCCATTTTACACTGAGGGAGGAAAGCGCATACAGCCGTGGCAGTGCCCGTGGCATGCCTGACTGCGCTCCAGCTGGCCAGGGGGGCTTGCTGGATCGATGCGGCTCTAATGTCCCCCAGCTCAGCAACTGGTGTGGCCCGATCTGGCTGGGAAGCCAAATGCGCCACTGGCAGAAAGAGCCCTGGGGCAGCACGGTTTAAAGAGCCGCGCAACGACCGTGGCGCTCCACGGAAAAGCGCCTTGTAGCAGACGAAGAGCATCCTAACGTCGGGCTGCGTTGCAGGGGTGCTGCAAATCGGTCTCTCAGCCTCGGACCCCACTCCCCGCCCCGGTATCTACGGGGAGAATATAGCAGTGGGCTACATTGCAGGGCTGCGGCGTGCCACTCACCCCGCCGCAGCCCCTCCCCTCCTGCCAAGCCTTCTGCCGCGGCTGCCCCGTACAAGAAGGCCCCGGACGCCCCCTTTGCCTTCTGCTCTCCGCTGTCCCCTCCGGCGGCGGGGCGGCCAGGTGACGCGTGTCGTAAAACCTGCCGGGCGCGAACCGCAGCGCGCGCCGCGCCGCGCGGGCTGGACGGGCTGGGCTGGGCTAGGGCAGGGCGCTTCCCGGCCCCGCAGGCGCCGCGCTTGTGGCCGCGCCCGGACGGACGCGGAGCCGCCCGAGAAAGCCCGCCGCGGCCGTCGCCGGGGCGGGCGCCTGCGAGGGCGGCGGCGGCGGCTCACGGGCGGGCAGCGCTTCCCGACCCGCCGCTGCGCCGCCGCCCCCAGCGCCTCCTGCCGGCGGGCGCGACAGGGCCCGCCCGGCAGATCCGGCCCCCGCGCCGCGCCGGCTCCCGCCAGCCCTGCGGCGTAGGCCGCCCTGGACGGAGCGCGCCGCCGCCGTCCGCGCGAGGACGCCTGCAGGCTGCTGCCGGTCGCGGGCGGCCGCGTTTGGCAGCCGCGCTGCGCTGCGCTGCGCCCGCCGCTGGCATCGTCGGTCAGGTCGTGGCTGAGGGGCCGCGCCGGCCGGCCGCCCCCTGCGGAGCACCTGCGCCGTCTTGCGGCACTCTCGGACGAGCCGCGGAGGGCCCGCACGCGCGCCCCCTCGCTGCGCCCCGTCCCCGCCTGCCCACGGCAGGTGCGCCGCTTCGCTGCCTGGGGCGCGCTCCACGCTCCTGCGTCCGCGGAAGGCGGCTCCGAGGCCACGGGCGCGCCTGCTGCCGGGCCAGGCGCCAGGTTTTGCCCCGGGTGCCTGAAGCCCTCCACCATGGGGGCAGGACGGAGCCGCGAGCTCGCGCCTCGCCCGGCCCGGCCCGGCGGTCGCGGGGGAGGCTGTGGGTGGTTCCGCACGGGCCGTTTGGAGGCCACTCGGAGCGGAGCCTTCGGCGCGTTGGCGCCGTCTGAGGAGCTCGCTGCCCCTGGATGCCAGGCCGGCCGGCCTGGTTTGCTTTCGACGCCTGCGGAAGATGTTCCTGCTGAAACAAGAAGCCCTCCCTGACTAATCCTCCATGGCTTTATTGGCACAATTTCATTCGAGAGATTTTAATTCTGTATTTTGATTCTTTTCTCCTTTTTATTGTTAACCACTTGGGAATTTCATTGGATGCAGAGTAGCATATAAATCCCGCAAATAAATAAATAAATAAGGAAGTGTGTTCGTCTTTCAGGTGCCACAGAGCTCTTCGTCGCCGTCTCAGCACCCGCCCAACCCCCGAGATTGCAACAGGGCGCCCTGGGGCAGGAACTCCCGCCTGTCGTCGCTCCCCCTGGGCGGCGCGCTGGCGCGCAGTCGCGGCTGTGCTAAAGTCCCGGATCTCCCCCCGCCCCGGATGTCGCGGGCCGGGGAGAGGAAGCCGAACGGAAGCCCGAGCGGAGCCCGACGTTCGAGGCACGGGTCCCCTCTTCGGCGCGTCTGTCTCTACGGCGTGCGCCAGGGCCGGCGCCGCAAAGCGCGCGGCCAGCGGCGTGCCTCGGCGCTTTCGCGACAGTGCCGTCCTCGGAGTCAAGATGGCGGCGGCGGCGGCGCTGGGGCCGAGCGTGGGGCTGTCGGGGGGCTGCCCGGACTGGACCCGCCGGGCGGAGACCACCGGGGTGAGGACGGGGCGAGGCCGCCGGGCCGGGCGAGGGGACCGATCCCTGCCCGAGGAGCTCGCGCGGCCGCGGCCTTTGCGCAGCGCCGGAGCCCTTCTGCCCGTCCCCTCGTCGTCATGCTTGCATCGGCCCTGCAAGGGAGGCCGCCGTTGTCCCGGGGGAGCGAGGGAGCCCGTTCGTTGCTGCCCGGAGTCCCCGGGAGGAGGAAGGCTGGCTGGCAGGGAAACGGCCCGGGGCGAGGAGCGGCGGAGGCTCCTGTGTTTCTGACGCGACCTGATCCGCCCAGGGCAGATTCGAACCCAGGGCTTATTCTCATAGGTTGCAGTCCTATGCCCGTGTCTCTGGGAGTAAGCCTCATTTCGCTCAATAGGACTTCCTCCTGAGTAGACGCCTGTAGGACTGCACTGTTGGCTGCTCCCTGGCTCCAGTGCTCATTTTAGTGTTTATACACCGTCCTCTGTCACATGCATTGCAGCGTTTCACAAGCCAACGCAGGAAGGCGGTAGGCCTCTGCCCGCAAGGAGCTTGCAATCGAAGTGTCGGCAGTGACGACAGAGGGGGCAGGAATGGGGCCAAGTGCAGTTTCACACTGTTTCATTTCTGTGAACTGCTCAGAGAGCTTTGGCTATTGGAAGGTATAGACATGAAATAAATAAATTTATAATTGGGAGGATGAAGGGGCTCAGCCAAAGTCTTAATGGAAAGGTGAGATCTGAGGCCGTATGCACTTGGCTTTATGCTACCCCCAACATCAGAGGCAGTAAGCCTGTCTACACCAGTTGCTGGGGAACATGGGTGGGACAGTGCTCTTGCACTCCTGTCCTGCTTGTGGGTTTTCTGTGGGCAGCTAGTTGGCCCCTGTGGGAACAGAATGCTGGACTGGGTGGACGCTTGACCTGATCCAGCATCAGGGCTCTTCTGATGTTCTTCTGAGGGGGTGAGAAGGGGCACCACAGCCACGTTTGGTGTAGCGAGCTCCAGGCTTGAGGGCAGTGAGGGAGTGGCTGGAGTAAAGCGCTCAAAGAGCACAGGAGACCTGTGGCGGTTGTAGGTGGGAGAGCTGAAAGAATCCACCAAGTGCAGCTTTTCCCAGCATGGACTGCAGTCGTGGGAAAAGCCACTGCTGGTGGGATTGAGCTTTTTGAGGCCCCCACGGCCCAGGCCTACGACAAGATCCTTGCTTGCTCCTGACCCCTGTCTCCTGCCCTCAGACAACCATCATGGCCGTGGAGTTTGATGGCGGGGTCGTCATCGGGGCTGACTCCAGGACAACTACAGGGTAAGTGGGGAGGCGGAAGGGGCCGAGGTGTCTGCATTTTGCGGGGGGGGGGGGCTCTCAAGGGGAAGCCTGTTCTGCCTGGGGGCTGGATGTGCCCGAGGGAGGTGTCATCTTTGCCCTTTTCTCCTCGGGGTGGTGGCTGCCTGACCAGCAAGAATAAGAGGAGAGAAGCTCTGCAGCGTCACTTTAGACAGGCAATATTTTGTGGCTGCCTCTTCTGGCATGGAGATTTGAGGGACCAAAGCACTGGGCAGTCCTGAGCACTGGGCTGTGCAGCTGCTTGCTAGTCCTGAGATGTCCCCTTAAATATAGGCATCCCAGAATCATCTGTGGACTCCCGGGGGGGGGGGGGTAGGTGGGTGAGGCACCACACTGATGGGTTTCCCTGCCTTTTGCAGGTCATACATTGCCAACCGGGTCACAGACAAGCTGACGCAGATCCACGACCACATCTTCTGCTGTCGGTCAGGCTCAGCTGCTGACACCCAAGCCATTGCTGATGCTGTCACGTACCAGCTGGGCTTCCACAGGTATGGAGCAGTGCCCCTCGGGAGGTGGTGGCAGTCCCATGACACCCTGAGCCTCTAGGCCTGCACCTCGTACACAGAGTTCCTGAGGGAGGACAGTTCACGTCAGCCACGAGAGCTCCACGGAGCTGCCAGGTTTGGAGGCAGGCCTGCCTCTGGAGAGGAGGTGCTGGGCAGGCAGTACACGATGGGAGAGAGCTCTTGGCCCTCCTGCCCTGCGCATGGGCCTCCCGGAGACATCTCTCTGGCTGCTGGATGCAGATGGACCTTTGGGCCTGATCCAGCTTCAGTCCTCTTCTTAACACCTCAGTGGTGAAGGTTCCCTCCCCCTTCCTTCCTGCCTGCCAGCTAGAGCAACTTCCTGTTCTTGACTCATCTGTCACATTTGTTTCGCACCAGTCCTCTCATGTTGTGTCAAGAGCGCCAACCTCAGTGGCAAATGAAAAGGACATGTTTTTCTGCACTTCCATCATGTCTTCCTGCCCTGTTCATGTTCACCACTTTCAAAACGGTTGTGCCATTTGGAATGCCTGTTTTCCCCTACAAGCCTGCTTTGCAAGGGTGGAAAATGCCCAGTACCTTAGGGCTCTTTAACCACCTTGCTTGTGAGGACAGAGGTAACTAATCTGCAAAAGAGGGCTGTGAAAAAATTCCCTTTCTGTTTCTGGGTATATTCCAAAAGGGAAGGGCCTTCCTCCTGTTTCCCCTTCCTTTAGGAGCCAAGAAAAAAACAGCTCCAAAATAAGAGACTCTTCTCTGTTGGGAGCTTGCATGGGCAGGGCTGGAAAAATCCAGGGCCCTGACTCCTCAGGATTTTGCAAGAATGCTTCCGCTGTAGGAAGAGCTGAGTCTGTGCGATGAGGTCACTGCTAAAGCATTTTGCATGCCGAACATTGTTGAGGAAGCAAAGCGTCAGTGGCCATGTCTTTGCACACGCTGGTCTCTTCCCTGCCTGCTGTGTGTGACCCCATCCTCTCCCTCCCCTGTACGCTACAGCATTGAACTGGACGAGCGCCCGCTGGTGCACACGGCGGCCAACCTGTTCAAGGAGATGTGCTACCGATATCGAGAGGACCTCACTGCTGGGATCCTTGTGGCCGGCTGGGACAAGCGCAAAGGAGGCCAGGTGAGAGGCTGGGGTGCACTCCAAGGAAGCAGCCCCCCCCCCCCCCCGGCTGCATCTAAGGCGCGGGAGGCTGGGCTCTCTGTGTGTTTGCTGTCCGGGTGCAGCAGCCTTCTCGAAGCAAGCCCTGAGCATCTCACATTCACTCATCTTCTGGGCACCCCTTCCTTGCAGGTGTACTCTGTCCCCATGGGCGGGATGGTGGTTCGCCAGCCCTTTTCCATCGGGGGCTCTGGCAGCTCCTATATCTATGGTTTCGTCGATGCTTCCTACAAGCCAGGGATGAGCAAAGAGGAGTGCTTGGCCTTCACAGCCAATGGTAAGGGAATGCAGCCTCCCCACAGTCCTCTGCCACTGGAGGCAGAAGAGGCTCCCTTCGCACCAGGCAGCTGTGGGGGGGGGGGGGGTTCTGTCCCTCATGCTGGCAAGGTGCTGCCTTACTCCTCTCTCCTTGCAGCCCTTTCTCTGGCCATGGACCGCGATGGCTCCAGTGGGGGTGTGATCCGCCTGGCAGCCATCACGAAGGATGGCGTGGAACGCAAGGTCATCCTTGGCAACGACCTGCCTCGGTTCTCCTCCCTCTGAAAAAGGGAAGGGGCAGGAGGGCAGTGCCACCCCATGGCTGGGGCAGGAAGTTGGCTGGGTGGTTCCATACCTTGTTCAGCTTTCATGTGGCTTTGAAGTTGTATTAAAATATGGGAATCAGAATGCTGTGTTTGCTGCTTCCTCTCCAACACCTGTGTTCTCAGGATGGGGAAGGGGGGGGGCAGGGATGGAGATCTGTGGTAGATGCCTGGAGCTGGGAAAAAGTTGTGGGGGGCAGATTTAGCCTGCATCTTTGAGCTGGCTTCATCCACCTGGTTTTCTGCAAGTGTTGCAGAAATTGTGGTTCAAGGAAAGTGCAGAGAATTTTGGGGGAGATCCAGAGCCTTTGTGACTGGGTACTTTGTTGGGTTTAGGCTCAGGAGGGGTTGTGGGGCAGGGGGGCAAAGATGGAGATCATGTCCCCTTTCCTCCTCCTCTCCTCCTCCTCTGGTTGCCTCCTGGTCCCCAGCAGAGGGTGCTGGTGTCTCCCCCTCCGAGAGGGTGGCTGACCTGGTCTCCCTTCCCTTGTGGTTCTTTCTCAGCAGTGATTATGGCGGCATGGCGAGTGCCGCGTGGGTGAGATAAGGGGGTGACGCCCAGTACTTACCCAGCCCCACCCAGCCAATGCTGTTCTCCCCCCAGAGAGTTTGGGGGCGTGAGGGAGGAAAGAGGCTGTTGGACCTTTTAAACAAAACTAAATGTTTTCCACGGGGGGGGGGGGGCTTGGCTCTCCACACTGGGCCTCCCTCGCTCCTGCTCCAGCCGTCTCCCTGGATGTGGATGGGCCGGGCGCCAGCTCAGAAGCTGTTTACAGACAGGCACCTCCTCGCAAGGGCAACAGCTGCCCGCCTGCCCACCACCCACTCTCGTGGCATGAGCACAGCCCCCTCCCCTTGGAGCCCCAGACTGCCCCCCGTGAGCTGGGCCCAGTGTGGGGAGCGGGAGGCTGGCTGCGTTCCCTGGGCTAAAAGAAAGGCATCCTTCACAGGCTCAGGAACAGTTGCTGCTTTATTGTTACACAGTTGCCAGAGCTATGGGATCCGGGCCTATACCCGTGTCTGCCTTGCTTCAGCGTAAGCCTGTCTGAACCTCAGCCTAGTCAACCCCGTCCCCCGCCCCGATCTGCCTTTTCCACTTGGACCCCTATTGGACCCCTAAAGCGTCTGAGGGCGCCGCCGGGCATGCTCGCCCCGTCCAGCCCTCGCCCTGCCGAAGCCAGCGTGGGGCCCTGCGTGGCTAGCGGTCTGCCACGGGGCAGTGGCGCCGGGCGCCCCCCCCCCACCCCGGCGCCAGGCGCAGGCCTGCGCTGCTCCAGCCCCGGGCCGCCGCCTCGCGCGCCCTCCGCGGCGCCGGGGGTCAGTTGGTGGAATCCCGCTCCGAGTCCAGCTGGTGGCGGAAGGAGACGCGCGCTTTGCCGCTGAAGTAGACCCGCCCGCTCCAGGGGTCCGCCTCGCTGCTGGCGGAGGGGGCGGATCGGGTCCGAGCAGCGGCGGCTTCGGGTGCGTCCGAGGAGGCCTCTGCGGGGGGAGAGCGAGTGAGCGGCCCTTGGCCGGGCAGGGCTTGCGCTGGAGGGGGGAGTTTCGGGGGGCTGCTGCGATCTCCCGCCTCTGCTTACCCGCGGGGGGCTCTCGCTGCCCGCTCTTGCTGCCCCGTCTCCAGCGTCTCCCCCGGGGGAAGCAGCTCGGGAACTTTGAGCCCATCCTGGAGGATCCTGCGCGCGAGAGAGGGAAGCGGGGCAGAGGCGGCCGTGTGCGACCACAGGGGCGGCGGGGGGGCCGGCGCGGGCGCGCAAACCTGGCTTTCTTCTCCCTCCTCCGCTGCGCGGGGCGGCCTTGGGATTGCCGGAGGGCCGGCGGCTGCCCAAGGGGTCCGTGGCAGGCGCGGGGAACTCTCGTCTCAAGGGAGACGGGCTGCTGCGGTCCCTTCCCGTTTCGTAGCCTCAGGTGGAGGCTTAAGGGGGGCGGGGGTCCCTAAGGCTTGGAGCCATTGATGACCCCCCCAACCGACACGGGCTCCCCGCTCCCCCCCCCCACGTCTCCAACTCGAAACCTCTTGCCGCCCCAGGCCGCTCCCATCCGCGCTGGCCGCGGGGCTCCGCTCCCCCGCCTCCCGGCCCCACTCACCTGCCTGCCGCTCGCTCTCCTCTGCTGGAGTGTCAAACGTGGGAGTCCCCGACGGCCCCGCCCCCCGACGCCCCCCCCCCCGCCCGCCTTCTTTGGCAAATGGAGCCCTGGCGGCACAGCCTTCGTCTCTCCAGGGGGAGGCCCAGCGGGGTGGGCGGGGACATGTGGGGCGCGACCCACGGTGAAGGCGCCTGGCAGCCGCGGGGGGCATGGGACGGGGGTTCTTGTGGGGAGGGAGCGGCCCTCCCAGGAGTCACGTACCTGCGAGACAACGGCAGACGCCCCCTCCCCCAAAACTTGGCAGGTGTTGCGAAGAAGGGAAGCAGAGCGGCCCGCCTCCGCGGAGGGGGCAGAAAGCGCGGTGCCAGCGCGGAAAAGTCCGGGGTCGATCCTGCCCCTAACCTTGGAGCCTCGGTCTGCAGGGAGTCGGGAAAAGGCGCTCTGTGCATGCTCAGAGGTGTGCGGGGCCGCACCTCGGCCAAAAGTGCCACGAAAAGGGCCTGCTCACCTGACGTCCAAAGTAACAGAGGAGAGACTGAGGCAGCGCGGGGGGGCTCCCGTTCCCTTCACCGTCCATGGGCTTGGCAACCTGCAAGCTTCCCAATCGCGCCGCATTCTTCAGGCAGAGCGGGGGGGGGGCGACCCTGTGACCCGCGGCCTCCCTCTGGCTCCCAATCCTATTCCAGACAGACGGTCCTTCGGGTGGGGTCTTCCGGGAACCAGCCCCCACCCCGCCCCAGAGCGAGAGCTTCTCCCCCTTCGGGGCCTTAGACAGGCGAGGCCCTGCTCGTCTCTCTGCCTACCGGGCACAGCTGCCCCTGGGGAATGGCTGCCTGATTGCCGGGCCGGGAGTGGGACGGAACTCTGCATGCGTTCCAGGGCCCTCTTGGCGGTGCGCTGGTGGCCGGGGCGGTGCTCCCGTTTGCTCCCTCGCTGGGACGGCCCGCCCGTTCCCCTCCCTCCCTGGGACGGCCCAGCTCTCCCCTTCCCGCCTCTCCCTGCTGGGCTGGCTCGGCTCAACTCCCTGGTCCCGGCTCCCAGAGGCGCCGCCGCCACAGGTAAGCTTCGGGTCCCTCCCCCGGCACCCCTGCTCAAGGCGCCCCCGCGAGGAGCTTGCCCTGCCCCCCAATCCCGCCTGTGAGCCGCGGATGCCTCAAGGTCTCCGGGCGGCTGGAGAACTTCGCGGCCCGGCCCGGCCCGGGCGGGCGCTGCCGCCATCCTGCCGAGGGGACGGCGCGCAGGGCTTCGAGACGGCGCCGGACGCCGGGCCCTTCCCTTCGGGGCGCCGCCTCTGCTCCAGGAATGTTGGCGCCGGAGGCCCGCGAGCGGCGCTGCCGTTGCGAAGGGCTGAAGCGCGGCCGGGGCCGCCAGCGCCGCGGCTGCCAGCCTTGCCTCCCCCCGCCCCGCCCCGCCCCGCGAGCTCAGGGGGGCGCGTGCGGAGGCGCGGGGGGCACGCGGCTCGCAGGCGCCCCGGGCCAGCGGCGCTTCCCTGCCCGGTGGAGCAGCCTCCCGTGCCCGCGCGTGGGCCTCCGTCCCCGCCAGGCCGCCCGTGGCCCGAGCCCCGCCCCGCCCCTCGCGCCCAGGGCGGCGGCCGAGCGGGACAGAGCTCGCGCCCTGAGCCCTGGGCTCGCTGGCGGGGTAGCTGCCCTCCCGCTCCTCTGCGCCTCGTTGCCGCGGATCAGCCCCCTTGGCCCCGGAGCTGGAGCGCGGCACACGCGCAGGTGACGGCCTTCCTTGGTGCCCCCGTGCCGGGGCCGCGGGGCCGCCGAGCGGGCTGCGCGGGGCCCCCAGCTCCTGCGGCACGCTCCGCTCGGCGGACACGCGCGCACGCAGGGGCCCCACATGGCCGCCCCCGCCAGGGGCGTGTGCCACGGTCGTGGCCGGCCCGGGCCCATGCCCACCCGCCGGAGCGTAAGCCTCCCCGGACAGCGGCGGAGGGAGCTCTTCCATGCCAGCCAGCCGGCCCCGCCCCGGCCCAAGAGCGGCCCCCGCGTGGCCCCCGCCTCCCAGCGCAGGAGCTCGAGCGCAAGGCAGCCCCGGGAGCCCAGGCTCCGCGAGCCCCCTGGGCGGCCATCCTGGCGCCCGGCGCCTCGTCAGCCCGCCCGCCCGCAGGAGCCCACCGTCGGGGCGGGCCCCTCTCGGGCCAGAGGAGGCTGCCGCGACCGGGCGGCCATTTGCCCCTGCTCGGGCCTGCCGGCCGCCTCTGACGGCAGGCGCAGCCCCGGCGCTGCAGGCTGGGCCCTTCCTTCTCCCGCGGGCGGGGCCGGGGGGCTTCTTCCCGCGAGGCCCGTCCGCTGGAGGAGCAGCTGGCCGCCCCCGCCCTGCGCAGACGCCCCCCGCTCTCCCTTAGGCGCGTCCTTCCGTGCGCGCCTGTCCAGCCGCCGGCTGGGGCCTTTCGCGGCCCCCGGGCCCGGCTGTGCAACATGCGGGGGGGGGGGGTGGCCGTCTCCAGCGCTCTGACGGGACGGAAGCTGCCAGGACCCCCGGGTTCCCGGGGGTGCGCCCCCGCCCCCGCGTTGAGAGGCGTGGAGATGGGGCCTCGCCTTCTCCCCCGGGGGCCTGGGACTGCGGGGCTCTCTCTGCTCCTCCTCCCAAGCAGGCTCGCCCCACCCCGCAGGGCATGGAGAGCCCCGTCCCCGACCGGGAGGCCCTCGGTATCGCAGAGCGGCATGTGGAACCTGACGAGCACGGCCGCCGCCGTGAGGACCAGGCGCCTGGTTAGTCAAGGCAGGCCTGGGAGGGGGGGCTGGAGGGGTTGGGGCCGAATAATGGGCCAGGCCTCTGTTCCTCCCTTCCTGTCCCAGGTGAGCTGTGCTCCTTCCTCGCTGTCTACGAGCTCAAGCCTCTGCGCTCCCAGGGCCCCCTCTTTCTCCAGGGGGTGCCGGTCACCGTGCGGGTGGAGGGCACGGAGAGATACGCCAGGGGATCCAAGGTGAGGGGGGGACCCCGGAGAGGGAGGGGCAAAGAGGGGGTGCAGGAGAGCCTTGTGCAGGGCTGGCGTTCAAGAGACACCTCCCCCCCGTCAATGAGGGGATCAGACATGGGTAGAGATGCGATGGCCTGCTATGCCCATAGTTACAGACTCAGTAAAATAATGCTTTTATTAAGGCAAACTGATGTTTGTAATTCAGTATGTGATAAGAGTGTCACAGGGCTCTCTTTGCTGGCTGGTGGGGGGCAGTTAGAATGGAAAAATAGATGTGGTCTGTGAGTGAGGGTCTTGCGTTGAGCCCTTGTCTCATAGGCCTTAATTAGTGAGTCACTGTCTCAGGCTACCCAGCAGCTGTGTCCTGGACAAAAAGCAAGGGAGGGAAGGAGCATCCTTTGAAAATATAGAACTTCGGGTTAGCAAAGTCTGTCTGTAGCACTGATGGAACTCACTATTGGGCTGTAAGGCAGAGAACTGACAGGGAAGGAGGAAAGGGGCATGTCAGGAGTGTCGATGCAAGATGTCCTCTTGAGGACTAGAAACTTGTTCTTTTTTGTTGAATGAAAGCTGAAATGATCAGGAATCCAGATTTCTTGCTGCACAGTGCTTGTGGAAGGCCCTTAGTTCGGGTGAAATGACTGAGAAGAAAACGGGCACACGTGATCAGCAGGATTCTAGTTATCAGTTATGCAGTCAGTTTCAGAGACTACCCATCTTTGGAAATGCAGATTCCAATATGGTAGCCTTTTAAAAAAGTCCTACATACACACACGCACACACCCCTACACACACCAATATAGATGCACAAGCTGCATGATCTATAGTTAGCTTCAATGTACTAAAATAACAAGGAACCCCAAAGTTTAGGCAAGTAAAGCATCTTAGCTATAGAAGAACATTGGAAGCAATCTTATCCTGGCTTTGAGTCTTGGACCATGTCGCCCCGTGCTGCTTACAGTAGGCTGACTGGTCATGGATCTTCCAGGTTTGAGGCCAGCGAGGGTCTCTCCAAGCCCTGCCTGGTGATGCTGAACTGGGGACCTTTTGCACACAAAGCAGGAGCTCTATCCACTGAACTATACCGCCCCCACCCCCTGCGCTGCAAAAAAGAACCCCTTTGTAAGTAACAGCATTAAAAGTGCATGTGAAATACAACTTCCTACATTAGGATATAAGATGCAACAATATAGGAGGTTCTACATACCCTCCCGCCCCCAAATGGCATTCAGGATGCCCAGTCAAGAGAATTGTGTGTTCTGAATTTTCCTCCTTAACCTATGTTTGTGTCTTGTGCAAAAGGAGTAGATGAACAAACCACATTCCACAGGCACCTTTGCTGTGTGCACCCTTCACAGTACCTGGGAGCCGTGAGCATTTGCAGCCACCATGGCTTCTTATCTGTTTGTCTTTGCAAGCACAGCTCAACAGCTCATGGCTTGCATCATCCCATCTTTCTGGAGGTTGTGACCACGGCTGTCCCTGTGACTGACTGTCCCAATGTCGGCCCCTTCCTCAGGAGAGGCAGACCGGTTGCGTGGCTCTGCTTGTCCCCAAACGTGGGCAGCTTGGTCGGCAACTCAGAATCTGTGTGGCTGCAGTGGTGTACCCGTGGGTGGCAAGACTCTGCAGGGGCAGGCCTGTTTTTCTTGCTTTGCCGATGGTGCCTGTCTTGCCGCAGCCATATAGCCAAGGTCGCCTGTGGGACTGTACAGATGGACCAGGAGCGGCTCCAGAATGAATGGAGAGTCGCGGCAACGTGACCGCCTGGGTGTGAAAGGGCTGTGAATTGCCTTTGTTGCCTCGCAGTGGCCATCCATGTATTTCATGAAGATCCCCCCTTTCCATGGAACGTTGATACGCCTTCTGTGGCTGTGGCCATAGCATGCACAGCTGCAGTTCTTGCATGTCTGTCCCACAATACCCCCTATGTTACATCTGTCCCAGACAAAGTCAGTTCACTAACACATTGTTTAGCAGTCAAATACCTGAACCACCATCCCATCCAGCACCTCAGTGCAGGGAAGGTTCTACCAGACCAGCAGCTCCACCGTCGCTGCTGATGAAGGCATCGTCTTATTGAGGCTCCTGCTCCAACCTCATTGCTGAGAGGAGCCGATTCTTTTATGAACATCAACCTGGCCAGAGCTGTACGTGCTGTGGCCCGTTGGTCTTCAGTCACACGCTGAGGGTCCGCCTTGGCCGGCATCAGAAGTTGTAAGGCTAAAGCATGGATCACCAGGTGAAGCTGAATATTCTCGAGGGGAGCCGACATCCATCGTGTGTGAATTTGACCGGTTGATTCTGACGTTTAGCAAAATCAGTTGCAGTTCATTAACTACTGCTTCTGCCCGGGTTTTTTCTTTTTTCTTCTCTTGCTCTTTCCAGCTTTAGTGGAATTAAGCCACATTTTTTGAGTTTTCCTTTGAAGGTGTCTCCCACTTTCCCCATCCACTGTGGCTTTCATAAAAGTTCTGTGCATTAACATACCAGCATTGAAAAAAAATCTCTTGAGTTGTTTGGCCAAGGTAACGTAACCCGCATTTCATGATACCTCAGGATCATAGAATCACAGAGTTGGAAGGGGACCTTGGAAGTCATCTAGTCCAACTCCCTACTCAATGCAGGCTCTGCATGTCAGGGCATTTGCAGCATCCCGGTCAGGTGGCTGTCCAGCCTCTGCTCAAATACCTCCAGCAAAGGAGAGCCCACCACCTCCCGAGGCTGACTATGCCACTGCTGAACAGCTCAAGATTCTTAGGAAGTTTCTAATAATGTTTAGCTGAAATCTGCTTCTCTCCCATTTCCTCCAGTTGGCTCTAGCCCTGCCTTCTGGAGCAACAGAGAACAAACCTGCTCCATCTGAAACCCTTTTAGATATTTGAAGACTGCTATCAGGTGGATCCACAGCTGGCTACAGGATTGGACTAAAGAGTGCTTATTAAGGGGTTCTTCTCAAACTGGGGAGAGGTAACGAGTGCGGTACCACAGGGCTCAGTGCTTTTCAACATTTTTATTAATGACTTGGAGGAGGAGGTGCAGGGAATGCTGATCAAATGTGCAGATGACACCAAATTGGGCGGGATAGCTAATACTTTGGAAGACAGAAACAATTCAAAGTGATCTGGATAGACTAGAGCGCTGGGTAGAAAACAACAGAATGACATTGAAGAGGGATAAATCCCGAGTTTGGCACCTAGGAAAAAGAAACCAAGTGCACAGTTACAAGATGGGGGATACGTGACTCAACAACACTACAAGCGAGAAGGATCTCAGAATGGTTGTAGACCACAAGCTGAATATGAGCCAACAATGTGATGTGGCTGCAAAAAAGGCAACTGCTCTTTTGGGCTGCATTAATAGAAATACAGCTTCCAAATCCCAGGAAGTACTAGTCCCCCTCTACTCAGCGCTGGTTAGGCCTCATCTGGAGTACTGTGTCCAGTTCTGGACACCACACTTTAAGAAGGATTCAGACAAGCTGGAGAGGGTTCAGAGGAGGGCAACAAAGATGATCAGGGGACTGGAAACAAAGCCCTGTGAGGAGAGACTGAAAGAACTGGGCATGTTTAGCCTTGAGAAGAGAAGACTGAGGGGAGATAGAATAGCATTCTTCCAGTACTTGAAAGGCTGTCCCAGAGAGGAAGGCCAGGATCTCTTCTCGATCTTCTCGTTCTGCAGGACATGGAATAATGGGCTCAAGTGACAGGAAGATTCCAGCTGATTCCAGCTGGACATCAGGAAAAACGTCCTGACTGTCAGAGCAATATGACAATGGAACCAATTGCCTAGGGAGGTGGTGGGCTCTCCCACACTGGAGGCGTTCAAGACAAGGTTGGACAGCCATCTGTCAGGGATGCTCTGACTTAGATTCCCACATTGAGCAGGGGGTTGGACTCGATGGCCTTGTAGGCCCCTTCCAACCCTACTGTTCTATGATTCTATGATTCTGTGTCTCCCCTTAAACAACTGTTGTGTGCAGGGCAGCACACCCCCACCTGGTTTGGCCTTTGACATGGGATGTGCAATTGCTGGTCTAGTGATGTAGGTTATGACCTCAGCACTTGCAGATGTGAAAATAAGATATTTAGATTCTAATGACCAAGGATGCATTTTGAAATGATTATTTTAAAAAATTGGAAGGCACTTACGTAACCCCACAAAAGTGCCTAAAGTGTTCTAAATGCTGTGCAGATGTGAAAAGGCAAGATGGCCTTGTATGCCCCTTCCAACCTACTATTCTATGATTCTATGATAAGAGAGTCCCTGCCTGCAAGCTCACAATCTTAACAGACACGATACAAAAGGGAAAAGAAATGGGGAGGGAAGAGGAAAGTTGCCCAGTCCTTGGTCTCCTGGCCCGTAGCAGAGAGTCCTTCTCTCCAGCTCCACCATCCCAGGGCGAGGGGTGTTTTAATGTTCAAACATGGATTTTCACCCTAACAAGCTACAGAAGCACATCCCCATATAATGACCTGGTTCATGTATAACACTAACCCGTGGTTTATTTAGCCCATGGTTAACCCATGGTTTGGGGCTCTGCTCTGGGTTTCTCTGGCAGATGATCAAACAAACCTTGGATTGTTTTCTGAATCCCTAGGTTGTTTGTTTCCCTCAGCAACAAACCCATGGTTCATTTTTGGGATGTGAATTCTGTGTTGTTTGTGGTTAACAACCCATAGTTAAACCACAGTGCAGGGTTCGCACATGATGGCAACCCATGATTCAATGACAACTCATACTCACCTGGGCTGCTGTTATGTGCAAACCGGGTCATTATGCCATATATGAAAAGATTTAAATACCAAAAGCAGCCAACTCTCTCTGCCCCTGTTATATGGCTGCCATATTGGAATTTGTGCATTTTCCAGGGTGGCTGCACATGTAGAACTGGATGTGTAACTGACCTCTACAGTCTGTCCTTATCCCAAGTGCATTGTTTGTTACCATCCAGTGCCCTATGTTCCTGGGTTCCATGTGCATACGGGGGCTGGAGGAGAAGAGGGTCCCAAGTGTGCAGGCATTATTTGTGAAGCACCCCAGGGCACTGGGGATGATTTCAGCTCTGGAGTTCTCTCCTTGGCAGGTGCGGCCAAGCACAGTGTATTCTCTGCGGCTGACACATGGGGAGTTCACCTGGACCACAAAGAAGAAGTTCAAGCATTTCCAGGAGCTACACAGGGACCTGCTGAGGCACCGGATTCTCATGAGCTTCCTCCCTTTGTCTCGGTGAGAATCAAGAGCTTGTGGAGGAGAACCTTTTGCAGGTGCAGGAGAGGGGAGGAGGAGCACCCTGTCCATGGCCCACAAATTGTGCCTGGACCTGGTGGCCAAGCATTCTTTCCTGATAGCCGGCTGTGAAGTCCAGTCCCACCATGCTAATGCAACAACATGATCTGCATTTATAGACATGGGTGTTCAGGGTGATGAAAAGCATAGAGCTATGTAAATTCATGCTTTATTTAGGTTGATGAGCACGTTAAATTGGGTTGGGGGGGTTACTTTTAAGCTGTGATTCATTCCACAATTTTTTTCTCCTCACACAAATAATATTTGTTTTATATAATCCCAAATAGTCAACAACTTTTACATTGTCGTTTTCTGTTCCTGGGAATGTAGAGGAATGTGGATGCCTATTTTGATTTCCTATCCAACACATTTTACTGCAGAAATGAAGGACGGGGCTGCCCATTCTCTCACAAAAGGGTCTTCTTGGACCTTTGAAGGCAACCTTTTGGGCAGCACAGTTTTACCACCTTCCCCAACCTGATGTTCCCCAAATGTATTTGACTACAACTCCCATCATCCTCACCCAGCACAGCCAATGGCTGTGCTGGCTTTGGTTGATGGGGGTTGTAGTCCCAACATATCTGGAGGCTGTCCGATTGGGGAAGGCTATAAAATGCAGGGTTTCTTTCTAACCCTGAACACGGAAATTCACTCCACCCTGGGCATTTAGAAAAGCTGCTCTGGAGGTTTTTTCTTTTGCAAACATTTACATTAGAATTCATAATCAAACCAGATTTTGGTATGCAAAATTCCCCTCATTTCAATGCCCTCATAGCAGCAAAGATTGACCGTTTCCTCCCCCTGCAGCCTGCGTGTCGTGTGATCACCTGCAGATTCTACGGTGCTCTGAATGTCTAGAGAGATGATGCAGAACCCATTTACTTGGATTGTCAACACAGTGTACTAACACTTCCATAAGTCTGAAAAGCTTTTTTTTAATAAGGAGTAAAGGTGTTCAAAAGGGAGGTGGAATCTGCAGTATTCCAATTATAAACCCTTCCTAAGTGTTTATAACACTTCCTAACTTTCAACTGTTCTTGACAACAAATGTTTTGGGCATTCTGGACCAGCTGAATTTTCCGAACAGTTGTCAAAGGCAGCCCCATGTAGAGCGCATTACAGTATCTGAATGGGATGTAATTAAGGCATGTGTCACTTTGGCCAGATCTGAGATTTCCTGGGATGGCTGCAGCTGGAGAACTACCCTCAGCAGGGCACGTGCACTCCTGGCCACTTCCGAAACCTGGGCATTCAGGCGCGGGGCTGAATCCAGAAGTGCACCCAAACTGTGAGAAAACACAACCCTATGCATTTTTAGCTGGGAGTAAACCACATGGAACTGAGCAGTGCTCACTTCTGAGTAAAATGCCTAGGATCAGCCTGCACATGGCGTGTTTGCTTCACAACAGCCCTCCTCCTGCTAGCTGAGAAGCAACCTTTTCAAAGCTGCTAAAAGAAGTTTTACTGTTTCAAAATAATTGCTCTCTTCTGGTATTTTAAACAGCTGGTCTGAGCTGGGAGTAAATCCAAGAGAGGAAGATATGCCTCCTCTCTCCCCTTGATTCTTTTCCTCACTCCTTCTTTTATCTTTAGTCGTTTACTTACTTGTGGTCCAGGCTGGCAGTTTGAAATGTTCGGAGGGCAGGCGTGGTTTTTTCCTCCCGTGATTGTGGCCCAAAAGCTGCTCCGCTTAGCATTTCCCAGCCTCCTTTTTAACTGGGAATCCAGTTAATCGTCACAGCGGAGCTAACCCTCCTCCAGAGTCTGGCTTCCTCACCGTGTGAGTTTGAGCTGATCCCGAACAGCAGCAGAGCTTCAGACCTGCCGGGGCAGAAGGAGCCCTCGTTCTGCTCGCTTCCTTGTGAGGGAGTCCCAGGCTGCGGGGTCTGTGTGCTGCTCCTGCCCGCCTCCACACCCCCCGTGCCTTGTCTCCCTGCCTGAGCTGGTGGAGGTGGTCTTGAGCCCCCAAGCTTTTGCTGCTGGGGCACTCCAGCGTCCTTTTCCTTTAATACTTCATGGCAGGAAGGTGGCCATGAATGCTTCCAGTACATAGATGCATCTATCCTGGGCTTGCCAGCTCAAATGTATGGCGGGGGGGGGGGGGAGGCACTGAAGGTTTTGTTTGCTGTCTACCTGACTCCTCCTTTCTCGTGCAGGTTTGCTTTCCAGGGCTCCCATTCTGAAGGAGCAGCCCTGGGGTTACCATCTCTGCCCCACGGGGGTGAGGGTTCCCGGCGCCCATCTAGCAAACAGGTGCGACAGATCCGTGTGTACATGGAAATGAAGGAGTAGCACCAGAGCAAGGGCAAAACAGTGTGTTCTGCACTGCAGTGAAGTAAGGCCACCGGGCCACCTGCTGACAGTTACAGGAGCAACCACACAATGCATTTCAATGTACTTTAGAGCTTTGCAGTGAACTCCAGGGCCTTGCATTTGAGAACTGAGAGGCCCTGGAGCAGGGGAAGGGCATAACCTTTCGTAAGCGGTTGCTGCTCAGGTTGTGCAGAGTGGAGAGGCATCCGGGTAATGGGAGGGTGCTCCATGCTGTGTGCTGGGCATGAAAGGACCCGCGGTGGTGGGAGGAAAGGGTTCCCCTCAAGTGCATTTGCTTGCTTGTACCCCACAGAAACAGCTCGAAAGTTACCTCAATGCCTTGCTGGAGACAAACTTGTACCGTGACTACCACGCTATGGTAATGCCCCCTTCTTTCCCCATGCACACTCCAGAATGGCCCCCTTTTCCCTTGTGGAGGGATGGGGCCTTCTGGTGGGCTTAAAGACAGGCGGGCCAGGAACCCAGCATCTAGGTGCTCCTCTGTTAATGCCCAGCTGTGGATTATGCCGATGCCCCCTCCTTGTCCCTGGCGCTAGCACGTTTTTCTTCGGCAGACGGAGTTCCTGGACGTGAGCCAGCTCTCCTTCCTTCCGGATCTGGGACCCAAGGGCCTGTGAGTAAAGTGAAGCCCCGTTTCTGCTTATGAGGCAGCGTGCCAGGGCAGGGAAGTGCACCCTGTTACCCAGGGAAACAGGTGCCTCGTGGCACCTCTTCAGGGCCATGGCCTCTGGGCCCTTTGGTTCGGTCATGGCCGTTACTTCCCGGAACATTCTCAGGTTGTTTTCTTTCTGGAAATCAAGCTGCTAGCCCTTGAGGACTGTGGAGGCACATTTATGGAAATGCCTTGTGGCATCTCAGGTGGGGGGTGCAGGCCACAGCACTTCTCTGCGCACCTTTTTGCAATGCACGGCTGCAGTTCACTGCTCCCTGGTCACCACACCGTCCCTAACTCCTGCCAGAAATGTTCCAGGTTTTTCAGACCGTTTGGTTCTTGTTAGCAGAAAAGGGGCTGAGGTAGCTCCCTGATGCCAAGCCCCTTCCTCCATCTGGCCACTTCTTGCTGACACGGACTGGCAGCCACGTCTCTCCCTCCAGGGCATCAGGCGACGTTCTTCCCAGCCACCTAGAGATGCTGCTGGGGATGGAACCGGGGACCATCTGCGGGCCAAGTAGGGCTCTGTCTCTGAGCCACAGCCCCTTTAACAGCAGAGCAAATAAACCAGGCCGAGCAAATGTATCTACTTTGCCGGCTTTGGTGGAGAACGTGGGGGTTCTTGGACGTGGGTCCCACCCGCACCCTCTTGTGCCAAGGCCACCCTGCCCCCTCCCCAGGCCTGCGGGTGCTTTAAAGAACACTCCCACGACTCCTGCTGGACAGAGCGCAGCCCTGGCCGGGGGCCGTCCCTGCAGCGCCCCTCGAGCCTCTTGAGGTTTCGCCAGCCCAGGCTGCCGCTGCCCCTCCTGCTACTCCAGAGGCAGCAGGCGGGGGAAGCCGCCTTCCTCTCCCGCCCAGCCTTCAGGAACAGACGCTGCTTTTTCTTTAAAATGAGAGCCTTGGTCTGCAGGGTGCTGGATTCTCTGCTCTGCCTTAAATTCTGCATTTGTGCCACACACTCGACGGATCGCAGAGTCTGTGTGTGTCTCCCTGGTGCTCAGGGGAGGAAGCCGTTGCTCTGTCCCAGGTTCCTGAGTTCTCTGAGCATACACCTTGTGTTCTCCAGGGAGGGCATGATCCTGAAACGGTCTGGGGGCCACCATATGCAGGGTCTGAACTGTGGTGGGCACCATCGGGTCTGCTACCGCTGGTCGAAAAGGTGAGTCCTCAGGGGTGCACTGGAGGGGAGGAGGGATGGGGGCTCTAGTTGTCCCCCCGCCTCACCCCCCCCTTGACCCCTTTAGGTGGCTGGTGGTGAAGGATTCGTTCCTTCTCTACCTGAAGCCGGAGTCGGGGATCATCTCCTTCGTGCTGCTTTTCGACCCGGGCTTCTCCGTCCAGGTGGGCAAGAAGCCCACGGAGACCAAGCACGGGGTCCGCGTGGACAACACCTGCAGGTCAGGGGGGCACCTGGGGCCTGCTGGGAGGGGGCTGCTCCTCTGTGTGGGATCCTTCCATTGTGGGAATGGGGAAGGAGAGACCCTGATGTGCAGTTAGTCTGGAGAGAATTCAAGGCAGATCATGGGACTTCTGTGTAGGGAGGCAGAGCACGCGGCCTTACTCACCGCTTGCACTAAGGATTTGGAACAGCAAAATGTGAGCGAGTGGGTGCAAAGCTGAAGCAAGTGGATCCTTGTGAAAAAGGATTTGGGGAGAGAGTTCGGGAGCAATGGGGGAAGAGGGCAGAAGAGTGAGTAAAGTCAGAAACATCCGGGGAAATCTGAGCAGCGTTGGAGGAAATAGGCTTGGGCAAGAGCTGGGGAAAGTGATGCTTCAGCTGGGCAGCTGAGTTTCCATGTGCTTGTCCACGGCCACGGAGGAGCGTTTGGCCTGGAGAGGAGCTGGGGCAGGAAAGCGATGCTGCTTATCCTCCCCCCTGCCCCCTCGGAAATGGGAAGATCCCCCCGGAGCTGGGGTCGATCCGCGAGAGGCAGCAGCTACTTTGCAGGCCTCCCGCGGGCTCCCCCAGAGTTCCAGCATGGCCCGGCTCTCCGAGGGGGGGAAGAAAGAAAGGGAGGCGCTTGGCAGTGAGGCGGCAGCAGCACCTGGGGCTGAGGAGGGTGCCTGGGCTGGGAGCTGCGGGCCCCCTCCCGGCTCTCTGCCTCCCCCCAGGTCGCTCATCCTGAAGTGCAGCAGCTACCGGCACGCCCGCTGGTGGGGCCAGGAGATCGCCGAGCTGGCCGAGGGCAAAGGGAAGGACTTCCTGCGGCTGCATCGCTACCAGGGCTTCGTGCCAGTCCGCGAAGAGACCCCTGCCCGCTGGTGAGTTGTGTCTCGAGGTGGGGGGCTGGCATCCAGAGGGAGGAGACCTTTCCCCTCCCTCACCCACCTCCCTCCCTGCTTAGGTTTGTCAACGGTGCTGGGTATTTTGCTGCAGTGGCCGATGCGCTGATGCACGCGCAAGAAGAGATCTTCATCACGGACTGGTGGTGAGTCCTGGGCAGCCCAGTTGGGGCCTTGGGGCCCCCTCCAGCGCTACGGGTCTGTGGCAGCCCCCCCCTCTCGTGTGCCTCCCGCATGTCTGGTCCCTGATGGGATGCCCCCGGGACACCTCCCTGCTCTGCTGGAACTGAACGTGCCTGCTGGGTGGAACGGGGGATGGCAGGAGGAGCCCCCTGGCCTCTCTCGGTTGCCTGAGCACACAGGATGGGATGTTTGACCAGGGGCTGGGGACACACGGCTGCCGCTGATTGCCCAGGGCTCCTAGGACGGGGCTGAGGGACAGAAGGCTCCAAAGAGAGCTGCCCTCAGTGCTGTGGGGCTGTATGCTGGGCAGGCATCAGGCCGGCAAAGCTTCTCCCTTCCTGGAGCTGGCAGCCAGTGCTGGGTGGAGGCCCAAGCTCCTGCCTGTCACGCGGCCCTCCCAGCTGGAAGCAGGCGGGCCGGGTGGCTGCCCTTCACCAAGCCAGGCTGGGGAGGCGGCTGTCTGTCCCCGCTGGATGGGCTTCTGAGGCCGGGCCCGCCAGGAGGGCAGCAGGGAGATGACCTGGAGGCCTGCTTTTAAACAAAGGGGACTTGAACTTTCTGTGACGGGCCGGGGGGTCCCTTGCTCTTCACAGGCTGAGCCCTGAAATCTACCTGAAGCGCCCGGCCCAGTCGGATGAGTGGCGGCTGGACCTCATTCTGAAGCACAAGGCGGTGAGAGCCTGGCCAGGGCTGGGCTGGGCTGGGCTGGGGGCCCCGGGCAGGGGGGGTCTGCCTGGCTGCTGACTGCCCCCACCCCCCACTTGCCTTCCACAGGAGCAGGGGGTGCGCGTCTGTGTCCTGCTGTTCAAGGAGGTGGAGCTGGCGCTGGGCATCAACAGTGACTACAGCAAGCGCGCCCTCTCGCTGCTGCACCCCAACATCAAGGTAAAGGCACCCCGTCTCTCCGCAGCTGGGGGACAGATCTAGACCTGGAAATGCCGGCGTCTCCCCACTCCGGCAGACACCATCATCTCCAGCCAGCCCCCTGGGTTCCCTGTCCCACGGAGCCCCCCCCACACAGCCCCCCGACCTTGAGCAGGGCCTGAGGCTCCCCGTCTGGCGTCTTCTTGCCTCTGTGCTTCCTTGCTTCCACTGCCTCGGTCTCCTCCCCCCACCCTCAGAGACGACATTCCCAGCCCCCCGGCCTCCTGGGGCCCTCCGCCTTCCGCCACACCAGCCCCTCCCCTCCCCACCATCGCTTCACTCCGCACCCACAGCAGGCAGACCCTCCTGCCCGCCGGACGACTGCTGGCTGCCTTCAGCCGAAGCGGCACGAATTCCCGGGGTCCACCAGGCAGGGCTCGTGCAGAAAACACAGCAGAGAGCCTTGTGGCGTCTTCAGGATGACCACGCTTAGTGGGGCAGAAGCTTTCGTGGACACTGTCCCTGCATCGCAGGCCCAAGGGGTTGCCAAAGTGGCTGAGGGTCTACTACAGCCAGAGTGCAGCGAGAAGAAGGGGAGGAGATGTCTCCCTCCGCCCCCAGTCAAGCCTAAAAGCCTGGGGAGGCGAACAGGGGAATGTTACCCAGTCAGCATGGGTGTCCGTGTGCTGTTGCTTTGCAAAACACGCCCCTGTCTTCTCCCATCAGGGCATGCCCCGGCCTGCTCAGGGGGCCGCCTCCACGCCTCAGGAAGTGAAGGGAGCGCTAGTCCACAAAAGCCTCTGCCCCAATCCGTGTGCTTCTCGCTGAAGTGCCGTAAGAATCATAGAATAGTCATAGAATCATAGAATAGTAGGGTTGGAAGGGGCCTACAAGGCCATCGAGCCCAACCCCCTGCTCAAGGCAGAGCATCCCTGACAGATGGCTGTCCAGCCTCATCTTGAATGCCTCCAGTGTGGGAGAGCCCACCGCCTCCCCAGGGAATTGGTTCCATTGTCGTATTGCTCTAACAGTCAGGAAGTTTCTCCTGATGTTCAGCCGGAATCTGTCTTCCTGTAACTTGAGCCCATGATTCCGTGTCCTGCACTCTGGGATGAGCCAGAAGAGATCCTGGCCTTCCTCTCTGTGACAACCTTTCAAGGACTTGAAGAGCGCTATCATATCTCCCCTCAGTCTTCTCTTCTCAAGGCTAAATATCCCCAGTTCTTTCAGTCTCTCCCCATAGGGCTTTGTTTCCAGTCCCCTGATCATCTTTGTTGCTCTCCTCTGAACCCTCTCCAGTTTGTCCGCAACCTCCTTCAAGTGTGAACTGGACACAGAACTGGACACAGTACTCCAAATGAGGCCTAACCAGTGCTGAGTAGAGGGGAACTAGTACTTCCCTGGATTTGGAAATTATGCTTCTATTAATGCAGCACAAAAGAGCATTGGCCTTTTTTGCAGCCACATCACGTTGTTGGCTCATATTCAGCTTGTGATCGACAACCATTCCAAGATCCTTCTTGCTTGTAGTGTTGTTGAGCCACGTATCCCCCATCTTGTCACTGTGCATTTGGTTTCTTTTTCCTAGGTGCAGAACTTGGCATTTATCCCAATGTCATTCTGTTGTTTTCTGCCCAGCGCTCCAGTCTATCCAGATCACTTTGAATTTTGTTTCTGTCTTCCAAAGTATTAGCTATCCCACCCCATTTTGTGTCATCTGCACATTTGATCAGCATTCCCTGCGCCTCCTCCTCCAAGTCATTAGTAAAAATGTGGAAGAGCACTGGGCCCAGGACTGAGCCCTGCGGTACCCCACTCGTTACCTCTCCCCAGTTTGAGAAGGTCCCATTGATAAGCACCCTTTGAGTCCGATTCTGTAGCCAACTGTGGATCCACCAGATCATTGTCTCATCTAGCCCACTTTGAGCTAGTTTGCTCATCAGGATCTCCTGGGGCACTTTGTCGAAAGCTTTGCTGAAGTCGAGGTATATGATGTCTGCAGCATTCCCATGGTCCACAAAGGGAGGTTACTTGATCAAAACATGAGATCAGATTAGTCTGGCAGGACTTGTTCTTGACAAATCCATGTTGGCTTTGAGGAAACACTGCATTGTTTTCAAGGTGCTTCCAGATGGATTGCTTGATCATCTGCTCCAGAATTTTCCCAGGAATTGATGTCAGACTGACTGGTCTGTAGTTCCCAGGTTCCTCCTTTTTACCCTTTTTGAAGATAGGGACAACATTAGCCCTCCTCCAGTCTTCTGGCACTTCCCCCGTCCTCCATGATTTCTCAAAGAATATAGACAGCGGTTCTGAGAGTTCTTCTGCTAGTTCCTTTATTACTCTAGGATGCAGTTCATCTGGCCCTGGAGATTTGAACTAATTCAAAGGAATTAGGTGTTCCTTGACCATATGCCTGTCGATCTCAAGCTGCAATCCTGCCCCTTCAGCCTGTACTTTGCCTTTGCCAGGGGGGTCATAGACCCTCTTTTGGGAGAAGACTGAGCCAAAGTAGGAATTGAGCACCTCTGCCTTTTCTTTGTCATCTGTTACCGTTTTGCCATCCTTATTTAATAGCTGAACCACCATTTCTTTCCTCTGCCTTTTACTATGCACGTAGCTGAGGAAAGCCTTTTTGTTGCTTTTAGCATCCCTCGCTAACCTCAGCTCATTCTCAGCTTTAGCCTTCCTGACACTATCCCTGCAATTCTGTGCTACCTGCCTGTACTCTTCCTTTGTTATTTGGCCTTCTTTCCACTTCCTATATGTTAGGGATGTCAGAGAATTCCGGCACGGATCTCAGTGAGGCCAAATGCTAGTGCATTCGGCCCCCCGAAATCCGTGGTGGAACGGCCTGCCACCCCCCCGCCCCCCCGCGGATCCCCCCTGGGACGAGACTTACCTGGGTCAGATGTTCCGGGCGGCGGTGGCTCCTGCGGCTGGTATTCCGACCGGCTGCCGCTGCCGCCATTTGCAGTCTTGTCGTTGTTGTTTTTTACAAGACGTGATAGGCTACGTAAAGATTTATGTAGCCTATTATGGCTGGGTAAAAACAAACAACCGCGTACACAAATGGCAGCGGCTACGGCCACCGCCATTTGCCTTCCTTATTTTTGGCCATCCCAGCCCACACAAACATTCATGTAGACTATGACGGCGAAAATAAAGGGGAACGCAAATAGCATAGCGGGCGCTATTTGCGTCCCTTTTTGATCTGCCGCTTTAGCCCGCTCAAATATTCACGCAGACCAAGACGGACAAAAACAAGAAACGCCGCCATTTGCGTAGCCGCTGCCATTTGCGTACGCATTTTTTTTTTGTTTGGTTTTTACCCAGAGCACTCTGCGGCCGGAAATCCGGCTGCATACGGCTCTGACCTGGGCCTAGCTGGCTGCTCCGCGGAGCTGCCGCGGAGCACAGCCGGGTGTGGAGGATTCCGGGAGCCGTTGCAGGAGCCGTTGCAGGAGCTGTGCTGTGCTGCCCGTGTTCTGTTGCTGACACCCTTGTGCAGCTGACCCATCGTAGCAGATCAGTGGGGGTGGGGGGCAATCAGGCAGCCACTGTGTGGGTGTGCCAGAGTCAGTTCACGCCCCCTGCCCACGCAGGTTCCGCCTGCCTTTGGTGGCTGAAAGCATCCGCCGTTCCTTTCTCCTTCAGGTGATGCGCCACCCTGACCACGTCTCGTCCATCGTCTTCCTGTGGGCCCACCACGAAAAGCTGCTGGTGGTGGACCAATCTGTGGCCTTCCTGGGGGGGCTGGACCTGGCCTATGGGCGCTGGGACACCCATGAGTACCGCCTGGCAGACCTGGACGGGGATGACTGCCTTGGCCCCAAGGTACTGAGCTGCCCCTCCCTCTTCTTGTTGCCCCCTCCCACCGCTTTTCTAGGCAGTAGCACTCAGGCTCGCCCCCCCATTCCCCCTTTTCCTCTTGCAGTTTCCCCACTCTTCATCCCAGTTTGGTTTTCTCCCTTTTTGCAGCCAAACTGAGCTTTTGCTTGACTGGAGGCAGCTGCTCTGGTTGGTCCGTGCTGCATGACATCACAGCAGTGCTCAGCCAGTAGTGGCAAGTGGGCTGAGAGGCAGCAGGCAGGTGGCACCTAGCCGTCGCATGTGCCAGGGATGCGTCTCGCCTCTGCCTTCCTTGCCGCCGCCCCTCTGGCCTCTCGTTCTCTCCTCTTTCTGACTTGCTGCTCCTCTCCCTTTTTCGCCGCCTCTCCCTCTTTCCCTTCCAAGCCGCCCCTCTCCATGCAGGGAAGCCGCCGGTAGCTGCTGCCGCCTCCTCTCACCCTGTCTCTCTCTCAGGGCGGGGCTGCCCCCACTGGAAGGGACGAGGCCCCTGTTGCCTTGGCCACCAACCAGCGCCTCTGGCTGGGCAAGGACTACAGCAACCTCATCGCCAAGGACTGGGTGCAGCTGGACAAGCCTTTTGAAGGTGAGGGGGGCGGTGAGCAGGGGGGCTTTGCTCCTGCAGCATTGTGCCTGGGCCTTTTCTGGCCCAGAATCCTAGAATCGTAGGATAGTGGGGCTGGAAGGGGCCTGCAGGTCCAACCCCTGCTCAGGGCAGGAATCCAAGTCAGAGCATCCCTAGCAGGTGGCTGTCCGGCCTCGTCTCGAATGCTGCCGGTATGGGAGAGTCAAGGGGGCCGATTGGGCCTGTGGGCCAGAACCTCGCCCCGTCTCTGCTTTATTCCTTGTCACCCTAAGCATATAGGAAGCCGGCTTATACCAAGTCGGACCCTGGGTCCATCTGGGGATGGAACCTGGGACGGCCAGCAGGCTAAGCAGTGGCTGTGCCACAGAGCCACAGCACCCTGAGAATAGCGAAGTCAACTGAGGACGGAGCGGCGGTTGCCTCTAAAATCCCAAATCTCGGCAGTTTCTCTCTTCCCCTCCCTCCCACAGTTCTTGACTTCCAGAAGGATGGGAGGGAATGGAGGGGGGCTGGCTCCACAAGAAGCTGCCCCAAAGGGCCACCTTGGTGGTGGCCCCTCACAAGCTCACCAAATGGCAGAGGACAGTGATGCTGATGCCCCACTGTTCTTTCTTTCCTTCTGGGTCCAGCACTGAATGGAGCAGTGCCGGACAAGGCAGCTGCAGCAGCTGCCATCTCCCACCCCCCAGTAGCCCCTGGGCCCAACCCCCAGTATAGCACCAGGCCCTGAAAAACGGTTTGACATTTTTTTAAATGAAGCAGTTGGCCGTGGCGGTCCTTCTGGGGCCCCGACACTGGCTGGACTGCGCTGTGTGCTGGCGCCTCTTGGGCATGGCCAGATTTCATTGACAGGCACCAAACCCCCAGGATGCCGTGGCGAGACGTAGGGGTGGCTGTGCATGGCGCGGCTGCCCGAGATGTGGCAAGGCATTTCATCCAGCGCTGGAACTTCACCAAGGTGAGTCCTGGGGGGGCGGAGGAAGGGGACACCCCGTAGAGACTGATCATCCCACAGGATCAGGGGTTGCCCCTTCCCACCAAAATCAGCTGGTGGAGAGGTGGCAGGCCTTCTGGGGTGTCTACAGCCAGACTAATAGTTCATTTCTAAAATCTGATTGTCTCAATGCAATTGTAATTGTGTTGTTTGCAAGTCAGTTTGGATGTGTTTACAGAGAAGCAGGACATACATTTAAATTGTTGTTGTTGTTTATGAGGACAAATGAATGGTGCCGGGGGGGAGATTTTTCCATACTTTTGACATGGCCCTGGAGAATGTTTTTTAGGGATTCTTGCTGTCAGGAATTGGGTGTGGGATTTCAGCTGCTGGATTCTGAATCTTCATCGAGTCCTTCTTGTGATGTGAAAATGACAAGTGGAAAGGGAAACACTGGGAGGGCTGGAACGCCGATGGCAGGGCGCGTTCTCCGCCGGGCAGGGTGTCCTGGCAGAGGGTGGAGATCGGTTAAGGGGCAGTAAGCTGTTAGTCCCTTAGCAGGTTATGATGTCTTTACCCCATGGTGCAAAGGCGAGGGTGCAGCTTGGAGTTTCTGCCTCCATCCCCGAGCGTCTTGGGCGTCTCAGCTGGTCCCAGTAAACAGCTGGGATGCTTATGAGCAGATGTCAGAGATGAGATGCCAGCCCCTTCGCTAAGGGATCCCGTTGTAAAAGGGGGGTTGTGGGGAACCGGTCGGGCCCCCGGGGTGCTTGTCTGTCACAGTGGCTGTTACCAGTGCTCTGGCAGCTAATCTGTGCTCTTCTGTGGCATGACAGAGCCCTGCTGCAGCCGTCCGTGGTACGAAAACCAGTGACGGCAGCCTGTGCCGCTGGCACTTCCGTGCCACTTCGGCTCCTGGCTTCCAGTCTCCCTGTGTGCGTTTGTCCTCCTGTGCGGTGTGATGTGGGATCAGGGAGGAGGGGGTGTAGGCAGAGGTGTAAAATTTCCAGAAATTCTGAGGCCGTGGGAAAAACAAGTTTCTTCTGGGGGGGTTCAGGAAAAAACAAATTTTAGGAAAAATGAAAAAATAAGCAATGCTTATTTGTTAGCACTCTTTACAGATCTAGAATCACTTTGTTGTTCTAAGATGTCCTCCAACCTGGGGCCCTCCTGATATTGAGGACTTCCCGTCGCATCAGCCTCAGACAGCATGACCAGTGGCCAGGAATGCTGGGCACTGTAGTCCAAAACATCCGGAGGGCACCAGGTTGGGGAGGGCTGCTTTAGGAACATAAAGCAGCCTTTCTGTTCCTAAACTTATTTTATGTCTGATTTAGTTTGCTCATAAAATTATCATTATATTTTCAAACTTTTAAAAGCAAACTCAGTTAATAAATTTGTAATTATTGTCTGAATACATTAGAGCTACATTAAATGACTGCTGCAGCATCAGAAATACAGGACTCTACAGACCAAACCCAAACAGCCAAAAAGGCACAATGGTGACTCTACTCACACATTGGGAAACTGCAAATAAATTTCTATCAGTAAAATATACTTTAGAACAATAATTTAATAAAGAATGAAAGAACCAGCTATGCTGGGAATCTTACAGAGAAGATTAAAAAATAATTTTCCCCGTGGCTTTGTTATTTCCAGACATTTTACATCTCTGGTCTTTCTGTAAAAGTGTTCTTATTACATAGTTTTTAGAAATCACTTTGGGGGGAGTAGAGGATGGGTAACAGTAAATAAATACTTTGTCTTAAATTCTAAAAGAAAATATTTCATAATCCAAAGCGGTTCAATTCTTTTGGAAAAAACAAAAACGATATCTGGAAAACAATGCTTTTTTTCAGGCCTTCACATCTCTTGGTGTAGACATGGTGGGGCTGAGGGACCCCCACCCCACTGACTGGAGTGGGCGGGGGAGACTTGTTGCTAAGCCTAACGTCTTCTCTCCCCAGCCCATAAATCCCATTGCAGATCAATACTACTACAGTGTTGCGATTGTTGAGTATAAAAAGTTAACCCCCCTCCCCCAACCTGGTGCCCTTCAGATGTGTTGGACTACGGCTGCCATCATTCCCAACTAGCACAGCTGTGCTTATTGAGCGCTTCCCTGCACCAGGCACCCGTGGGCTGGGGAGGCTTCTGGGTGCCTCACCGCCCCCTTTCCTCTCCTCAGACCATCAAGGCCAAGTACAAGGGGCCTGAGTACCCGTGCCTCCTGCCCAAGTCCCCCCGAGTGGCCCGGCCCCTTCCATTCGTTGTGCCTGGTGCACAGACTGCCAATGTCCAGGTGAGACCTGAGGGTGGGGCAGGATGGATAGAAGGGAGGGGGCAGACCCAGCAAGCCGGGCAGGTGTGAGAGCCCAGCAGGAGCTCTGAAGTGACCAGACGTGCAAAGGGATGCTGTGGTGGCCTTGACCACGCGTGGCCCTCTTTCATGCAACCTCTTCTAAGTTTTGGCTTTCAAAAAATTCTGCACTTCGGGCACGGGGTGGAAGGAAGGTGGGGGGCTATTAGAGGGTTGAAAGATGTGCTGTGAGGCCCCGAAGCCCCCTGGAAGCAGGCAGCCCCCCCTCACCCCATGGCAGCTTCTCTGGCTTCCACAGCCACTGCCCACAGATTCCTGGCTTCCCTCTGTGTCTGCGTGAGGTTGGGGCCTTCCATATTCTGAACGAAAGCAGAGTGTCCGCCGGTCACCGTCCCCTCATTTCCTCAGGTGCTGCGTTCGGTGGACCGTTGGTCGGCCGGCCTCCACGAGTGTTCGATCTACCACGCCTACCTGAGTGTCATTAAGGACAGTCAGCATTACCTGTACATTGAGGTAGGTGGGGGGCAGTCCAAGGTGGTTGAGTGTGGGAAGCCTGGAGGCTGTGGGGCCGCTTCCCCTCCTTCAGGCAGAAGAGGAAGAATTGAGAGTTGGGGAACAGAATGTTTAGACGTCGGCACCAGCTTGCAGGGGGACAGAAGAGGGAAATTCTGTGAAGGAGGTTGGGAGGGCAGTGTTCAGCCGATGGTTAACTTCTGAATAGAACGGAGCCATGAAGGGCGTGGAGCTCCTTTCTGCGTATCTGGCGGCCCTGCCCCACCATTCTTGGGTGGGGGTGGCGAAGAGGGTTGCATTTCCCAGGTGGAGCAAGAAAAGTGCTCTGCATTCCCTCAGAGGCACTCTAATTTGTATTATGTATTTATCATAGAATCATAGAATAGTAGGGTTGGAAAGGGCCTGCAAGGCCATCGAGTCCAACCCCCTGCTCAGTGCAGGAATCCAAGTCAGAGCACCCGTGACAGATGGCTGTCCAGCCTCGTCTTGAAGGCCTCCAGTGTGGGAGAGCCCACCACCTCCCTAGGGAATGGGTTCCATTGTTGTATTGCTCTGACAGACAGGGCGTTTTTCCTGATGTTCAGCCGGAATCTGGCTTCCTGTCACTTGAACCCATTATTCCGTGTCCTGCACTCTGGGATGATCAAGAAGAGATCCTGGCCTTCCTCTCTGTGACAACCTTTCAAGTACTTGAAGAGCGCTATCAGATCTCCCCTCAGTCTTCTCAAGGCTAAACGTGCCCAGTTTCTCCTCACAGGGCTTTGTTTCCAGTCCCCTGATCATCTTTGTTGCCCTCCTCTGAACCCTCTCCAGTTTGTCTGAATCCCTCTTAAAGTGTGGTGCCCAGAACTGGACACAGTACTCCAGATAAGGCCTAACCAGCGCTGAGTAGAAGGGAACTAGTACTTCCTGGGATTTGGAAGCTATGCTTCTATGAATACAGCCCAAAATAGCATTGGCCTTTTTTGAAGCAACATCACATTGTTGGCTCATATCCAGCTTCTTATCGACAACAATTCCAAGATCCTTCTCGCTTGTAGTGTGGTTGAGCCACGTATCCCCCATCTTGTAACTGTGCATTTGGTTTCTTTTTCCTAGGTGCAGAACTTGGCATTTGTCCCTATTAAATGTCATTCTGTTGTTTTCTGCCCAGCGCTCCAGTCTATCCAGATCATGTTGAATTTTGTTTCTGTCTTCCAAAGTATTAGCTATCCCACCCAACTTTGTGTCATCTGCAAATTGGATCAGCATTCCCTGCACCTCCTCCAAGTCATTCATAAATACGTTGAAGAGCACTGGGCCCAGGATTGAGCCCTGCGGTACCCCACTCGTTACCTCTCCCCAGTTTGAGAAGGTCCCATTGATAAGCACTCTTTGAGTCCGATTCTGTAGCCAACTGTGGATCCACCGGATCGTTGTTTCATCTAGCCCACTTTGAGCTAGTTTGCTCATCAGGATATCATGGGGCACTTTGTCGAAAGCTTTGCTGAAGTCGAGGTATATGATGTCCACAGCATTCCCACGGTCCACAAGGGAGGTGACTTGATCAAAAAATGAGATCAGATTCATCTGGCAGGATCTATTCTTGACAAATCCATGTTGGCTTGGAGTAATCACAGCATTGTTTTCAAGGTGCTTCCAGATGGATTGCTTGATCATCTGCTCCAGAATTTCCCCAGGGATTGATGTCAGACTGACTGGTCTGTAGTTCCCAGGTTCCTCCTTTGTACCCTTTTTGAAGATAGGGACCACATTAGCCCTCCGCCAGTCACCTGGCACTTCCCCCGTCCTCCATGATTTCTCAAAGAGAATAGACAGCGGTTCTGAGAGTTCTTCTGCCAGTTCCTTTATGACTCTAGGATGCAGTTCGTCTGGCCCTGGAGATTTGAACTAATTCAAAGGAATTAGGTGTTCCTTGACCATATGCCTATCTATCTCAAACTGCAATCCTGCCCTTTCAGCCTTTACTTTGCCTTTGCCAGGGGGGTCATAGACTCTCTTTTGGGAGAAGACTGAGCCAGAGTCTTCTCTGCCTTTGAGCACCTCTGCCTTTTCTTTGTCATCTGTTACCGTTTTGCCATCCTTATTTAATAGCTGAACCACCATTTCTTTCCTCTGTCTTTTACTATGTACGTAGCTGAAGAAAGCCTTTTTGTTGCTTTTAGCATCCCTCGCTAACCTGAGCTCGTTCTCAGCTTTAGCCTTCCTGACGCCATCCCTGCAATTCTGTGCTGCCTGCCTGTACTCTTCCTTTGTTACTTGGCCTTCTTTCCACTTCCTGCATGTGTCCTTTTTCGTTTCCAGGTCATCCCTAAGCTTTTTGTGAAGCCACATTGGCTTCTTCTGTTGTCTTCCACCTTTTCTTCTTGTTGGAATGGTTTGTAATTGTGCCTTGAGAATTTCCTTTTTTAAAAGCTTCCACCCATCTTGGACTCCTTTTCTCGCTAGCATCGCTTGCCATGGGACCTTACTGATCATTGTTCTGAGTTTATTAAAATCAGCTTTCCTAAAATCCAGGGTACGCATTTGGCTACACTCGGCTTTTGCTTCCCTTAGAACCAAGAACTCAAGTACAACATGGTCGCTTTCCCCAAGAGTTCCTGGAACTGCTACTTGATCCACTAAGTCATCTCTACATATTTCATTATGTAATTATCGATTAGGAATACATCAGGTGTCCTGAGATGGAACTGTAGCACTGAAAATAAATCCTGGGAAAGCCCTGGTTTGGTGGAGCTGCTGAGGACTCCTTTCGCCGTGCAGATGGTGCTCTGCCCCCCCGCCCCCCGCATTGTCTCATGCACGCCCTTTTTCCCGCCTCAGAACCAGTTCTTCATCAGCTGCGCAGATGGGCGCTCGGTGCTCAACACTGTGGGAGACGCCATCGTGGACCGCGTGCTGCTCGCCCACAGGTCCGTGCAGCCGGCTGCCCCGGCACTGGTTTTCGGGGGCCCACCCTGGCCCAGTTTCAGATTGGCTATGGTCGCACATGGGTGAGAGGAACCGTGCACATGCCCAAGGGTACCCCTTCGTCTTTCAGAGCAGGGTCTCCAAGTTCTAGTGTTATGGGAGTCCCCTGGGGCCACCAACAGCGCTCACCAGGAGGATGTTCAGGAGTCCGTTTGGAACACAGAACAAACACGTGGCGTTTTTTACCACAGGGCGCAGCAACGAAGGTTGCCAGTTGTGATGGCTTTTAAACACCGGCTAGGAAAAGTCATCATTGGCTGTGGCTGCTGAGCAGGGCCTCCCCCCACCTGAGGCAGCCTGGAAGGCTTGGGGGGGGGCTTCCGGGGGCAGGGTGCCCCTGTCTAGCCACCCTTGCAGATCAGAGGGACACCCACCCATCCAGGACGTGCTGCAGAAGCTGTGTGGGGCCCGGGGGCTTGTGGTGTGTTTGGGAGGTGCTGCTGGGCCGTGCCCACCAACCCCAGGGCCGTCTCTCCCCGCAGGGAGGAGAAGCAATTCCGAGTGTACGTGCTCCTCCCACTCCTGCCTGGGTTCGAGGGGGACATTGCGCAGGGAGGCGGCAACTCCATCCAAGCCATTTTGCACTTCACCTACCGGTGAGTTTGGAAGGTGGGACCGGGGGGGGGGGGGGGGAGCGTGTGCTGTGCGGGGAGAAGGTAGCTCAGAGGAAGGGGGGGAACAACTGCTTGCACATTTTGTGGTGACGCGTGCTAAATAAAGGCTCTTCCCCACCGCCGCCCCCCCCCCCTGTTTCTTTATGGCCAGAAAGAGAGGTTTTGCGGTGGGGGGCCCAGCACCTGTCTGGGGGAAGGAGAAGGTGTGTTTGTGGGCAGGCTGGGTGACCCCTGTCCTCCTTTCTCCTCCTTTGCAGGACTCTCTGCCGCGGGGGGGCCTCCATCGTCAGCCGCCTCAAAGCTGTCAGTAAGTGTCCGTGGGCAGGATAGGATGCCATGCTGTGGAATCCAGGACATGTCCTCCCCTGGCCCCGGCCCACGGCAGTCACCCCAGGACTGCTTCCGAGACAGTGGGGGGCCCCTCTGCTAACAGTGGGGGGCATGGCGGGGGCTTTTGACTCTGAGAGGGAGAAATTGCTGCTGCAAACCACAGAGCACCCCTGTTCCAATGCCAAGCATGTGTGTATATCGGCAGAAATCCCTCAGAATTGAGGGGGAAAGTGCTCTGCACATGCCCAGAGGTATTCTGTTGTGCAAGTCCTCACTAGCACAGCCTTCCCCAACCTGGGGCCCTCCAGATGTGTTGAGCTTCCAGTTGGGGAAGGCCTTTGAAAGAAGGTCTGGCTGTGCCTCGCTGACCTCCTGTCCCTTGTCTCCAAAAGTGGGGGAGGACTGGAAGAACTACGTCTCCTTCTGCGGGCTGCGGACGCACGGCGAGCTGCACGGCCGGCTGCACACAGAGCTGGTCTACATCCACAGCAAGATGCTGCTTGCCGACGACCGGCGCGTCATCATCGGTGAGGAGGCGTGGGGGAGCTGGCCCCCGGGCCTTGCGCGAGGTGCGCCGGCAGCGCCTGACCTCGCCCGCCCCTCCCTGCCCTCAGGTTCAGCCAACATCAATGACCGGAGCCTCCTGGGGAAGCGGGACAGCGAGCTGGCCGTGCTGGTGGAGGACACGGAGTTTGTGCCGTCCGTCATGGCTGGGCAGGAGTATCAGGCGGGGAAGTTTGCGCTGAGCCTGCGCCTCGATTGCTTCCGGTGGGTGCAAGGGAGGCCGTGAGGCGGGCCGGGCACCTGGAGACTGCCGCCTGCGGGCGTGAACTGGGGCACAAAGCCCATTCTTCTCCCACCCCTCCCTTTAACACAGGCAGTCATAAAAACCTGAGAATGACTTTGCTGGCGGTGACCCCCCTCCCCGTTGCGCGTCCTTGCCAGTGGCAGAGGGGACACGCCTTGCCTCTGAACGTTGAGGCTTGGTCTGCAGCTTTCCAGCTACGCCCTCCCCTCCTCCACGCATGGGAAGCGCAGCTGGGCAGCCCACACCCCATGGGCGGCACCCCTTGGCCAGTCTCTGCAGCTGCGCACCCCAGCCGCTGTCCCCTGCCGTCCAGATGAGCAGCCGCTCGTCGGGAGGCAGGGAGCAGCCACTGTTTCCCTGCTGCTAATCAAAGGATTGCTGGGGGCGTGGGCTCAGTGGGTGGCAGGGGAAGGCTTAAGCCTCCTCAACTCTGCACGCTGAGGCGTGGGGGAAGAGAGTGTGTGAGCGTGCACCCCCCAGCCTGCCAGCTGGCACTGTGTGCAGCCCTTGGGGCCAAAAAGGTTGCCGACCCCTGGTTTAAAGGCTCCTGTGCATTCTGCAGTGCAGTCATTTCCACGGCTCCCTTGCATCAACAGGATGTCCTTTTGTTAGGAGCCAAGGAAGCAGCCTTAGACTCAAGTCAGACGCATGGCCCATCTAGTCCAGTAGCCATGGCTCTCCCTCCAGGGTCTCAGGCAGGAGGTTTTCTTACCCTAGCAGAAGATGCTGCTGGGGATTGAACCTGGGACCTTGTACATGCAAAGCAGGCTCTACCACCGCGCTACGGCCCCACCCTGAACCTGCTGCCAAAGTCACTGGATGACCCTGATACCGAGTGAATTTTTCTATCGCTGTTCTGTAACATTTTAACCTTGATCATGCTTCCTGCCCCCTTCCTCCACGTCCCCCCTACTTTCTATGCAAATGCATCCTTCCTTCTGAAAAAGGGGTGCCCTGACCCCCCTTTCACCCATTCATTAAAGCTTTGGGGAAGGAAGACGGGGACTCGCCCATGGCTTCTCCATCCGCCACCACACATGGGCAGACATGGAGGGGCTGTCGCTCACGGCTGGGGTACCAGCTCTGCAGGCAGAGGATCCCGGGTTCAACCCCCAGTTGAAAGGTGTTGAGCTGGCCTTTTCCTGGTCGCAGGGATAGTCTGACCTCATCTAAAGCAGCTTCCTGTTTTCCTAAGATGTGAAACTTCTCTGTGGAAAATCGCTTTCTTGAACTCTCTGGCAGGTGCATTTTGGGCGTGACCTCTGACCTTGGCATCGACATTCAGGACCCCGTCAGTGGCAACTTCTTCCATGAAACCTGGCAAGCCCAGGCACTGTCCAATGCCGTCATCTACGATCAGGTGTGTGGCTCCTTGCATGGGTCACATTGGGCAGGGAGAGAACAGGGCCGGTGGGGAGGGTGGCGCAAATCAGGCATGTGAGATGTGAGAATATCCCTTCAGCTAACACGATTCAGTACTTGGGGGATCATATCCTCCCCATCTGTTTTCATGCCTAACCACCCTTTCATCCCCCTGAGAATTAAAATGGCTGAAGATAGGAAGGAGGGCAGAACTCCAAACACCCACGAGGAGAGTGCGGGTGGCATGCAGGGCCTTGCTGCCATTGCCATGTTGCAGAAGGATCCCCCAGACCTACAGAGCGCAGCGTGGTTTCCAAGCGACACGTCCCGAGTGCCTCTGAACTCCCGCCCTGATGGTCGGGGGGGGGCGGGCAGGCCGGCACCCTCCTTCACAGGTGTATTCCCGGGCACCTGACCTCTGAGTATGGCCTGCCTCAGCCCTCGGGGGCAGGGCGGGGATCATGCTCCTCTCCGGAAGGCAGAGCAGAGCAGCACCTGGTATGGGCCACTGCAGCATTTCCTAGAGCCACCAGCTGCCATGTGGTGAGCTTGCCATGTGAACAGTGCTGAAGTGACAGCAGACACCCCCCCACCCCCCGGAAGAAGCTCCAACAGGAGCATGGAGCTCCTTGAATAACGGGAGAGTCACTACCTGATTGTGAGTCTTTCCTCTTTATCCCCATGCATACTTCCTGGGGGCAGGTCTTCCGGTGCCTCCCCACTGATGCTGTGCAGTCCAACCGGGCCCTGCGAGATTACGTCAGTGTGGAGAACTTGGCCTCGGTCAGCCCCATCATGGCTCATGATCTTCTCCAAAGTGTGCGGGGCCACCTGGTTCAATTCCCCCTCGAGTTCCTGTCTGAGGAGTCCCTCCTGCCCCCCCTTAACAGCAAGGAGGGCATGATCCCCGTGGAAGTATGGACTTGAAGCCACGTCTGGAGGCGCCCGGCAGAAACCAAAGCAGCAGACTGGCTGATGGTGACGGGGCAAGGCGGGCTCCTGGCGAGGCTTGTGCTCCGAGTGGCTGGTGGGCCCGTGGCTGTGGCATCCCCACATTTCAGCTGCCCTAGCTGGCGTTCGTCTGGGCTGCTATCAAGAAGCAGCTCCTTCTCCTGGGGGACAGGTGGCAGCCCTGGGGTGCAGCTCCCACCATCCCCAGAAGCAATATTAATCGTTCTCAGTGCCTCCACCTCTGCCTTGTATTCCTGGGTGAGGCCCGTCCTATTCCCCTACATCCTAACGCAGACCATCCCAAACTGGTGCCTTGGCTGCAGTGGCAGAGCACGATGGGAGTCGCTGTCTGGCACGTCTGGAGGCATGCCTGGGGAGGCTGCCCTAGCCCAACGTGGGCCTCCACGCTCCCAGCAAGACAGCAGCCAGTCTGGCCCCTGTCCAGAGCCCCATGGGCCCCTCTCTTCTCCAGAGCATTCCAGGAGATAAGGGTGGGCAGGTGGGAGGGCCAGAGACCAGCCAGCCCACCTCCGTTCGCCCATATTGTTTACATCCTGCAGCTCAAAACAGGAGCCATCCCAGTTTGTCTCCCAAGCTCTTGTTGGGAAGGAGCTCTGGTTTCAGAGATGCTCCTTGCAGCGTCGCCCGTGCTGCTGTAAGACCTGGCCTGTCCGCGCCACAGCTTCAGATAGGCTTGAAGCTGGGTCAGCGCTCTCATGGCTCTGGCAAGAGGAATCTCAGACTTTTTCAGAGGCTCCAAGGAAGGGTTCTTGGTACCCTCGCCATGCTACATCTCATGGAGTGCTGTGGAGCGCCTTGTGCCAACTCAAACCAGATTTAGACCAGTATGGCTGCCTAACGCTAGTAATGGTGTCACTGGGCCCCAGGTGGATGCAAATGAGGGGGACTTAACCCCACCCCTCCGCTCCCTTCCACAGCGTTATGGTGCTGACCCAGACCAGTGTTCGGTGGGGCCTCGCCTCCTCCCGTTTTTGTATGATGTAACTGCTATATCCCACCTGTTTTCTGGGGCTCACCCGCCCTCCGTGACCAGCCTCTGGTGTTCAGAGGTGACCACCCCATCTTTCTTGCAGCATGTGCTTGTTGCTTCTCTCCACTGTGTGCAGAAGGCAACTAGCAGCTACCGTCATTTTTTACCTCCAAGCGGGGCACCGCCTACTTGTCAACATCTTCAGTAAAGATGCTCGCCCCTCTTCCATATAACTGGTCTTTTCTGGTGGTGTTTTTGATAAAGGAAGAGATGACTGTGGTGTGTGCATGTTAATTTCTGAGCATCAGACCTAATGACTGGCTCCGAGGGCCCTTAGAGAAGCGTCAGAGATGGTCAGGTCAGTGACAAGATTGGATGAACTCTGAGCCATTCCAGTTCCACCTCCTTCCCCCTTCCCCTCAGGAGACTGCGGGGAGCCGGAAGTGATGGGTCTCTCTTGCTAGGAATGGGATAAATCTGCAACTGCAGCATCCTGAGTAGAAGTACCTGATTTGTTTTCTTCATGGCAAGTTTCACAGGAAAGGAGGATTTGGCTGCCATTGCCCGGCAGGATGGGAACAGAAGCTTCCAGGGAAAAGGCAACCCTGCCAGCTGGAGCCCCATACGGCTGTCCAGAGGGTGAAGCGAGCCGGCGGGGGGTGAGATTTGCAATGAGCCTACAGCTGGGAAGCGAAGAAGGGCCTGCTGTGGTGGTGGGCAGAGCCATTTCTGTGCTAAGCTAACGTTTGAGTAATGCCAGCAGGGTGCTGCCAACACTCCCTGCCCAGAGGGGGGCTGGTGGCAGAGGCCAACAGCCCCAGGAGACACACAGCTGCACACGTTTTCCCCCTCTCGCACACACACATAACAAGTAGAAGAAACAGGAAAACCACCACTGGATAATTCCTTTACTAGGGTCAGCTAAAATGTGCAAGCTTTTGAGTTCTCCAGAACTCTTCATCAGGCTTGATAGTACAAAAAGCAGGGGGTGGGCAAAGAGGCGAAACAAAAAAAGCACAAAACCTAGGTGGCATGTGGTAGCCGGAAGTTCTGCTTGTAGACCCAGACTGAAGATGTGGATTGTAGATTGCATGAATGGGTCTCTGTCAGAGGCTGTTCTAGCCTAGAGACACAAATGGCTAATCACTGGACTTGGTGCCCAAAACTGTGGGTCAGCCATTGCTGCTTCGTTTCCCAGAATCCTAGATGTAGCCTGATAGTGCAGCACCTAGCAGGGACATAGCCATTCAGTCTGCAATCTCCATCTCGAGACTGGGCCCAGCTGGTGATGCCCCTTCCCAGTGCCCAGGCGCCAGTAGAGACCTGCTGCCTTTGCCTCTGGGGCTGGGCCACTCCCACACTCGTGGAGGCAGGAGAACCACGGAAGAGGGACGCCCATCTCTCACGCTGGGTTTCAGGCCAGGAGGAAGAAACGTGCCCTTTTGGGCCAGGGGGGCAGCATATGAGCACGCTTGTGTTTTTGTGACCCCCCCCAACGGTGTGGGATGGAGCAGGTGGGTGCTGCTCCTGCTGGGAATTTCCTCTCTGGCTGAAACCATCTTGCACCATTCACATCACCAGCTGTGTTTTGCTGGATTCCTACCTAACAGGGCTGGAATATCCCCAGGCAAATCATGGACACTTTTTAAGCTTAGTAGTATTTATTTTATTTCTACAATGTGTACACCACCCTTCATCCACAAGGGGTCTCGGGAGTGCGTACACGACATTAAAAAACCCCAAATCCAGTATAGATATGTACTACAGTAGAACAGTGCTATCAGGGGAGGCTGGTGCGGGAGACCCAAGGGGTGTCACTAGGGGCAGAGCTGGCTTTTGGATTCCCAACGACCAGTAACCCATTCCACAGAAAGCGGAAACTGAGGCACATCAATTTTAAGTTCATAAGTGCAAAGTTTTGGATATGGGGTGGTATAGAAATATAAGAATGAATGAAAAACGCAAGGGGTGGGGAATTCTCATCCACCAAACTTGAGTTAAGCAACTGTGCGAGTTTAGCAACAGGGTGAGGAAGCCAGGGCAGTGAACACTCCCCTCCTTACTCCATACAGTAAGTAACTGAAAATAACTATAATTTCCCCACCTTCTCGTAGTAAACTAAGTTCTCCAGGGAACACCCCACCCCCAAAAAACTTAAGACAGTAGAAAGCCAGCAGTGGGGAAGGGGCTATCCACTGTATTCCACTGAGTGCCACATGTACAACTATCTACCTGCTGGATGGAAGTCATGGGTATGTGCTCGGTGTGATGAACTAGCTCTCAGGACACAAGTGCGTTCCTTTGAGGCCAAGGTTGCTGACCTGGAGAAGCTAAGAGAAGTTGGTGGATGAGACCTTCAAGGACCTATTTGCTGTGTCCCACTCCCAGGGTAACAGCTTCTTTGCTGTCACGGAGAATGCGGGTCTCAGGGATGGAGGGCATCATTCTGAGGAAGAGGGAAATGACCCCTTGGAAGGGACCCATTCCTCAGAAGATGAACAAATATCCCTTTGTGCCGAGGATGTGCCGCTACGGAGAGGGAGGCTTGTGGTAGTGGGAGATTCGATCATTAGACACATAGACAGTTTTTCCTGATGTTCAGCTGGAATCTGGCTTCCTGTCACTTGAGCCCATTATTCCGTGTCCTGCACTCTGGGATGATCGAGAAGAGATCCTGGCCTTCCTCTCTGGGACCTTTCAAGTACTTGAAGAGCGCTATCATATCTCCCCTCAGTCTTCTCAAAGCTAAACCTGCCCAGTTCTTTCAGTCTCTCCTCATAGGACTTTGCTTCCAGTCCCCGGATCATCCTCGTCGTCCTCCTTTGAACCCTCAGCAGCTTATCCTTATCTTTCTTAAAGTGTGATGCCCAGAACTGGACACAGCACTCCAGATGAGGCCTAACCAGTGTTGAGTAGAGGGGAACTAGTATTTTCCAGGATTTGGAAGCTATACTTGCAGTCCAAAATAGCATTTGCCTTTTTTGCAGCCACATCACATTGTTCGGCTCATGTTCTGCATGTAATCTACAACCATTCCAAGGTCCTTCTCGCTTGTAGTGTTGTTGAGCCACGTATCCCTCATCTTGTCACTGTGCATTTGGTTTCTTTTTCCTAGGTACAGAACTTGGCATTTATCCCTATGAAATGTCATTCTGTTGTTTTCTGCCCAGCGCTCCAGTCTGTCAAGATCACGTTGAATTTTGTCTTCCAAAGTATTAGCTATCCCGCCCCATTTTGTGTCATCTGCACATTTGATCAGCATTCCCTGCACCTCCTCCTCCAAGTCATTAATAACAACGTTGAAGAGCACTGGGCCCAGGACTGAGCCCTGCAGTACCCCGCTCACTACCTGTCTCCAGTTTGAGAAGGTCCCATTGATAAGCACCCTTTGAGTCCGATTCTGTAGCCAACTGTGGATCCACCGGATCGTTGTTTCATCTAGCCCACTTTGAGCTAGTTTGCTCATCAGGAGATCATGGGGCACTCTGTCGAAAGCTTTGCTGAAGTCGAGATACGTCTACAGCATTTCCACAGTCCACAAGGGAGGTGACTTGATCAAATGAGATCAGATTCGTCTGGCAGGATTTGTTCTCGACAAATCCCTGTTGGCTTTGAGGAAACACTGCATTGTTTTCAAGGTGCTTCCAGATGGATTGCTTTATCATCTGCTCCAGAATTTTCCCAGGGATTGATGTCAGACTGACTGGTCTGTAGTTCCCAGGTTCCTCCTTTTTACCCTTTTGGAAGATAGGGACCACATTAGCCCTCCTCGAGTCATCAGGCACTTCCCCCGTCCTCCATGATTTCTCAAAAGAGAATAGACAGCAGTTCTGAGAGTTTATCTGTCAGTTCCTTTATTACTCTGGGATGCAGCTCATCTGGCCCTGGAAATTTGAACTAATTATTTATTATATTTCTATACCGCTCCATAGCCAAAGTTCTCTGGGCGGTTTACAAAAGTTAAAACATTAAAATACAATATACAAAGATTAAAAGCCATTTACATAATGAGCTTCCGTCATGCATTAAAAACGTGGTTGTTCAGGCAGGCATTTGGGGTGGGTTAGGGTAGTTTAGAAAACGTTTTTATTGTAGAATTTTATTGTTTTAAACTGTTTTACTATATGCTGTACATCACCCAGAGTGGCTGGGTGACCAGCCAGATGGGCGACTAATAAATTTAATAAAAAAAACATAATAGCACACAGACAATATACACAAACAACAAATACCTAAAAACAACTTTGAACAGTCAGTCATAACTAAAGACACATCCAGGATTGATGATAACTGGGAAGCTCTTCTGATCAAAGCTACAACTTCCTCCATTCACTTCTGTTTGCTGAAGTCAACAGTGCTATGGGATGAGCACAGGAGCATTCCCGTCTTCAGTTCTGTTCACTCAAGCTGCTAGTCCCATATGATATAGTGGGGAGGGAGGGAAGCAGCAGCAGCCTCTGTTTCCACTTTCTTTATTCCTCAAAACCAGCAATGGCTCTGGAGACCAGCTTCAGCTGGATGGGCTTTTTGGGTTGCAGGAAGCCCTTGGTGTCCAGTTCCATGGGGATCAGCGTCCCTCTACAGACTTGGAAAGAAAATTTCTGCAGGAAGTCCACCACAGCCACTTTCATGACCAGGAGAGCAAAGCACATCCCAATGCAGTTCCTGGGACCTGCTCTGAAGGGCAGGAAGATGTATGGGTCGATGCTTTCCTTGTTCTCTTTACTTAACCTCTCGGGCCTGAACTCTTCTGGTTCTGGCCAATATTCCAAGTCACAGTGCAGGACAAAAGCAGGGATCATAGTCACGACTCCCTTTGGGATTGTCAGTCCATTAATCTCCACAGCTTTTTTTGGCAAATCCTTTCAAGCCGTCCTGGAGGGTAGAGCCTGAGGGTTTCATTCACCACCATGTCAAGATATTCCATCTGAAGAACTACATCATAGGTGGGAGAGGCCTGATTGGGAAGTGCCTCATCTACCTCCTCCCGCAGCCTCTGCTGAACATCTGGGTGTGTGGCCAGGCAGTAAGACAGGACGCTGAGGGCACCACTGGTGGTCTCATAACCAGCAAAAACAAAGATAATGGCCTGTGTCAAAATCTCTTTGTCAGTCAGAGCTTTATATGAATTTGGGTCATCAGAGGTGTCACTGGAAATTTGGGAGTCCACCATTAGCTGCAGAAAGTCAACCCGGTTTGTGTGATTATTCTTTTGCCAGTCCTTCTTGATTTTCTTGACAACATCAGTGAAGAAGTTCATGAAGGAGCTAGGCATCAGGGTGAATTTTAGTTTATCCAGCAATGGCACGAGGAGCAGAAAGATGACAAGCAGGAGTAGCACTGAATTTAGGAAGCTGAACTTGAGTAACTTCTTGACGTGCATGGCGAAAGGATCATTGGGGTTGACGCTGTATGTTGAAGTAGTGGTTATCACATCCACACTATAGGCCCCAAAGATGCCTTTCATGTCTATGGGTTCTTCATTTTCCACTTTCTTTTGAATGTTCTTCACCAACATTTCCCCATAATGGTTGATGATTGGCAACATCTTCAATCTCCCACTCATGAAGGCGGGAGACAGAGCAGTGCGAATCCTCTTCCACTGTTCATCCTCAGCTATTGCTATGGATGAGTCCAGCTCTCCATTCAAACCAAAGTTCCTGCGGTTGGTGAAATGGGTGTAGAATTCTTTTATCAGGATGGCTCTGATGAAGGTTGGATCCAGAATAGCCATCACTGGCTGGTGACCATCAAAAATTCCCCAGATTTTGCCATACTTCTGATAATGCCTCTGGTCAAAATCCAGAACCCCTTTCAAGAAAGGTCCCAATGAAAGGCAAAGGCCTTGGTCCAAGAATTCCCAGCTTCTTAAAGAAATTGTATGGCCAGATCCCATAGAACACCAGGAGGACCAAAAAGACAATGATGAGTAACCAGGTTTCTAAGGAAACCCGGAGCGGGGTCCCATCTTGCGCCCTGTGGAGCCACCAGCTAACGTCCCTGTTCCTCGAGTCTGGATGAGAAAGTTTTCTGTTGCTCGGCTCTGCAAAGCGCACTTCTGGATGGCAGCATTTCGTCCTTGGCGGCCACGGGAAGCGGCAGGGAGGAGGCTGTTGTTGACTCTCGTTTCACAGGGGCACCCTCCCGCATGTTGGCAAACTTTTGTCAAGTTTACCAAAATTATTATTTTTATGGTCAGTGAATCAAGTACTTATTTGCTAAGTTATGGAAGGCCTGCATGCAGGGTTAACGTTGTAAAATACCGCACTGATAACTGCTGCACTGCTAATTTGATTGAAGAAAAACAGTATCAAAAGGATGCCCCATTCCCACAAGAAATGTTTCCCACCCAGTTTCCCACCATGAAGTAAAACAAAAAGTCATGGTGCGGGTGGGGAATAAAAGAAGCATTAACAAAGGCAGCTGAAAAGCCGATACAGATGGGGCAGAATATTCCCCCTCTTCTTCCCGCAGAGACGCACCGCTCCCGTCGCCGCAGCCGCACAAGGGCGTTCCCTCGCTCGCGCCCGCCGGAGCCAGCCAGCCTCTCCGTCCGCGGAGGCCACGGGGACGGCAGCCCCGCTCCCGCTCGGCTGCGCAGGGCGCGAGGAAGCCCAGCCCGGCTCGGGACGCTCCGAGCCGGCCCCTCTCGCCCTCGGCTCCCGCGCGCCGCGGCGGAGGGGCCCGTCCCGGCGCTCCGGCATCCCGAGGCGGAAGCACCAGGCAGCGCGCCCCTCTCCCGCCTCGGCGCTCCCGCGCCGCCTCGCGAGCCCGCCTTCCCGCCGCCGGGCCCCGCCGCCGGGCCCCGCCGCTCTCCCGCGTGGCTCCGCTCAGCGGCTGCGGCCTGCGGGCGGAGCCCCTCTTCCGGGAACGCCGCCCAGCTCGGGGGAGCGCCGCGCCGCCCTCCGCGGAAGGGCCCTTGCAGGGCGCCGGCGCCGCGGAGCCCGGCGAGAGCCCGCGCGGCGCGGCGCGGCGCGGCGCGGAAAAGGCTCCGGGGCCCTGCGGCGCCGGGCGGCCCTCGGCCGCGCCCCGCCCGGAGGCGCCCCGCGCGCACAGCCGAGGGGCCGCCCGCGTCCTCAGCGCGGGCCGCGCGGCCTCCAGACCCCGGCGCCAGCCGGGGCGCGCTGAGTCGCCCGCGGCGATGGCGGCGCTGCACCCGCGCGGGACAGAGCGGGGCGCGCGGCGCGCCCCAGGCGAGCGCCGCCGCGCGCGGAAAGGCGGGAAAGGCCGGGCTCCGCCGCGCATGCGCCCGAGGGCCTCCGCCCACCGACTGGCATACTTCCGCCGCGCTTCCTTCGGCCATCACCAGAGGGGGCCTTTGGTGAGTTTTGTTGGTGCTCTGCGACCCCGCCACTTCCGCCACTCTTTTCCCTTTGCGCATGCTCCCTGCGAAGCGGGAAAATGCGTCCGCGACTCACCGCTGCTTCTACGCATGCGCTCGGGCGCTCCGTCCTTACCTGGCTGCCAATGGCGAGAGCGCTCGCTTGCCGCCCTATCAGGGCTTCGGCCTTTTTAAAATTGTTATTATCATTCACCTATGCGTTTGCGCGCAAGGGCACCGTCCTTCGCCGCTGCGCATGCGCAGTGCCTTGCGGTGGCGACCGCCGCCCATGCGCTTGCGCGCGTTCGTCCCCGCCCACTCGATCCGGCGCCTGCGCAGTGTGGCGGCGCTTCCCTCCCGGGCGCCTGTCAGTCAGTCAGTCAGTGAGAGCGAGCGAGGCGAGGCAGGAGGAGGAGGGAGCGGCGGCCCGGCCCGGAGGAGGAGCCGCAGCCGGCTTGATGGGGCCGCAGCACTGACGGGGAAGGAGGGAGGGAGGGAGAGAGAGAGGGCAAGGGGAGCCCCCGCCGCGTCGCCCCCGCCGCGTCGCCCCCGCCGCGTCGCCCCCGCCGCGTCGCCCCCGCCATGGCCGACCCGGCCCCCGCCCGCAGCCTCGACGACATCGACCTCTCTTCCCTCAGGGTGAGCGGGGGCAAAGGTCAGGGTGGGGCGGGGTCACCAGGGTCGAGCGGGGAGGGGAGCCAGCCGTGGGCTGAGGCGCGTGGGCGGCTATCGGGGGGCGCCCCCCGCATCCATCCCAGGAGCCCCCCGCATCCGTGCACTGTGAGGTGGGGAGGCGGCTGAGCTCATTCCACCCGCCCCCGCGCTGAACGTTGCCATCTTGCACGGGGGGTGCTTTCCTGTGCGCCTCCCTTGCGGCCGGCTGGGGGGTGCTTGGAGGGGGGCCTCCCGGCCCTCGATCCTCCTTTTGCTGCAGGGCAAGTGCAGTGCAGTGTCATCCTCCTTCCTTTGCAACCCGCAGCAGGAGCTGGCGGGGGGGCGCCTCGCTTTAGTTGCCGCCTCCTTCCTCGTCCTCCTCCTGCACGCGCACAAGACACACACCCTGCTACGCAGCCCCCCCCGGGACCCCCCCAAGCGCTGCCTTGCCGTTTGCCCTCAATGTAGTCTCCTTTCCTGTTTTTCCCCAGGATTAGCTGGTTGGAGAAGTATTGTTGAAAACCATATTGCCTGCAAAGGGGGTGGGGTGAACAAGCAGAGCGGGAGAGACACATAGGCTGTGTGCCGTGTTCGCTTATCTCATGTGCGTGTGCATACTCTTTCTTTCTGTCTCTGCACAGGGGTGGCGGGGGGAGAAGTGTGTGGTGTGGTAGAAGCCAGATTGCACTAACAGTAGGGGGAGGCACCCCCCCCCCCTTTCAAGGTTTCTTGTGTTGAAAGACTGCTATAGCTCAGTACTGGAATCTCCTTCCTGCTATGGTTTTTTTTTTTTTTTTTTTAGGGCTTATTTAATCCTCAAATTTGTATTGAGCTCACAGACTACTTCAGCTGGATGACTTGGCCAAGGCTGGGTTGTTTTGGGGGTTGTCATGCAGTCTGTTTAATATAACTTGCTCTGTGAACTGTTTTCTTTCAGAACTTTTATCATCTGAGTTCTCTGGGATTCTCTCCTATCTCCTCTCCGGTGCACACATGCACACCTCACTCCTTGACCATAATCCTTTTTCTGGTTACCCTCATTATTAGGGTAGCCATGGGGTTCTCTAGATAATTGCTGCAGTGATCTATTTCAGGTCTTCTTTAAGGTGTGTCTTTTGGGTTCTGAGCCCCTTGGAGGCCCAACAACCTAGTTAAGTCTTCACACTTCCCTCTGCAGGTTTCTTGCCCAGAAACTGGAGCGAGGGAGAGAGAGAGATTGAGAGCTCCTTTAGGGCAGGGATCTGTTTCTCCTCCTCACAAAACTCTCTTTAGTGCTGAGTGTATCAGTTACACTTTATAAATAATAATGACATACTCAACAGTTTCTTTCCCTTGGAATGCTAGCTTCTCTGGCAGTTTTGAAAAACAAAATCCCATGCAAAAGAATCTTAGGTTTCTTGCTCCATGGGGCTGGGTTATGGGCTAAGTGATTATGCTCCTGCTTCCCCTCTAACCTTTGTGACGTATGTGGATTTGGCTAAGGCGGCCATGGAGGGGAGCACTGGTCGGAGGCCTGCTCAAGGGAGCAGTGGGATTCTAGAGTGGTTCCTCTTCCTTACAGTGAAAAGGAAGAGGAGCCTTCCAGTAACACAGTTGGTGATGCAAAGGGACTGGGTTGTTCTGTGGAGATGTGCTGCTGTGGGGTGGCTATGAGGGGGTTGGACTCAGTGGTCTTATAGGCCCCTTCCGTCCCTATAGTTCTATGAGGTGGAGTCTCCACTTGTAGCTGCTGCTTTCTCCAGGCTGTTTTCTTATCAGATTGGTGTGCAGAAAACTGCTTAGTGGCTAGAGTGTTAGACTGAGAGCCGGGAGAGCCAGGTTCTAGTCCCCACTCAGCCATGGAAGCTCACTGGGTGACTTTGGGCCAGTCACAGATTCTCAGCCCAACCTACCTCACAGGGTTTTTGTGAGGATAAAATGGAGAGGAGGATAATGTAAGCCACCTTGGGTTCCTTGCAAGAGGAAAAAAGGCGGGATAAAAATGCAATAAATAAATAAATAGATAGAAAGATAGATAGATAGATAGGCAGGCTGCTGCAGGTTGGGCTGCTTCATCTGTGCTCTGTCAGCAGAATCGGGAGTCAGAGGAGCCCTTCAAAATGCTGCTTGCCTTTGCCTCTCACTCAGGGCAGAGCCTCTTCATATCTATCACACATCACCTCAGGGAGGTGGCGCAGTGCATGTCCTGAGTGCATAGGGACACTTTCCTCCCTCCATTACCTCAGCTGATCTATTTTCCAACTGTGGAAATTCACTCTTTGTGTCTGTCAATAAGGATTCGTCCCAGGGGTGATGTGAAGGGAGTTTTCCTTGAAACCATGATAAAGAAATCTGTTATAGCATCCTAGTGCCAGAATGTACATACTTTCTAGTTTCATGACTGTTCATCGTATGGGAAAGAAAGCAATTTTTCTTCTTGATGAGCAATACTGTTAAACTCTGATACTTGCATACTCCTATACCAACCTATGCTGGTACAATAGCCATAATCTCAATCTATTGTGTGTGTGTCTCCTGTCCTTTTGGTCCAAAGTGATCTGTTGAAACTGGAAACTGAGAGGCAGAAATTTAAAAGCTATTGAAAATTAGTATTCCTCATTTGACCTGCTGCTATCAGACTGTGGAACTCTCATCCACAAGGTCTCAATTGATACTTTGCAATAGAGCAAAACCCTGTGACAAGAGAATTTGATTTCTTTAAATGGGACGTGCTTGTGTGTCTTCACTTTTAACTTTTCAGACCTACCTAAGCCCTTTATTAAGATGCTTATACTGCCTTTTAAGGCCAAGCCCTCACGAGACAGTTTCCGTTGTATAAAACAAAATCACAACGTCTAATAAAAACAAAATTCCCATTGAAACAGTAGGGGGACTCAATAGCAATAACATAACAGCAATAACAACCAATGGCAACAGTAAATTCTGCATAATAGTATTAAGAACAGATAAAATAATTCAGTATCAGTTCAAACAGTAGCACAGCATAATACACTTTCAGGAAAAAGCAACTCAGAAGAAGTTAATCTTTAACACCTGTTTGAAGGCTTGTAATGATGGAGTCAAAGGAGCTCCAAAACATGGCGCCGCTGCCAAAAACATGGTCTCCCTCATTGGGAGGGCTCATGCGCAGGGCCGCTGAAGATGACTGCAAGGCTCAGGCTGGTTGATATAGGTGCAGGCAGTCTTTGAAGTAACGTGGTCTCAAACCATTTAAAGGGCAAGACCAGCACTTTGAATTGGGGCCAAAACCACACTGGCAACCAGTGCAAGTAGTGCCATATTGACATCTCACGCTTTGACTGCCTTATTTATTTATTTATTTATTGCATTTATACCCCGCCTTTCTCCCTCTCGCAAGGAACTCAAGGCGGCTTACATTATCCTCCTCCTCACCATTGTATCCTCACAACAACAACCCTGTGAGGTAGGTTGGGCTGAGAGTCTGTGACTGGCCCAAAGTCACCCAGTGAGCTTCCATGGCCAAGTGGGGACTAGAACCTGGATCTCCCGGCTCCCAGTCCGTCACTCTCACCACTACACTACACTGACTGCCTTGCCCCACCAGCATCTGGGCAGCTGCGTTCTGGGCCAGTTGAAATTTCCTAACCATCTTCAAAGGCAGCCCCACATAGGGCATGTTACCGTAGCCTAGCCTCAATGTCACTAGTGCATGGGTAACAGGCTCCCTCTTAAAAGATGCAAAGTGGACAATAATCTGCTTTGCTTGCAAAATGGGAGAGCTTTTTTGTTGACAAACTAGGTGATTCTCTTTCTCAGAAAAAAAAGTGGCTGGGAAGAGTTAGCCAGCCTCCCAGCAGGTGTTCTAGAATCCCATGAACCATATAGTGAAAAGCAAAGACATTCCACCCAGTTCTCTTCTGCAGGTTGTAGCATTTTTAGGGCTGCTGTTGCTGAACAGAGAAGTCACTGGATAGAGCAGCTTTTCTGTCATCTCTGGCCAGGTGCTTTTTGAAGCTTCTCTAAAAGGGGGTCTAGGGAGACAGGTTGTATAATGAAGGCCCTCCCCAAAGCACCTAGTGGCACTTGGCACTCATCAGAGATGGGAGGTGATCTTCAGAAGAACAGTATGATGGAAGGAGTCAGACTGCAACTGCCGCTGTTCTGGGGATGGTTGCTGCTGATTAAGCATGGCAGCCCCCAAACTGCTGACAGTAATACAGTGTCAGCCATGAATTTCTGGTCATGACTGGCAACCATGTGATGTGGCCTTTTGCTCCCGCCTGAACTGTCTTCAGAAATTGCCCGCCAGCTCTCTGGTTGTCCTCTAGCCCTACGGGGTCTGGGCTATACCTCTGCTTTTTTGGAAGTTCAAATTCTGCAGAGTAATAGCCGAATGATCAAACTGTACACTTACTGTAGACAGTGTCCCACACTTGGGGTTTGATTTCCATCCCAGAGGATGCCCTTAAATGCATCATACGAAAGTGGGTCATGGAACCTGCTGCCTTGGGGTGTGGCCAGGAGCAGCTGGGCAGCAGCCAGCAGAGATGCCATCACAGCAGCAGCAGCCTGAGTGAGCAAAATGTTAATGAGGAAGTTTGCTTTTCATGAGGGAGGGGAAAGCCTCTGCTTTGGAGGCAAAAGTCATCCAGAAAGTGGGGCTGGGGGAGCAGGGCCTGGCCCTGGCCGGCTGCTAATTGCATCTGCCCGCGGGCAGCAGACGGGCTCAGCAGTTTATGCCTTCCTTTGGAATTGGGCGGTGGCGAAGGGATGGTCAGTGCTGTGCCTTCGGAGACACAGTGTGTGAATCTGGTGCAGTGAAGGTTTGGTGATTTAGCGCAGGAAGCTGAGATGCCCTTGTCTGAGCAGGAATTGCAGGGTAGGGGCAGAGAAGGAGTGTGTTTGAAATGAAACTCACAGGAGAACAAAGCTGTGGTGGGTGCCCACCTTGTAGGAGTGACCCGTCAGCTGAAGGTCCCCTCGCCATGCCCTGTGTAGCAGCAAAAGTCCATCTGTTCTCTGGTCAACGTCAAGGGCAGGGAGGGCCCACCTGCCACAAGCATTTCCACTTCTTAAAAAGAGAAGTGCCGGGACCCAGGCCTGCCTGGAAGACTCTTCTTCTAAGCCCAGGTAGTGGGGTCTGCCTGGGCCTTAAGGCATACGCGTTGGATATGACCGCAGGCACCCTCTGGATGCTCCTTCACCCATGCTCCTTCACCGGCTGTGCGTTGGGCCTGGAAGCCAGTGCTGGGGCTACACTCTAGTGAGCTTTGGTGCCGAGCTCCAGATCCAAAAAGGAATCCTTGAATAGAGCTGCTCTTAATCATAGAATAGTAGTAGGGTTGGAAGGGGCCTACAAGGCCATCGAGTCCAACCCCCTGCTCAATGCAGGAATCCAAGTCAGAGCATCCCTGACAAATGGCTGTCCAGCCTCGTCTTGAAGGCCTCCAGTGTGGGAGAGCCCACCACCTCCCCAGGTAATTGGTTCCATTGCCGTATTGCTCTAACAGTCAGGAAGTTTTTCCTGATGTTCAGCCGGAATCTGGCTTCCTGTAACTTGAGCCCATTATTCCGTGTCCTGCACTCTGGGATGATCAAGAAGAGATCCTGGCCTTCTTCTCTGTGACAACCTTTCAAGTACTTGAAGAGTGCTATCATATCTCCCCTCAGTCTTCTCTTCTCAAGGCTAAACATGCCCAGTTCTTTCAGTCTCTCTTCATAGGGCTTTGTTTCCAGTCCCCTGATCATCTTTGTTGCCCTCCTTTGAACCCTCTCCAGCTTCTCTGCATCCTTCTTAAAGTGTGGTGCCCAGAACTGGACACAGTACTCCAGATGAGGCCTAACCAGTGCTGAGTAGAGGGGAACTAGTACTTCCCGGGATTTGGAAGCGATGCTTCTATGAATGCAGCCCAAAATAGCATTTGCCTTTTTTGCAGCCACATCACATTGTTGGCTCATATTCAGCTTGTGATCGACGACAATTCCAAGATCCTTCTCGCTCGTAGTGTGGTTGAGCCACGTATCCCCCATCTTGTAACTGTGCATTTGGTTTCTTTTTCCTAGGTGCAGAACTTGGCATTTGTCCCTATTAAATGCCATTCTGTTGTTTTCTGCCCAGCACTCCAGTCTATCCAGATCACTTTGAATTTTGTTTCTGTCTTCCAAAGTATGAGCTATCCCTCCCAATTTTGTGTCATCTGCAAATTTGATCAGCATTCCCTGCACCTCCTCCTCCAAGTCATTAATAAAAATGTTGAAGAGCACTGGGCCCAGGACTGAGCCCTGCGGTACCCCACTCGTTACCTCTCCCCAGCTTGAGAAGGTCCCATTGATAAGCACTCTTTGAGTCCGATTCTGTAGCCAACTGTGGATCCACCGGATCGTTGTTTCATCTAGCCCACTTCGAGCTAGTTTGCTCATCAAGATATCATGGGGCACCTTGTCAAAAGCTTTGCTGAAGTCGAGGTATATGATGTCTACAGCATTCCCACGGTCTACAAGGGAGGTGACTTGATCAAAAAATGAGATCAGATTTGTCTGGCAGGACTTGTTTTTGACAAATCCATGTTGGCTTCGAGTAATCACGGCATTGTTGTCAAGGTGCTTCCAGATGGATTGCTTTATGATCTGCTCCAGAATTTTCCCAGGGATTGATGTCAGACTGACTGGTCTGTAGTTCCCAGGTTCCTCCTTTTTACCCTTTTTGAAGATAGGGACAACGTTAGCCCTCCTCCAGTCATCTGGCACTTCTCCGGTCCTCCATGATTTCTCAAAGAGAATAGACAGCGGTTCTGAGAGTTCTTCTGCTAGTTCCTTTATGACTCTAGGATGCAGTTCATCTGGCCCTGGAGATTTGAACTCTTCTCTCTCTAGACCAGGCATCCCCCTGGATCTGATGGCTCAGCTGAAGCTGCATGGCCGAGAGAGAAGGCTCCATGCAGAATGGGCCTGGGAGCTAGAGTCCTTCGGAATGCAGAGCATGCAGCAGTTGCAGGTGTGCGCCCCTAATGTTTGCGAGCTGAGGAGTCCCAGGTGGGCTCAAGAGGCAGCAGGCCCCGTGGCTCAGTGGCAGTGCACCTTGCTCTGTAGGCAGAGGGCCTCCGGTTTCAGCAGAGCTAAGAAAGGCCTCTCCCTTGTTCTGGCTGAGACCTTGGAGAGCTGCTGCCAGTCATGGAATCATAGAATAGTAGGGTTGGAAGGAGGAGGAGGCCACGCTGGCCTAGGTAGGGTGAAGCAGCTTCTTGTCTTTTGCCTGGGCTCCCACCATGGCAGTGCAGAAGGGACACCATCCCTGTTCCTCCCCCACACCTGTCCTCTCATTGTCCTACATCTCTTTCTCCCTGCTCAGGCTCAGGCATCCAAACTCTCTTCCTCTCAGGGGGCCTGGGAGCTGGATTTTGCTCACACTCCTTGCCTGACTAGCAGCCTCCCTTGTGGTTGGGAAGAGATTCCTCCCTCAGACCATATCAATTAGAAACTCTGTGTGTAGGGGGGTGGGGGGTGCCCTCCCCTGCAATGTTATGGATTGGCTCACTTGCTCTGTAAGCACCCCTCGCAAGTGCTTGCCTGCTCTCCAGTCATGGCCCAGGCTGGTTCTTGGTCATATCACCTGGTCTGTGTGTGTGTGACAAGGGGCGAGGATCCTTCCTTAGCTTGCCACCTCCCAGTACCAGAGTTGTCTATGGGATCTAATGTTCTAATTCCTGGGGGGGTGGGGGCACGTTCCATTTTCCCTTGGCTGCCCTCTCTCCTTTCCTCCCCTCCCTCTCCTCTTCTTCCTCCCCTGCTGTGCTCCTTCCATGCTGTTATCTGGGATGATGCGCAGGTTTGCAGCAGCAGTGGCATTTGGTTCTGTGTTCCCCTCGCTTGGCCTCCGTGTTTGAAAAGGGATCTCTGTGCTGGCTGTGTTCTCGCCACCAAGCTTGCTCGTTGCTAGGGAGAACTTGTTGACTGCAGCAGGTTGGCCTTGACGGAATTACGATTCCCCCTTCGTGCTGGCATGCGTGAACTCCACTCCCCTTGAGCCCATGGCGCAGTACGTGGATCAAGGCTGGGGCTGGTCAGCCTCTTGGCTTCCCCGGTGTGACTCTCTTGAGTTGCAAAGGGTCATCCACCAAAGACCGTCTCGCAAGCAGGAAGGAAAGCCGGCGCTCCAGTGTCAGCAAATCTGCCAGCAGCCCCTGCTTGTGTTTCGTGCCTGTGCCTCTGTGGTGCTCTCTGCCCAAGAGAGCTGGCTGTCAGAGAATGTAAGGCAGGGGGAATCTCAGTAGGCTTCCCCGCCCCTCTCACACATCCCCACAAGCTGGACCAAAGGTGGCACTCCCGTCGGCCCATTGCATTCTGGGATTGCAAAGCATCTGCCCTTTTCTTGGTCTGGTGTCCCCAAAACAGGTCCCCCATGTTAACACTCATGCTTAGCATGAATGACATGAAGCGGGGGAGAGAGGTAGACAGAGAAGGGGAGGAAGAGGAGCCTTTGGAGATGTGGAGCGTCTCTGAGGTGCTTAGGACTGGGATACAGGAAGGCTCTTGGGAGCCAACTTGCAAATGCCAGCTACTGGGAGCAAGCCAAGCCCCCTCCTAATGCGAGGTGATGTTGAATGGCTGGCAGGGGTTCAGCTGGTGGGTCTCGGGTTGAGTCAGGAAGGGGGCTCCCCCCCAGTGGTATGTGCCCTGGCTTGCTTGCCCAAGCTCTTTTTCTGAAGGCAAACGTGGCGTGCCCCAGTGTGGATGGTCTGGGCCAGCCTGAGGTAAGGGCTGAACACCCTGCCTCCTGATAGGAGGCTAGATTCGTTGAGTCCCTTCCACCTCCTGGGAACATGGCCATGCTGCTGAGCAGCTGGCGGGGCTCCCTTTCCGGGCTTCCGTGGGGTGGAGCTGGCTCTGCCGATGGCTGGCTTGCCCCTTCTCTTGCCGCACAGGGTGGGGCTGCTGTCTTTGCTCAGGGCGGGCCTGCCCCAACCTGCTTTTCTGTCCAGAGGCTCTGGCTCGGTGAGCGTTTGGCAGGCAGGCTGGCTGGCTGATGAGAAAAGGTGCTTCTGGAGCCGGCACCTCCTTCCGCGTTGTAGTCCAGGGTGGGGGGTTGGCGACCCAGTTGCTCCCTTTGCCAGGCTGATGACCACGGAGGCAAGTCCCGGGCCAGACAGAAATGCAGGGACATAATTCCCCTCCCCCATACCTCATGAAAAGGGGAAAGGGAGGCTTCGGGGAGGGTCCTGGGCCTTCTACCATGCTACGTATATTTCCCAGCTGCGGTTCTGCAGACCTGGGCTTCTTGTATCGGCCTGATAATGCCATGGCCTCTTCTAGTTGTTATTTCTGTCTGTAACTGAGGTTGACAAGTAAGTACTGCAGATATTTTCTCCCTGCCCCTAGCAAATTTTAGGTCCCCCCCCCCCAAACAAAAGGGAAGCTCGTTCCTTTCCACCTGCCCCAGCAACCAACTGGGCCTTTGGAATTCCCGTAGAAGTCCCAGGAGGTTCCAGCTGCTGCCCTGGGCCTAAAGGGGTGGCTGCTTTTGTTGCCTCCTGCCAGCTGCTCCCATTCCCCTTTCTTGTTGGCTGGTATGACAGATGGAGTGGAGGAGGTGCGGCTTCTTTCTCCGACCACAGCCGGGCTTGGCCTACTCTTCATTTCTGCACTAGTGCTGCCGCACTTGGGATGAATTTTGTGCTGGGTAGAGCATTCCGCTCTCCTTGTCCCCAACTTTTTAATTTTAAAAGCAAGTTTCTGGTCCTCATGAAATTGTGTGGGTAGCGCCTGGCAATAGTTCAGAAACTAGGCAGGATTGGGCAGGAATCCTGAGAAGTCCATCATGTGAGGGGGAGTATAGCATCATGCACATTTGCCTCCTTATGACCATGGGCCTTGGCTCGCCTTGGCGTGGAATCCTGCTCTCCTGTCATCAGCGTGAGAAGCCCAGGCTGTGGCCACAGGGGCCTCGAGGCCCATCTGGGGGGGGCCTCTAGTTATACTCCCCGAAGCTTGTGGACAGAAGAGCTGGTTCAAGTTGCCACCCTCACCACTCCCCGTCTTCTGTAGGTCCCGGTCTTTGGCTTGGGGTCTGTCTGGAGGGGGCAAGTGCTTGTGGCTAGCCTGCTGGGTGGCCTGGCAACTGCGGCTGGTTTGGCTTTTGAGCCCTGTAAGCTGGCTGCCTTCTGCAGTCTGACCAAGTTGCGAATTCTGTGGTTTGTTCTCAGGGGAAGGGGATGTCTTGTTAAGCGACCTGCCCTCCCTCTGTGGCCAGAAACATCCAGCTGCTCGGTCATTGAGGTCTGGCTTCAAGTGTTTCCCGGGGTTGTCTGTGTGGTGAAGAAATATGGAATGCAAGTGCCTGTCCGGGGAGGGGCCTGGCATCTGGCCACCTCCTGCAGCGGAGGCCGCTGTGCGAGTGTCACACCCCAATGGGAGGGAGGGAGTGCGGCAGTGAAACTCCACCTGCCCATCCCCCTGCGTGCAGGGGATTGATCAGAACAGCAAGGGCCACCCTTGCAGAGGGACCAGCCTGCCGGAAGCATCTGCTGCCCTGCAGAGTAGGGGCAGAGAACTGGACGGAAGCCAAGCAGAGGGCAAAGTCTGGCTCAAACAGCCAAACTTCCTTGCAGGAAGCCTCGCTCCTGGGTGCTGCACAAAGGGAAGCGCCAGGCCTGATCCACACGCAGTGCCCTTCTGTTTGCTGCTCGTCTGCCTGCCTGCTTGCTGCGGGCATTCTGCTTTGGGATGTGAAAAGGGGGAAAGAGAGACAGACACACCCCTGGAGTGGGGAAATGGTGGGAGCCAGAAAAGTCGCCTCTCGTTCATTTTCTGTCCTGCCCTTCATCCTCAGCTGATGGCAAGTTCTTCAGCTAGAGCGCTGCAGAATCCCTTGGCGCAGGGGAGGAGGAAGGTCTTGCATATCCCAGGGTCTGCCCTCCAGATGGCAGTGGTGGTGACCCCAAGCTCCATGATGCTATAGCTGTCAGAAAATGCCCATTTCCCAGCTTCCTAGTCCTTGGTCCTCTGCTGGGATGGAAACTATGCCAGGATCCTTGAGTGCCAGTGTCAAAACAGACGAGCGAATCAGGGCCTGTAAAGGGTTCTGGAGAAAGATTCTGATGCAGAGTTAGACAGTGTGTGTAAGCGAGGTTAGCATGCTGATTTTAAACCTCTTACTGGGCTGGTACCTTGCTCCCCCCGACGCCGCATATTCAGCCTTTTCTAGCTGTCTGCCACTAGTCTGTGCAAAATATGCTGACTTCTGTGGGGACCCAAAATGCAGCAGTCCCTGTGAAATAAATGGAGACCTGGGAAATGTATACCGTTCAGTCCAGGTGTGGAATGGAGGCTCCCCACATGACACATCTGGGGTTCAGCAGAGAGGAGAAGGCAATCAATGACCACTCGACCTGACAGCTCTATGCCCCCTCCAGCATCAGAGGCAGTGAGCCTGTGTACGCCGGTTGCTGAGGAACGTGGCCGGGACGGTGTGGCTGCACTGCTGTCCTGCTTGTGGGTCTCCCGTCAACAGCCAGTTGGCCACTGGTGTGAACAGAATGCTGGAGCAGATGGACCCTTGGCCTAATCCAGCGCGTGGTCTTTGGATGCAGGAACACCAGCTTGGAGCCTCACCCCACCCCTGAGATCTGCTCAAGAGATGCTGGCCTGGGGGAAGTGCTGTTTTTAGACTGGGAGGCGCGGGGGCGGTGAGAAATGGGTGGTAATTTTTGGCAGGGCTGGTCAGTTAGCTGTTTCGAATCCATCCAAACGGGCCTCACTGGAGCAGAGCTTGAAGAATAGAATCATAGAATGGTAGGGTTGGAAGGGGCCTACAAGGCCATCGAGTCCAACCCCCTGCTCAATGCAGGAATCTCAAGTCAGAGCATCCCTGGCAGGTGGCTGTCCAGCCTCGTCTTGAACACCTCCAGTGTGGGAGAGCCCACCACCTCCCCAGGTAATTGGCTTCATTGTCGTATTGCTCTAACAGTCAGGAAATTTTTCCTGGTGTTCAGCCGGAATCTGGCTTCCTGTCATTTGAGCCCATTATTCTGTGTCCTGCACACTGGGATGATCGAGAAGAGATCCTGGCCTTCCTCTCTGTGACAACCTTTCAAGTACTTGAAGAGTGCTATCATATCTCCCCTCAGTCTTCTCTTCTCAAGGCTAAACATGCCCAGTTCTTTCAGTCTCTCTTCACAGGGCTTTGTTTCCAGTCCCCTGATCATCTTTGTTGCCCTCCTCTGAACCCTCTCCAGTTTGTCTGCATCCTTCTTAAAGTGCGTTGCCCAGAACTGGACACAGTAGTCCAGATGAGGCCTAACCAGTACTAAGTAGAGGGGAACTAGTACTTCCCGGGATTTGGAAGCTATGCTTCTATTAATGCAGCCCAAAAGAGCATTGGCCTTTTTTGCAGCCACATCACATTGTTGGCTCATATTCAGCTTGTGATCGACAACCATTCCAAGATCCTTCTCGCTTGTAGTGTTGTTGAGCCATGTATCCCCCATCTTGTAACTGTGCATTTGGTTTCTTTTTCCTAGGTGCAGAACTGGGCATTTATTCCTAATAAACGTCATTCTGTTGTTTTCTGCCCCGCACTCCAGTCTATCCAGAGCACGTTGAATTTTGATTCTGTCTTCCAAAGTATTAGCTATCCCACCCAATTTTGTGTCATCTGCACATTTGATCAGCATTCCCTGCACCTCCTCCTCCAAGTCATTAATAAAAATGTTGAATTGCACTGGACCCAGGACTGAGCCCTGCGGTACCCCACTCGTTACCTCTCCCCAGCTTGAGAAGGTCCCATTGAGAAGCACTCTTTGAGTCCGATTCTGTAGCCAACTTGGGATTGATGTCAGACTGACTGGTCTGTAGTTCCCAGGTTCCTCCTTTTTACCTTTTTTGAAGATAGGGACAACATTAGCCCTCTTCCAGTCAACTGGCACTTCACCTGTCCTCCATGATTTCTCAAAGAGAATAGACAGCGGTTCTGAGAGTTCTTCTGCCAGTTCCTTCATTACTCTAGGATGCAGTTCATCTGGCCCTGGAGATTTGAACTCATTCAAAGTAATGAGGTGTTCCTTGACCATATGGCTTTCAATGTCAAGCTGCAATCCTGCCCCTTCAGCCTGTACTTGGCCTTTGCCAGGGGGGTCATAGACCCTCTTTTGGGAGAAGACTGAGCCAGAGTAGGAATTGAGCACCTCTGACTTTTTGTGGTCATCTGTTATCATTTTACCATCCTTATTTAATAGCTGAACCACCATTTCTTTCCTCTGCCTTTTACTATGCACGTAGCTGAAGAAAGCCTTTTTGTTGCTTTTAGCATCCCTCGCTAACCTCAGCTCGTTCTCAGCTTTAGCCTTCCTGACGCCATCCCTGTAATTCTGTGCTACCTGTCTGTACTCTTCCTTTGTTACTTGGCCTTCTTTCCACTTCCTATATGTGTCCTTTTTTGTTTTCAGGTCATCTCTAAGCTTTTTGTGAAACCACATTGGCTTCTTCTGTTGTCTTCTACCTTTTGTTCTTGTTGGAATTGTTTGTAGTTGTGCCTTGAGAATTTCCTTATTTAGAAGGAACAAATCTCCCAACAAATATCGGGGAAATTGAAGTCCCCCATTACTACTACATCATGCTTCCTTGAAACATTGGCTATTTGCTTTTCAAAAGTTTCATCCTCGTCTTCTCCGTGATTGGGTGGCCAGTAGTAGACTCCGACCACCAGGTTCCTTTTATTCTTTGCTCCATTTATTTTGATCCAGATGCTCTCGATGGGGCTACCAGGCTCATCCTGCTGTATTTCTGTGCAGCGATATGTATTTTTCACATACAGTGCAACCCCACCTCCCCTTCTGTTCCTCCTGTTCTTTTTGAACAAGTTATATCCTTCAAGTGCTGTATTCCAGTCATGAGAGCCATCCCACCAAGTCTCAGTTATACCTATCAAGTCATAATTTCCCTCTTGTATGAAGAGTTCAAGTTCGTTCTGTTTGTTTCCCATACTCTGGGCATTAGTATATAGACATCGAAGACCATGTGCTTCATAGTCTGGCTTTCTTTCCACATGTGTCTGAAGACTATTATTGGGCGCTATTAGAGCTGTTCTATCCATGGTGGTGCATGAGCCTTTGTCCATTGTTACCCCCAACATTACATCTCCCTTCCCCGTAGGATTCAGTTTAAAGCCCTCCTGATGAAGTTCTTCATGCTGTGGCCAAACACATTCTTCCCAGCCTTTGTGAGGTGCAACCCATCCCTAGCCAACAGCCCATCTTCCAGGAAGCATAGCCCGTGGTCCCAGAATCCAAATCTCTCTCGTCGGCACCACCTTCGTAGCCAGTCATTCACCCGGAGTATTTTTCGTTCCCTTTCTATCCCTCTTCTAACTACTGGAAGGATGGATGAGAAAGCTATCTGGGCCCCAAAGTTCTTGAGTTTCCTTCCCAAAGCTTCAAAGTCTGACGTGATTTCTTCGTAGCTCCGCTTGGCGAGGAAGAGGGAGCAAGTCAGCTGGAGCAGCGTCTGATTCAGGAAGGCTGCCATGGAGACTGAGGTAGCCTGAGTCGGATTGGGGTGGGAACTGCCTCTCCCTCTGTGGTGGCTCCTGGTGCAGCATCTTGCTTTCAAGCAGCGCCAAGCCACAGAGGAGCCCCACACGGCACGGTTGTGGTTCACTCACCTACGGTTAGAACACTGTGTGAGAGCTTGACCCACCTGAGCTGAAGGGCCTGGTGCAGACACCGTGGGCTTGCCAGAGGGGACAGGCCCCTCTCCAGGCCTCTCAGCTGAATTACGTCGGGGGCAGGTTCTCTTAAGGTGATCTGCCTACCTTGGCTGCGAGCCTGTCCAATTTTGGAGGGCGGTCCCAGCAGCTTCTGGGAAGAGCCTCCTGAGTAAAAGGAGCAACATTCTGACCCATCCGCAGCCTGGAAGGGCAGCAGGCAAATGGTCTGCGCTGAGGAATCTTCAGGTAGAGAAGGGCAATCACACACTGGGTGGACTCTGGGTGCATCTTGGGCCCAGGGACCCGGAATGCCAAATGGTGATCCTAGAATCCCCCCTTCCCCACATCTTTTCCACCTGTGACAAACGCTGCCCATCGTGAGCAGCCCCTTGCATTTGTTCTCCATTGGAGCAGACCAGGTGGTTATTCCTCCCGGGAGCTGTGGCACCCCTCCTCCTCCAGGATCAGCTCACCCCAGTGTCTGTGTCTGGGAGAGAGTCCTCCAGTAGTGGAGAAAAGCAAGAGGGGATAGGAGGCCAACACCAGCACCCCCCCCCCATGCCAGTAACCCTTAGCTGGCCCCACAAATCCACTTAGGCGGTTTTGCATAACCCAGTTACAAATGGCCAGGTGACCTGTAATTAAAAGGCAGAAGGGGAACCTCAAACCATGACAGTGGGGCAAGGCCAGGGCCCTTTACATCCCCCCCACCTCCCCTCCCTGACGCTATGCACAGGAAATGAGGAGGGGGCCCGAAGGGAGGAAGAGGCGCCTGCAAAGGCACTGGGGCTGAGGCAGAGAAAAGCCAGGAGCTCAGCAGTCTTTATGGGCTCTGTGGTGCACGTTGAGAGGAGCTGGGCTCTGTGGGCAGAAATGCTTTGTGCCTTGGGGGAACACTGTAAGAGCACTGCCGCTGCATATGTGCACCAGTCCATGCAGTGCTCACCGAGTGAGGAGCAATTGCTGTCCTGCCACACAGCTGTCTTGGAAAATGCTCCCGTTTCTGCAGGGCTGAGGCAGTTCCTGGGCGCCAGCATGAAGCAATGGTTCGGTGCCTGTTATTCTCACACACACACACACACACACACACACACACACACCGTTCCCTCCTGGTGCCTGCGTTGGTCTACTGTTTGGGGCTTGCTTGGTTTGTGCTCTGGGGCACATGAGTGTGCCTTCAGGTCTTTTCATAGAGAGTCTTGTTTGCGTGTACGTGGATGGAGTGCCTGCAGGAGGGGGGTTAAATCCAGGCATCTTTGCTCGCTCCATTGTTTGACTGCAGTTTCCAGGTGAGGGGGCTCCTGCCAATGATAAAACATTGCCAGCCTCCACCACTTCCTCCTCTCCCTCCCCCCACGTTTGGTATGGGTAGGGGCTGTGGAGAGCATTGCACAAGTGGGCGGCTGTTGCTGCATGCCAGCCTCCGCTCCCTTTTGCTTTCTGCCTTCCTCGGCAGGTTGACTCACAGCCTCCCCCGATCTTTCTAGGTGTTGAGGAGACAGTCGTTGTGGCCCTCCACCAGTCCCCTGCCCAGAGCAACCCGCTTGACCTGTGACCCTGCGATGGGCCTGGGTGACATTTTCTCTTTTCCAGCAACCCAGCTAGGCTTCTTGGGTTCCTTGGAAGAAGGTGGAGTGGAGTGGCCTTGACCAGGCCCTGGTCATGCTGGCAGCAGGTGGTCTAAGACATGGGCTGGGGATGGGGGGTGAAGGGGGTGCCTCTGGCTTGCTTCCCAAGCCTTGTGACCAACTTTGCTGGGAGACCTGGAATCTGAGCAGGGAAGAGGGCTCTGAGAGCTCTGTCAGAAACGGTCCCTTTGTCCTTCATGGGGTCACATCTAGGAGCCACGCATGGAATTTGGCAGGCTGTGGCAGGGAGGGGGGAGGCCATGAGAGGCACGGTTGCTGAGTGGACTCTGCACTGGAAGTAAGAAGAAAAGTGGAAGGCTTCTGCCCTTGTCATAAAAGGCTGGCAGGGAGGGGACTTGGATACCTGTGTTTCAGAGCAGGGAATGCTGGGAAAGGGGTGGTGGACTGCCAGGGGAACTGACAGCCAGGTCTCTCCTGGGCCTTCAGTGATGGAGGGGGGTTCCCCGGCCTACCCAGACACCTGGGTTCCCCTTTCACACAGTGCCAGTTAATCCCTGTAACTCATTGCCATCATATGTTGCGATGACAGTGAGCATAAATGGCCCTGGGAAAGGATGGACAGGCCAGCTGGTCAGAGCATAACTGGTCAGAGTCAGACCATGCTAACCAAAAGGCTGGCCTCCCTGTTCAGAGATCATCTGCTCTCATGGGAGGCTGGGAGCAAAGGGGGCATCGGTGTGGCCACTAAGAGGAAGCCGCGATGGCATTTGGAGGTGACAGCAAGTCGGTGGGTCTGGCAGACGGGGCGCAAGGCCTCGTGTGGCCTTGCCAGCAATCCCCATCTCCCTTCTGTAACTGTGAAAAGAGAAGAGCTGTGCTGGACCTGTGTCACTGAGGGAAGGCACTAAGTTCATAGAACTGTCATCGAAAACTGTCATTCTGTTGTTTTCTGCCCAGCGCTCCAGTCTATCCAGATCACTTTGAATTTTGTTTCTCTCTTCCAGAAGACAGCTATCTCACCCAATTTTGTGTCATCTGCACATTTGATCAGCATTCCCTGCACCTCCTCCTCCAAGTCATTAATAAAAATGTTGAAGAGCACTGAGCCCAGGACTGAGCCCTGCGGTACCCCACTCCTTACCTCTCCCCAGTTTGAGAAGATCCCATTGATAAGCATTCTTTGAGTCCGATTCTGTAGCCAACTGTGGATCCAGCGGATTGTTGTTTCATCTAGCCCACTTTGAGCTAGTTTGCTCATCCGGACATCATGGGGCACTTTGTCAAAAGCTTTGCTGAAGTTGAGGTATATGATATCTACAGCATTCCCACAGTCCACAGGGATCTAAACATGAGATCAGATTAGGCTGGCAGGATTTGTTCTTGACAAATCTATGTTGGCTTTGAATAATCACTGCATTGTTTTCAAGGTGCTTACAGATGGATCGCTTTATCATCTGCTCCAGAATTTCCCCAGGGATTGATGTCAGACTGACTGGTCTGTAGTTTCCAGGTTCCTCCTTTGTACCCTTTTTGAAGATAGGGACAACGTTAGCCCTCCTCCAGTCTTCTGGCACTTCCCCCGTCCTCCCATGATTTCTCAAAGAGAATAGACAGCAGTTCTGAGAGTTCTTCTGCCAGTTCCTTTATGACTCTAGGATGCAGCTCATCTGGTCCTGGAGAGTTGAACTCATTCAAAGTATTGAGGTGTTCCTTGACCATATGCCTGTCTATCTCAAGCTGCAATCCTGCCCCATCAGTCTGTACTTCGCCTTTTCCAGGGGGGTCATAGACCCTCTTTTGGGAGAAGACAGAGCCAGAGTAGGAATTGAGCACCTCTGACTTTTCGTTGTCATCTGTTATCATTTTGCCATCTTTATTTAATAGCTGAACCACCATTTCTTTCCTCTGTCTTTTACTATGCACATAGCTGAGGAAGCCTTTTTGTTGCTTTTAGCATCCCTTGCTAACCTCAGCTCATTCTCAGCTTTAGCCTTCCTGATGCCATCCCTGCAATTCTGTGCTACCTGCCTGTACTCTTCCTTTGTTACTTGGCCTTCTTTCCACTTCCTATATGTGTCCTTTTTTGTTTTCAGGTCATCTCTAAGCTTTTTGTGAAGCCACATTGGCTTTTTCTGTTGTCTTCCACCGTTTGTTCTTGTTGGAATTGTTTGTAATTGTGCCTTGAGAATTTCCTTTTTTTAAAAGCTCCCACCCATCTTGGACTCCTTTTCTCGTTAGAGTCGCTTGCCATGGGTCCTTACTTATCATTGCTCTGAGTTTATTAAAATCAGCTTTCCTAAAATCCAGGGAACGTGTTTGGCTACACTTGGCTTTTGCTTCCCTTAGAACCAAGAGCTCAAATATAACATGGTTGCTTTCCCCCAGAGTTCCTGTAACTGCTACTTTATCCACTAAGTCATCTCTGTTGTTTAGGATCAAGTCAAGGTTAGCCAATCCTCTAGTTCCTTCCTCTACTTTCTGTAGGAAGTTATCCACCACACAAGTCAGGAATTTCCTGGAGGGGCCATGTTTTGCAGAATTTGTCTCCCAACAAATATCAGGGAAATTGAAGTCCCCCATTACTACTACATCTTGCTTCCTTGAAACATTGGCCATTTGCTTTTCAAAAGTTTCATCCTTGTCTTCTCCTTGATTGGGTGGCCGGTAGTAGACTCTGACCACCAGGTTCCTTTTATTCTTTGCTCCATGTATTTTGATCCAGATGCTCTCGATGGGGCTACCAAGCTCATCCTCCTGTATTTCTTTGCAGGTATGTATTTTTCACATACAGTGCAACCCCACCTCCCTTTCTGTTCCTCCTGTTCTTTTTGAACAAGTTATATCCTTCAAGTGCTGTATTCCAGTCATGAGAGTCATCCCACCAAGTCTCAGTTATACCTATCAAGTCATAATTTCCCTCCTGTATTAAGAGTTCAAGTTCGTTCTGTTTGTTTCCCATACTCTGGGCATTAGTATATAGACATGGAAGACCATGTGCTTCATAGTCCGGCTTTCTTCCTACATGTTTGTGAAGGCTGTTATTGGGTGCTATTAGAGCTGTTCTCTCCGTGGCGGTGCATGAGCCTTCGTCCATTGTTACCCCCAACTTTACATCTCCTTCCCCTGTAGGATTCAGTTTAAAGCCCTCCTGATGAAGTTCTTCATGCTGTGGCCAAACACATTCTTCCCAGCCTTTGTGAGGTGCAACCCGTCCCTTGCCAACAGCCCATCTTCCAGGAAGTGTAACCCCTGGTCCCAGAATCCAAATCTCTTGTGCCGCACCACCTTCGTAGCCAGTCATTCACCCAGAGTATTTTTCATTCCCTTTCTATCCCTCTTCTGACTGCTGGAAGGATGGATGAGAAAACTATCTGGGCCCCAAAGTTCTTGAGTTTCCTTCCCAAATCTTCAAAGTCTGACGTGATTTCTCTGTAGCTCCACTTGGCGGTATCATTTGTTCCCACATGGATGAGAAGGGACACCTGTCAGCGGGCTTTATGAGTGCAGGCAACTTTTCAGTCACGTCTCTAATCCATCCTCCCGGGAGACAGCATACCTCACGAGTCCACAGGTCTTTGCAACATACTTGGTTCTCGATCCCACGCAGCAAGGAGTCTCCCACTACTACTACTCACAGATTCCTCCTGGAACTGGAGGAGGCTGCCTGGGTGTCCCATTGCACATGGCAGTGGCTGGCCAGCTGGCCAGGCCTGCTCCTGCTCTGGGCTCCTCAGGCCATTTTGGCTTTGGGAAACTTAAATGTTTCCTCTGCTGAGCCTTTCTAGCTCTCCGCTTTGCAGAAGGCCACAGATCTCTCTCACGTGTTAATGGTGGTCAGGCCATTGTGGGTTAACAGAACCCCTGGGGGCCCATGAGGCCTCTGGCATCTCGCTGTCCCTGCCTCTCCCCCCTCCCCCTTTTCTGTTGCTGCTGCTCTTGGTGCCGCAGCGTGTCTCCAAGGTGCTACAAGGAAACTCCTTCAGCTGAGCTAGTGGGGTGGCCTCTCTGGGCCCAGGGCCAACAGCCAGCTTCAGATGCACATCTCTTCGGGTGTCTTGGGCAAGGTCTGTCATGGATCCAGGGCAGATCTGGCTCTGGCCCACGGAGGCCGAAGCAGCTCTCGCTACGAAGCACACGCTCCTCTTTTCGCCCTAATGAGAAGCTATTAATACTGGTCTCCAAGGATGTGGCCCACTGGTGGAGCGTAGCAGCCAGTGGTCCTGCCACCTCCTTACCCTAGATGAGAGGCAGAGCTCCACAGCAGCTGAGGGAGGGCAGGGCAGCCCTGCTGAGGAGACACCACAGGCAGGGTTAGGGTTGCAGGGCTGTTCGAGGGCCAGAGGGTATCCCTGGAAAAGGAAGGGGAACATGCAGAGGCCCGTGGCTCCTTTCTGCGCAAGGCAGAAGGACGGCCTCTTCCGCAGAGGTGGTCTGCTTCTTCATGGCACGTTCATGCGTTGTTTTTATCGTGTTTGCCACCTTGAGAGGGCTTTGCCCTTAAAGGCGGTGTAAACAATCATTCCAGTAAAGGGGGACGGAGTATCACCCTTGCCCAGGCGCCACAGGTTTTGCCGGCCTTGGTAGCCAAGATTGCTCTCTGCCTATCAGTACAATCTGACATGTTTTGCCTGGAAGTCAGTCCAGGTGGGTCCAGCGGGGCTGGCTCCCAGGGAACTGTGCCTCACATTGCATCCGTAGCCTCTGACCTTGTGCTGCCCCTCCACTGCAGGAGGTTGGGTACAATCCACTTTGAGCACTGGGGTCCCTTCCGACTCAGTGGTGCTTTACCCCCTCTCCAGCTCCAGGGCTTGGAGGATGGGAAAGGTGATCAGGGAACCCTCGCTTTGCACGAGCCAGCTGAGGTCCTCCCAGGAGCTCCTTGACTGTCGGTCGCTAGAAAAGCCAATCCCCCCACTTTCCCCTGGTTGCACCGAACCCTCGGAAGTTCGGTGTGGCTGGGGACTATCCCTGCACCAAAGCAGAGAGGAAGGCTGGGTCTCCTCTTGTCACCCTGACCAGAGGGCAACAAAGCACTCCGCCCAGCCAGCGCGAATGTGAGCCCCTGGCTGTCACCCCCTGCTGGCTCCCCTGCCTGAAGCTGTTGTGCCAGTGGCCAGCGCTTCTCCTCTTCCTCCCCTGGGCCCCTCATCCATGACCCCTTCCCTCACCCCGAGATCTGAGGAGTGCCAGCATTGGCATGCCTCTGAGCTTGGAAATGCTGTTCTGCTGGAGAAAAACATCTCCGCCTCCCCTTTTTAGGACATTCTTATTGACAGTGCTCTCCATGCCCATGGCACCTTACAGACCTTAGTGACAAAACCCAGACAGGGTCCTGCCCTCAAGGAACCTCCAGTTGCCGCTCCTCCTTGGTGTGCCTCCTGTTTTGCCAGATGGTTTTTCTGGATCACAGAGGTGGGTCGATGCCGAAATGTTTCCCCTGCTACAGTGCTCTTTCTCTGTCACCAACCTGGCCAGCTTTCTACACATGTGTGCCATTGCGCCAGCTGCATTTGACAAGGCCTCTGATGCTACTGCTCCGGGGCATGTGGGGGAAGCAGCAAGATGTGTGTGTAGGGGCTGGCAGGCGGGCTGCCTCTGCAGCAACAAGTTTTCTTCCAGTGCAGAGCAATAAGTGGACTTTGGGGCCCAAGCAGCCCTTGAGCACACTGGAGTTCTCCTGTGCATCTCTCCTTGTGTCCCACAGACCAGGGAAGTTGGAGACCTCTAGGTTTGCAAATGGGGACTTGAACGTGTAATGCTCCTGTGGAGTATTGAGGATGTTTGCAGAGGCATTCTAGCTCCCCAGCATGTCTCCTGTTTCCTCTGCTGACCTCCCGCCTGACAATTTGCCCATCAGATATGCTGTGAATCTGCACCTTGGGTTTCATAGCTCAGCCTCTGAACATGTGCAGGCTGACTTTCTGTCACTCCTGAGAGGCCTCTGCCTACGCTCACGCGCATGTCAGGGCAGCCAGCACACAGCCGGCAAGTTAAGTTAAATATGTGCAAATATTCATTGTTACTTATTCCAAATCAGACATTTTTTGATGCAGAACCAAGTTCTCCTTTTTCCAAGGCATGGGAAGACCCTTCTCAGAAGGATAGGAGAGGGAGGGGCCGGGGGCACTGCTGCTATCTAGCATAGAGTTGCAGTGGAGGCGGGACTTCTGCCTGTGCTCAGCCAATAGGGATAGGGTTTATTGGTAAATCCAATGATCCCCTACTGATTCTGTGCCTGACACTGCCCACAATTTCAGGTGCTGGTGCTGGACAGAGGCCTGTCATCCTGTACTAATTCATCATCATGAGCAGCAACAGAATCTTCTCATGTTTAGAAGGCAGGAGGGTGCTGTTGCGCTTGTGTCCTGCTTATGGGCTTCCCATAGGGAAGCTGATTGGCCACTGTGTGAACAGAATGCTGGACTAGATGGACCCTTGGTCTGATCCAGCATCAGGGACCTTCTTATGTTGTCAAGACGCTCAGTCCCACCTGCCTCTCTCTCCTCTGCAGGATCCCGCTGGCATATTTGAACTGGTGGAGGTGGTTGGCAATGGGACGTACGGGCAGGTGTACAAGGTGAGTGCGGGGCTCTGGGGCCTAGCTGCTGGGCTGCCGCTCCCCAGCAACCGGGATTTGTGGTGGGAGGTGGTGTTTAGGTCTCATGGCCAAGAAACAGCCATTGATACGTCTGTTGTGTTTATTTGATTTCTGGCCCACCCTTCAAGAGGTTCCTAGGGCAGCAAACATTTTCCCAAGGCCTTCCAATAAAATAAATTAAAACACCAGAATAGGAAAGAGCAGCACAGAAGCAGCCGCCAGCAGAATTAAAACAGACACCAAGCACTCCCAGAGCAACATGCAGAGGAAATACAAAGGCCTTTGCTGGATGCTGAAAGGACTTCAAGGTGAGCCTCCGGCAAGGCTCCCTGGAAAGGGCATTCCCCTGCTGGGAGGCCACCACCCAAAGTTGCAGAAGTTGGTGCCACAAAATGTGGTGATGGCGACAGGAGAAGGCAAATTCATGTTGGTGGCAGGAAAGAGGTCTGCCTACAGCAGCCTTCCCCAACCCAGCATCCTCCAGGTGTGATGGGCTAGAACTCTTGTCATCCCCCAGGCAGCCACACTGGCTGGGGGATAATGGGAGTTGTAGTCAAACCCATCTGGAGGACGCCAGTTTGGGGAAGGCTGGTCTACAGCTATTAGCTGGCCATAATAGCTAAAGGGGTCCTCCATGTTCAGAGGCCATGCACCTCAGGATGGCCGGGGGTGGGGGAGCAGTGAGGGAGAGGCAGCTACCTTGTGGGCTTTCCGGAGGCATTTGGTTCCACTGCTGTGGGAAGGAAGCGGGTGGCTGGACTAGTGGGACCTTTTGTACAGTGCTGCTTCAGGGCTCTTCTGATGATGTTGGCCTGAATAGGGAAGGATTCAGTCTTTACCACAAACACCTGGCAACTGAAAGCACTGCTATGCTAGGAGATCTGCCTTTTTGCCCCTCCTGTGTTACTGTGTGTGTGTGTGAGTGAGTGAGGGGTTGTCCCTGTTTTGAGGGTTTTCTTGGGGGAGCAATTTTGGAAGAGAAGTCCTGCATCAGCAGAGAGGTAGAAGGTTGTGGAATTCTTCTGTGATCTGGCTTAGCTTCTCCCAGCGGTGCTGGGGAGGCCTGGCTCGTGTGCATCCTCTTCTCCACCTCTGGTGAAAGTGGTGCCCCAGGGGTCAGAGCCTCCCCGTTACCCAAGCCTCAGCCAAGATAGGAGAGCTCCAGCATGGCTTGTGTGGCCCAATCATGCCCGTGGTCTGGCATTCTTTTCTGTGCTCCTTGGGCCTCCTGTCCACTGCTCATCTTTCCAGTTCTGCGGCTGCAATGACTCCTTATCCTTCATGTGCCTGCAGCCCTGTGGGCCATTTGCACAGATGGCCACGGATGAGCTGCCTTTCCTCTCTGCTTCCTTGCCTGTTGCTCAGCCCAGGGGCTGCTCCATCCTTCATCACGCTTGAGAGGCCCAGCAAAACCACTGGACACTGTAGCAAACTCCTCCCCGCCAAGCCCATCTTGCGGGCAGTACCTTAGGCCTGAGTCCCCCAGAGCAGAAAATGTAACAGGCCATGTTCCAGCCATGCAAAGACACAAAAGAAAAGCTCACTAAATGCTGTTTTGCATGTAAATCATGCAAATGAAGCAAGATTTGCATATTTTACATATTTAATTGCTGCTGTAGCAAGCCGGCAGGAGAGACAGTATCACCCCATCGCTGGAAAGACCTGCTTAGCACGTGCACCAGCTTCTGGGATCCTGTGACCATGAGGGCTAGAAGCTTTCTTGTTTTAAAAGGGGGGGGGGATGAGACACGCACAGGATAGCTGCAGAAGCCTGGGATCCCCAGAGCCCTACATTTCTTAGGGGCTGTTTGTCTTGCCTGATTGGTGATGGCCCCTGCCATGTGCCAACTAGAAAATTCCTCCTCCCCCTCCTTGGAAGCAGAGAGTTCTTGTCGCTGAGGAGAGACAGCAGTGGGAGCTGTGGAAGAGCCATGCAGGCAGTGCAGTGCTTTTGCGCTGGAAGAACCCCGTCCTCTCCTGCAAGGAGCAGCAGAAAGGTGGCCAGCCATGTTCTTCCCTGCACTGCGGTGCCTGGGATCCACCCACGGAAGCTCACTTTGCAGACTGGGAAGAATCTGAAAGGGCCCCTTGGCTGAGATGCACGCACGCACACGCTCCATCAGGCAGAAGCATTCTTCCTCTCCTCCTCCTCCCACCCACTCTGCCACATGTGAGCAGCCCTGGCCATCCAGGCCTGACTGTGCCTTGGCCAGAGAGCAGGTGCTGAGCAGCAGGGAGGGGCTCATGGGGCAAATGGGAGTGGGCTCAGTGTATGCCCCAGCTGTGGGCTGCTAAGGTTTGGAGGTGCCAAGACCCAGGTTTGCTTACAAGGAGACTTCATTGAGTACTTACAGCACACAGGCGCACACAATGGTTGGATCAGACAGCTTCTCTGAACACAGAGCCATGGGCTAAAATGGGTTTTATACCATACATGTCAGCAGTGAGGCACCATGACAGAAGCAAGCGCTAATTAGCGTTCCGCAGCATCTTTCCCAGCATAGACTAATGGTGCTTGTTCAGAAGGAAAACAATCAGAACTTTCCCAGCACAGCCACCTGTAACTTGGCATAAACATAGCCTCACTTCTCAGGCACATCCTAGCCCTTGATAAGATACTAGCCTTCGTTAGCATGGAATGTGCTGAGGCTGCGCTATTGACCTTTGACTCATCTCACATGCTCAGAGTAGGGATGGCAGAGAATTCTGCCACAGACCCAAATGAGGCCAGATTCTTTTGAATCCAGCCTCTGGAATCCATGGCGGATCACTTACCTCCGCCTCATAGAATCATAGAATAGTATGGTTGGAAGGGGCCTACAAGGCCATCGAGTCCAACCCCCTGCTCAATGCAGGAATCCAAGTCAGAGCATCCCTGACAAATGGCTGTCCAGCCTCGTCTTGAACGCCTCCAGTGTGGGAGAGCCCACCACCTCCCCAGGTCATTGGTTCCATTGTTGTATTGCTCTTACAGTCAGGAAGTTTTTCCTGATGTTCAGCCGGAATCTGGCTTCCTGTCACTTGAGCCCGTGATTCCGTGTCCTGCACTCTGGGATGATCAAGAAGAGATCCTGGCCTTCTTCTCTGTGATAACCTTTCATAGAATCATAGAATAGTAGGGTTGGAAGGGGCCTACAAGGCCATCGAGTCCAACCCCCTGCTCAATGCAGGAATCCAAGTCAGAGCATCCCTGACAAATGGCTGTCCAGCCTCGTCTTGAACGCCTCCAGTGTGGGAGAGCCCACCACCTCCCCAGGTAATTGGTTCCATTGTCGTATTGCTCTTACAGTCAGGAAGTTTTTCCTGATGTTCAGCCGGAATCTGGCTTCCTGTCACTTGAACCCATTATCCCGTGTCCTGCACTCTGGGATGATCAAGAAGAGATCCTGGCCTTCTCCGTGACAACCTTTCAAGTACTTGAAGAGTGCTATCATATCTTCCCTCAGTCTTCTCTTCTCAAGGCTAAACATGCCCAGTTCTTTCAGTCTCTCTTCATAGGGCTTTGTTTCCAGTCCCCTGATCATCTTTGTTGCCCTCCTCTGAACCTTCTCCAGTTTGTCTGCATCCTTCTTAAAGTGTGGTGTCCAGAACTGGACACAGTACTCCAGATGAGGCCTAACCAGTGCTGAATAGAGGGGAACTAGTACTTCCCGGGATTTGGAAGCGATGCTTCTATGAATGCAGCCCAAAAGAGCGTTTGCCTTTTCGCAGCCACATCACATTGTTGGCTCATATTCAGCTTGTGATCGACAACAATTCCAAGATCCTTCTCGCTTGTAGTGTGGTTGAGCCACGTATCCCCCATCTTGTAACTGTGCCTTTGGTTTCTTTTTCCTAGGTGCAGAACTTGGCATTTGTCCCTATTAAATGTCATTCTGTTGTTTTCTGCCCAGCGCTCCAGTCTATCCAGATCACTTTGAATTTTGTTTCTGTCTTCCAAAGTATTAGCTATCCCGCCCAATTTTGTGTCGTCTGCAAATTTGATCAGCATTCCCTGCACCTCCTCCTCCAAGAGCACTGGGCCCAGGACTGAGCCCTGCGGTACCCCACTCGTTACCTCTCCCCAGTTTGAGAAGGTCCCATTGAGAAGCACTCTTTGAGTCCGATTCTGTAGAGTTCCTGTAACTGCTACTTTATCCACTAAGTCAGTTCTGTTGGTTAGGATCAAGTCAAGGATAGCCGATCCTCTAGTTCCTTCCTCTACTTTCTGTAGGAGGTAGTTATCCACCACACAAGTCAGGAATTTCCTGGAGGGGCCATGTTTTGCAGAATTTGTTGTTGTTCAGTCGTTCAGTCGTGTCCGACTCTTCGTGACCCCATGGACCATAGCACGCCAGGCCTTCCTGTCCTCTGCTCTCTCCAGCTGCAGTTAGGTTAAACTAACCGCTTTACAGCCGCAAGTGGAGTCCACTACGCCATTTGTGCCTGTATTCCTCAGAGTGATATGGTAATGGTGGTTGCCATTACCATATTGGAAGCGGTATGGAGCTGGCATGCGGCTCCACAGAATCGGAGCGGAGCCTCTCCGGAGGATTCCAGGGGGGAGGAAGGGATCGCCTCCCCGCCCCCCAGCGGACAATGCCGTAGATCGGTAAGCAATCCATCCCTAGCTCAGAGGCCCACTAGCAAGGGAATTGCACTAATTATGAGCCTAAGCAAAGCATTATGGATCTCTAGGCCCCTCTAAAACTACAGGTGACTTGGTTACACTCCTGGGGCCATTACACTCAGCCCTGGCTCCTGTGTCCGTGCCCAGGCCCAGACAGTAGTGAGAGTGCTTTGGGGTGCATGCAGAGTGCGGGGCCAAGTGAGGAAGGGCCAAGAGGCTCCCCAGGGCAGCCACCTCCCCCACCAGCCCTCCTCTGAGCAGAGCAGCCGGCCCTCTCCCTGCAGCAGCAGCAGCAGCTGCTGCTCTGTGTGGGTTCCTATGGAAACTAACACGGTGTGTTTTTTCTCTCCGCAACCCCCCCCCCCCCCCGTTTCTGGGATTCAGTCCTCTTTTTGTATAAACACCCCAGTCCTCTGTGTAAAAATAACTTGCGCTCAGCTCCCAGCTGGGCAGAGGGGAAGATCAAACTGCTGCTCATCCAGCCCAGCGGCCCCCCCCATCCCCGCCACACACACTAATGCCAGAAGATCTTGTCAAGACAGAGGGCAGCTGGTGTGCAAGCCATGGGGGAGCCTCCCCCCCTTCACCACCTTGACTTGCCTTTCCCTTTGAGCAAGGCACCTGACACCTAGGAGATGTGTCTAGCTGTGATCCTGGTGCGGATCCGCCTTCGGCAGACCTGTTTCAGGGTGGGGGGTGTTCAGGCAGAATCTCTGGAGGCAAACAGGCCAGATATTCTGGAGAGAGGTCACCTGTCCCCATCCTCAAAGCAGATTGCAGAGAGATCGGCCACAACAATGTCTTTAAGCAGGGATGACAGAAGACACTTGAGGCCTCCTCCCCCCCCCCCCCCCGTTTTGAAACTGGGACACCTAGAAATTCCTGCACTAAAAATTGGTTAGACCAGGCTGGCCAATTTGCAGACTTTGGCAGTCACTAACTGCATTTTATTTTCCCCCTTCCTCCCATAGGGTTGTGCCCCACCCTGATTTGGGTTGGGGGGAGCTGCCCCTTCCACATCCCCCGTCCCATGAGTTGGGATGAGGATTCTCTTCCAAACGATCCTCTTGTATGGTTTCCCTTTCAGTATGCTACATCCTTTGCTCCCTTTCCTGACTGTCCAGCTCTTAGAGTCCCGCCACTGCCCATGCTGGCTTGGCATGATGGGAGTTGTAGTCCAACACATCTGAAGGGTGCTGTGTTGGCCTCGAGGAGGGGTCCTCCTCCTTCACCACGTTGGGGTTGGTATGTTTTTGGACTAGTCACCCCCACCCCACCCCTAGAGTAAAGGTGTGCAGAGTCAGCTGGCCAGAGGGCCTTGCTTGGTCCCATCACGTTTATAAATGGGCAGGAGGGAGTGGGAGAGAAGCTGCCACCTCTCTGCCCGTTCGCACCTGGCTTTGGAACGTGGGTGGGCAGAACAGAAGCTCAAGAATGGCAAGCAGATAATTTTTCAAAAATAAGGAAAGGGTGCAGCCATTGGACCATCTCAGTGTGTGAGCTGCAGCCCTTTTGTGGAAATGGGGGGGGGGTGAATAGGCCAGTAGGGACTGTTTGGAAATCCCCTCCTCCTTAGCGCGCATGTGCATGCGCGCACACACACACACACCCTGGCTTCCATGCCCAGGAGGCACTGAGCAAGAGAGGTGTACCAGATTGTTCTGTTCACACAGCAGTAGAGGGAGGGAAGGAGGGGGACCTTTTTCAGTGCAAGTACCACTTGAAAGGAAGAGAGAGGTGGTTGCCAGGCGACAGCTGCCCACGCCAGGCTGCGTGGCATCATAGACAATGCCAGCGCATGGCTGAGGGCATGGGGGGGGGCTCTGCAGAAATGCCTTGCAGCTCTCTGTCCTTCCCCCACCACCCTTTCCCTTCCCCCAGTGGAGATGGGCACAACAGAGGGACTGGATGGTTCCCCCAGGATGCTGGGAAATGGGAGGAGGCCTTTGGGGGGCGGCGAGGAGAGACTAAAGGTCCTAGGAGGGCAGCAGGCTCAGGAGAAGGTTCTGGGAGGGCCGGAGCACTAAAGGTGAGGCCCAAAGCAAAGGGCTCCAGTGCCTGTGAAGTGTGGGATGGGGCCCAGGGCTCAGTGATCCTGCTGCCCAGCCAGTGAGAGGCCAGCCTTTTCCTCCCACTCTCTGGACACCTAGCCGTGGGCGGCAGGGGTGGGCTGTGTGATCTGGGCTGACCAATATGTCTTCCGGTGTTGTGGCTCTGATTTGCCACCAAAGTCGTAGGTTGGTGCTGGGAGTCATGGGGTTCAGTGCGCGCACACACACACGCGAGAGCAGCGCACACCTGGGGGCTGGCTGTGTTGTTCTCCATAGAGGACTGAGGCCAGACACGAGCACAGGCTCCATCCCACGGGAACAAGGAAGCGGAGGCCCCCAAACCCTGCCACACCAACCCCTCGAGCAGCTCTGCTTCTGTGCTCCAGGGAGACCCCCGCCTCTCTCTCTTTTGCTCTCTATCTCTCCAGGAGAAGAGGGCACCGCTGCCTTGTGAGGGGGAGGAAAAACCTAGCCCAAGGCAAGGTGTTTACTAGGAAATTAAGTATTGCAGTCATATCCTGTCCTCCCCCCTCCATGAAGCTTTAGGCAAGGTGCACGGCTCTCCCCCCGCCACCACACACATTTTGTCCTCACAACTCATAGAGACAGGGTGGTGTAGTGGTTAGAGTATTGGGCTAGAATCAGGGAGGCTTGAATTCCAATCCCCCACTCACCCACAAAGCACCCAGGGAGACCTTGGGCCAGTCACTGTCTTTCAGCCTGACCTATCTCACAGGGTTGTTGTGGGGATAAATGTTGGGGCAGGGGGAATGAGAGAACCATGTATGTTGAGCTCCTTGGAGGGAAGGTGGGCTCTAAATGCGGCAAATGAATAAATTCTCATGGCTGGTCCAAATTTGGCAGGGAGCTTTTATTTGCTATGTTTTTAGCCCACCTTTTTTCCTCTTGCAAGGAACCCAAGGTGCCTCACATAGTCCTCCTCGTCCTTCCCTCCACATTATCCTCGCAACAACCCTGTCGGGCCGATTAGGCTGAGAGTCAGTGGCTGGCCGACGTCACCCAGGGAGCCTCATGGCCGAGTGGGGACTAGAATCCGAGTCTCCCGAGTCCCAGCCCAGCACTCTGACGCCACTGCACCACGCCAGCTCTGTGGCTGAGCCTGGCCCGGCCTTCGTGGCTCCTCTGGCTGCTCTGTCACGGCGGGGTGCCACAGCAAGGCGGGGCGCATCTGCTTGTCAGTTTGGCCCCTTGGTCATCGAGGCTGGTGCCCCTGCAGGGCTGCCAGGCAAGGGAGGGGAATGGCCCTCCGGATGTTTTGTTCCTCAATGCGTAGTGCAGGCTTCCTCCGCTTCGTGAAACGCCTCTGCCCTTGGGCTGGTCCGTGATCCACGGGCGCTTTCGGAAGGGAGACCGACTCGCTTCCCTGGCTGGAGAGCGTGCCTCGGATCGTGCCGTTTCCCAGTTAGCGCCCTCCTTGAGGCCATTGGCTCCTGGCTGTGCACTAGTGTAGGTGACCAAGGGGAGGCAAGCTGGAATCCAGGGTGTCTGCTGGGGAGAGACCTAAAGGGAGTGGGTTGGAGGCCGCACAGGGCTCATGGGAGGCGGAAGGAGGCGCTCCCGCCAGCGAGCCTTTTGTTTTCATGGGCAAGGCGGCTGGCCCTCTGGGCAAAGCCCTGGCAGAGCAGCGGGAGGCCGGCCCTGGGCGGAGGAGGTGCCCGCATCGGTGGAACCGGCCTGTGGCTCCCTCTGCTGGGCTTGCAGGGCAAGCACCTCAGAGTGGGCCGGCCGCCTGTTGATTCGGCACCATCAGCGCACACGCTGCCACATGCAGCTATCGTCCAGACCAAGCAGGTCTCTGCCCACTAGGAGCGTACAGCCTAAGTCAGACAGGGAGGAAGAAGCAGACAAAGGAACGGGGAGGAATCACATCTGGCGAATGCAGTTACATGTGCTTTAAAGCCTGGCTGTGTTGAGGACTGTAAGGATTTCACACCAGTTGAGGGGGAAGGCGAGTGGGGCGGGGTGCTGTTGCGCTAAGGTCCTCCTTGTGGATTCCCCACAGGCAGCTGGCTGACCGCTGTGTGAACAGAATGCCGGACAAGATAAAAGGAAGGCGTTATTAAACTATGGAATTTGCTGCCACAGGATGTAGTGATGGACAGCCATTTGGATGGCCTTAAAAGGCGGTCGGACACATTCCTGGAGGAGCAGGCTATCGATGGCTATTAGTCCTGATGGCTATGTGCTACTTCCCATAGCAGAGGCAGTAAGCCTATGTGCACCAGTTGCTGGGGAATGGGCAGGAGGGTGCTGTTGCGCTCGTGTCCTGCTTGTGTGAACAGCTGGTTGGCCACTGTGTGAATGGAATGCTGGACTAGATGGACCCTTGGTCTGATCCAGCAAGGTCTTATGACCTTGGGTCCGACTCTCAGGCTGGCCATGCCAGGACTTGGCCTTGCTGGGATGGGCACAAGCCCCTGTGTAGCTTGTCTGCTGCCCACAGGTCCAACCCCACCCCCCATCAGAAGGTGATGCTATGAGCTCCAAACACCAGGTGCCAGCTTTGGGGAGACAGAGGGCTGCTCTCCAGGCCCTGGTGTTAGAAGCAGGCATCAACAATCAAAAGGTGATGGGAGTGCTGAGGTCCGGCTAGTCTGACAGAGTGGAGTGTCCTGTCAAGCAACGGAGCAGGGAGGCTGGAATGGGAATGAGGGACTCTGATGGCTAGCTCCCTGGCCTTGCTGAGGCATCATGCTACTCAGCCCTCCGTAACGCAAACTGAGCAAGATGTCCACACCAGGTGGGCCGCTGCAGCGAATGGATCTAGTCAGTGGTGTGCGTTTTCCACCTCTCCCGTAGAGCAAGATTCTGGTGGGCCTCCTCTGAGCAATACTGGGGAGTTCCCAGAGGGGGCGGCATGTGTGATGTGCGCCAGGCTGAGGTCTAGCAAAGGTCAACCCACAGCACCAAGGAGGCAGAGTGGAGTGGGAGGAGCAGATGACAGAAGGGGGCGGGCCAGGCTGATGTGGCTGCCTTCTCTTTCTCCCCCATCCACCCAGGGCCGCCATGTCAAGACCGGCCAGCTGGCTGCCATCAAAGTCATGGATGTGACCGAGGTATGGGGCACAGTGATGCTTGGGGATGCATAAGTGGCCTTGGCACCTGCTTCTTCGGGCTTGGGACCCCTGGCTAGGGTCAGGCTGGGAAGGGATGCCACGGCAAGGCCCTGGCCACACAGCACCGAAGCCCTGAGAAGGTCCGTGTGGTGGAAGCGGAGGCGGCTGGTGCAGCCTCCCTGCCATACCTGGCTCTGAAACCAGGTTGCCCCACCCCGTGTGCGCCCCAGCAGCCCCAGGGAAGCAGGGGCGCTCATGGAACGGTCAGAATGAGGGCTGCAGGCAGCAGTGACCTCTGACTCCAGCTGCCGCTCCTCCTGAAAAGGACGAAGAGGAAGAGATCAAGCAGGAAATCAACATGCTGAAGAAGTACTCGCACCATCGCAACATCGCCACGTACTACGGGGCGTTCATTAAGAAGAGCCCCCCAGGGAATGACGATCAGCTCTGGGTGAGGCAAGCGGGGGCTTGGGGTGGGGGGGTTCCTGGGCCAGGCCCCGGGGGACCTGCAGGTCTGCAGTGCGGCCGCAACTGCCGCCTGAGGAGGCCTGGCCTGTGTGGAAGGGGCGCCTCTGGGACGCTCCCCGAGGCGGCTGGCGTGGCTGCGGCAGGTGACCCCAGCCCAGCCCAGCCCAGCCCAGGCCACCCCTCGGCTCTCCAACTTGGGCTTCGCCCTGCCTTCGCCCAGCTGGTGATGGAGTTTTGCGGTGCTGGCTCGGTGACGGACCTGGTGAAGAACACCAAGGGCAACGCGCTCAGGGAAGACTGCATCGCCTACGTCTGCCGGGAGACCCTCAGGGTATGGCGGGACGGAGGTGTGGGATGGGGAGATCGGCAGAGAGCCACTGGGTGCTGCCCTGGAGAGGCGGTGGAGGTTCCGGCAGGGCTCCAGCGGTGGAGAGGCCTCCTGAGGGCAGGGAGTGGCTCTCCGGGGCAGGCCATGACCCACCCCATCTCCCTCCCTCTTGCCCTCCACTCCAGGGACTGGCCCATCTCCATGCCCACAAGGTGATCCACCGAGACATCAAGGGCCAGAACATCCTTCTCACCGAGAATGCCGAGGTGAAGCTAGGTATGCGAGGGCCGCTCTCCTCGGGCCCACCCCACTCCTAGTCTCATCTCACTTGGCCGGAGGGCTTCCCATCCACATTGCCACGGGAGCTCCTCGTGGATGGGCTGAAACGAGCCTCGGCTCCCTTCTGAGGGGGAAAGGCTCCCCCTCCCCCCCCAGCATACAGGTCCGTCTGCCTCTGCCCGGGCCCCTGCCATCCTGGGGTGCGTCAGTGATCCCTTGCCCCCAGAGCTCACTAGTGCCCCCCAGAGGCACCCTGACGTTGTGTCTAGTTAACAGGCTGCTCTCTTCCACCTCCTGCAGTTGATTTTGGGGTCAGTGCTCAGCTGGACCGCACAGTGGGGCGTCGCAACACCTTCATTGGCACTCCTTACTGGATGGCCCCAGAGGTGATCGCCTGTGATGAGAACCCTGATGCCACGTACGACTACCGAGTAGGTGTTTGTCCAAAGGCCGGCTAAGAGTGGGGCGGGGCCCAGAGGAACGGAGAAGCGGAGGCAGAGGGAATGGGGCTGTTCTCCTTGGCAGGAGCGAGGCAGGCAGTCAAGTGCAGGAGCCAGCTGTAGCTAGGGGAGCCTGCCAGTGATGGGAGCAGAGGAGCAGGAGGGCGGAATGGCGCTGGCTCGGGGCCTGCCCTTGGCACCAACCTTTCTCCGGCTCCTCTCTGCAGAGCGACATCTGGTCTCTGGGGATCACTGCCATTGAGATGGCTGAGGGAGCACCACGTGAGTGTCTGTGCGGCAGAAGGTGGGGGGAGCCCAGGGCAAGAGGAAGCGAGGGCTGGGCCCCAGGCAGGGCTGGGCACACAGTGTCCTGGGGCTGCCCTGGCCAATTGGAGCCAGGAAGGGGACAAGAGTCCGCTGGCAGGGGGAGAGGGCTGGAAATCCAGCTTCCTGGGCTCCTTCAGGAAGCGGCAGGGTGGGGGGAGCCCAGGTGTGGTTGGGGCCGCATCTTGCCCCCACACCGTGAGCCCTGGTGGGCTGTGGCTAAGTTGCTTCTTCTTCTCTCTCTCTCTCTCTCTCTCTCGTCCCCGGGCAGCCCTGTGCGATATGCATCCCATGCGGGCTCTCTTCCTTATCCCTCGCAATCCACCGCCCAAGTTGAAGTCCAAGAAATGGTATGTGTGCTGCTGGGGGAGGTCTGGATCCTTGCTCTGCCACCCACCAAGGAGAAGAAGAATTGGGTGGCAGACGGCATCACGTAACCGTAACAGTCTCTCAGGAGTCCTTCCAACCACTCTGGTCAGGTGGCCCTGAAGGGGAGGCAGAGAAAGCAGCCGGGGGGGGGGGGGGCAGCCTTGCCAAAGCCGTCCGAGGCCATTCAGTCCCTTGGCTGTTAGGCTGCAGCCGCTGTTCCTGAGCCCCATTCCTCGTGGCTCAGCGACTTGCCTTGCCTGGTTCTTTGCTCTGCACCCACCTCAGTCCTGGCATACTTCTCTTCGGGCATTTCTTCCACCGGTCCAGGGCTTGCACCCACATTGGCAGAGAGTTCTGCAGGATTGTTTGACTCAGAACTGCAATAGATACGATTCTGGCGTTGGAGAGTGATCTGTGTCTGTGAAGCGGGGCTTGGGACTCGTGCTTCTGAGAAGTGACTCACACTCCCAACTGGCTGGAGTGGCGGGGGGTTCCAGGAGCCTCTGTTTGGGCCAAGGCCCTGCTGCTGTTCTTGAAGTTGTCAGCTGAGGGACCTGCCCTGCCCTTTCCCTCCCTTGCAGGTCCAAGAAGTTCATTGACTTCATCGACAACTGCCTGATCAAGGCCTACACCAGCCGCCCCCCAACAGAGCAGCTCCTCAAGTTCCCCTTCATCCGGGATCAGCCGACGGAGCGGCAGGTCCGCATCCAGCTGAAAGACCACATTGACCGCACCCGCAAGAAAAGGGGGGAGAAAGGTGTGTGTGCAGGCTGGCCAGCCAGAGCTTTGCTCTCTCCTGCTCTTTTGGGGTGGTGGGGGACGTGGAGTTAGGTTCAGGGTCCTGCACTGTGCTAACTTTGTGTTGCCTTCTGGCAGATGAGACGGAATATGAATACAGTGGCAGTGAGGAAGAGGATGATGGGCGTGGCGAGGAAGGGGAGCCCAGGTATTGGGCACAGAAATGGAGCACGGTGGCGCTTGCTCACCCCCACCTCACGGCGGCACAGGAGTGTCGTGCGCCCTTCCGGCCACCCGCTGGCCCTTGTGATGGTGGGCCCAGCAGATGCCAGGAGGAGGAGCGGAGGGGGCTGGCACCTGTCCTTATGCTCTCTGGCATTGACGCTGGGGTTCTGGGCGAGAGCTGTGTGGGGAGGGGCCCTCCGGGAAGCTGTCCTTCTGGGGCAATGGGGTGAGTGAGCACCCAGGGCTGAGGGGCTCCTTGGCAGCCCACCGGCCTTCTCTGCCGTGTCCATCCCCCAGCTCCATCATGAATGTCCCGGGTGAGTCGACGCTGCGGAGGGAGTTCCTTCGCCTGCAGCAGGAGAACAAGAGCAACTCGGATGCCCTGAAGCAGCAGCAGCAGCAGCTGGCAGCCCAGCACCGCGACTCCGAGGCCCACATCAAGCACCTCCTGCACCAGCGCCAGCGGCGTATTGAGGAGCAGAAGGAGGAGAGACGGCGGGTGGAAGAGGTGAGCTGGGAGCAGGGGCTGGCTAGCCGGCCAGCTGCTCCACCGTAACCGAGGGCCTGCAAGGCGTGTGCCAGAGCAGGCCCAGGGCAGAGGTGGGCCCTGCGTGCCCCCCTCCCAATCCAGGCCTCCCCGACCACCCTTTTGGTTCTCCTACACAGCAGCAGCGCCGAGAGCGAGAGCAGCGGAAGCTGCAGGAGAAGGAGCAGCAGCGGCGCCTGGAGGACATGCAAGTGATGCGCCGAGAGGAGGAGCGCCGGCAGGCCGAGCGGGAGCAGGTGGGATGCCAGCCTGCCTGCTGGCCCCTGCCCGTGGTCTCCTGCCCAGCAGCTGTTGCGAATTCACACTGTGGGCACGCTGCCCGGCCCAGCTGGTGGTGGTGGCAGCCGCCACCAGGCCAGGCAGGCACACAGGGCCTGCTGGGTTCCTGGGAGCCAGAGCAGGGCCTTCCATGCCTCCGCCCCCCAAGAAAAGGTGCAAGCTGCGCAGGGGACTCGCGGGCGTGGGGGTGTTGCCAGGAGGCAGGATCCTGTTCCTGAAGGGATCTCTGCAGGGCTGCCTGTGCTTGCTTGCCTGCTTCCCTGCTGCAACTGTGGGCCCTGTGGGACTCTCCCTGGAAGTGCATGGGGCGGGGGGCCTGGCTGTCCTGGGGCGGGGGCGGGAAGGCCCCTCAGTGGCTCTCTGCGCTTTGGGTTGCGGTTCTGTCGGGTGTCGCTCTCCTCTTCACCTGCCGCTCTCCCTCCCTCCGCCTCCCTCTCTCCGCCTCCCTCTCTCCGCCTCCCTCTCTCCGCCTCCCTCTCTCCGCCTCCCTCTCTCCTCTCCTCTCCTCTCCTCTCCTCTCCTCTCCTCTCCTCTCTCCTCTCCTTCTCTCCCTCCTCCAGGAGTATATCAGGCACAAGTTAGAGGAGGAGCAGAGGCAGCTGGAGATCCTGCAGCAGCAGCTCCTCCAGGAACAGGCCCTGCTCTTGGTAAAGAGGAGGGGTGGCTGCTCGCCCCCCCCCCCCCCGTGCGCAGCCAGGCGGGGCCCCAGGGCAGGTGCTGGCGGGTGGGGCCCTGGGCAGGGGCGGGCCCTGCGCGCAGGAGTCTAGCGGCCCTCCCCCTTCCAGGAGTACAAGCGGAAGCAGCTGGAGGAGCAGCGGCAGTCAGAGCGGCTGCAGCGGCAGCTCCAGCAAGAGCATGCCTACCTGAAGTCCCTGCAGCAGCAGCAGCAGCAGCAGCAGCAGCAGCAGCAGCTCCACAAGCAGCAGCAGCAGCAGGAGAAGAAGCCCCTGTACCACTACAGCCGCAGCGCCAACCCTGCCGACAAGCCCACCTGGGCACGTGAGGTGGGCCTGGCTGCAGCGGCATGTGCGGCGCCCCGGCAGGTTCTCGCCGGGGGGTGGGCATGGACACGCGCAGCTCCCTCGGGCTCTGCGGGGCGGGGCGGGGCCGTGCTGAGGCCTGCCAGCCCCATGCAGGGCTCCCAGCCTGCCTGACGTGGGGCCCCTCCGCAGGTGGAGGAGCGGACGCGCATGAACAAGCAGAACTCCGCCTCGCCGGTGGCCAAGACTAAGCTGGGGGGCTCGGGGCCAGACCCTGCCCCACAGCCCCGCTCCGAGTCGGCGTCGCTCAGCTCGTCCCCTGCCTCACAGACCCCGCCAATGCAGCGCCCTGTCGAGCCCCAGGAGGGGCAGCACAAGGTGAGGGACTCTTCCGCCCCTCTCCCCAAACACCACTGCGGCAGCTTCCCTCCTGCTTGCTGTGGGCAGGATGTGCCCACCCCCACCCCCATCATCCCAGCCGCTCATGGCCATTGCTGCTGCTGCTTCTCCCATTGGTTGCCCTTGGGCCGCTTTCTCCCAGGAGGCCGCAGAGAGCTTGGCACTGGGTCACCCGTCGCCCGTTGAAAGGGGGATGAGGCTGTGCGGGGGCTTCTGCGAGGTCAGGGGGGGAGCCCGAGCAGCCAGGACTCCTGGATTCTCCAGAAGGGGGTGGGGGTCTGGCGAGCAGCACAGGGTTGGCGAGATCCCCCTGGAAGTCGCATGTGCAGCCCGTCCCCAGGTTTCTGGCCCGCGGGAGTGGCTGTCCGTATAGCGGCCACCTGGTCTTGTGAGTTGTGCCCAGAACCGGCGGGGGGGTCACCCGATGTTGGAGCAGTGCTAGAGGCCCAAGCGTAGGGGATCACCTTGGGGTGCCGTCCTGCTGGGTGCAGCCAGGCCCTGCTAAGCCTCTGCCCCTCCCTCCGCAGAGCCACGTGGCCCGCCGCGTCCCGCTGCAGCCATATGCTGCCCCCGTCCCTCGCTCCCAGTCGCTGCAGGACCAGCCCAGCAAGAACACGGCCGCTTTCCCTGTCCATGACTCCGCCTCTTCCTCCTCCGCCCCTTCCCCACCACGAGCGGGCATGATCCGGCAGAACTCTGACCCCACCTCGGAGGGGCCTGCCCCACAGCCATCCCGGCCCACCGCAGAGCAGCGAGGACCGTGGGTCAAAATGGATCCTGAGGCCCCCCCCAAGGTATGGCGGGGGCACGAGGAAGGCCCCTGCAGGGTTGGTGTGTGCTGTGCCGGCCAGCCTTCTTTCGGTCCTGGGGCTGCGTGGCTGAGCTCTTCTGCCACATTGAACTCTTCTACCACATTGAACTCTTCTACCCCTCTCCCCTGCCCCGCGGTGTGTAGGGGGTCTCTTCCCAGAATGCCCCTGGGCATTGTCAGAGTAGTCTTCCTGGGTGTGGCAGAGGTGCTTCCAGCCAGAGCTGCCCTCAGGGGCTGAGCAGGGAATCTTCTGCCTGGGGAGGAGCTCTGCCTGCCCGTGAGCTGCAGACCAGCTTGGGACTTGGTGAGAGCAGGGCTGCCCCTCCCTCCCTCCCGCCCACCCGCCCGCCCAAACCCAGATCCCCACCCCCCCAAACCCAGATCCCCACCCCCCAGTGTTGCCAGGGGGCGGGTGCTCCGGGGTAGTTGGATGCTGTGGGCAGAAGCCCCGTCCGCTTCAGTGGCCCCGTCCACGTGGCCAGCCCCTTCTTCCCCGTAGGTCAGGTGCGTGCCAGAGCCTCCCCCCATGCGTGCCAGAGCCTCCCCCCATGCGTGCCAGAGCCTCCCCCCATGCGTGCCAGAGCCTCCCCAGCCAAGGTGCCCAGTGGAGCAGCACTCCTCTCCCCAGCGTCTTGCCCAGGGCCTGGGGAAGGCAAACGCATGTGCATCCCAGCTGCCCCCACCCAGGGGCACTCCCCCCGCTGGGGCCCGTCGGGGGGGACGCAGGGCCGGCAGAGCTCTTCGCGCACCACTCCCCCTCCCAGCTGTGAAGAGGAGTGGTACACAAGGGCATCTCCACCGTTGTCTCTGATCACTGACCAGAGGCAATGCCTGGGATTCCTCTCCGTGCCCCTCCCCGAGCCCCCAGCGGGTGGGGGCTTTGGGAGGGAGGGAGAGGGGCTGATAGGAATTCCAGCCTGTGCAGGCTGGATGGGGAACTTCTGCTGGCCAGGTGAGGCCTGTGACCTGTCGGTCCCTCCCTGCTGTCCCTGCTTCATTGAGCAAGCACAACCCATGTGGAGCCAGGCATGCGCTCTCTTCTCCTGCCCCCCCCCCTCCCCGGTGGTTCCCCGGGAGTCGCCTTCCCAGCGTAGCACTGGGGTCTTGGGGTAGGCAGTGGTGCTCATAGTGGGCTGTGAGGGTTGCCCCGACTTGCAGGCGGCAGGATTTTACCGTGCAAAGTGCCCTGCTCATCCGTCCGTGCCAGAGAGGGAGGGATCCCCCTTTTCCTGTGGGGGAACAGAGGCCAAGAGAGAGCAGCTCTTTCAGGGCATCCGTAGCCAAGGTGAGACTTGAACTCAAGGGCCCAGATCTCCGCGGGACAGTGCCGTCCATCCCTGGCTCCTGTCCTCTAGGAGACGGGTCTGTTCCTGGCCCCTTCTGCCCACACTCTTTCCCTCCCCTTCCAGGTTCCCCAGCGGACGTCCTCCATAGCGACAGCACTCAACACCAGCGGGGCAGTGAGCGGCGGCGGCATCAGGCCAATCCACGCTGTCCGTGCCAGGTGACCAGCCATTCTGTCTCCTTGCATTGTGGGGTTCTGGGAGGGAGCTGCCCTTGTCCCTGGGCCTCCTTCCTGAGATGGAAGTTGAATGTTTTGTGGGGGGAGACTGCAAGAGTTAGGGTGGCTTGGTGAGCCAAGAGCACTGACTGGATTTGGGGAGGGGTTCTGGGAGCCAGGGACACCTGGGTTCTCTCTCCAGCAGCAGCTGGTTTGGAATCCCCTTCACCTGCCTTGTTGGAAGGTCTGCTCGGTGTCTGGAGAAACCAAGGCTGACTCGACCGTAGAGGCACCCCCCCCTTACCTAGCCAGTTGAGGGCTCCTCCCCAGTATTGCTTTTCCTTTGCCATTCATGCGACCAGCCCCCTCAACAGCAGCTTCCCTGGCTGTCACATAGGAGGGAGCCACGTGGAGGGGCCTTTGTCCTGCCCACTTAGTGCTCAAGGTGGGGAATTTGAAGGGCAGCAAGAGCAGCTGACCCGTGTGGAAGCTCAGCATCCTAGGAACCTGGACACGAGACCATCGGAGGGAAGCACTGAGCACTGTAAAGGAGATGCGCACGGCAGCAGCGTTCCCTTGGGCAGCGAGCAGGGCGGCCATCTCTCTGGCGTCTCTGTACTGCCCAGCAGGCTTGGGAGAGCCTCTCTCCCACCCACCCCCGCCAACGATAGTCTCGCTCCAGGACCTTCCACAACGTGAACGTTTCACAGCCCCAATCCCTTCACCACGCCCACCCCAGTCCCTTGACATGCTTCTGCTCCCCTCCACAGACCCCGTAGCAAGTCTGCGTGGCATATCCACATGCAGAGCCGGCTGGAGAGGTGCCCCAAGTGGGGGAATCCTTTGCCAGCCCCTCCTCTCCCCCAGCCTGCAGGCCGGACCCTGTCCCGGGACCCACTGGCTTCTGTGCCAAACGCCAGTAGGTAATGGAGCAACGCACTGGCAGCCGCTTGGATGCTGCGGTGGGGGCTTGCAGGAAAGCCAGCTTTCTCTGCTGTGGCTCTCTTCTCTGCGGTGACGGGTCCTGTGGTGGTGAGGCTGCTGGCAGGAGGAGGAGCAGCTTGCAGAACAGGCACGGGGTGGCGCAGGAGAAAGAAGGCCTTGGCCAGGTCAGCTGGGCTGGTGGCCATAGGCTGAGGGCAGCATCTCCCCTCTTTCCCTCACAGCAACCCCGACCTGCGGAGGAGTGACCCTGGCTGGGAGCGCACAGACAGCTTGCTGCAATCTGGGGGCGCCAACCTGCCCCAGGCGGGTTCGCTGGAACGCAACCGCATAGGAGGTGAGGACTGCTGTGGTTTGTTGGGGTCCAGGGAGGGGATGTCTTGCACAGTTCCCTTGTGATGAAGGAGGCCGCTCCCTCTCTCTCCTCCCCTCCCTTCCCCTCCCTCCAGCCTGCACCTGCTACTCCCAGGTGCCCTCACTGGTATCCCAGTCCAAGGCTCCCTGTTTTCAGCCCAGCAGATGCGCATGCACAGTATCATCCATCCTAGGGAGAGAGGACAATGTGGTGGGCAGGACTGTGAGAGTGCCGGAAAAGCCTGTCTGCTGGGTGAGACCAAGATGGGTCCTTCTTGGCTAGCATCCTGCCTCCAGCAGTGCTAGAGGCAGATGGGGAACCCCACAAGCAGGGCAGGAAGGCAAGACCACCCCCAGCATATTCGCAATCCCCAACGCCTGCTTCTTCGGAAGAGTTTTGCTTCTGAGGTTGGAGTCAGCATTTAGCTGTGTTGGGAAACCTCTCCTCCTCTTCCTCTTCCATCTCTCCTTGAAAGCTGTCTGCCCCGGAGGTCACCACCACATCTTGTGGGAGTGGATCTCGTACTTTCATTCTGTGTCGGGGGAAGAAGTCGTCCTTTGTTCTAGCTGCCATGAACCTTTGGCTGGTCAATCTCATTCTGGTTATTGTGAGAAAGGGAGTTCCACCCACTTTCTCAACACCATCATTCTGTCAACCTTGGCTGTGCCTTTCCCCCTCATTTCTTGCCTTCTTTGCTAAAGGAAACTGCCCCCCAATGCTGTAGCCTTTCCTCACAGGGGAGTTGCTCCAGCTCCTTGAGCTTCCAGATCACGTGAAATACTAGTTCCCCTCTACTCAGCACTGGTTAGGCCTCATCTGGACTACTGTGTCCAGTTCTGGGCACCACACTTTAAGAAGGATGCAGACAAACTGGAGAGGGTTCAGAGGAGGGCAACAAAGATGATCAGGGGACTGGAAACAAAGCCCTGTGAGGAGAGACTGAAGGAACTGGGCATGTTTAGCCTTGAGAAGAGAAGATGGGGGGGGAGATAGGATAGTGCTCTTCAAGGACTTGAAAGGCTGTCCCAGAGAGGAAGGCCAGGATCTCTTCTCCATCATCCCAGAGTGCAGGTCACGGAACAATGGGCTCAAGTGACAGGAAGCCAGATACCAGCTGAACATCAGGAGAAACTTCCTGACTGTCAGAGCAATATGACAATGGAACCAATTACCTGGGGAGGCAGTGGGCTCTCCCACACTGGAGGCCATCAAGACGAGGCTGGACAGCCATCTGTCGGGGATGCTCTGACTTGGATTCCTGCACTGAGCAGGGGGTTGGACTCGACGGCCTTGTAGGCACCTTCCAAACCTACTGTTCTATGATTCTATGATTCACACTATTCCAATTGTGGTCACACCCTAGATTTATATAAAGGCGGTATGATTGTGGAAGTTTGAGTTTCGATCCCTTTCCTGATGATGATCCCTAGCATAGAATCTGTCTTCCTCACTGCCGCTGCCCGAGATGGACCTTTTTTCTGATCCAGCAGGGCTACTCTTGACATTCTAAATTTATATGCGAGTTTGGATCTTTGGCCCCAGCATGCTCCACCTTGAATCTATTTGCATGTGGCAAGTAGGTTTGATCTGCTGGTCAGTCTCTTTGGGTTGTAGGCCCCCCAGGTCAAAGCGTGGGGGCCCCAACTCCTCTGAAGTAAGGTGTGGGTAGGGGAGGGACAAGGGCGGGGTGGCTAAGGCAGCCCTTCTGGAGGGGGAGGGGGCGTAGAGGAAGCAGGCCACGGCAAGGGAAGCGGACCTTTATGCCCTAAGGGTCCAGGTTGGCCATCGACTTCAGGGCCCTACAAAGAGCAGGTGAACTCTGGATCATGACCAAGACAATAAGCCAGAAATGTTTGCTATGGGGGGGGCGGGGTTCATGTTTCTGCCCTTGGGCTGCTCTAATACATTCCTCCTCTCCTGCAGCTCCCCTAAAACTGGACAGTTCCCCAATCCTGCCTCAAGGGAACAAGCCCAAGGCAGACGATCATCGCTCCCGGCCTGGCCGGCCAGCGGTGAGTACCCTGGTGTGGATGAGTGTGCTGTGCCCTGCCCTGCGAGGTCCTGGGAGCACAGGATGGGGTGCTGTGGTTGGTTGCATGGCAGCCCAGTTTGGGAAGGCGTGATTGGAAGAGACCCAGGGGCTGGTCATGTGTGGCTAGTCTTGAAAGGTGAAAGGGAAGAAGCCCTTTTGGCGGGGGTGGGGTGGGGGGAGGGCAGCTCTTGCCAGTGTCTGGCTGGGGGTTCATCTGTTCAGTCTCGTGTTCATAGGCAGATCTTGGCACTTAACCTTCTGGATGGGCTCTGCTGGAAATGGCTGTTAAACAGAATTTGGGGTTCTTTTGCCCCCATTATGTCTCACGGACTCCGATAAAAATCTGGGAATAACACTTTGCAGGGGAGTGGGGACAGGGTGGTTGCAGATTGTCAAGTCCTGCCCCTGGCCATAGAGGAGTCCCCCTTCCCTGTCTTCTGTTTCTCTTCCTCAGCGAGGACTAGGAAGTTGCTATGGAAGCTACACCCCTCAGGACTCTGTGGGACCTACTTACAAGGGAGGGCAGAGAATGGCTGGATGACTGTGGGGTGGGGGGATGTTAGAGCAGGGGCCTTTGTGTCAGTGGACCTAACTTCTCTGCCTTTTCTTTTTCTTCCTTCCCTCCCTCTTTCCCTCTGCACGGCTCAGAGCTATAAGCGGGCAATCGGCGAGGTTAGTGCCCCCTCCCCTGCAGCGTCTGTCTCTCTCTGCCTGCCCCTGCCACGGCAGCCCCAGGGGGCTTGCTGAGCTGCTCCTTTGCTTGCCATTGCTGCCTCTGCCCTTCCTCTCCCTTGCTCCTGCCGTGATCCACCTGTGTGGCCACTTGCGGCGAGCTCACCATGCCTCCCCACACACGCACGCACGCGCCTTTGGACTCGCACCGTTTCCCTGCGGCTTTTGGGGGGCTGGTAGCTTCCGCTTCCAGGTGGGTGCATGTGGGAGCTGTGACGTGAGGACATGGGGACTGGACAGCATGCAGGCAGCACAGACGGCGACTGTTCTCCCCCACCCCTCCTCGTGCCATAAGGGTGCAGCGGGGAGGCCCATGCCCCCCCCTGCACTTGGCCTCCCCACCGTTATAGAATCATAGAATAGTAGGGCTGGAAGGGGCCTACAAGGCCATCGAGTCCAACCCCCTGCTCAATGCAGGAATCCAAGTCAGAGCATCCCTGACAAATGGCTGTCCAGCCTCATCTTGAAGGCCTCTAGTGTAGGAGAGCCCACCACCTCCCCAGGTAATTGGTTCCATTGTCGTATTGCTCTTACAGTCAGGAAGTTTTTCCTGATGTTCAGCCGGAATCTGGCTTCCTGTAACTTGAGTCCATTATTCCGTGTCCTGCACTCTGGGATGATCAAGAAGAGATCCTGGCCTTCTTCTCTGTGACAACCTTTCAAGTATTTGAAGAGTGCTATCATATCTCCCCTCAGTCTTCTCTTCTCAAGGCTAAACATGCCCAGTTCTTTCAGTCTCTCTTCATAGGGCTTTGTTTCCAGTCCCCCGATCATCTTTGTTGCCCTCCTCTGAACCCTCTCCAGTTTGTCTGCATCCTTCTTAAAGTGTGGTGCCCAGAACTGGACACAGTACTCCAGATGAGGCCTAACCAGTGCTGAGTAGAGGGGAACTAGTACTTCCCAGGATTTGGAAGCGATGCTTCTATGAATGCAGCCCAAAAGAGCATTTGCCTTTTTTGCAGCCACATCACATTGTTGGCTCATATTCAGCTTGTGATCGACAACAATTCCAAGATCCTTCTCGCTTGTAGTGTGGTTGAGCCACGTATCCCCCATCTTGTAACTGTGCATTTGGTTTCTTTTTCCTAGGTGGAGAACTTGGCATTTGTCCCTATTAAATGTCATTCTGTTGTTTTCTGCCCAGCGCTCCAGTCTATCCAGATCACTTTGAATTTTGTTTCTGTCTTCCAAAGTATTAGCTATCCCTCCCAATTTTGTGTCATCTGCAAATTTGATCAGCATTCCCTGCACCTCCTCCTCCAAGTCATTCATAAAAACATTGAAGAGCACTGGGCCCAGGACTGAGCCCTGTGGTACCCCACTCGTTACCTCTCCCCAGTTTGAGAAGGTCCCATTGATAAGCACTCTCTGAGTCCGATTCTGTAGCCAACTGTGGATCCACCGGATCGTTGTTTCATCTAGCCCACTTTGAGCTAGTTTGCTCATCAGGAGATCATGGGGCACTTTGTCGAAAGCTTTGCTGAAGTCGAGGTATATGATGTCTACAGCATTCCCACGGTCTACAAGGGAGGTTACTTGATCAAAAAATGAGATAAGATTTGTCTGGCAGGACTTGTTTTTGACAAATCCATGTTGGCTTCGAGTAATCATGGCATTGTTGTCAAGGTGCTTCCAGATGGATTGCTTTATGATCTGCTCCAGAATTTTCCCAGGGATTGATGTCAGACTGACTGGTCTGTAGTTCCCAGGTTCCTCCTTTTTACCCTTTTTGAAGATAGGGACAACGTTAGCCCTCCTCCAGTCATCTGGCACTTCCCCCGTCCTCCATGATTTCTCAAAGAGAATAGACAGCGGTTCTGAGAGTTCTTCTGCCAGTTCCTTTATGACTCTAGGATGCAGCTCATCTGGCCCTGGAGATTTGAACTCATTCAAAGGAATGAGGTGTTCCTTGACCATATGCCTATCGATCTCAAGCTGCAATCCTGCCCCTTCAGCCTGTACTTCGCCTTTGCCAGGGGGGTCATAGACCCTCTTTTGGGAGAAGACTGAGCCAAAGTAGGAATTGAGCACCTCTGCCTTTTCTTTGTCATCTGTTATCGTTTTGCCATCCTTATTTAATAGCTGAACCACCATTTCTTTCCTCTGCCTTTTACTGTGCACGTAGCTGAAGAAAGCCTTTTTGTTATTTTTAACATCTCTCGCTAACCTCAGCTCATTCTCAGCTTTAGCCTTCCTGACGCCATCCCTGCAATTCTGTGCTACCTGCCTGTACTCTTCCTTTGTTACTTGGCCTTCTTTCCACTTCCTATATGTGTCCTTTTTTGTTTTCAGGTCATCCCTAAGCTTTTTGTGAAGCCACATTGGCTTCTTCTGTTGTCTTCCACCTTTTCTTCTTGTTGGAATTGCTTGTGATTGTGCCTTGAGAATTTCCTTTTTTAAAAGCTCCCACCCATCTTGGACTCCTTTTCTCGCTAGCATCGCTTGCCATGGGACCTTACTGATCATTGTTCTGAGTTTATGAAAATCAGCTTTCCTAAAATCCAAGGTACGCGTTTGACTACACTCGGATTTTGCTTCCCTTAGAACCAAGAACTCAAGTACAACATGGTCGCTTTCCCCCAGAGTTCCTGTAACTGCTACTTTATCCACTAAGTCATCTCTGTTGGTTAGGATCAAGTCAAGGATAGCCGATCCTCTAGTTCCTTCCTCTACTTTCTGTAGGAGGAAGTTATCCGCCACACAAGTCAGGAATTTCCTGGAGGGGCCATGTTTTGCAGAATTTGTCTCCCAACAAATATCGGGGAAATTGAAGTCCCCCATTACTACTACATCATGCTTCCTTAAAACACTGACTATTTGCTTTTCAAAAGTTTCATCCTTGTCTTCTCCTTGATTGGGTGGCCGGTAGTAGACTCCGACCACCAGGTTCCTTTTATTCTTTGCTCCATTTATTTCAACCCAGATACTCTCGATGGGGCTACCAAGCTCCTCCTCCTGTATTTCTGTGCAGAGATATGTATTTTTCACATACAGTGCAACCCCACCTCCCTTTCTGTTCCTCCTGTTCTTTTTGAACAAGTTATATCCTTCAATTGCTGTATTCCAGTCATGAGAGTCATCCCACCAAGTCTCAGTTATACCTATCAAGTCATAATTTCCCTCTTTTATTAAGAGTTGAAGTTCGTTCTGTTTGTTTCCCATACTCTGGGCATTAGTATATAGACATCGAAGACCATGTGCTTCATAGCCTGGCTTTCTTCCTACATGTGTCTGAAGACTATTATTGGGTGCTATCAGAGCTGTTCTCTCCATTGCAGTGCATGCGCCTATGTCCATCGTTACCCCCAACATTACATCTCCCTTCCCCGTAGGATTCAGTTTAAAGCCCTCCTGATGAAGTTCTTCATGCTGTGGCCAAACACATTCTTCCCATCCTTTGTGAGGTGCAACCCATCCCTAGCCAACAGCCCATCTTCCAGGAAGCATAGCCCGTGGTCCCAGAATCCAAATCTCTCTCGTCGGCACCACCTTCGTAGCCAGTCATTCACCCGGAGTATTTTTCGTTCCCTTTCTATCCCTCTTCTAACTACTGGAAGGATGGATGAGAAAACTATCTGGGCCCCAAAGTTCTTGAGTTTCCTTCCCAAAGTGCCAGTGTGGGCCTTCAGGGCAGCCCTCCATGTGGGTTGCTTCAGTCCTAGCAGGTGCCTCTCCCCACCCCCGCCCCCACCCCGGGGCAGCCGCTTGGGGCTCTGCTCTTCCCACTTTGTGTTAACAGGCAGACCCCCCACTTTCTCTCCCTGCCTAGAATTTCGTGCTGCTGAAGGAGCGGCCGGAGGAGGCAGCCCCCAAGCCCCTCAAGAAGGCCATGGACTACTCCTCCTCCAGCGAGGAGATGGACTCCAGTGAGGAGGAGGAGGAGGAGGAGGAGGCCGAGGGAGCGCACTCTGAGCCTGGCACAGACACCCCAGGGGCTCGGTGAGTTGTGCGGGAGCACAGGGCATCTGTGTGCACACGTTGCCCAAACCCATTCAGTGCTCTTTGGCTGGGCTGGGCACCTTCCACACATGTGCACGACCCCACAGCGTCCGCTGTCCCTGAGGTGAACGAGGACCTGCATGATTGGGCTTCAAAGTGCAGAGTCAGGGGGGGCCCATATCACACTCTGTGGAGTTCAGGGTGAGCAGCGAGGTGAATCATAGAATAGAATCATAGAATAGTAGGGTTGGAAGGGGCCTACAAGGCCATCGAGTCCAACCCCCTGCTCAGTGCAGGAAGTCAGAGCATCCCTGGCAGATGGCTGTCCAGCCTCTGGTGGCCACATTTGTTCAGCCTCAGGTGTCTTCAGCCTCAGGTGGCCACGTTTGCTGATGACACCAAATTATGTAGGGTGGTTAAAACAAGAGGGGATTGCGAGGAGCTCTCCAGACTGGGGGAATGGGCAGCCAAGTGGCAGACGCAGCTGAGTGCAAGCAAGTGCGAAGTGACGCATGTCGGGGACAGAAATCTTGGCTTCACGTAGACGCTGACGAGGTCTGAGCTGGTGGTGGCTGACCAGGAAAAGGATCTGGGGGTCGTGACGGGCGGCTCAGTGAAGATGTCGCCCCTGTGTGTGGTTGCTGTGAAAACTGGCTAATTCCATATCAGGCATAATTAGGGAAGGGATCAAAAATAAAACTGCCAAGATCATGCTGCCCTTATACAAATCCACGGCACAACCACATTTGGAGTATTGTGTTCAGTTCTTGTCACCACGCGTCAAAAAGGACATTAGAGAGTTGAAAAAGGTGCAGAAGAAGGAAACCGAAGTGATCAAGGAGCTACAGCAACTCCCATATGAGGAATGGTTGCAGCGTCTAGGAGTGTTTTGCTTAGAAAGAAGGCAAGGAAGGGGAGACGTGACAGAGGTGCACAGAGCGATGCCTAGTGTGAGGAAAGTGGATAGAAATGTTCCTCCCTCCTGCATAATGCTGGAGCCCACTGGGGTCGTCCTATGAAGCCGATTGGTGGGAGATCCAGGACAGATCAAAGGAAGGGCTTCTTCAGCACATAATTCAATTGTGGAATTTGCTACCACAAGACGTTGTGATGGCCGCTACTTCGGATGGCTTTAAGAGGGGATTGACACATGCCTGGAGTACGAGTCCATTATTCATTGTATTCATTCTAAAATTTTCTTGGCTGCCTTTCAGGGCAGAAGCCCTCCCAAGGCAGCTCACAGCAATAAAGTGCATAACAATGGCAGTCGATGGCCCCTAGGCGTGACGACTCTATTGCGCTCCAGCGTCAGAGGCCTCCGTGGGGCACACGCATTCCACTCTTGCTCCTGCACACGTTCTGACCTCCCATCTCTGCTCCAGGGACGGTGACACAGACTCCGTGAGCACAATGGTTGTGCACGATGTGGAGGACCTGCCAGGTGGCGGCAGCGGCGGCTCAGAGAGCTCTTATGGCGAGGGCACTATGCTGGTGCAACGGGTGAGCCCCCCCGCCCTGCCCACTTGGGAGAGCCCCCTCCCTTCTCTCCGTCCTGGGACCACGTCATGCTTCCTCAGCTTAAATTCGGCCAAGGAGCTGAATCCTTCAGAGCTGGGCAGAGAAACCCCCTCCTCTACACCCATGAAGGCCCATATCCCCCCCGCCCTGCAATAAAACCACACGCTTCGAATCAGTGGTTCAGGCACAGGCCAACTGCTTCAGTATTCTCAGCTTGCAGGCTTCTACTTTTTGTTCTGTAGCTTAGTTATTTGCTTAGATCTTTAAGCCTGCCCCATCCTGGGCATTCCTTCCATGTGACTGATGAGGCCTCATGGCAGAGAAATGGGGGAAGTTCTGTTTTGGGGTCCCGAGCTTTTCAGAGCTGGCCTCCTACCTCCATCACAGGGAGGGCCAGAAGCCTGCTGTATTCTTTTTAGGAGGGAAAAGCTCAAACTGCCAAGCAAGATGCCGAGCCCTGCCCTGGGAGCCTGAGCGTGTAGCTGCTTCCAGACCCCCACCCCCAGGGCTGGAGGCTGTGTTCCTCCCCAAGCAGCTCCCTCCACCTCAGCGTTGCCCCTCCTCCCTTCCTCCTCCTCCAGACCCCCGAGGAGGAGCGCGGCCTCCTGCACAGTGACAGCAATGGCTACACCAACCTGCCCGACGTGGTTCAGCCCAGCCATTCGCCCACGGAGGCCAAAAGCAGCAACGGTTCCTCCTCCCCTGCCAAGGACACGCCCACGGATGTGAGCTTGGAGGACGGCACAGAACTGCAGGAGGGGGGTGTACAGACGGGGAGACCATGGAGGGCAGAGCAGGGGCTTCAACAAAGGGGAGGGGCTTTGGGTCTCCTTTGGCCACCAGCTCCTTTGCGTGGCTGTGGCTCAGTTGCTCCTTCTCAGCCTCAGCCCCCTCCGCCTGGGTGCTGGGAGTAACGGACCGGCCGAAGGTGCAGGCGCTGACGATTGCCAAGGACTTTGGGTGCCTCAGTCCAGCCCTGTTAGAATTACCTGGAATTTGGGCCCCCAGATCCATTGGGGGTGGGTTTGCACACTTTCATGTTGGCAAGTGAGGATTTGGGAAGGGGCCCCCTTGGGTGGCTGGGGATGGGGGGGGGCTCCCTCTCAGCACTTGCAAGGAGGTGGCTGTCCCCAGGAGCCAGGGCCACTTAGCAAGGCACCGCCAGGGCTGAAGGAGGGGGCCCAATTTGCAAACACGGGGGAGCGGTGTGAAGGTCTGGCGCTCACGCTGTCCTGCAAGGCCCAGAAACAGCCCCTAACCAGCCTGATCTCCTCCCACCTTGCCGCAGTACCAGTCGCGTGGGCTCGTCAAGGCGCCTGGGAAAAGCTCCTTCACCATGTTTGTGGACCTGGGCATCTATCAGAGCTCACCAGGCGGGGGAGACACCATTCCTGTAACTGGTGAGGAGGGCAGGAGGGGCCCACACAGGGATTTGTGGGGAGGGAGAAGGGCTCTTCCCGCGTGAGAGAGGGAGCGCTGGCCGTGTGTGTAGATGGGGCATTTTATCAAAACATCCAGGTTCTGCATCAAGAAAAGCCAAACATTACCATGCTAACAATATATGCATTTGTTTCTTTTGCCTGATAAATTCCACATATGGCCATAGAGCTCTGCAGAGGTCTGACATTTGAGCCCTGCCTAGCTGCCCACAGCAGCCTTGAGAGCTAGAACCTTGAGCCCCCTTTTATTGCCAAAAATCTTGTGGAGGTGGTATTCTCACAGAATGAGTACAGCCACCACAAAAGGGCATGTTCCACGTTCTGCTGCCCTGTTTTTATTTAGTGCTCCAGGCGTGAAGCCCACGCCATCCCAAAGCAGGTATGTGGGGCCCCGGAGCATGTGTGGCCTCCCAGCCAAGCTCGCAGCAGTGTCAGAGAAACAGCCAGACAGGCCTTGGCTCCGGCCCCTCCACAGCAGAAAAGCCTGACGGTCTCTCCCCCCACCCCCCCAGCATTCGACCCGGGGCGGCTGGAGCAGCTGCAGCTTGAAGCCCGGAAAGGCTCAGTGGTCAATGTGAACCCCACCAACACGCGGCCCCACAGTGACACGCCAGAGATCCGCAAGTACAAGAAGCGCTTCAACTCAGAGATCCTGTGTGCCGCCCTCTGGGGTGAGCGTGGGGAGGGGAGGGGAGGGGAGGGGGGGCAGCTGCCTCGGGGTGGGGGAAGGAGGTCGGCTCCTGGGCCAGCTCACCCTGCCTCCACCTTGGTGCCCACAGGGGTCAACTTGCTGGTGGGAACCGAGAACGGGCTGATGCTCCTGGACCGCAGTGGGCAAGGCAAGGTCTACAGCCTCATCAGCCGCCGCCGCTTTCAGCAGATGGACGTCCTGGAAGGCCTCAACCTCCTGACCACCATCTCTGGTGAGAGGAGCTGCCAGGAGTGCTGCCCCCATCAGCTGCCCCAGCCCAGCCCCTCATTCCCTGAAGTGCCATGGAGGAGAGGAAGCCGTGATGCTTGCAGAGGCACACCAAGCCTGACAGGGCCACGAAGCCACTGAATAGTGCCCTCCTCACCGCTTAGGAAACCACGGACATCTGCATGCAAATGCCCCTCCACATTTTGAGCTCCCTCCAGCTGCTATCCATGTTCACTTCTCCCCACCCTTCCCTGTGAATAATGATCCTTTGCGGGGTGGGGGGCCCCGTGCCCCTTTCCCTCTCTCCCATCCTCAGGGAAGAGGAACAAGCTTCGTGTCTACTACCTTTCCTGGCTGCGGAACAAGATTTTGCACAACGACCCTGAAGTGGAGAAGAAGCAAGGCTGGACCACTGTGGGGGACATGGAGGGCTGCGTCCACTATCGCGTGGGTAAGCCATGGAGAGGCCCTTCTGGGAACTTCCTGGCTGGGCACCAAACTGGCTGTGTTTAATTCTGCAACACACAGAACTCAGCTTTGAGGAAGGAATACCTTTGCACGTGAACCCCATTTAGGGTTAATTTTTGACTGGCCATGTACCATATTGTATAACCTCCCCCCCATCCTCCCCTCCTCCCCCCCATCCTCCCCTCCTCCCCAAATCGAACCACATCCATAATTAGGAATGTAATTTTAAAAAGTTAAAATGCAAAGAATGTAATCTTGTGTTTTGTTTTGAGATAGGAGACCTTCTCACACACCCATGCAGGGCCATCCACCGCCCCAGGCCCCAATCCAGGCCACAAAGCCAAAGACAAGGGCAGTGCAGAAAAGTCAACTGCAGAGCAAAGAGCTCCAGATGACTGCAGCAAGCGAGCCCAATTGCATGGGGAGGCATCCCAAACTCACAGGCCAGCTGGATCAGGGCCAAGATTCTTCCCAGGCCCAGGGGCAGTGAGGGGTCATGGTAGACCCACATCCACTGGATAATCTCCAGAAGAAATGGGAAGGAAGAAGCCCAACTGTGGATGTCCCTGTTTTGAGCCCAGTTAGGGAGAGGCCTTAAAGCTGCCCCTCGGAACCACCCAGGGGAGACTGCTCCAGCCTGAAGCATTTCTCCTTCTGACTCTTGCCCGCCTCGTCTCTCCCACAGTAAAGTATGAACGGATCAAGTTCCTGGTCATTGCACTCAAGAACTCAGTGGAGGTCTACGCCTGGGCACCAAAGCCCTATCACAAATTCATGGCCTTCAAGGTACTGGGGAAATGGGTGGGGGGTGGGACGCTGAGCTTTTCTGGGAGGCAGCTTTGGACACTCCTGGGTGCTCTGAAATCTGCAGGTTGCTGCACTTGACCCTCAGCAAGCCAGGGCAAGAGCCTCCCTCCCCCCACCACAGCAGGGGAAGAGGAGGTGACGTTTGGCTGGAATGGCCGCGGCTGGAGTGGGGCGGGGGCCGGCAGAGTGTCTCTGGAGGACTCGCAAGCCCTGGCCTGCCATGAACGCTGCCTGGACTTTCCATGGGGTCCACGCTAGCGAGTTGTGGTCTTGCCTACTCGTTGTTCAGTCAGACTGAGCCAGGAAGCCTGAGGGGGCGTCTCCGTGTCTGCCTGTCTCTCTCTCCCCGGCGGCATTTTAGTCTTTTGCTGACCTGCCTCACCGGCCACTGCTGGTAGAGCTGACTGTGGAGGAAGGCCAGCGGCTCAAAGTCATCTACGGCTCATGTGCTGGTTTCCACGCCATTGATGTGGACTCAGGGAACAACTACGACATCTACATCCCCGTGCACGTGAGTTGCAGGCAGAGGCGGTGCCTACAGAAGCTGGGGTTGAGCCGGTCTCGCCGGGGCTGCCGGGGGCGGGGCTGGGCGGGGCTGCCGCCTCGCGGTGGCCCGGCCCCAGGCAGCATTCTGATGGACGCTCCGGCGAGCCTCCCTCTCCTCCCCTCTGCTCCAGATCCAGTCCCATATCACCCCCCACGCCATCATCTTCCTGCCCAACACCGAAGGGATGGAGATGCTCCTCTGCTACGAGGATGAGGGTGTTTACGTCAACACCTATGGGCGCATCATCAAGGATGTAGTGCTGCAGTGGGGGGAGATGCCCACCTCCGTAGGTGAGCCTGGGGCGGGAGCAGGGAAAGGCGGCAGGCCAGACATCCCAAGAGGCCCACTGGAGGTGGGCAGAGGGGTCCAGGTGGGGGGGCGGGGGGATTCCTGGGCCCAGTGCAGCTGGCTTACGGCTTTTCTCTCCCCCACCCCCCCAGCGTACATCTGCTCCAACCAGATCATGGGGTGGGGCGAGAAAGCCATTGAGATCCGGTCAGTGGAGACAGGGCACCTGGACGGTGTCTTCATGCACAAACGGGCCCAGCGGCTGAAGTTCCTGTGTGAGCGAAACGACAAGGTGGGCGAGCTTGCTGGGCCTCCCTCCCTTGTGCCGAGTGAGCCCCAGCCGGAAGGGGGCAGGATTCTCATGGGCTCAGGAGGACCGTCCTGCCCTCCCCAGGCAGATTGCAGCGTGGCAGGGCCCCCACACTCTTTGTGGGGCTGGACCCTCCCCATCTCCTCCTCCTCTGGGAGCAATTTCCCAAAGGCTGGGCAGGCATGGGCCCACCTATCCTGGGCCTGCCTCTGGAGCCCCTGGGCCCAGCCAGCGCATCCAGGACTTGTGCGTCACGCATGGCCGGGCGGGGGCCGCTTTTTTTACCAGATTCCTCTCCCACGTGTCTGCATCTGGGAGCTCCTTGTGAACCACAGCCAGCAAAGGCTCAGCAGGAGCTTGGGGTGGTGGGGGAGAGACTGCCCTCCCTTGGCCATGGGCCCAGTAACGGCTCTGCTGGTTTGAGAAGCTGGGATCCAGGGGAAGAGGACCAGGGTGGGAAGAGATCAAGCTTTCTGGTAGCACTGCAAAAAGCTCAAGGAGTGTGGCAGGAGCGCAGGGATGACTCCAGAGGCAGCTGCACGACTCCGCTGGAGGGCTGGGGTCCAGCGCCTGCGCATGTCCAGCTGCCTTCCTCCCTTCTGCAGGTGTTCTTTGCCTCGGTGCGCTCCGGGGGCAGCAGCCAAGTCTACTTCATGACGCTGAACAGAAACTGCATCATGAACTGGTGAGGGGGGCCTCATCCAACCCTCCCTCCCTCCCTCCCGCCCGCCCACCCGCCCACCCGCCCCACTCCACACCAGAAGGAACAGGAGGAGGACACCGAGGACAGGCCCGGCAGATGCCTGCTCAGCTCCAGACGACTGACCGCCCGGAGCCGACCGGCCCGTGAAGCCGATGCCTTGGTGGTTCACTCCCAGCCTCGCCCTCCCCTGGCTGCCATTTTGAGGCGGGGGGCGAGGCCTCTGCTCCCCGCTTACTCTCCTGGCCCCGTTTCTGACGGGGAGAAGTTGGGAGCTTGTGAGGACATCAGTTCTAAGCAGGACTCTCTGAATAGTCATCCGTTGCCACATCCAGATCCCAGAAATATCTGTGCTGGTCCCTCTGCAGGCAGTCGTGAGGGGGCTGGGGAGACATGCAAGAGTTGCGTCCCCACCCCCATCCCAGGTTTCAACAGCATTTCAGTGCCCCTTGCAGGGGCTCTGGGGGGAGGCCGAGGCCAGGAATGGGATGGCCAAAGCCGAATCATGTAAATAGACAAAGCAGCTGGGAGCCCCGCCCCGCCCCGCCCCGCAGCTGGAGGAGGAGGAACTGCCCTGCCTCCCCACAGCAGCTTGGGGAAGCGGGTGTCGCTGTAGCTGGGGGGAGGCTGCCAGAGGGGGAGGGCGGATGCTCTCCTGGGTTGTACCAGAGGGCACCCCTCCCCCCTTCTGCACCCCTCCTTTCCCCTCCCCCACACGTACTGGAGTGTCTAGAAACTGACTGGAGCACCATGGCTGGGCACCACCCAAACCCACCTTCTCCCCACGGCAGTCCACTTCTGAAACACCCCCATCCTCACGTAGCATGTGACCCCCCATCAGCTGGCTTCCTTTCTCTCGCACAAGCTCAGATCTGGGTTGCAGCTGTACTGGTGCCGCCCCCCCCCCCCCCCCCGCCATGGGATGTATGTGGGTGCATATCAGAATTCTCTCCCACCCCCTCCAAGGGGGGAGCTCTGTATATTTTGCTTTAATTATCACTCTTTTGTAATGGCGATTTCAGTAATGAACTAACAAAGCACTTTAATGGCCCAGCCAATGGGGGGGTTGGGGGGTGGAGGGGCATGCAGGGTCTCCTCTGCCCTGGGAGGCCTCTTTTTGGCCAGGGGGCTCTTTCCCTCCCGAGGTGGGAGGTGGGCGTGCATTCAGCTCCCATCCTACGCTGTGGTGAATAACTTGCTGTGGCCTGCTGCCCCACGCCCCCCACCCCCCATTCCTTGCTGGGTTTGGGGTTATGCTGAGACGCCAGCTGAGAAGGAGGATGCGCTGGGCAGCCCTCTTTGGGCAACTTGGTTTCTTGTGTCTTTTGCTTGCATTTGTACAAAATCCTCCCCCGAACCCCCCCCCCCGTGGGGAGGAGGGAGGCGCCCCACCCTCCAGAACTCAGCGGTGGCCTTGGCATTTCATCTGTTAATAAAAGAACCAAAATCTGTGATTCCTCCTGGCACGGCTGTCGCTCCTTTTCATTGCCGCGAACAACGAGGGAGGCTCTGGTCCGCGTGAGCCTCACTTTGGGGCAGCACCGCGGAGCTGCTGCTGCTCATCTGCATGGGATTTGAGCACACGCCAGCCAGGGCCAAGAAGGGGCGCTCCTGGCCAAGGGAGAGGCCCCCTCGAAGCCCGGGCGCTCCTTCCAGCTGCAGGCGTGGCTGCTGTGCCCTTTGGGGGGTGGCTGCTCTCAGGTTTTAAAAAACCGCTGCTACTTCTGCAGCTGCCCCTATAAGATAACTGAAGTCTCGCAGGCAGCATCTGAAAGAGCAGGGTTCGAACATTCGCCCCGACAGCGTGTGGTAGGGATCTCCCATGTCAAATTGTGGCACTGCCCAGGCCAGGGCTGTCTCTGAGCTCTGGACCCTCTCGCTCTGCTTTGGTAGGGCTGGCAGGAGCTAGGTGGCCAGGTGGGCTTCCAACATGGCTGGTGCTGTCATTAACTTGGGTGAGGATGTTCCAGCTCGATCACTGGCCTTAAATGGTGCCCAGGGATCCCCTCAGCAGGGCAAATATATATTTATTAAATTTCTTAATCACCCATCTGGCAGGTCACCCAGCCACTCTGGGCAATGTACAACAGTACAATTTAAAACAGTAAAATTATACATTAAAACATTGTTTAACATGCGCTGACCCACCTCAAATGCCCGCCTAAACAACCAAGTTTTCAATGCGTGGCGGAAGGTCATTAAAGAGGGGGCATGGCAGAGTTCCCTAGGGAGGGAGTTCCACAGAGTGGGGGCCACCACAGAGAAGGCAAAGGATTCAAGGAGGTTTTAAGCTGATGAAATGGTGGGAGGGAGTCTGCCGGCATGCGATGTGTGGATGAGGAAGCGAAGCAGCATGGAAGCAAGAAGCCCTAGGTGGGGAGGAGCGGCATGGGGGGTGAGCCCTTGGCTAGCGAGCCTTGTTGGAGGACTCTCAAAATGTACAGGGGGAAGGAGAGTTACCCGCCCGGTTTTGGGCCTCAGCACAGATGGCCTGGAGGTGTCCAGGTCATTTCAGCTCTGAAGCAAAGCAAGCCAGTGCCTGCCTCGAACCAGGGCGCACAGGCGCGCACGTCCCCACAAAGCCCGTGGCGGTGACCTCCTTCAGGACCTGGGCACGAGCGGGGCGAGTCGCCCAAGGCACTCCCTCCCTGGGCCGCGTGGCGGCGCCCTCCGCTTCAGCCCCAGAGCGAAGGGCGAGGGAGCTGGCCCGGGACGCGCCGTGGCCCAGCGGGGCGTCCGCCACTGCAGCTGCTCCCTCGCCCTGGGAATGGGTCCGGCGCGCCCCCGAGGGCCGCTGCTCCTCCAGCGGGCATCGTCCTGCACCCGCCCCCTTTCAAGCGCATTCGAAAGCAGCTCCCTGGCCGGGCCCGCGCAAGGAGGGTGCGGGGCGCGGGTTCCAAAGCGGAGTAGCAGAGGCCTGCTGCAGCCCCTCTCCAGGCCTTTGGGCTCCCAAATGGGGAACGTGGGGCCTTCCGGGAGTTGGCTTCCCAAGTTCCATCAATCCCAGCCGCGGGGCCAAAGGGGATTGGAATGGCGGTCCGGGGCCATCCGGGGCCACAGGTTCCCACCGCTGCTGTAGCCCGCCCCGTGCTCCCGGTCTCATGGCGCCTCAGGTGCAACCCCCCGCCCCCGCACATGCGGGCCCCCTACAAGGAAGCTGTGGCATACTTTACCCGCACAGCCCCAATGGCGTCCCTCCCACGGTCCAAGCTGCACAAGGAGACATTCCCCTGGCTGCCTTCCCGGGGCCACCGCTTTGCAGGCCCCGGCAGGCTGATGAGAAGCCAGCTGACGTGGCGGAGGGGGGCAATCGTGAACCTCTCGCAGACGCGGTAGGTTCGGGGCCGGGGAGCCTCGTTGCGCCCCAGCGGCCGTCCTCCGGGCGTGGCCTCCTGCGGCCCGACCACGCGGGCCCCGGGAGGGCCCTGCCGAGCGGGGCGGCGCCAGCTCGCGCAGGCCCACCCCAGCCGGCACAGCGCTGCCAGGGCGGGCAGCGCCGCCAGCGCCAGGCAGGCGACGTAGAGGGCCAGGCGCAGGGCGCAGCAGCGGCCGGCCGGGCAGCCCGGCCAGGTCCCCGGAGGCGGGCGGCGACGGGCTCCCCGCAGGGCCCTGGCCGGCGGCGCGGGGTGCAGGCAGGGGTGAGCGGGCGCCGGGGGCGGCGGCGCGGGCAGGGGACCGGGGGACACGGGCGCCGAAGTGGTGCGCGGGGTCCCGGCGGGCGCGGGGAGGGCCGTGGTGCCGGGAGGGGGGGCGCTGCTGGGCGTCCCGGCGGGGCGGGGAGTCGCCCGGGGGGAGCCGGCGTCTGCCGTGGGAGCGTCGGCGGCCTGTCCGGACGTGAGAAGGGGCGCTGGCGCGCTCGCGGGGGCCGTTCTCTGGGCGGCCCGCGGGCCGGCTGCGGGGCGGCTGCGGGCCAGCGATGGGGCTGGGGGCGCGGGGGGCGGGCGAGCGGCTGAGGTGCTCGAAGTCGCCGCGGCCCTGGCGGCGGGGGCGGCAGGCGTGCTCGGCGCACGGGGGCTGGAGGCGGCAGGCTGCGGGGATGGCGCGGGGGCCCGGCGGGCGGCGCCCTCCGGCCCCCGGCCCATCGCCGCTTCCCCGCAGACGGCCGCGAAGCGCATGACAGGCCTGCCCCGCTCGCGGGCGGGCGCCTGGCAGGTGACGCCCTCGGGGTCGTTCTCCGTGGTCTCCTTCAGGACGCCTGGCTCGCGGACGGGGGTGCGCGTGTACACGCTGATCTCGTTCTTGACGATCCAGTCCCGCAGGTACACCAGCCGGCAGTCGCAGACCCAGGGGTTCCCGGCCAGGTAGACGTAGGCAAAGGGGTTGTTTTCCGGGAAGAAGCCGTCCGGCACGCGCTGCAGCCGGTTCCTCTCCAGCCGCAGGATCTCCACCGCCGGCAGCCCGGCCAGCAACCCCCGGGGCAGCGCCTGCAGGGCGTTGTCGGACAAGTCCAGGTCCCTCAGCTCGGCCAGGCCCTCGAAGGCCCCTGGGGGCAGGCCCCGGAGCCGGTTGCCTTGGAGCTCCAAGTCATGCAGCTGCCCCAGGGCCCGGAAGCCCCCCTCGGGCAGCTCGGAGAGGGCGTTGTGCCCCAGGGCCAGGCGCCTCAGGCTGGGCAGCCCCTGCAAGACGGGCAGGCTCTGGAGGGCGTTGTGGGACAGCAGCAGCTGCTGGAGGCTGGGCAGGGGCCCCCCGCGGGTCTCCAGGGCTGCCAGGCTGTTGTTGGACAGGTCCAGCTCACTCAGCTGCGTCAGGTGCTGGAGGGAGGCCATGGAGACCTGGGCCAGGCGGTTGGCACTCAGCAGCAAAATGCCGGTGTCTTTGGGCAGCCCGGGGGGGAGGCTGGCCAGCCCCCTCGCTGCACAGTTCACCTGGAGCAGGTCCTTGATCTTGTTCATCTCCGATTCACAGAGCCCGGGGGGACCCGTGGCTGCCACAGCAAGGACAGTCAGGAGAGCAAGGCAGAGCGGGGCCGTGGGGCACAGCAGCATCTCGGACAGGAGCAGGAGGAAGAGAGAGAGCCACTTTCAGCCGCCTTTGAACAGCCAGGCAGGGGCTACTTTAGGGGTGCTCAGCCTGGCTAGCTTTTGACTGCAGAGTGTCCCACCTGGAACGTGTGAAGGAAGGAAGGAGGGTGTGTTTGAGCATATACAGAACGCACTTTCTCCCTGCTGGACAGCCACCAGCTTATCTGGAAAAAAGGGAGCAGGGGTTTTGCTTCAGAGGGTGTTCAAGGCCTGCCCCCCCCCCCGTTTCTTCTTTCCTTCCCACCCACCGCTCAGAAGCAGATTACAATTTTAAAAAATTAAACCATGCAGTCTAATAAAATAGATAACAATGAAATACAAAAGGAGCTTTGGATGTATCTATATATTGGTATTACAGGTACCAAAGTTACGGCCCATCTGTTAACTGAACATTCCAACCTGTTAAGAGGTGATAGTGGGTGTTGTTCTAACCTGTGTAAAAAGATTTTATCAATCTTCCTGACCTTTTCAGGTGTCAAATGGTCAAGGAACACCTAATTACTTTGAATGAGTTCAAATCCCCAGGGCCAGATGAATTGCACCCTAGAGTAATAAAGGAACTGGCAGAATCCTGACTTGGATTCCTGCAATGAGCAGGGGGTTGGACTCGATGGCCTTGTGGGCCCCTTCCAACCCTACTGTTCTATGATTCTATGAAGAACTCTCAGAGCCACTGTCTATTCTCTTTGAGAAATCATGGAGGACGGGGGAAGTGCCAGATGACTGGAGGAGGGCTAATGTTGTCCCTATCTTCAAAAAGGGTAAAAAGGAGGAACCTGGGAACTACAGACCAGTCAGTCTGACATCAATCCCTGGGGAAATTCTGGAGCAGATGATAACGCTGTAGACAAAATATACCTCGGCTTCAGCAAAGCTTTCGACAAAGTGCCCCATGATCTCCTGATGAGCAAACTAGCTCGAAGTGGGCTAGATGAGACAACGATCCGGTGGATCCACCGTTGGCTACAGAATCGGACTCAGAGAGTGCTTCCCAATGGGACCTTCTCAAACCGGGGAGAGGTAACGAGTGGGGTACCGCAGGGCTCAGTCCTGGGGCCAGTGCTCTTCAACATTTTTGTTAATGACTTGGAGGAGGAGGTGCAGGGAATGCTGATAAGATTTGCAGATGACAGAAAATTGGGTGGGACAGCTAATACTTTGGAAGACAAACAAAATTCAACGAGATCTGGATAGACTGGAATGCTGGGCAGAAAACATCAGAATGAAATTGAATAGCGATATGTGGCTCAACGACATAGGGATACGTGGGGGGGATACGTGGCTCAACCACACTACAAGCGAGAAGGAGCTTGAAATTGTTGTCGATCACAAGCTGAATATGAGCCAACAATGTGATGTGGCTGCAAAAAAGGCAAATGCTCTTTTGGGCTGCATTATCAGAAGTATAGCTTCCAAATCCCGGGAAGTACTAGTTCCCCTCTACTCTGCACTGGTTAGGCCTCATTGTAGCAGCCATATCGGGGGTCAGACTAAGTAGCCTCATGCAGTCTCATGCTTCATGTTCTTGCTGAGCTCTTTCTCCCTTGAATATATTGTTGTAAGCTGACGAGACACAGGAATTCCTTATCTTGTCAAAGGTCATACAACTGTATATCTCGTTCTCTGCTGTTCTCTTCTGTTCTCTCCTTATCATGGCTACCCTATAACCCAGTTCTTGTATTATAAACAATGGCGCTAGGAGAAGAAATGTTGAGGACTGCAACCCCACGCGGGAGGGGGAGGAGGAGCCATTTCATATGTGTCACAATGTCTATAAAAACAATGTGCTGATGTATTTCGGGGCTTCTGGCTCTTTGGAAATGATTCCAGCCTTAAGCCCGCGCGTTAAATAAAGAATCTCTTTTTCCTTCACTCTGTGGTCTCTCTGACTCTGAGTTCTGCAACATCATCTGGACTAATGTGTCCAGTTCTGGGCACCACACTTTAAGAAGGATGCAGACAAGCTGGAGAGGGTTCAGAGGAGGGCAACAAAGATGATCAGGGGACTGGAAACAAAGCCCTGTGAAGAGAGACTGAAAGAACTGGGCATGTTTAGCCTTGAGAAGAGAAGACTGAGGGGAGACAGGATAGCGCTCTTCAAGTACTTGAAAGGTTGTCACAGAGAGGAAGGCCAGGATCTCTTCTCGATCATCCCAGAGTGCAGGACACGGAATCATGGGCTCAAGTGACAGGAAGCCAGATTCTGGCTGTATATCAGGAAAAACTTCCTGACTGTAAGAGCAATACGACAATGGAGCCAATTACCTGGGGAGGCGGTGGGCTCTCCCACCCTGGAGGCCTTCAAGACGAGGCTGGACAGCCATTTGTCAGGGATGCTCTGACTTGGATTCCTGCACTGAGCAGGGGATTGGACGCGATCGTCTTGTAGGCTCCTTCCAACCCTACTATTCTATGATTCTATGAAAAAGAAGTATGCATTTTACATACCCTGAAAATTTTAGGAAGATTAGTGCCATTTTGAGGGAGAAAGCAGGTTTAAGGAGGAAAAAAGGAGCTGGGGGGGGGGGATGAAACTCTCCCTCTGTCAAAAGTCACTTTCAGAAATGTATTGACAACCTTTTTAGTCACAATTTCTGAAGAGACCAGAGGGTTCTCACCTAAAACAATGGTGCCTTTCTATTCTTCTTGTATTGGAGTTGGTGGAAAACTCTTTTTTCCCCTGAAGTTCCATTTCATTTAGTCCTTAAAATAAATGTTTTGCATGTAATGATTGTCAGCAGGACTAAGCATCAGCCTGGGGATGCCCCGAAGGTCTCTCCCTCTCCCCCATCACAGCTGATTCAGAATGCTGAAGGTGGTGAACCGCCAGTCACCACAAACTATTAGAGGCTGAGAAGGAGAAAGAGAAGGTGCTGTGTGGTGGGGAGGCTGAATCTGCTGGGAAAGGCGAGCTGGTAGGGAGGGGGGCAATTCTGCGGGGAAAAGATCCACCCTCCCCACCAGATCCACCCTCCCCACAACAGCCCACCAAACAACCTGATAGGAGCTGGGCAGACTCCTTGATGTTTACTGAAGGGAATAAGGTACAGTGGTTAAAGCAACAGTGCTATGTGAGCCTTGAGTCCTAGGGAATGATAAAGGGGAGAAGGGAACCACTTGCCTCCAGGAAAGGCAGGCAGAAATTCAGCTGGGAAAGATGGTTTACCACATACCTCTATATGAGATGTTTGGGAAGAGCCAGTACACCTGTCTGCCTTGATAGGAGCTGGAAGGGCTCCTTGAGTTCCACTGAAGAGAATAAAAAACGGTGGTTCAAGAAACAATTGTGGGTGAGCCTTGAGTCCTGCAGAGCAATAAAAGGGGGAACTTCCGTTGAGTGCCAGTTTCCCAGCAGGTTCAGAGCCCCCACGCCTGGGACTCTGAGGGCAATCTAGGGCCTGGGCAGGTTCACATGGGGTAGGGGGTCCTTCGAATAACCTGGGTCCAGGCCACTGTGGGCTTTCAAGGTTAGTGCCAGCACTTCTCACTGAGCCCCCAAACAACTGGGTAACCTAACCGAAGCATCTGATGCAAAATTGGGCTAGCATGAGCTAAGTCCCCCCTTCCCAGGTTTGCACCAGGTCATTTCTGGCCCGTCTTTGAAGGCGCCTTCCAGCAGGCGCCCCGGCAGGGCTTTTAAGGGGCGGGGGGCGGTGTTCGAAGTGGTCCAGCATCAAATGACCCGTTCACTTCAAAAGGGATCCCAGCTGTACCGAGAACACACGGAGCAGGAGCAGCGCAGCTCGGCCTCTCCGCCCAGCCTCCGCGCCCCTCCGCGCGCCCCTGCTCCCGGCCGCACGGCGCTGCCCGGGCGCGGCCAGCCGGCCGGCCGAGCAGCTGGCGCGGCTCCCGGGGCAGAGCCGCGCCGCTCCCGCCGGGCCGTCTGGGCTGACGCCAGCAGCCCTCTCTGCCCCGGGAGGGGCCCTTTCAGCCCAGCGGGGAGGACGGCTTGAAAGCGGGGCAGCTCTGCAGCCCGACACGCGCGAGAGCGTTTCCGGGCCTGGGGCCGCACGTGGTCCCGGCCTTGGGGCGGGGGCCGCGCGCGCGCCCCCCATCCCAGCAGCGCCGCTGCAGAGCGCCCTTTGGGCCGGCGAAGGGCGGCCTGGGCGAGCGGCTCGCGGGCGGCGGTCCCGTGCGGCTCGCAGCGAAGCCCCGCGGCGGAGGAGGCTGCTTCTCTGTCCTCAAGTCACGCTTTAAGGCGCGAACAGCCGAATCGAGGACTCCCCACGCTGTGTTTTCTCCCCAAGCCCCCGAATGCAACTGCGTTGTCCAAGCGGTGAAGCGGGACAAGGGTTGTTTTCCTTTTTTCCTCTTTTTTGAGGGAGGAGAATGTGCTTGTTGCTCTGTCCCCTCCCTCAAGCTCCCTACAGCTTTTCCTCAGCCCACAGACCACGACGGGGGCAGCGGATGGGCCTTATGGAGGGACCCCCCACCCCACCGCGTCACTCCTTCCTTTGGTTGTGTCTAATCTGTTCCCCAGACCAGGCTGGAAGCTGCCCTTGCAAGAAATGGAAGGCACTTTAGCGTGACACGAGCCTGCTGAAACGCGGACCAGCCCTGGGGGCTCCTTCTCGGGCTCCTGGGTTTATGGCTCAAATCCCAAAGTTACCATAGGGGACTAAATACCTTGACTGGGACCAGCTAAATTGTTACCAAAAGTAAACATTTCCAAGGGGAGGGGGGTTAACTGTGTTGCGGATGACACAAAATTGGGCGGGATAGCTAATACCCGGGAAACAGAATCCAAAGGGATCTTGATAGGCTGGAGCACTGGGCAGAAAGCAACAGAATGGAATTTAATAGGGATAAATGCCAAGTTCTGCACCTAGGAAAAAGAAACCAAAGGCACAGTGACAAGATGGGGGAAACGTGGCTCAACAACACTACAAGTGAGAAGGATCTTGGAATTGTTGTCGATCACAAGCTGAATATGAGCCAACCATGTGATGTGGCTGCAAAAAAGGCAACTGCTCTTTGGGGCTGCATTAATAGAAGGAGAGCTTCCAAATCCCAGGAAGTACTAGTTCCCCTCTACTCAGCCCTGGTTAGGCCTCATCTGGTGTACTGTGTCCAGTTCTGGGCACCACACTTGAAGAAGGATGCAGACAAACTGGAGAGGGTTCAGAGGAGGGCAACAAAGATGATCAGGGGACTGGAAACAAAGCCCTACGAAGAGAGACTGAAAGAACTGGGCATGTTTAGCCTTGAGAAGAGAAGACTGAGGGGAGATATGATAGCGCTCTTCAAGTACTTGAAAGGTTGTCCCAGAGAGGAAGGCCAGGATCTCTTCTCGATCATCTCAGAGTGCAGGACACGGGATCATGGGCTCAAGTGACAGGAAGCCAGATTCCGGCTGAACATCAGGAAAACTTAGAGCGATATGACAACGGAACCAATTACCCAGGGAGGCAGGGGGCTCTCCCACGCTGGAGGCACTCAAGATGAGGCTGGACTGCCATCTGTCGGGGATGCTGTGACTTGGGTTTCTGCACCGATCAGGGGGTTGGACTCGATGGCCTTGTAGGCCCCTTCCAGCCTCACTGTTCTATGGTTCTATTATTCTAGTCTGTTGCAGCAAAAACAACAAGGAGTCTAGTGGCAACCTAAAAGCTAGCAGTGTTTTTATTCTGGCATGAGCTTTTGTGAACACTGTCAACAGATGATGTGGGCTGTGTCCACAAAAGCTTATGCCAGAACAAGTTTGTTACCCAAAGTAGCGAGCTGTGAGCTTCCCAGCAGCACAGAGCTGCTTTTCGGGGGAATGTCCAGACAGGTGACAAAGGGGGGGGGGGAGGTGAGACAAAGTGCAGCACTGTGGGTGGAAAAGCACCCAGGTGTGTAACAGCCTGAAGAAGAGGGAACTCAGCACCTGGGCAGGATGACCCCCTTTGGCTTCTTCCGCTTTACACTTCATGTTCTCTGCCTGACATTCACCTCCAGCTGTACGAAGCTCGTGATCCCCCTGTCCTCCTCCCCCTTGACTCTCCCCTAGCGAGGGGGCTTGCAAGTGCCCCTTGAGGCAGGTCTGAATAACTGCTGGCATTATCTCTTCCAAGGGAGCCCGGGCCAAACGTTCAGTCTGCATTGCACCGAATTCCTGTCTGCATGATGCGCCTTCCATGCCATCTTGCAAAGTGCACACACGAGTTTTCCCACCATCCCTTATAGCGTCTTTGTCTCTCTCCCCCAGCCTTTTCTTTTTCTCTTTGCTTAACGTCTGGTTTGATGTGGAATTCTGATGACCTTGAAAGCTTGCTCACTACTTTTTGGTGGCCTGACTGTTACTTTGGGAGATTTCATTCTTCTCCTTCACCTTCTTGTTCTAGCGGACCAACACAGCTGCCTCCAGTTTTTGCCCTTTGAGGGGCTGCTAGCTGCAGGTGGGGGACACGGGCTGGTAAGGACAGGAGCCTGCTTTGCAGGGCATGTATTCTGACCCCCTCGCACCCACCTCACCACTTACCTCACTCCCCTGCTCCTCTTGACTGCATGCACAGCTGGCGCACTGCGGGCACCTCGAACCCGCCCCACAGTCCCATATCCTGCTCGCTGTGCAGTTTCCTTGACCCCTCCCCCCCTCTTCAGTGCACTCCCAAATCTGCCCCACCCAGGGGTGTTTTGGTGGGGACATGATGACAGCTAAAGTGGCTTCAGACCGGTCTCTGTGCACAGTGTGTGGAATGCCCTGTTCCATGCAAGCAACTGAGGCCCCCGGCTGTTGGCTGGCTCCCTCGGAAGCCCCATTCCCTGGCTCCGCTGGCACCCACAGCAACCCAGAAATTGGCCCGGCCGTGTCCTGCCTGGACATAGCCAGTCCCTCCTCATTGTCCCCTGGCGAAACACACACAGCTGCTCCAGCCTAGAAGCAGCTGCAATGGGGACATGCCTCACCCCACCATCTTGGCAGCATGACGCCCTCTGTGTGGAAATGTACCCAGGAAGAGTTGGGAGGCTATAATTAGGGCCCGGAAGAGGTATCAGGTTTTATCTGCCAGGCCCAGACAGAGCTGTGGCCAGGAGGAGGCCAGAGGCGGAAGGAAGAGGCAGGCAGGCAGGAGGCTTTCAAGGCCCCTCGGTCACTCTCCCCCTCCCTTGGGTGCTGGAGCCAGGACTCCCAGGTCCTGTGATAGGGGAGGGGGTTGAGCTGGTCAAAACAGGGAGTTCCCTGAAACACAGGTCAGACTCCTGGGTTCTCTGGGGCGCACACCCCCAGACTCCGTATCCTTTGCTGTGCATGTTGGCTAGTACTGGCATGGAGAGGCGCGTGGGGTTGCCATCTGGGGCGGCCCAGAGCTCGTGGCAAGTGGCATGCCCCCATTCATTATTCGCAATGGCCATTCCCACGTATTGGTGGGCCTTGCAGGCAGCCAGCCACTTGGGCTGGAGAGCTTTGGCTTCTCTGGGAGAGAGGGCAGGCAAGCCGCAACGGTGTGTGCCTTGGGGTGTCCCAAGCTCCCCGTGGGGTGCAGGGCCATCTCGGCCTCCGCGCAACATCCCATTGACTGCAGCAGCTCTGCTCCAAGCAGAGAAGCCCTGAGTGGAAGGCGTGGGGAGCTGGGCCCCGACCTCGGCACTGCTCTTTTGTTCTGTAGCAAGGGGGCCACAGCCCAGAGCCCCTGCCTGCAGCTGGGCTGGCCCCTTGCAAGGCTGGGGGGCCACCTGAGCTCCTGTGCCTCTTCTTTGGGGGCAGGAGCGAGACTGGCCTGGGGCTGGCCTTGCCAGAGCTGCTCGCCTGGGCTGGAGGGGTCTCCGGCAGGGAGGGGCCTGCCTGCATCCATTGGTGCGAGCACCCCCCCCCCCCGTTGGCAGCCACCACTTCCTCTTCCCACTCCCGTCTCCTGTGCCTGGACCCTTTGTGAACTGGAGCTGCCAGGAACGGATCCTGCCCTGCAGGTGAGGCCTGTGCTGCACCAAGGGACTGGCAGACGTGGGGCACCGCACCACAGCCTTTCTGCCTGCGGGCTCCTCCCGGGCAATCGGAGACATTTGGGCTGAGTGGCCAGGCAGCGGGTGGGCAATGAGCTCGGTCCTCTGCCTCTTTCCATGGGGGCCTTCCTGGGCCTGGCGATGGACGTCCTTCCCCACAAAAGCCTCTCGGGCATCCAGATAGATAATCTGTCAACAGGTGCAGGATGGGGGGGGGGCTTTGAAAGTAAACACCTCTGCTATGTGTGGGGAGATATCCGGTTGCCCCCCAGCCTTGCAAGCCAGAAGCAACCTTAAAATAACCTCCTCACCCCTGCCCCGCCAGAAGTCTTTGTGGAGGCTGTGGGTGAGGCCAGAGCAGCCATGGGCCGGAGACTCTGGCTGGGGGCCCTTCTCTGCTGGGGGGCCCTCCGTAAGGAGACCGGGACTGGGGAATGCCCCTGGGTGGGGTGTCAGGGGGAGCCAGGCTTTGGCTTAGAGGGAGGGGTCTTGTCAGGTGGGGGTGGCTGTGCTTAAGGCCCTGCTCCCCTGGGACTGAGGGGGGGTCTTTTTCTGCCCACAAAACGCCAGGGCTGCTGGAGGCCAACGAGGAGGCCCGCCTCTTCAACGCCCTCTTCGCCAGCTACGACAAGACGGCACGCCCCGTGCGCAACGGGGAGGATGCGGTGGAGGTGTCCATCAAGCTGACCCTCAGCAACCTCATCTCGCTGGTAAGGCCCCCAGGGCTCCCGCCCCGGCCCGCGCGAGGTGCCGGCGGCGGGGGGCGGCCCCGGGTCTCCTCGCTTTCCGACGGCACCCCGAAGAGCAGCAGGTTTGTTCTGGGCTGGAGCCGGGAGTCAGCGGCACCCTTCCCTCTGCAGAACGAGAAAGAAGAGACCCTGACCACCAGCCTCTGGATCTCCCAGGTGAGTGCCGGCCAGGCCCCCGCCCGCGGGCCCCCGGAGCAGCTCAGCGCCCCGGGGGCCAGGCGCTCCGTGGCCCCGCCGGGCCTCGGGCCCGCAGCCCGCCGGAGGGGGTCTCCGCTCCCGAGCCCGGGCGCCCCGGTGCCGGGCAGAAAGGCGGCGCCCCTCCGGAGGGCTCCCAGGCTGGCCGCGGCGCTGCCCTCCGCCCGGGACTGACCCCCGCCCGCCCGCTCGCAGCAGTGGCTGGACCACCGGCTGGACTACAGCAGCGAAGACTTTGGGGGGATCCGCAGGCTTCGGGTCCCCGCGGACATGGTGTGGCTGCCGGACATCGTCCTGGAGAACAAGTGAGCGGGGCCGGCGGGGCGGGGCGGGGCGGGGCGGGGCTGCCGGCAGCGGCGGGGTCTGGGGGCCGCCCAGGAGGCGGCAGGCGGCCTCCCTCGCCCGGCCCGGCCCGGCCCGCCCCGGCCCGGCCCGGCTGCAGCGCCCTCCTCTCTCCCCCGCAGCATCGACGGGAATTCCGGCGTGGCCTTCTCTTGCAATGTCCTGATCACTCCCGGCGGGCGGGTGCTTTGGCTGCCCCCGGCGATCTACCTCAGCGCGTGCCCCATCGAGGTCACCTTCTTCCCCTTCGACTGGCAAAACTGCTCCCTCGTCTTCCGGTGAGAGCCCCGGCGGGCGGCGGCAGCTTCGGGAGGGGCCGCTGTGCGGCGGCGCCTCCCGGGCCGCTCCAGGGCAGTCCGGCAGCAGAAGGGGCGCCTGGGCAGGCTGCGGGGGGGGCTGCAGTTCCGGGGGCCTTCGGCCTGGTTTGGCGGCGTGTCTGCAGGGGAGGGGCGCGCCCCGGGGCGCCTGCCTCCTGGCCCCCAGGCTCCCGAAGGGGGGCTGCGGGAGATCGGGGCTAATCCAGCGAATCAGTTCTGCTTGCCTAAAAAGCCCCTCCTGAAAAACCGAGCAGCAGATTTTAAATCTGAGCACATGCATTCATATATACTTGCTTGTATAGCCATACAAGGACTTGTAGAAAGGGCAGGTGGCAAGTACCTTCTGCAAAGAGGCACCCCCTTCCTGAGCCCCCCCCCCCGGTTTACCCAACGCTGTGTCAGCCTTACTGCCGTCGAAAGTGGCCCCCGCGGCATGTTCTGGCACTGCACTGGGGGCTCCCTTGCATGCCTGGGAAGCACTTGAGGGCTTGTGGTTGGGAGGGAGGGGGGACCGTGCCTGTTTCCGGGGGCTTTCCGGAGTTTGGGGCGCCTGTCCTGTGCAATGAGGAAGTCGCAGACTGTGGGGCGGGCGAGTGAGGGTCCTCCCCCTCGTCCATGCTGGGCATTGGTGCAGCTGTTGGGGGAATGGGAGGGGCAGCATAACAAATTAGGCGCAACCCCGGGAGGCGGAGGTCACCTGCTCCCCCAAAGCCCGGGTGGGAGAGGCCGTGGCTCCGTGGCAGGGGCCCTGCTCTGCCTGCCAATGGTCCCTGGCAGCATCTCTGGGCAGGGCAGGGATTCTGCTGGAACCCCGTGGCTGCCGGTCCGTGTAGGCAATGCTGGGCCAGATGGGCATGCCACCCGGATCAGGACAGGGCAGCTGCCGCTGCCGCCCCATTGCTGCCCCCAGGCACCATTTGGCTTCTGCCCCAAGCAAATCCACGGCTGCCCTTGGCCTCACCCAGGTCTCAGACGTACAGTGCCAGCGAGGTGATTCTCAAGTTTGCCACGGATGACGTCACCGGGGAACTGCTCAAGGAAATCATGATTGAACCAGAGGACTTCACAGGTAGGGGATGCCTGCCGGCCGGTGGGAAATGTTTCAGGGTGCTGCTCCCCCCTCGCCTAGGCTTGGAGGGGCAGCTAGTCCAACCAGTGTGAGAGCCAGTGTGGTGTAGTGGCGAGAGTGTTGGACTGGGAGCTGGGAGATCCGGGTTCTAGTCCCCACTCGGCCATGGAAGCTCACTGGGTGACTTTGGGCCAGTCACACACTCTCAGCCCAACCTACCTCACAGGGTTGTTGTTGTGAGGATAAAATGGAGAGGAGGAGGATAATGTAAGCCGCCTTGGGTTCCTTGCAAGAGGAAAAAAGGCGGGGTGTAAATGCAATAAATAAATAAATAAACAAACCCAGGCCTGAGGCCCTGCCCACACTCCTTCCTGGATGGCCGCCCCCGCAGCAGAAAAGGGCCAGGCCGCAGCCAGGCTGGTCTCCTTGGAGCTTGCTGGTGAGCCTCCCCTTTGCCTTCTGCCACCCCAGAAACACCACAGGACACCCCTGAGAAGCCTCTGGGGGCTTACCTGGCCAGCACTGGGAGGCCTGACATGTGTGCACACCAGATGCCGGGTGACGGCTGGGTCTCTCTGTCTCCTGCTCAGAGAACGGGGAGTGGGCCATCTGGCACCGGCCCGCCCGCCAAGTCCTGGCCCCGATGTCTGGGCTCGGGGCTCCCGGCTTCTCCGAGATGCACTACTTTCTCATCATCCAGCGCAAGCCTCTTTTCTACATCATCAACATCATTGTCCCCTGCGTGCTCATCTCCTCCTTGGTGGTGCTCGTGTATTTCCTGCCGGCCCAGGGTGAGCCTCCTCCTCTGGGGCCAGGAGAGCGGGTGCAGGGGGGTGATGAGGCGCCATGTGGGGCTAGGTGAGCAGGCTGTGTGTGGGGCCTGCAGGCATGCTTCAGGGAGCAAGGAGCATGTCGCAGAGGGCTGGGCGCACAACTGGCAGAGGGCTGAGGTGTCAGGAGTGCTTCTGAGCACAGGGAGTGGGAGAGCGGTTCAGATTCTGCACAGGAACCGCCAGACACGGGGAGGCATGTTTCCAGGCCAGTCCAGACATGGCTAGGCAGGCTCCTTGGGTTTCAAAGGAGGTCCAGCCGGAGGAAGGTCCCTCGTCCCCCCCCCCCCCCGTGAGAGACAGCGAACAGGGGGAAGCAGCGTTTGGCGAGTCTGAATTAATAGATGCAAGGGGCAGACGCAGAGGCAAGAGGGAGATGGCAGGGGCAGAACGGAGAAGGTCCTCCTGATTGGCCCTGCGAACAGCGGCGCTTAGAGGCCTCACGAGAGAGACCTCCCCCCCCCCCCTTAGGCCCGCCTTGCTTTCAAACAGCGGGCAACTTTCGCAGCTCCCCTTTGAGCCCCCTGGAGGCATTGTCTTGCAGACTGAGTCACCAAGAATTTGCATCTGCGTGGCCCTTTGTGCTAGTGGAATTAAGGCTGTAGATTGAAGCCTCTTGCCTGTGTTTGGTCCGGCCCTTTGAAGATCAGCCAGGGCAAAGGGAAACCCAGCATGAGGTGTGCAAGGGGGACGAGGCCCCTCCCAGGAGCGCACGGGGCCAGGCTGCATGCCAGCACATGGGAGCCGCTATGTCCCAAGGGCGCCTGCCGGGGCTTGTGGGGGTGGCATCTGGCCACATGGTGCGGGGGCACCCCGGCCTGCGGGAGGCGCGCAGGCCTCTCCGTCCGCCCAGCCTCAGCCTCATCTCTGCCCGGCAGCTGGGGGGCAGAAGTGCACCGTGAGCATCTCGGTGCTGCTGGCCCAGATGGTCTTCCTATTCCTGATTGCACAGAAGGTTCCGGAGACCTCACTCAGCATCCCCCTCATTGGCAAGTGCGTGGCTGTGCTGGGCTCTGGGGCCTCCCCGAGGGGGTTTGGGGTGGGGGCTCTGCAAGGGGGGTGCAGGGCGCAGAGCCTCCGTTGGGCCGAGACACGCCCGGGGCCACGGTCCAGAGGTGGGCGGGGCTGCAGGCAACGGGGGGCAAAGACCCAAGCAATGCAAGTTCTGCCGGCAGCCCGCGGGGAGGCGCTTCAGCCCATGTGGACAAGGGGAGCATGTCACAAAAGCTGGGGAAGCCCCCAGCCACTGGTGGGTGGGGAAGGGGTGGGGCCGGGGAAGGGTGGGCCTCTGGGGAGCCCCAGGGGGGCCTGAGTTTCGGCTCCCTTGGATTAGTGTGAAGGGGAGACCAGGGGCTCCAGCTGCGGCCGCCACTGCAGGCCGTCCAGCAGCAAGCGGAGGCGCCAGGAGGGGGTCCAGGGCAGGGGTGCAATCCGGGCGCCTGGCCTCCCTGGAGCGTGGCGTGGCCTGGGCGCCCCGGTCCTCCAGCGCTGCTTTCCCTGTGGCAGGTACCTGCTCTTCGTCATGGCGGTGGCCACCCTGATCGTCATGAACTGCGTCATCGTGCTCAGCGTGTCTCTCCGCAGCCCCAGCACCCACGCCATGTCCGAGCGCCTCAAGCATGTGAGGAGGAGCGGGGGGTGCGGGGGGGGGGCTCTGTCCCCCGCCAAAGGAAGTCAGCGCAGTGCAATCAGCATGGTCTGCGCCAACTTGAACGTGGCCGCCTCTTGCAGGCTTTGTTTTTAAAGGTGGAGAGATGGTTTTGAAGCCCTGCATGGGCCTTCCCCCAATCCTTCCCAGCCATTGGCCCTGCTGGCTGGGGGATTCTGGGAGTTGTAGTCCAACGCATCTGGAGGGCGCCAGTTTGGGGAAGGCCGCCCGGAATCTTGTTGCATTGCATGTTCAAGCAATGCAATTAAATGTCGTGTTTTAGTCCCAAATGTTAGAATGCTCGGAACTGTGCAAAGACATGTCCGTGAACCCGAGATGGAAGTGAATGCTCCTTGGGGAGCTGTGCCTGGTCCCCCATCTCTCTGCTTTGACTCAGGGGCTCAGGATGCATCTTATTAACTTGGCTTTGTAAAACTGTTATGGTTTTTAAGGGTTTTGTTTGGGGTTTTCCCTCTGTTTTATTTGATGACTGTTTTTTATCTTCTGATTTTGCTAGACAAATTAGGGCACTTGACAGGTGAGATGTCAGTATTGGGTAGAAATCCAGGACTTCCCACCAGTGGTGGGTAAAAACTGTGAGACAATAACTCAAGTCAGTAAGTGAGCTTTCTTTGGAATTCCACCAAACTCTTTCTCCCCCTGCCTGAAGTGTCCAGGGCAGCCCAAGAAACGGCTACCCTAAGTACCTCTTGCCATAGGAGCCTGCTCATCCATGAAGATCTTCCAGAGAGGCCCCAATCCATATTTTCCCACCAGCCCAATCAGGCTAGTCAATGGGAGGGACTGTGGGAATTGTAGGCTTCAACTTCTGGAGGGCCGCAAGTTGCCCACCCTGCTGTGAAGTCTAGCAGGGCACAAGGCCAGGCCTTGTTGGTGTTGGCTCCCCTCTGGTTAGCACGAGAGCCACTCGGGCCCCACACTTTGTGCTGTCAGACAGCAAAGCAACATTTCCCTTTCGCAAAAGCTTTCCATCTGTCTGGAGGTTTCACCTTAGAGGTTTGGAGCCCCATTCAGCTGGAGGGCCAGAGTCAGCTTAGGAGATGCTCTCAGGGGCCGCATTCCAGTGGTGAGCAGGGTCGAAGGCAAGAGGGGTGGGGCCAAAAACACCCCCCCCAGCATATTTTAGCATGAAGCGCTTCCTGCCAGTAAGGAAGCCGGAGGGGGAGGGCTTCTCAGCCTTTCAGAATGGGGATGAAACTGCACCAAAGCCAGGGGGGCCCCCAGCGATTGGTGGTTTGAGGAAAGGGGTGTGGCCATTTGGGGAAACTTGGAGGGCCAGATTTGGCCTCCGGCCATGAGGTTCCCCGCTCCTGTTTTGTATGATGATATGGTTTGTTCTACTTAATGTTTGAGATTTATTTTCATTGTAAGCCAGTGTGGATCCTTTTTGTTTAGAAAGATGAGCGAGATCGATTTGGAGGAGGCAATGGATAGATGAATAGATACAAAGGAGGAGGGTGTGTTCTTGAACGGCTGGGGACGCTAGCCCTCCTGAGTACGCTTCAGGCTGTAACGCATCACCTCGCTCTCCTCTTCACCCCCCAGGTGTTCTTGGAGGTCCTCCCTCGGTACCTGGGCTCCAACTTAGAACCAGCAGGCGAGGACCCCTGGGACGCCCCCCGCCCCCGCCGACGCAGCTCCTTTGGTATCATGCTGAAGGCAGAAGAATACATCCTCAGAAAGCCTCGGAGCGAAATCCTCTTCGAACGCCAAGGGCAGCGGCACGGGCTTCAGAGGACGCCTGGCTGCAGCACGGCCTGTGAGGGGTGGTGGCTGGACAGGCAGGGTGTGGGGGCCCGGGGGCCTCCTGGGAGGAGATGTTCTCTTGGGCATTTCAGTAGGGCAGCCTTCTCAACTTGGTGTCCTCCAGATGGGTTGGACTACAACTCCCAGCACCCCAGCCAGCATGCTTGGAGTTGTAGTCCAACCCATCTGGAGGACACCAAGTTGAGGAAGGCTGCCATATGGGGAACTAAAAAGTATTGGTTGATGGTTTAAGCAGTCTAGCCAGCCCTCCCCAACCTGGCTGGACTTCAACCTCCATTGTTCCTGACTAGCAAGCCATGCTGTTTGGGGTGCTGGGAGTTGTAGTCCAACACATCTGGCAGGGTCAGGCTGGGAAAGCCTGGTCTAACGAGTAGCAACACCGAGTCCTTCGGTGTTTCTGGTTTCATCATATATCCCTCATTTCCTGCACAATGTCCGTGATGGATTTTACCCTCACTGGAGGCTATTCTAGCAGGGAATTGTCAATGAACCCTCGGCTGCCCCCTCCTCTCCAAGGAAGGTGGGATCTTGCTCGTGCATCTCCGCGCTGCTCTGTCCCACAGCATCAAGATCACATCCCCTACAGCCCTGGAGCTCAGGCACTCTTGCCTGTCCCTCCGGCACAAAGCCCTGTCCCCGCCCATAAACGCTGCTCCAGGTCCTGCTGTTTTTGAGACGGAGTGTCCCTGCTGAGCGACACCGTGCATGGCTGGCTGCTTTGCCATCACATGCGGAGCTGCTCCAGGAGGGCGCAGGTGCAAGGGACCCGAGGCCTTTTTGACCACTGCACGATCCGGTGTCTAGCCGCCAGGTCAGGTGCTGTGGTCAGCGTCTCTCGCCCACAGCCCCGTTGGCATCCTGTGATGCTTCACCACTCGAGTGCTGCCACCAAGAACCCTTTAGAGCGGCTTTCTTCCTTTCTGGTAGCACAGGCCAAGCAGCCAGCTCGTGGGGGCAATCCCACAAAACCCCCCTGAATCCCTAAAGAGGAAATGGTCTTTTAAACCTGGAAACAAAGGTTTATTTGGTGCAACAGGACTGGAAATAGGAACTGGGCTGGGACGAGGAAAGGATATCGGGGATGATGCTCAAAATAAGGCAGCCCTCTGAGCAGCACACCGTAACTTCTGCTTTTAGCTCTGTGCTCAAAACCTCCCTCCCCGCTAGATGCTCCCACTCTCCTCGCAGACAGCCCAGACTCCCAGAAGCCCCCGCCCCGCCTGCTTCTGCCGGGGCACGCGCCCAATCACCCCGCCCCACTCAGCCACTCCCCCTTCTTCCACGTGCCAGGCTGCCATTCTTGCCCACCCTCTGCCAAGCCCCGCCTCACACTCCCCTGTCAATCATTCCAGAGACATGCCAGCCACCGTATAAGCACACAACCTACGGTGTGCGCACGTGGAATCGCCACAGCTAGCAGCGGCAGAAGGGCGATGAACCGGGCCGGGTTTCGTGAGACGCACAGGGCGGTTTGCGTTGTTAAAAATCTCACGTACGACTGGAGGGCAGGAGGAGCGCCCTGATCCAGTGAGGGGCCTTGGGGGTGGAGGGGCTCTCCGGCATTGACCTGCGTCTCGATGCCACCCTTGGGGAAAACCGGTGCTGCGATGCAAGATGCGTGAGCTCTCCGAGGAAGGGCCTGCTTCTTCTGACGAGGCTGTCTCCCTCCCCGCTTCTCCAGATGGGCTTGATGTGGGCATGACCAGCACCTTGTACAAGAGCCTGGCCAGCCTTGCGCCAGAGATCAAGGAGTGTGTGGATGCCTGCAATTTCATTGCGAAGAGCACCAAGGACCACAGTGCTGATGGTGCGGTGAGTCCGGACGGGGAGGAGTCCTGTTGACGCCTTGGCCCCTTGCTTGCACACCCCTCCTGACCCTCCCTGCTCTCCCCCCTCCAGGAGATGGAAAACTGGGTGCTGATTGGGCAGGTGCTGGACAAGCTCTGCTTCTGGGTGGCCATCCTGCTCTTCACGCTCGGGACGCTCGCCATCTTCTTCGCAGGGCATTTCAACACTGTGCCGGGTGACCCCTTCCCTGGCCAGGAAGCGTAGTGGCGGGGCAGCCCCCCCCCGGCCCACCAGCCAGCCCCACTGGATGAGAACCAGAGAGCCTCCACCGCTCCGCGTGAGACACACCCAGCCCCCCACTGGGTGGCGCGGGCTCAGAGCTCCTTGAGCCCCCCCTGCAGCAGCCAGGCCTGAGTGGGCAGAGTGCTTGAGGACCAAGGAAGCGCCTCCCGCTGCACCCACAAGCCGCTTCACCAAAGCCGCTCCGACTCTGATGAGGGACAGATCCCAAGGTGCCTGCATGTGCCTGTGCCTGCCTAACCTGGCCCAGCAGATGTGGCCTGTGTCTCCGGATGGCCTGAATCGTCCGTGTGTCTTCTGCTGGCCCTCTCGACCCTCGCCAGGGCTTCGACTCTCCCGCCGTCAGACCCGTGCCATGGCTGCTGGAAATATTGGGATGGCCACTAAAGAAACACACCTGGCACTCAAACTGCCCGAACAGTTCTGAAGAGCTATGGAAGCAGCTTTCATTTGCTGCCAACGTTCTTCCCTCAGGCAACAGAAACCGCCCCCAGTCCCAAAAAGCACCACAGGACAGGAACACTGGGGCCTTCCTCCTGGCCAGCATCCCGCTTCCCACACTGGTCAGCCAGGCGCCCCAGGGGGAAGCCCACAAGCAGGACACCCAGGCACCAGCCCCTCCCCAATGGTCCCCCCCCCCGCCGCCGCCGCCAGTCAGGCATGCGGAGGGAGATCCGTCTCTTCAGCCATCCTGACTGAAAGCCATTGACAGACTTAATTGAATCATAGAATCATAGGGTTGGAAGGGGCCTGTAAGACCATCAAGTCCAACCCCCTGCTCAATGCAGGAATCCAGGTCAGAGCATCCCTGACAAGCTCATCTTGAACGCCTCCAGTATGGGAGAGCCCACCGCCTCCCTAGGTGATTGGTCCATTGTCGTATTGCTCTGACAATCAGGACGTTTTTCCCGCTGTTCAGCCGGAGTCTGGCTTCCTGTCACTTGAGCCCATTATTCCATGTCCTGCACTCTGGGATGATGGAGAAGAGATCCTGGCCTTCCTCTCTGGGACAGTCTTTCAAGTCCTTGAAGAGCACTATCCTGTCTCCCCTCAGTCTTCTCAAGGCTAAACATGCCCAGTTCCTTCAGTCTCTCCTCACAGGGCTTTTGTTTCCAGTCCCCTGATCATCTTTGTTGCCCTCCTCTGAACCCTCTCCAGTTTGTCTGCATCTTCTTAAAATGTGGTGCCCAGAACTGGACACAAGTGCTCCAGATGAGGCCTAACCAGTGCTGAGTAGAGGGGAACTAGGACTTCCCCAGATTTGGAAGCTAGGAGCTTGGGGGATGTTGACCTGGTGTTGAATGTGGTACTGCTACCCTTGAAAGACCAGGTCCGCAGCCTGGGGGTCATTTTAGACTCCCAGCTGTCCATGGAGGCTCAGGTGTCAGCTGTGAGCCGGACAGTGCTGTACCAGCTCCATCTGATATGGCGGCTGCACCCCTACCTTCTCGACCATCTCCTCCCATTGGTAGTACATGCCCTGGTCTCTTCTCGTTTAGACTACTGTAATGCGCTCTACGTGGAGGTACCCTTGAAGACGGTTCGGAAGCTGCAGCTGGTGCAGAATGCGGCGGCTCGCCTGATTAAAGGCAGCTGCCGGCGAGATCGCATCACTCCAGTGCTGAAGGAGTTGCACTAGTTACCAGTTGTTTTCTGGGCCAAATTCAAGGTGTTGGTTTTGACCTTTAAAACCCTATATGGTTCTGGCCCAGCCTATCTTGAGAAGCGCCTCCAGCAACACCAGACAGGCTGCTTAACAAGATCAGCCTCGGATGGCCTTCTCTCTGTCCCATCAGCCAGGACAGCTAGACTGGAGGGGACGAGGGAGAGGGCCTTTTCTGTGGTGGCCCCCACTCTGTCGAACTCCCTCCCTAGGGAACTCCGCCATGCCCCCTCTTTAATGAGCTTCTGCCACGTATTAAAAACGTGGTTGTTCAGGCAGGCATTTGGGGTGGGTTAGGGTATTTTTAGAAATACGTTTTTAATGTAGAATTTTGTTTTAAACTATTTGTTATTGTACTTCGCCAGAGTGGCTGGGTGACCAACCAGATGGGCCATTAATACATTTAATAAATAAATAAATAAATGCAGCCCAAAATAGCATTTGCCTTTTTTGCAACCATATCACACTGTTGGCTCATATTCAGCTTGTATTCTACAACAATTCCTCTTCATACCTATGGAAGCAGTAAGGGTGTACTTAGTTTTTCACACACGGCTTCTCCTTTTTGGCTTTATTTCTGTAAAATAAACAATGATGCGGTGTAATATGTCAGGTGTTGTTGTTCATCTGAGGTTGTATTTACCCAATTTTAAGACCTGTTAAGGACCAGATGATTTTTATTATGTCCTGATACATAAAACCATAGAACTCAAAGAAGGTGTACTTTCTTTTTCACATGACTGTATATATTGACAAGAGCTACTGTTTAGGCCCACTTGGTAGAAGACTCCGCTTACTGACACACACAAAAAAGTCTAGACTAGCTTCACTTTGGGCTCAGGTTTTAGAGCAGTTTACAGAGCAGCTCATAAACTAAAAGCTCAGAGGTAGACTCATCCCAAGTTTGAGCATCCAGCTTATCATTTAGTAAAAAAAACACCTCTGAACAAGGACTCAGCCCTTACAAACCACATCCCTCCCCAAAACAGAAACCCAGTGTCAGCCCTTTAGCCCCTTGCATCTCTAGGAAGCCTGAACAGCATCCCTTCCCCAATCACCTACCTGTAGACTGTTAGAACGTAAGAAGAGCCCTGCTGGATCAGACCAAGGGTCCACTAGTCCAGCAGTCTTTTCACACAGTGACCAAGTAAGGCACGAGTGCAACAGCATCCTCCCACCCATGTTCCCCAGCAACTGGTGTACATAGGTAGCACATAGCCATCAAGACTAGTAGCCACTGACGGCCTTTTCCTCCAGGAATTTGTCCACCCACCCTCCCTTTAAAGCCATCCAAACTGGTGGCCATCGCTACTTCCTGTGGAAGTGAATTCCATAGTTCAATCTGCACTGTGTGAAGGAGTCCTTCCTTTTGTCTGTCCTGATCTCCCACCCATCAGCTTCATGGGAGGACCTTTGGGTTCTAGTATTTTGAGAGAGGGAGAAAAATATCTCCCTATCCATTCTCCACACCAGGCATAATTTTGTACACCGATCATGTCTCCCCTTACCCTCCTTTTTTCCAAGCTAAACAATCCCAGCTGTTATAACCTTCTCTCATAGGGGAGTTGTTCCAGCCCCTTGATCATTTCAGTTGCCCTTTTCTGTACTTTTTCTAGCTCTACAATGCCTTTTTTTAGGTGTGGTGACCAGAACCGCACACAGTGTTCCAAGTGTGGTCGCACCATAGCTTTGTATAGGGGCAGTATGGTGTTGGCAGTTTTATTCTCAATTCCTTTTCTAATTAAGCTAACATGGGAGTTTGCCATTTTTACAGCAGCTGCACACTGGGCTGACATCTTCATTGAGCTGTCCACCACAACCCCAACATCTCTTTCCTGGTCAGTCACTGCTAGCTCAGATCCCATCAGGCTATACTTGAAGCTGGGATTTTTCCCCCAACGTGCATCGCTTTATTCTTGCTTACATTGAAACACATTTGCCATTTGGAAGGCCGTTCTCCCAGTTTGGAGAGATCCTTTTGGAGCTCTTCACAATTCCTTTTTGTTTTAACCACCCTAAAGAATTTGGTGCCATCCACAAACTTGGCCACTTCACTGCTCACTCCTAATTCCAGATCATTTATGAACAGGTTGAAAAGCATTGGTCTTTGTACAGATCCCTGCAGGACCCCACTATTTACTTCTCTCCATTGGGAGAATTTACCATTTATTCCTACTCTCTGCTTTCTGTTCTTTAACCAGTTATTGATCCATAAGAGGATCTGTCCTCTTATTCCATGACTGCTGTTTGCTCAGGAGTCTCTGGTGAGGGACTTCATAGAATCATAGTAGGGTTGGAAGGGGCCTACAAGGCCATCGAGTCCAACCCCCTGCTCAATGCAGGAATCCAAGTCAGAGCATCCCTGACAAATGGCTGTCCAGCCTCATCTTGAAGGCCTCCAGTGTGGGAGAGCCCACCACCTCCCCAGGTAATTGGTTCCATTGTCGTAAATGACAATGAACCAATTTTGACTTCATCAAAAGCCTTTTGGAAGTCCAAGTAAAGAATGCCTACAGGACCACCCCTGTCTACATGCTTATTGACACTCTCAGAGAACTCTAAAAGCTTAGCGAGATGGGACATCTCTTTGCAGAAGCCGTGTTGAACCTTTTTCAGCAGGGCTTGTCCATGTGCTTACTAATTTGTCTTTAATAAAATTAATGCCTTCAACCAATTTACCTGGAAGAGACGTTAAGCTAACCGGCCTGTAATTTCCCAGATCCCCTTCTGAAAATTGGTGTTACATTGGCCATCTTCCAGTCCTCTGCTATAGAGGCTGATCTTAAGGACATGTTGCATATTTTTGTTAGAGATCAGCAATGTCATATTTGAGTTCTTTGAGAACTCTAGGATGGATACCATCTGGGCCCAGTTAATTTGCTTTCAATATATCAATAAGGTTGAGTTTCATCTTTTGTCACCACTGTTTGCCTCAGTTCCTCCAACTCCCTTCCTGAAAACATCAGTTCACGCACAGGCACCTGCCCTTATCTTCTGCAGTGAAGACAGATGGAAAGAATCCATTCAGCTTCTCTACAGTCTCCTTGTCCTCCTTCAGTACTCCTTTAACTCTATCGTCATCCAACAGTCCAACTGCCTCCCTAGCCGGCTTTCTGCGTCGGATATATTTAAATAATTCTTTATTGTTGGTCGTGATGTTGTTAGCGATAGGCTCTTTAAAATGCTTTTTGGCATCTCCTATTGTCTGCTTGGATGGCCTTTGTGCAAGTTTGTGCAGCCTTTTGCTTTCCTCACTTGGGCGAGACTTCCATTTTCTGAAGGAAGCTCTTTTCCCTAATGGCTCCCTTGACACTGCTCGTGAACCGTGCCGGTGACCTCCTGGACTTGGTGCTATCTTTCCTAAGCTGTGCTATACATTTTGGCTGAGCTTCCATTATTGTGGTTTTGTGTAGCTTCCAAGCATTTTGAAGGGATGAAACCCACTTGACTCCCCTTTCAACTTCCTTTTCACCAGTTCCCTCATTTTAGAGACGTTTCCTCTTTTGAAGTTGAATGTGACTGTGTTGGACTTCTTGGGCAATTCTCCACTTAAATGTATATTAAAGGTGATAGCACCGTGATCGCTGTTTCCAAGTGGTTCAACAACATTTGCATCTTGGAATAGGTCCTGGGCAAAGCAAAGAGCCCCCCCCCCCCCCCCCGTGAATTGTCCTCCAGCCCTGCTGCACTGCTAAGGAGGACTCTGCAGAAGACAAACAGCTTAAGACCATGATTGGTTTTACTAAGTTGAAAGCCAAGCAGGGGAAGGGAGAGGGGACACTGCTGCCCAAGGAGGTGGCAGTTTGGTTTGGAGAAGGGGCGTTCCACAGCAGGCCCAGAACTTTCCCCTCCCTGGCAATAAATAGTGTCCCCCATCCCCTCAGTTCCCAATGCACTGAGAGGGTCGGATCCTTCCTCATGATAGGCTCCATGTGAGAGGGGCAGGAGGCCGCTCTGGACATGTACGCACAGGACCCCCCCCCAACAAACGGGGGGGGGTGAGGAGTCCTTCCCCTGCCCTTAGCGCATAACAGGCCACTCAGGAGAGGAGTTGGTGAGCCCCCTTCACCCTCAGGCACTGAGAAAGAACTTCCGGTAGAACTTGTTCATCTGCTCCAAGAAGATGAAGGTGAGAACGGTGTGGGGGCCGAGGCGGGCGTAATAGGGAGTGAAGCCTTTCCACAGGCTGAAGAAGCCCTCATAACGGATCACCTTCACCAGGACGTCCTGGAAACCAAGCAGGGAGACAATGAAAGGCCCAGTAGCTCCTTATGTGACACTTCGCAGGAGAGTCCAGGCCGAGCAGGAGGGAGCCAAGGGAAGTACAGCTGGCTTAGCCCGAGGCTCTTCCTGGGTTCGGTGCCACCTGCAGGAGCGTTGCCCCCCCTTCCGGCCAGAGAGGAACTCTCTGCTGCACAGTCAGGCAGCCAACCCGGGGGGTGGGGGGGGTGGGGAGTTGAGATCCAGCCTTATGCAAGGATTGGGTCCGGCTGTGCAGTGGAGGGCTCTCCAGCAGAGCAAATTCTAGCAGTGATACTTCCTCAAGGCCAGGGGGGCGGGGGGAGCCCTTCCACAAGGGCGGCCATGGCTGACTGCTGTGGCAGCGGCAGGAAGCGTGCAGCTGGGGAGGGCCACAGCCACAACCCCCTTCCAAACCCCAGACCCCACAAGGGTGAGCTGCTCCTGGACTTTAACAGCCCTCACAGGGGTGGCAGAGTCCAACGCAAAGTGAGGGGAACAGAACTTGGTGGCTCTATTCTGTCACCGGCCCCATGAGCTGCAGTCCAGTGCAAGTCAAAGGACACGCTTCAAGCCAGCAGCACCCCCATGCCAGCTCAGCAGCAACAGAAGGGAGGCTGTGTGGCTGCAGCCTCGAAACTTAAACCTCCCCCCCTCTTTGGACGGGGGGTCGTTTTGCACAGGGACACCCCCATGGAAGCAGGCTCTCCCTGTAATGGAACACACTGGCTGGAACAGTCTATCCCCAGGGCCCTTGGCCTGGAAGGCAAAGTTTTCGGGAGGGGGAGGGGGCAGCTGATGCCCAGGGTCAAAGTCTTCGCAGGGCATTCCAGCCTGGCTGCTTCCTGGCTGGGGAGCACAAGCTGGAAGCCATTCAAGCGAGGTGGCCTCTGAACAGCGGGCTGGTGCTGGCTGGGCTGGGCTGGGCAACCACTGCAAAGATGCAAACCTGCTTCCTTGCACAATCCATTCTGCTTGTGCAAACTACTGGGGGGAGAAGCAGGGAAGCCAGGGTCCACTCTGCCACCCCATCGCAAGAAGCCCCGCCTGGCGTCACTCCCCTCCGGCTTCTCAGAAGATGCGCTTCCCAGCTGACCTTTGCCAGTCTCGGGTTGTGTCACTGTCTGAACGCCAGCCTGGAAGCCTCCCCGGGCGTCTGCTCTGGCGCAGCCGCCGCCATCCAAATGCTACAGCCATGCGCCTGATGTGCACTCACCAAACCATTCCGGTACTCCGGTTTCCCGTCAATCATTCGCATGTTCTGGATCCTGAGGAAATGCAAGTGTAGCAATAGCCAGTCTGTCAGAGAGTATCTGATGCTACCCAAAAGCGGCCTCCCACTCCCTTCAGAAAGCAAGAGCAGCCCTGGTACTGGGCGCGGCCGAAGGGGCCCTCCCTGGCCCAGCACCCTGTTCCCAAGGTGGCCATCCAGATACCCCAAACTGGAAGCCCACAAGCAGGGCTGGGGTGCAAGAGCACCTGTCCCCTTGTGCTCTCCAGCATCCTGCCTCTGAACCTGGATGCAATGTACAGCCACCAGGACTAGTAACCACTGATAGCCTTTTCCTCCAGGAGCTGGTCTATTTCCCTTCTAAAACCATGCAAGGTGACAGCTGTCACATTTTGTGGAAGCAAATTCTGCAACCCTTCAAGTTATGCCGGGCTGGGCAACATGTGACCCTCCAGAGGTTTTGGCCTACAACTCCCATGATCCCTCACCATTGGTTATGCTGGCTAGGGCTGATGAGTCAGAGACGAAAACCTCTGGAGGGCCACAAGCCCCCCGCCTTACAGCTAGGCCCTTAGAGGGGCTGCCAAGACACAGCCTGTGGAGGGGGCTCACGACTGTCCGCTCTGCATTTGGGTGTTGAGGAGGCAGCCAGAGAGAGGCTGCTTGGTCCACCCCCTAAAAGGAATAGCTGAAGGAGAGTTCCAGATTAGGGCCCCTGAGTCCACAGGACCGGTGTGCTCCCCTGCTGCCTTAAAAAAAAGGGCTCCCCCGCCAACTCCATAGCCCGTCCTGCTTCGACAGGGCCTCTCTGCTGCAGGAGGAGCCCTCACCTGGTCTTGGCGATGTCCACGGGCATGGAGGCAGCTGTCGTCACCAACCCACTGATCATGCTAGCACAGAAGTGGCACAAGATGTTGTCCCGGAAGTAACCTGAAGGTGACGCAAAGGCAGGAGACCTGTTTCTGGTGCCCCCTGCTGCCCCCCGCCCCCCCCGACAGAGAGTCATGGCCAAGAGCTGCGCTGCGCTCGGGAGCCCAGAGCCTGCTGCTTAGACACACAGCTGGTCTCAGTGCAGAAGGGGGCTAACCACGGCAGGGAGCAGCGGATTAAGGCAGAGGAGGGGGGCTGCCCGAGTGCCTCCCCACACTTCCCTGGGGCCATCAGACGCCGGGTCGGCATCTGTACTGGCTCACAGCGCAGCTTTAGTGCCCCCACCAGAGAATCAGGAGTGTTCCTCGCCTCTGCTGCCGCTCCAGGTCCTCCTCCGAAGACACAAGAGAAGCGGTGGCAGTGCAAGATGCCGCAGAAGGCGCCAGCCGCACCTCGAACGGACGGGCCAGACGGGGAGCGGGGGGGGAATGCCGCCCAGGCGGGGGGGGGGTGCACGCAGCCTTCTGCGCCAACAGCAAGCGGCTGCCTGGGGCACAACTCACCAGAGTCCAGAAGGAATTGCTTGGACTGGGAGTAAGAGGCCAGCTGGGCTGCGTTGACAACCACCGCTCGGGCCATGGTGGGGATGCAACCCTGGGGCAGAAGCAAGTGAGGCAGAGGAGAGCAGTGAGCAGCCTGGGCGGCGGAGGGCGAGCCACCACCCTTCCCCCCAGAGTCCAGCCTTGCATGAGGAGGGAGGGAGGGGAGACCTCTTCTCCTCACAGCCAAGAGAAACTGGCACACAGATCTGCCCAGGTCCAAGAGAGGAGACAGAAGGAGCAGCTGGGCTGGAAAGTCCCATGGGCAGCTCTGAGTATCTCGCAACTGGCACAAGACCGAGGAACGGGGCCAAGGCCCACCTCGTGTCTTGGACCAGGGAGATGGGCACAGCAACTGCTCTCTGAGGACAGAGGTTTCAGGGGCTGGCGGCGGAACCCACAAAAGAGCTCCACCCTGGTCCCCGTCTGGAGACAGAGGCTTTTTTCTGTGACGTCAGAAGCACCACAGGGCAGCTCCTGCTCTGGGGAGAAGGGTGGCCCGGCTTAGCTCTGCAAGCCGAGAACAGACTCGGGGCCGCCAGCAGGCGCGAGCGGCTCTCTCAGCCTCCTGGCAGGGAGCACTGCCCCGCCTGGCAAGCAGCGGCCTGATCAACTCTTTGCCCCATCAAGCCTTTCCAGGGAAGCCACCCTCCACCCCCACGGCTTCAGGCAACGTTTTCCGCAGCCCCTTCCCAGCTTTAAGCCCGACCGGCCCCAGGGGACATACTCTCCAGAGGGTGGGCACTCCCTCCTCACGGGTGATCCGTAGAAGCGCGTTGAACACGTTAGCGTAGCCTCTCCTTTGGTCAGGAGGCAACCTGGAAGAGAGAGACCGCGGTGCACAGAAGATGGCTGGCGGCTGCTAGCAGCAGGGGAGAAGGACAGCAGGCCCGGCCTGCACTCGAGGGACAGCTGCCAGCCCTGCTCCAGGCCACCTCCCCACTTGCCCTCCAACCCAGAGGCAGCATCTGGCAGGGAACACTTCCCCCAGTGCCACGGGGTTGCCAACACATGCAGCAGTGCTCACCTGCCATCAGCAGTCATCCGGATGAGCGCCACCTCCGCCGGGGTGCCCACAAAGGCCCCAATGGCACCGGCCGTCATCCCAATCACTGCTTTCATGAGGAAGTTGGGGGGCGTCCCATCCACCCCAGTGAGCTTCTCAAAGAGAATGGTGTAGATGCCCAGTCGGGTGGTGGTGTAGGTGGCCTGGCGCAGGAGGCCAGCTGACAGCCTGCCAAGAGACCACACCATCAGCAGCATGGATGGCCCCTGCCACCCGCCCATCTGCCGCCCAGACCCAGCTGGGCCTCTTGCTGTTGCGGAGCTGGGAGCAGATCAGCCTCCAAACAGAAGTTGATCTGTTTGGAGGCCCTTGAGGCATCCTGCCGGTGCCCTGCTCAGTGTCCCCGTCTGCCTGCTCCACCTGGCCAGGAAGGGTGGGCAGGTGGAGGGCACCTGCTGTGCTGCTGGCCACGAGAAGAGCACTTTGGCCCAGCAGCTGCTTCCACCATGCTTGACCCTCCACGCTTGCGCCCGCCCCAAGCAAGCTTTGACCACACTGAAGACGGCCTCAGAACTTTGCCCTTTCGCCAGAAGCGACTGCAGCTCCATGGGGAAGGACTCACCAGCCACCACTGCCCCCTCCCCAGAAGGAAAGGCCCCCAATCTTGCCATTCTTTATTTCTAAACCCACTTCTGACCTCCAGGGTCTTTCTCTCTCTCTCTCTCACACACGCACGCACACACACACAGACTGCAGGTCCCAGCCGCTGCCCAACACCCCAAAGTAACTCCTGGCCTCTCTGTTCTCCTCAGGCATCACTACTCTATCTACCCTGTGTAGATGCCTCGGATGCCCTCCTTCTTGAGAATGCTGCCCACGGCATGGAAGCTGGTCTTGTACTCTTTCGTCTTGGCACCCTCTCCGCTCAACTGCATGCGGTTCTTCACCAGGTCCAGGGGTTGCACAAACACCGTGGCTGCCATGCTGGGGGTGGGGGGAGAGGGAAAGACAGAATTCACTGGAGAGATGCCAAAAAGTGCCAGATAAAAGCATTCCTTGTTTCTGTTACTACAGCCCGACATGTCCTGAGGGTGACCACTCTGTGGGGTCCCTTTGTGGCTCCTTTGCCCCTGCTCACTTCCCAGCTGCCCATCCAAGAACAAGATGCCCAAAGGACTGGACCAGGGATGCCAGAAGCCCACCTCTCCTCCCAGCACGCCTAGGGCTGCCTCCTACCCTGGCAGGGCTGGTGTCTTTCCCTGACCCTATTCAGAGTTTGAAGCCTGCAGCCCACCTGTGGCTCCCCCCCCCACCAGAGACTGACTGCCTACAACTGGGCAGATTCTCCCACAGAGGCTACCCTGTGTGGAGGTGGCCAAAGCCCCATTCCTCATACTTCCCTCCATTACTTAAGAGGCTTTAAGGAAGCCAGGCATCATAGATCGAAAAAGGAAACCATTGCAAGCTGCTACCGGGGTGGTGGAGCTGGGGTGCGGGAAAAAGTCATTCACGGGAGACAACGGGCTGGTTTGCACGACACGGTGGCTTACTGTGGGTCAATTAACCACGTTAATTAGCACATGCAGCTGCCATTTTGCATATGTGACCCCTGAAGTCATTGGGGGTTGTGACATGTTGTGCAACCTGGCCATCGAGGGTTAAACAACCCACACTTAACCCACCTACTATTCAGGGATTGTGGGTTGTTCAGCCCTAGATTAACCCATGATGGCTGGGTTTGCACAACATGCTGCAACCCTGAATCGGGGGCTGCACATTCAAAATGGCGGCCGCACACATCCCACGGCTAACTGTGGGTCAAGTTCCAGCCCGCCGCGCGGGGTCGCGAACCAGGCCGGTGCCCCGCCCCTGCCTTTCCCTGCAACACCTGGCGCGCCTCCCCCTGCGGGACGCGTGGCGCCTGGGGAGGGGGCGGCGCGCGCGCCCCTCCCCCGGCCATCCCGTGCTCGGGAGGCCGGGCGGCGCCGCAAGCGCCGACGCTGCTGCGCCCGCCGGGGCGCCGCTCCCTCGCCGCGGGCCCGCCGACGGCCAGCGGGGCCCCGGGAGGCGCGGCGCGGGCCCCGCGGGAGCCGCCGCCTCTCCTCACCCGGCCAGGCCCCCGAAGAGGAACTTGACGGACTTGGGCGACGTCTTGGGCTTCGCCGCGGCGGCCGCCCCCGCCGGCCCGGGCCCGCCGCCCGCCGCCGCCATGCCGGCCTGAGGGAGCGCGGGCGCCGCGGCAAGGTGACTCGGGCCGGCCGGGGGCGGGGCCAAGGCGCCGGGCCGCGCGCGGGCGGGGCTTCCTGCCGGGGGCGCGCGCGGCGCGGGCGCGGGGCGTGCTGGGCGGCGCCCCGCCCCCGGCGGCCGCGCCGGCCGGCCTGGCCGGGGCGGGTTCCTGGCGCGCCCGCGAGTCGCCTGCGCCCGCGCGCGCCGCGTCGCTCCCCGCGGAGCGTGGCGCCGCCCGCCCCGTCGCTCCCAGCCGCGCGCGGTGGCGCTTTGCCCGCGGCGCTGCCCGGCTCCCGCCACCGCGGCCAGCGCGGGCTGGGCCGCGGGAGCTGCAGGCTGACGCGTCCGGAGGGCGGCAGGTTGGGGGCGGCCGGGCAAGAGCGCGGCCGGCGAGCGCGGGCGGCCGGCCGGGAAGGCCGCCTCGAGAGCCGGCCGGGCAGCCCCCGGCGGGCGGGGAGCGCCGGCGCCGCCCAGCAGGCAGGCGCGCAGGGCAGGGCGGCCGGGGCCTTCCGCGGGACGCCCTTGGCCAGTTCGCAGCCGCGCGCGCCGGGATGGTGGGAGCGGCGGCTCAGCCGGCCGGGGCCCTCCGGGCCGCGGAGCGGGGCGCGCCCCCCCAGCCTGCCTGATGCGCGCGCGGGCGCTGCGTGCGCCGACCGCCCGGCTGCGTCTCCGCCTAAATGCGCGTGTGCGGCGGGGCCTTTTCGGGCGCGGAGGCGGCCGCGCTTTGCTGTTTCCGCGAGCCGAGGCCTTCGGCCCTCCGCGTTCCTTGGCGAGGGCGTGGATGGAACGCAGGCCGATGCGCAGCCACGGGCGTGGAAGCAGGTCACCATGTCCGCGCCGCAGAGGGAAGAGGCCGGGCACGAACCTGGCTCCCCGCACAAACCCTCAGGAAACCAGGACCCCAGAAGCCCCATTTCAAGCACGTCATTGGCAAGGCTGATTATGGATCCCCCATCTGCTCCCCACAGGGGCCGCCTGCCAGGCCTCTCTCCACCAGGGAGGCATCCAGAAGGCTGGGCTCTCAAGCCCACCCGCCAAGCCTTCCCTGGCTCGTTATGGCCACCTTCACTGAAGCCGGACAAACAAGGTTAGGCCCCGCTGTCAGGGTTATTCTCCAAGGTTCTCTCTCACTTCTGCGCTGTTCATAAGCAAAGGACAAGCCAAAATTAGTATGGGCTTGGGCACCTTTCCCTCTCAGGAGGAGTCCAGGACTATTTCATGGGGAAATGTGGGGAAGGTGATGGGGGGAGGGCAACAGAGTGGGACCCCTGTTGCCTTCATACTTGCCAATAAAACTGCCAGTATCATCCTGCCCTTACACAAATCTATGGTGCGGCCACACTTGGAATACTGTGTACAGTTCTTATAGAATAGTAGTAGGGTTGGAAGGGGCCTACAAGGCCATTGAGGCCAGCCCCCTGCTCAAGGCAGGAATCCAAGTCAGAGCATCCCCGACAGATGGCTGTCCAGCCTCGTCTTGAAGGCCTCCAGTGTGGGAGAGTGTGTGAAAAAGGACATTGTAGGCTTGAGAAACGTACAGAAAAGGGCAACTAAAGTGACCAAAGGGCTGCAGCAGCTCCTCTACAAGGGAAGGTTGCAACAATGCAACTGACTTGAATTCCTGCATCTGACTTGGATTCCTGCATTGAGCAAGGGGGTTGGACTCGACGGCCTTGTAGGCCCCTTCCAGCCCTACTATTCTATGATTCTATGATCTAGTACTGTTTAGCTTAGGAAAAAAGGGCGAGTGTGGGGAGACAGGATAGAGGTGTCCAAAGTGATGCCTGGTGTGGAGAGGGAGACATTTTTCTCCCTCTCTTGTCATACTAGAACCTAGCAGGGTCATCCTGTGGGAGACAGATTCAGGATGGATCAAAGGCAGGACTTGCGTCTTCACACAGCGCAGTTAAAAGATGGAATTCGCTTTCACAAGATGTGATCATGGCTGCCAACTTGTATGGCTTTAAGATTAGACAATTTGTGGAGGAAAAGTCAGGGCCAGAAATATTGGAACAAGGATAACTGTTTCGGCAATTGGCCTCTGTACACCACCACACTGAAGTTGAAAGGAAGCACACCCAGATGGGAGCGAAGTCAGGACTTCCAGCTATAGTTCAAGGGGTTTGGCAAAAGTGGGGCACTAACCATTCAGGAAGCACAGCCAGTGGCATACACACATCCCCATCGTTGGTGGCTCATAAGTAATGGAACAAACCAACACCATTTCAAACTTAAGGATTGCCTTTAATACCAGGATGAAAATCCTTTACAGTCAATGACTGCCTGAAGTCTGGAACCCATGGACATGACCAAATGCTGAGCTTCCTCCCTTGAGATGCTTTGCCAGGCCTTTACTGCAGCTGCCTTCAGCTGCTGCTTGTTTGTGGGTCTTTCTGCCTTCAGTCTTGTCTTCAGTGAGAAGCGTGCTCTATTGGGTTGAGATCAGGTGACTGACTTGGCCATTGAAGAACATCCCACTTCTTTGCCTTGTGAAACTCTTGGGTACGTTTCCCGCCTCCCAGCTGAGCAGAGCAGAGCAGAGCAAGCTGCTCCAGCTGGTCCAGGGACTACAGAAGCAAGCAAGCTCCCAGAGAGCGAGCGACCAGAGCGGGCGGACAGGGGGAGCAAACAGGAGTTGGCCAGGGGAGGTCAAGGGGGAGGCCCCTAACATTTTTTTTTCTTTTTTAACTAACTTTTTTTCATTTATTTGTCCTGTAACACATTTCCACACCAGTGGGACTCTGCTTTAACCTCTACTGAGTAGAGGAGCAGGCACAGGCTATTCTAGAACAATCACAAAGCTAGACACAAAAAGGGAAAAGAGACAATGGAAGGACAGAACTCTTCAGTGGTGGTGACCTGCAAGGTGTGTGCAATGTTTTGTTTTCTTGCCTGAGAACAACATGGCCTACACCTGCAACAAGTGCAAGTTGATCACGCTGCTGGAGGAAAAAGTAAGTGGACTGGAGCGGCGACTGTCGACCCTCCGGGGAATAAGAGAACACGAAGAGTTCTTGGACAGAATGGGGGAACTACAGCAGCAAAGGGAAGACCAGAAGCTTGAAGAGCAACAGCAAGATGAGGCAGAAGTGGGGAATGCTGAGGTGAAGAAAAATGGAGTACAGGATACTCCTTGGAAAAGGGTGACAGGAGAAGAAGAACTGGACGCCACTCTGCACCAGTGGAAGGCATGGAGCTGTGGAACTGATTCCAGGTACTTGCGGATGAGACTGGGGGACAGCCTGCAGAGGAAGAATCACAGCAGAACCTACATGAGAATGAGCAGGAGGATGAAGGTCAGTCAAACAAAGGCAATGAAACCCAGGCCTACAATAGGAAGAGAGGAGTGGTCGTAGTGGGAGACTCCTTGCTGTGTGGGGATCGAGACCCAAGTATGTCGCGAAGACCTGTGGACTCGCCAGGTATGTTGTCTACCAGGAGGACAGATTAGAGACGTGACTGAAAGGTTGCCTGCACTCCTAAAGCCCGCTGACAGGTATCCCTTTCTTCTCATCCATGTGGGAACAAATGATACCGCCAAGCGGAGCTATGAAGAGATCACGTCAGACTTTGAAGCCTTGGGAAGGAAACTCAAGAACTTTGGGGCCCAGATAGTTTCCTATCTATCCTTCCAGTAGTTAGAAGAGGGATAGAAAGGGAACGAAAAATACTCTGGGTGAATGACTGGCTACGAAGGTGGTGCCGATGAGAAAGATTTGGATTCTGGGACCACGGGCTATACTTCCTGGAAGATGGGCTGTTGGCTAGGGACGGGTTGCACCTCACAAAGGATGGGTAGAATGTGTTTGGCCACAGCATTAAGAACTTCATTAGGAGGGCTTTAAACTGAACCCTACGGGGAAGGGAGATGTAATGTTGGGGGTAACAATGGACGTAGGCGCATGCACTGCAATGGAGAGAACAGCTCTGATATAGTCTTCAGACACATGTAGGAAGAAAGCCAGTCTATGAAGCACATGGTTTTCGAGGTCTATATACTAATGCCCAGAGTATGGGAAACAAACAGAACGAACTTCAACTCTTAATACAGGAGATAAATTATGACTTGATAGGTATAACTGAGACTTGGTGGGATGACTCATGACTGGAATACAGCAATTGAAGGATATAACTTGTTCAAAAAGAACAGGAGGAACAGAAAGGGAGGTGGGGTTGCCCTGTATGTGAAAAATACATATCTTTGCACAGAAATACAGGAGGATGCGCTTGGTAGCCCCATTGAAAGCATCTGGATCAAAATAAATGGAGCAAAGAATAAAAGGAACCTGATGATGGGAGTCTACCACAGGCCACCCAACCAAGGAGAAGACAAGGATGAAACCTTTGAAAAGCAAATGGCCAATGTTTTTAAGGAAGCATGATGTAGTAGTAATGGGAGACTTCAATTTCCCCGATATTTGTTGGGAGACAAATTCTGCAGAACATGGCCCCTCCAGGAAATTCCTGACTTGTGTGGCGGATAACTTCCTCCTACAGAAAGTAGAGGAAGGAACTAGAGGATCGGCTATCCTTGACTTGATCCTAACCAACAGAGATGACTTAGTGGGTAAAGTAGCACTTACAGGAATTCTGGGGGAAAGCAACCATGTTGTACTTGAGTTCTTGGTTCTAAGGGAAGCAAAAGCCGAGTGTAGTCAAACGTGTACCTTGGATTTTAGGAAAGCTGATTTTAATAAACTCAGCACAATGATCAGTAAGGTCCCATGGCAAGCGACGCTAACGAGAAAAGGAGTCCAAGATGGGTGGGAGCTTTTAAAAAAAGGAAATTCTCAAGGCACAATCACAAACCATTCCAACAAGAAGAAAAGGTGGAAGACAACAGAAGAAGCCAATGTGGCTTCACAAAAAGCTTAGGGATGACCTGAAAACAAAAAAGGACACATATAGGAAGTGGAAAGTAGGCCAAGGAACAAAGGAAGAGTACAGGCAGGTAGCACAGAATTGCAGGGATGGCGTCAGGAAGGCTAAAGCTGAGAATGAGCTGAGGTTAGCAAGGGATGCTAAAAACAACAAAAAGGCTTTCTTCAGCTAAGTGCATAGTAAAAGGCAGAGGAAAGAAATGTTGGTTCAGCTATTAAATAAGGATGGCAAAACGATAACAGATGACAAAGAAAAGGCAGAGGTGCTCAATTCCTACTTTGGCTCAGTCTTCTCCCAAAAGAGGGTCTATGACCCCCCTGGCAAAGGTGAAGTGCAGGCTGAAGGGGCAGGATTGCAGCTTGAGATCGATAGGCATATGGTCAAGGAACACCTAATTCCTTTGAATGAGTTCAAATCTCCAGGGCCAGATGAGCTGCACCCTAGAGTCATAAAGGAACTGGCAGAAGAACTCTCAGAACCGCGGTCTATTCTCTTTGAGAAATCATGGAGGACGGGGGAAGTGCCAGATGACTGGAGGAGGGCTAATGTTCTCCCTATCTTCAAAAAGGGTAAAAAGGAGGAACCTGGGAACTACAGACCAGTCAGTCTGACATCAATCCCTGGGAAAATTCTGGAGCAGATGATCAAGCGATCCATCTGGAAGCACCTTGAACAATGCAGTGATTATGCCAAGCCAACATGGATTTGTCCAGAACAAGTCCTGCCAGATGAATCTGATCTCATTTTTTGATCAAGTTACCTCCCTTGTGGACCGTGGGAATGCTGTAGACTTCATATACCTCGACTTCAGCAAAGCTTTCGACAAAGTGCCCCATGATCTCCTGATGAGCAAACTAGCTCAAAGTGGGCTAGATGAAACAACGATCCGGTGGATCCACAGTTGGCTACAGAACCGGACTCAAAGAGTGCTTATCAATGGGACCTTCTCAAACTGGGGGGAGGTAATGCGTGGGGTATGGCAGGGCTCAGTCCTGGGCCCAGTGCTCTTCAACATTTTTATGAATGACTTGGGGGAGGAGGTGCAGGGAATGCTGATCAAATGTGCAGATGACACCAAATTGGGCGGGGTAGCTAATACTTTGGAAGACAGAAACAGAATTCAAAGTGATCTGGATAGACTGGAGCGCTGGGCAGAAAACAGCAGAATGACATTGAATAGGGATAAATGTCAAGTTCTGCACCAAGGAAAAAGAAACCAAATGCACAGTTACAAGATGGGGGATATGTGGCTCACCAACACGACAAGCGAGTAGGATCTTGGCATTGTTGTTGATCACAAGCTGAATATGAGCCAACAATGTGATGTGGCTACAAAAAAGGCCAATGCTCTTTTGGGCTGCATTCATAGAAGCATCGCTTCCAAATCCCGGGAAGTACTAGTTCCCCTCTACTCAGCACTGGTTAGGCCTCATCTGGAGTACTGTGTCCAGTTCTGGGCACCACACTTTAAGAAGGATGCAGACAAACTGGAGCGGGTTCAGAGGAGGGCAACAAGATGATCAGAGGACTGGAAACAAAGCCCTATGAAGAGAGGCTGAAAGCACTGGGCATGTTTAGCCTTGAGAAGAGAAGACTGAGGGGAAATAGGATAGCGCTCTTCAAGTACTTGAAAGGTTGTCCCAGAGAAGAAGGCCAGGATCTCTTCTTGATCATCCCAGAGTGCAGGACACGGAACAATGGGCTCAAGTGACAGGAAGCCAGATTCCAGCTGAACATCAGGAAAAACATGACTGTCAGAGCAATACGACAATGGAACCAGTTACCTAGGGAGGCGGAGGGCTCTCCCACACTGGAGGCCTTCAAGACGAGGCTGGACAGCCACCTGCCAGGGATGCTCTGACTTGGATTCCTGCACTGAGCAGGGGGTTGGACTCGATGGCCTTGCAGGCCCCTCCCGCGGGGAGGTGCCCGGCCCGCGCACCCTGCTGGACCGCCCGTCTCTCGCGAGATCTCCGGCCACGTCGCGCGAAGGGGTGGTAAACAGCAGGCCGCCCGCGGAGGCGCCCTCCGCGACCCGCCCGGCCAGCGCACGGCAGGGCTCGGCGCCCCGCGGACCGCGCCCTCGGCAGCCGCCTGCGGGTGAGTGAGCGAGCGAGCGGGGCGGGGAGGCCGCGCCGCGCCGGCTCCCCCGGGCCGGGGTCGCTCTGCGGGCGGCGGGGGGCTCGCTTCCGGGGAGGGGCCGCGGGCCGTTCTGGCGGGCGGGCGCGCACGCATCGGGCCCCCCCGGAGAGGGGCCGCCGGCCGGCCGGGAGTGCGCCGCGGCGGCTCCCCCCGCCCGCGGCAGAACGTGAGCGGAGCGGCTTCGCCGGGCCTCCCGCGGCCCGCGGCGTGGGCGCTGGGACGCCCGGCCCCGAGCGCGCGCGCCTGCCGCGGGCCCCGAGGGCGAGCCCGGGCCCGTGCGAGCGCCGCTGCCCTCCCGCAGGCCGCGCCACGGCGCCGCGTGCAGCGGTGCTCCGCGCGCGCGGCCCAGGGCCCTGTCGCGCGGCGGCCTCGCGCCAGCGCGCGCCTCTCCGTGCCCCTCTGGCCCGCAGGGAGCAGCCCGCCGGCCGCCTCGGCGTGAGTTCCAGCGCCCGTGCGCCGCGGCCTTTCGGGCCGGGAACAGCGGGGCCATGTTCGGGCCTGAGGCTGTGCCTGGGCAAGCCGCGCTCCGGCCTCCCGCCTCGTCGCTGTCGCATCAGCGAGCGTGACGCTTTCCATCAGCCCCCCTGGCCCCGGCTCCCGCCAGGTGCGCTGGACCGCAGCTTCCGCCCTGAAGGGAGTTGGGCTCCAGCTCCTCTGGGGGGTGGCGGGCGGGGGGAGGCTGCTCCACAAAGTCCCGAGCTGCTGACAAAATGGGTGGTTTTATTTCAAGAAGGAGCCCACTAGGCTACTTCTTGGAGTAAAGCCACATAGCAGCATCCTGATACTTCATCTCTATTCCATTGGATCATTTTGGATGTTCTCCAGTTTTGTTTGACCCTGCTGTACAAAGTGCAAGGGATAGCTCTCTGCCCCAGAGGGCTTGCAGTTTGCAATTCAACACAAAGGACAACAAAGGAAGAGGGCAGGGGGGCGGAATGGAGCCTCTGATAAACAGGGAAAGAATGTGCATTTATTTTGGCTAGATGTACTTGGGCGTTGGTTTGGGGGAGGGTCTAGCCTTCAGTTTATGGCTTGGCTCTCTTGTTTGAGCTACCTGGAGCTATTTGCTTTATAAGCCCCTCTCTTGCAGTGCTCCAGAAATTTTGAATGTCCTTTGGCTTAGCTGCAGTTAACTGAAGTACGAGTGAGTTGTGCAAAGCGTTTACAAAAAAGGTCACATTTGGGGAGTGATTTGAAGGGGTTGGGGGAGAGAGAGAAAGCGTCGTGCAGATGTTCTGGTGGGCACTTCCAGGCAGCATGGGTATCGAGCAGCATGGGTAGGGCTGTATGAGGGAGCCCGGGACTTTGAGGAGATGTGAGGATTGGCAGTCCTGGGGCATCTCCCTGCTGCCATGTCTCATCATACCATGCGTCACGTGCTCATGTGTGTGTCTGTGTGCCGTATGTGAAGGAAACGCAACAGTCATTGCAAGCAGCAGAAAATGAATCGGGACGAGGAGTGGGTGGAGGAGAGACACGACAAGTCACAGCTTCAGCAACAGAGATGTTCAGGTTCATGGTATCTGAATGCTCCAAGGACGTGCAATGTCCTTTGGAAAGACAAAGTGCTCTGTGCCTGCCTGGCGTATTGTGCTGTGAGATTTTCTGGGCAACACCTTCCTTCATCCCACAGCAAAGTTCATATTTTTGGTGTTCGTGTGACCGGAATTCTTCGATCTCGCGGGGACAGCCATGCGCTTTCACAGGCGGCTCACCACCTTGTTGCACTAAGTGTTGCTTTCGTACACAGAACATAAATGGAAGAGGCGTACTGGAGATCATTCCATGCCGATAACAGGGGTCTCTAAATGCCCTCCGGCCACCCTCTTGGCGCAAGCTTCTAACTGGAGTGGGGACTCCCCTCCGTGTTGGTTAGGGTGAGTAATTGGGCCAGGATGGCTGGATGGATGCATGGAGGGATGGAACATTGTGTTGTGCGGACGTGGACCAGGGACAGGGCATGTGTGGCTGTCCCAGTGTTGTTGGACTGCCACTCCCATCCTCCCTCACCATTGACTATGCTGGTTGGGGCTGATGGGAGCTGCAGTCCCAACAACATCGGGAGGGCCACACCTTCCCCACCACTGGCTTGGATTATACCTAGAAGAGCAGGAGTGTGCCAAGGGCAGTTCTTCCAGCAGCTGTGTGTGGAGGTCTCCCTGCTTCCCTCTCGGGGGCAGTGAAGGGCCCTTTCCTGGCCCCTTCACCTGACCCTCCCCACCCTCTTATCCCAGCTGTTTCACCCTGGATAGTTCTGCTCCAGGTAGCAGTGGTGAATCCCGCCCAGGACTTTGGTCGGGCCTTATCTAGTGACAGCCCGGGCCTTTTGGTGCAGTTGGTGCCTAGGCTTGGCAGGTCCCGTCCCGCACCAGTGAGTGAGCCCTGCTTGGCTCAGAAGGCAGGTACAGCCACGCAGGACAGAGGAAAAGGTCACTGTATGATTCACTGCTAAGGACAGGGAGGCTGTCACTGGCCAGATTTGGAGCTGGGAGGGCAAGATTGGCTGGAGCCTTAGGGGTGGGGGCTAACCTTCAGTTTGTGGCTTTGTTTACTTGTTTGAGCTACCTGCAAAACTCTGCTCTGTAAGAGCTGTTAAGGAAATATTCAAGGCAGCTTAGGTTGAACAGCCAGAAATTTATGAAAGTACATCACGGCTGTGGGAGAGACAGACAAAACTGTGTCTCTCTCCCCAAAAGAAAACAGGATGTATTTATACAGACTGAAAGTTGGAGAACAAAGGAAAGCACACTGTGCATGCTCAGAAACCAGTTAGTACTCAGCACAGTCTTATCAGAACAGTGGCCTTCTTATCTTTAGGGATGAGTTACTTAGGTGGAACTTAGGAATTTCTTGCTTATGAGCAAATTATAACTACCTTTTTTTGATTTTATTTTTTTTAAAGAAACAAAACACAACAACAACAGAAACACAACAACGATACACATACACTAAAATATCTTGTAAGATATCTACCTTTGGCTCCCCTTGCACAACAAATGTTTATTATTATTATTCTCTAGTTCTTATCTTAGTTGTATATCATACATTGAATTCACAGACATTATCCCCTTTCTCCTAATTTTAACAACAGCAGAAAAAAGAGAATCAACCATCTCAAAGTTCAAAATCCACATAGATATCATTTTTCTCTGTTTCTTGTACAAATTCTATAAAAGGTTTCCCATCTAACATAAATTTAGTTGTTGACCCTTCTTTAATTATAATAGTAAGTTTTGCCATTTCTGCCAGTTCTATCATTTTCATGATCCACTCGCTCACAGTTGGTAATGTTTCATTCTTCCACTTTTGTGCATACGATAACCTTGCAGCTGTTGTCATGTAGAGAAAGAGGGTTCCCCCCTTCGCTTTTACATGTTTATCTGTTAGTCCCAATAAAAAAGTTTCTGACTTTAGTTCTATAGTAGTCTTCAATATTCTTTGAGCTAAAGACTGTATTCGTTTCCAAAATAGCTTTTTTACAAGTCCACCATAAATGATAAAACATTCCCTCTTGGTCTTCACAATTATAACTACCTTCTCATGGTCACGCACACACACAGACACACTCAACCCCATCAGGCACTTTGCCTGAACCAAACTATTTACGAGGCCTAGTCAAGCCTACTTTCACAATCCCCCCTTTGAGTCTATCAGGCTCACCATCTATGCTTGTATTGTTATCAATCTCTTTACTGCCGTCTTTCTGTTCTTTTCACATTTCTCTTTGCATTCTACTGACCATCTGGTGCAGTTCAGCTTTGTGTATAGTTTTTGTAAGGAATTTGATACAACATTTAATCAAAGCAATGATCTCATGGAACAAAACAATACTAACAACAATTATGCTTATTACATTGCACATCTTGCTAGGTGGCTGTTTCTGGTAGTCCCATTTTGTGGATTTGGAATCATTGGTATGCTTCTATGAGCATGGACTGGCACATGGCTGCAGATCTAGCAGCTGGATACATTCAAGTCTACTTGAATCTGGTTCACTACTTTCGGGAAAGTGTTTTTTGCTTTAATGCAACTAAAGATGTCAAGCAGGCGCAGGATGCAGGTGGGCCGCATCACGAGAGTGTGCCTCTGGTGGAGGCTGAGACAACTCTTCACTAGCAGGCACTAGCCTCACTGCTAGACTTATGCTCACCTCGTCAGCAAGTGCTTGGCTCACTACTGGTCCTGTAGAGGTGGCTATTTTGTAATCCAGAGGAGGCCAAATGCCAAAAGTCTAAGAAGTTCTCATGCAATAGCAGGAAAAAGGGCAACAAGCCAGTACTACAATGGCGACCAGAGATGTTCTTCTCTTTCGGGTCCAAAATGACTTAAAGGGCTGATGAATTCTGTGTTAGGGCACATCTAGCATTGTCTGTTTCTGGGGCACGTCGTCTCCAGGGGGCAGCATTTTCTTGCAGTGGATGTAGGGATCTAGTTAGGGTTGGCGGAGAATTTCTCCCCGAAACTTTGGGGGGCCGAGCGCCAATGTGTTCGGCCCCCCGAAGAAGTTTCGGAGAGAAATTCTCCGCCCCCCCCCCCCCCCCGGACGGGACTTACCTTTCCCGAATGTCCCTCCCGGCGGCGGTTCGTCGGGTCTTCGTCAGGGGCGGGGGCGGCAGCCGATCTTTCGACCGGCTGCCACCGCCGCCATTCCAATAAAAGTAAAAAAAAAAATGCCCCCGTGATAGGCTACGTGACGATTAATGTAGCCTATCACGGCTAGATTTGCAAAGCCAGCCGTGATAGGCTACGTAAATCGTCTCGTAGCCTATCACGGGGGTGTTTTTGTTTTTTTTTTAAACTTTTTATTTCGCGGTCGGGTGAGGCGAGGCGCCTCCTCCCCGGCCTGAATTTCGGCCGGGCGAGGCGGGAAGCCTCCCCCCCCCAGCCTGAACTTCGGGGGGAGAGCAGCAAAGCGCCTCCCCCCCACCACGAAAAGCTGCGAGACCAGGTAAGTGGCTTTCGTGCACTCCTAGATCTAGGTAGGCAGTCTTTGCAGCTTCAAGCAGTGTGGGCAGTCAACAGCACTTGATAGGATCTTTTCCCCTGAGGCCCAAGGGAAGACTTCTTCTGATGGACTTTGTTGGAGACTCAATCTCTAAGCTACTGGTTGTGACACTGCATTGTAGGAATGTCTGGAAGCACTTTTTAACCTGTGAGTGGAAAGCCTTCGCACACTTCATTAATGCTTGGCAATAGTTCAACACAGTCTCATCCGTTAAATGCACATTAGTAAGATGTTCTTTAATAGGTGCTGAAGACAGGAGTCTCATGGGCTTCTTTATAAGGATCTCATGGGCACTGAGCACAGTTTGTCGGTGTGAAGTGGCACGTATGTTTATCAGGGCCAAAGGTAGAGCATCTGGCCATTTAAGTCCAGCTTTAGCACAGATTTTGACTAATTTGTTCTTCTAAGACTTCTTTCTTTTTTTTCTACTAGCCCTGTTGGCTGGGGATGGTAGGGGCACTGGAAATGCTGTTGAATTTGCAGAGCTTTGTACACACGACTACTAATACATATTTAAAAGAACAACATTTCTTCATTTGAATGAAATCTATTTGTATGTTAAAAGAAAGCTTACACAGGTTCAGTCACTCTGGTTTCCAGGGGAGTGATGGAGTGCCATACTCTGGGGCTGGTTATCTGAGCAGATAGTGCACTTTCTTTCTCTTAGACTGAGAACAGATAACAGGCTAATTCACCAAGGATTTTATACAACAAGTCTCACTAAGTTAGAAAACTGTCAGAAAGTACACACGCTGCTGGCCCACCTTCACCAAGGCCTTTCTTTTTGGCAGCAAAATAATTTTTTTTTAAGTACAGAAAGAAGCATTCCTTATCATTTAGAAGGCACACAGTGTGAAGAGCAAGTACGGTACATTATTTTAGCTTCTGTGAGTAGGAAAAACGTGGCTTTCACTCTATGTGAATACAGCTGTGAGAACAAACTCTAAAATCATGAAAATTTGATAACTTTTTAGCAAATCAGTGTAGTTGTGCTATTGATTAGCTGTTTCCCGCCTCCCAGCTGAGCAGAGCAGAGCAGAGCAAGCTGCTCCAGCTGGTCCAGGGACTACAGAAGCAGGCAAGCTCCCAGAGAGCGAGCGAACAGAGCGAGCGGACAGGGGGAGCAAACAGGAGTTGGCCAGGGGAGTTCGGCAGGGGAGGTCAAGGGGGAGGCCCCTAACATTTTTTTTAACATCTTTTTTATTTTATTTTTTTACTAACTTTTTTTCATTTATTTGTCTTGTAACACACACTTCCACACCAGTGGGACTCTGCTTTTAACCTCTACTGAGTAGAGGAGCAGGCACAGGCTAGTCTAGAACAATCACAAAGCTAGACACAAAAAGGGAAAAGAGGCTATGGAAGGACAAGACTCTCCAGTGGTGGTGACCTGCAAGGTGTGTGCAATGTTTGTTTTCTTGCCTGAGAACAACATGGCCTACACCTGCAACAAGTGCAAGTTGATCACGCTGCTGGAGGAAAAAGTAAGTGGACTGGAGCGGCGACTGTCAACCCTCCGGGGAATAAGAGAACACGAAGAGTTCTTGGACAGAATGGGGGAACTACAGCAGCAAAGGGCAGACCAGAAGCTTGAAGAGCAACAGCAAGATGAGGCAGTGGGAAATGCTGAGGTGAAGAAAAATGGAGTAGAGGATACTCCTTGGAAAACGGTGACAGTTAGGAGAAGAAGAACTAGACGCCACTCTGCACCAGTGGAAGCGGTGGAGCTGTGGAACCGATTCCAGGTACTTGCAGATGAGACTGGAGGACAGCCTGCAGAGGAAGAATCACAGGGGAACCTGCATGAGAGTGAGCAAGAGGCTGAAGGTCAGTCAAACAGAGGCGATGAAACCCAGGCCTACAAGAAGAAGAAGAGAAGAGTGGTAGTAGTGGGAGACTCCTTGCTGCGTGGGATCGAGACCCAAGTATGTCGCGAAGACCCGTGGACTCGCCAGGTATGTTGTCTCCCGGGAGGACAGATTAGAGACGTGACTGAAAGGTTGCCTGCACTCATAAAGCCCACTGACAGGTATCCCTTTCTTCTCATCCATGTGGGAACGAATGATACCGCCAAGCGGAGCTACGAAGAGATCACGTCAGACTTTGAAGCTTTGGGAAGGAAACTCAAGAACTTTGGGGCCCAGATAGTTTTCTCATCCATCCTTCCAGTAGTTAGAAGAGGGATAGAAAGGGAACGAAAAATACTCCGGGTGAATGACTGGCTACGAAGGTGGTGCCGACGAGAGAGATTTGGATTCTGGGACCACGGGCTATACTTCCTGGAAGATGGGCTGTTGGCTAGGGATGGGTTGCACCTCACAAAGGCTGGGAAGAATGTGTTTGGCCACAGCATGAAGAACTTCATCAGGAGGGCTTTAAACTGAATCCTACGGGGAAGGGAGATGTAATGTTGGGGGTAACAATGGACGTAGGCGCATGCACTGCAATGGAGAGAACAGCGCTGATAGCGCCCAATAATAGTCTTCAGACACATGTAGGAAGAAAGCCAGACTATGAAGCACATGGTCTTCGATGTCTATATACTAATGCCCAGAGTATGGGAAACAAACAGAACGAACTTGAACTCTTAATACAGGAGGGAAATTATGACTTGATAGGTATAACTGAGACTTGGTGGGATGACTCTCATGACTGGAATACAGCAGTTGAAGGATATAACTTGTTCAAAAAGAACAGGAGGAACAGAAAGGGAGGCGGGGTTGCACTGTATGTGAAAAATACATATCTCTGCACAGAAATACAGGAGGAGGAGCTTGGTAGCCCCATCGAGAGCATCTGGGTTGAAATAAATGGAGCAAAGAATAAAAGGAACCTGGTGGTCGGAGTCTACTACCGGCCACCCAATCAAGGAGAAGACAAGGATGAAACTTTTGAAAAGCAAATAGCCAATGTTTTAAGGAAGCATGATGTAGTAGTAATGGGGGACTTCAATTTCCCCGATATTTGTTGGGAGACAAATTCTGCAAAACATGGCCCCTCCAGGAAATTCCTGACTTGTGTGGCGGATAACTTCCTCCTACAGAAAGTAGAGGAAGGAACTAGAGGATCGGCTATCCTTGACTTGATCCTAACCAACAGAGATGACTTAGTGGATAAAGTAGCAGTTACAGGAACTCTGGGGGAAAGCGACCATGTTGTACTTGAGTTCTTGGTTCTAAGGGAAGCAAAAGCCGAGTGTACTCAAACGCGTACCCTGGATTTTAGGAAAGCTGATTTTAATAAACTCAGAACAATGATCAGTAAGGTCCCATGGCAAGCAATGCTAGCGAGAAAAGGAGTCCAAGATGGGTGGGAACTTTTAAAAAAGGAAATTCTCAAGGCACAATCACAAACAATTCCAACAAGAAGAAAAGGTGGAAGACAACAGAAGAAGCCAATGTGGCTTCACAAAAAGCTTAGGGATGACCTGAAAACAAAAAAGGACACATATAGGAAGTGGAAAGAAGGCCAAGTAACAAAGGAAGAGTACAGGCAGGTAGCACAGAATTGCAGGGATGGCGTCAGGAAGGCTAAAGCGGAGAACGAGGTGAGGTTAGCGAGGGATGCTAAAAACAACAAAAAGGCTTTCTTCAGCTACGTGCATAGTAAAAGGCAGAGGAAAGAAATGGTTGTTCAGCTATTAAATAAGGATGGCAAAATGATAACAGATGACAAAGAAAAGGCAGAGGTGCTCAATTCCTACTTTGGCTCAGTCTTCTCCCAAAAGAGGGTCTATGACCCCCCTGGCAAAGGCGAAGTACAGGCTGAAGGGGCAGGATTGCAGCTTGAGATCGACAGGCATATGGTCAAGGAACACCTCATTACTTTGAATGAGTTCAAATCTCCAGGGCCAGATGAACTGCATCCTAGATTCATAAAGGAACTGGCAGAAGAGCTCTCAGAACCGCTGTCTATTCTCTTTGAGAAATCATGGAGGACCGGGGAAGTGCCAGATGACTGGAGGAGGGCTAACGTTGTCCCTATCTTCAAAAAGGGTAAAAAGGAGGAACCTGGGAACTACAGACCAGTCAGTCTGACATCAATCCCTGGGAAAATTCTGGAGCAGATCATAAAGCAATCCATCTGGAAGCACCTTGACAACAATGCAGTGATTACTCGAAGCCAACATGGATTTGTCAAAAACAAGTCCTGCCAGACAAATCTGATCTCATTTTTTGATCAAGTCACCTCCCTTGTAGACCGTGGGAATGCTGTAGACATCATATACCTCGACTTCAGCAAAGCTTTCGACAAAGTGCCCCATGATATCCTGATGAGCAAACTAGCTCGAAGTGGGCTAGATGAAACAACGATCATGTGGATCCACAGTTGGCTACAGAATCGGACTCAAAGAGTGCTTATCAATGGGACCTTCTCAAGCTGGGGAGAGGTAACGAGTGGGGTACCGCAGGGCTCAGTCCTGGGCCCAGTGCTCTTCAATATTTTTATTAATGACTTGGAGGAGGAGGTGCAGGGAATGCTGATCAAATTTGCAGATGACACAAAATTGGGAGGGATAGCTAATACTTTGGAAGACAGAAACAAAATTCAAAGTGATCTGGATAGACTGGAGTGCTGGGCAGAAAACAACAGAATGGCATTTAATAGGGACAAATGCCAAGTTCTGCACCTAGGAAAAAGAAACCAAATGCACAGTTACAAGATGGGGGATACGTGGCTCAACCACACTACGAGCGAGAAGGATCTTGGAATTGTCGTCGATCACAAGCTGAATATGAGCCAACAATGTGATGTAGCTGCCAAAAAGGCAAATGCTATTTTGGGCTGCATTCATAGAAGCATCGCTTCCAAATCCCGGGAAGTACTAGTTCCCCTCTACTCAGCACTGGTTAGGCCTCATCTGGAGTACTGTGTCCAGTTCTGGGCACCACACTTTAAGAAGGATGCAGACAAGCTGGAGAGGGTTCAAAGGAGGGCAACAAAGATGATCAGGGGACTGGAAACAAAGCCCTATGAAGAGAGACTGAAAGAACTGGGCATGTTTAGCCTTGAGAAGAGAAGACTGAGGGGAGATATGATAGCGCTCTTCAAGTACTTGAAAGGTTGTCACAGAGAAGAAGGCCAGGATCTCTTCTTGATCATCCCAGAGTGCAGGACACGGAATAATGGGCTCAAGTTACAGGAAGCCAGATTCCGACTGAACATCAGGAAAAACTTCCTGAGTGTCAGAGCAATACGGCAATGGAACCAATTACCTGGGGAGGTGGTGGGCTCTCCCACACTGGAGGCCTTCAAGACGAGGCTGGACAGCCATCTGTCAGGGATGCTCTGACTTGGATTCCTGCATTGAGCAGGGGGTTGGACTCGATGGCCTTGTAGGCCCCTTCCAACCCTACTATTCTATGATTCTATGATTCTATGATTACTGCATTATTACTGTATATGATTCTGGACAAATTCACACCTGACTGCTTGCTATTTTTTGAAACAATCTAACACACTCCTCCCTTGAATTCTCACAGATTCTATATGCAGTTGTTTATTAAACAATTAAAACAAATCATTTATAATTAAGCTTGTTAGGCTACATACAAAACAAAAAGACAAAGCAAGAAAATAACAACGCAACAATGGGACAATGCACAACACATAGGATTTCAAATCCACTGTTACCTCAGTGTACAAAAATATCTCACCAGTGACTTTCAATAAAAGTTCACACTTACTTAGATCACTTTAAAATCTCATTCTCGACAGCATCATTCTAGCACATGCAGCATCCCTCAACAAACGTTCAGTTTAGCTTGCATTTTCTTCTCTGAGAAGGAACGCTTACTGGTATACACAGAAGGTTGAGCCTAAGCTACAATTCATCTTCAAACACATTAGCTAATACATGACCATACAGATGGTCCTCATCCAGCACTCACTTTCTATTGCCAGTCGCACACAGTCATTGCGTCTTGATTTTTACATGGGAGAAGCTGATGCTATTGTAAGTTTTAGGTGGCATATAGGACAATCTGTCTAGCAGACTCAAAGGACAGGCATTTGATGACTAAGAGGAATAAAAAGCCCACACTCTCACATGGCAAGAACCATAGCCACAAATACAGATATAAAGACATTTTCTCTAAAAGCAAAAACAAAGTTACTGAGTACATTAAACACTATCCACATTTATGCAGCTTGCTTGATCTAAATCATTGTGGCACTTTCACCTTTTAGGGGATTGACTCAATCGACTCTACCCTTCTTATCTGCTACTACAAGGTGGGGAAGAAGGACCATGGGAGCTACTAGGTGGCCATCCAGGGAGTGCCACAAATGGTCAGTGTACTGAGGACAACCAGCCAGTCTCTACTTTTTCAACATTTGGGCCTGATTTTGGAGTTGTGCAACATCTTCAAAAGTTGCCATGGGAGACTGGCTTATTGCTGAAAGGAATAAGGCAGTAGCCCTAGAGAGGGTGAAAAGTTCTGCCACTTAAGCAGAAGTACAGTTAGGCAAGGAAGTACAAGCTGGGTTTTGAAGAGGCAGAGGAACTAGAGATCAAATCGCCAACATTCGCTGGATCATGGAGAAAGCAAGAGAATTCCAGAAAAACGTCTATTTCTGCTTCATTGACTACGCTAAAGCCTTTGATTGTGTGGATCACAACAAACTGTGGCAAATTCTGAAAGAGATGGGAATACCAGACTACCTTACCTGTCTCCTGAGAAACCTGTACGAGGGACAAAAAGCAACAGTAAGAACCAGACATGGAACAACCAACTGGTTCAAAATTGGGAAATGAGTACGACAAGGCTGCATATTGTCGCCCTGCTTATTTAACTTATATGCAGAGTACATCATGAGAAACGCCGGGTTGGGTGAATCAGAGGTCGGAATTAAGATTGCTGGGAGAATTATCAACAACCTCCGATATGCAGACGATACCACCCTAATGGCAGAAAGCGAAGAGGATCTAAAGAGCCTCTTGTTGAGGGTGAAAGTGGAGAGTGCAAAAGCTGGTTTGAAGCTCAACATTAAAAAAACTAAGATCATGGCATCTGGCCCCATCACTTCCTGGCATATAGAAGGGGAAGAAACGGAAGCAGTGACAGATGTTATTTTCTTGGGCTCCAAGATCACCGCAGACGTTGACTGTAGCCATGAAATTAAAAGATGGTTGCTCCTTGGGAGGAAAGCTATGGCAAACCTGGACAGCATAGTAAGAAGCAGAGACATCACCTTGCTGACAAAGATTCATATAATCAAAGCTATGGTTTCCCCAGTAGCAACGTATGGCTGTGAGAGCTGGACTATAAGGAAGGCTGAGCGCTGAAGAATTGATGCCTTCGAACTGTGGTGCTGGAGAAGACTCTTACGAGTCCTCTGGACTGCAAGGAGGTCGAATCAGTCCATCCTAAAGGAAATCAACCCTGAGTGCTCATTGGCAGGACAGATACTGAAGCTGAAGCTCCAATATTTTGGCCACCTAATGCGAAGAGAAAACTCCCTGGAAAAGACCCTGATGCTGAGAAAGACTGAAGGCAAAAGGAGAAGGGGGCGGCAGAGGATGAGATGGCTAGATAGCATCACCGATGCAATGAATATGAACTTGAGCACGCTCCGGGAGAGAGCGCAGGACAGGAAGGCCTGCCGTGCTATGGTCCATGGGGTCACAAAGAGTCGGACGCGACTGAACGACTGAACAACAACAGTTAGGCAAAATAATTTTGTTCTATTACAATATGGGAAGTACAGGCAGCATCTCTCTTTAGCATTTCTTTGACAAGACCCGTCCACAAAATATACACAATCTACATTAGTCAGTGGCTCATCTGACAAGTCTGGACGTGGCTTTGCTAGGTGCTCAGCCACTTCTAAAGAATCATAAGGGATACTTTCAGAAGCATCAGGCAGCAAAGAAGCAGGATTTGGAGTGGAACAACGTTGCACTGTAACATAACTGCTAGAGAGAAGCAAAATGTCATACCTGAAGAGGCATGATTGAGACAGGTGCTGAGTCTTTGCTGAAAGTAGAAGAGCTGCCACTGAGGTACACAAAGAGTTAAAGGAGAACATAGCACAATATTTTCAGAGGCTTGAACAAGGAAGGCAGCGGCTGCAGAATCAAGGAAAGTCTTGTAATATGTTACCGGTCAGTTTTTATTTCCATGCTTTTCGGTAAACATACTAAGAGCACAAGAATTTTTTTATAAGAAAAGGGCCCCAGTTTTAGAACAGTGCTTGTTTTGGAGCAGTGGAAGCAGATTCAGCTTCGGAAGACCAGGGAAGTAGCTCGGGAATATCTGAATATACTCTGTCAGGGAACAAAGATAGTGCAACCAAGTGTACCCAAAAGGTCTCTGGTCAATAGAAAGAAATGTTCGGCAGGGGAGGCCCCTAACATTTTTTTTCATTTTTTATTTTATTTTATTTTTTAACTAACTTTTTCCAACTTATTTGTCTTGTAACACACACTTTCACACAAGTGGGACTCTGCTTTTAACCTCTACTGAGTAGAGGAACAGGCACAGGCTATTCTAGAACAATCACAAAGCTAGACACAAAAAGGGAAAAGAGGCTATGGAAGGACAAGACTCTCCAGTGGTGGTGACCTGCAAGGTGTGTGCAGTGTTTGTTTTCTTGCCTGAGAACAACATGGCCTACACCTGCAACAAGTGCAAGTTGATCACGCTGCTGGAAGAAAAAGTAAGTGGACTGGAGCGGCGACTGTCGACCCTCTGGGGAATAAGAGAACACGAAGAGTTCTTGGACAGAATGGGGGAACTACAGCAGCAAAGGGAAGACCAGAAGCTTGAAGAGCAACAGCAAGATGAGGCAGAAGTGGGAACTGCTGAGGTGAAGAAAAATGGAGTAAAGGATACTCCTTGGAAAAGGGTGACAGGAGAAGAAGAACGAGACGCCACTCTGCACCAGTGGAAGCAGTGGAGCTGTGGAACTGATTCCAGGTACTTGCGGATGAGACTGGAGGACAGCCTGCAGAGGAAGAATCACAGGGGAACCTACTGAGAGTGAGCAAGAGGCTGAAGGTCAGTCAAACAGAGGTGATGAAACCCAGGCCTACAAGAAGAAGAAGAGAAGAGTGGTAGTAGTGGGAGACTCCTGGCTGCGTGGGATCGAGACCCAAGTATGTCGCGAAGACCCGTGGACTCGCCAGGTATGTTGTCTCCCGGGAGGACGGATTAGAGATGGGACTGAAAGGTTGCCTGCACTCATAAAGCCCGCTGACAGGTATCCCTTTCTTCTCATCCATGTGGGAACAAATGATACCGCCAAGCATAGCTACGGAGAAATCACTTCAGACTTTGAAGCTTTGGGAAGGAAACTCAAGAACTTTGGGGCCCAGATAGTTTTCTCATCCATCCTTCCAGTAGTTAGAAGAGGGATAGAAAGGGAACAAAAAATACTCTGGGTGAATGCCTGGCTACGAAGGTGGTGCCGACGAGAGAGATTTGGATTCTGGGACCACGGGCTATACTTCCTGGAAGATGGGCTGTTGGCTAGGGATGGGTTGCACCTCACAAAGGCTGGGAAGAATGTGTTTGGCCACAGCATGAAGAACTTCATCAGGAGGGCTTTAAACTGAATCCTACGGGGAAGGGAGATGTAATGTTGGGGGTAACAATGGACATAGGCGCATGTACTGCAATGGAGAGAACAGCTCTGATAGCACCCAGTAATAGTATTCAGACACATGTAGGAAGAAAGCCAGGCTATGAAGCACATGGTCTTCGATGTCTACATACTAATGCCCAGAGTATGGGAAACAAACAGAACGAACTTGAACTCTTAATACAGGAGGGAAATTATGACTTGATAGGTGTACCTGAGACTTGGTGGGATGACTCTCATGACTGGAATACAGCAGTTGAAGGATATAACATGTTCAAAAAGAACAGGAGGAACAGAAAGGGAGGTGGGGTTGCCCTGTATGTGAAAAAGACATACCTATGCACAGAAATACAGGAGGATGAGCTTGGTAGGCCCATCGAGAGCATCTGGATCAAAATACATGGAGCAAAGAATAAAAGGAACCTGGTGGTCAGAGTCAACTACCAGCCACCCAACCAAGGAGAAGACGAGGATGAAACTTTTGAAAAGCAAATAGACAATGTTTTAAGGAGGCATGATGTAGTAGAAAAGGGGATCTTCAATTTCCCCGTTATTTCTTGGGAGACAAATTCTGCGGAACATGGCCCCTCCAGGAAATTCCTGACTTGTGTGGCGGATAACTTTCTCCTACAGAAAGTAGAGGAAGGAACTAGAGGATCGGCTATCCTTGACTTGATCCTAACCAACAGAGATGACTTAGTGGGTAAGGTAGCACTTACAGGAACTCTGGGGGAAAGCGACCATGTTGCACTTGAGTTCTTGGTTCTAAGGGAAGCAAAACCGAGTGTAGTCAAACGCGTACCCTGGATTTTAGGAAAGCTGATTTTAATAAACTCGGCACAATGATCAGTAAGGTCCCATGGCAAGCGACGCTAACGAGAAAAGGAATCCAAGATGGGTGGGAGCTTTTAAAAAAGGAAATTCTCAAGGCACAATCACAAACCATTCCAACAAGAAGAAAAGGTGGAAGACAACAGAAGAAGCCAATGTGGCTTCACAAAAAGCTTAGGGATGACCTGAAAACAAAAAAGGACACATATAGGAAGTGGAAAGAAGGCCAAGCAACAAAGGAAGAGTACAGGCAGATAGCACAGAATTGCAGGGATGGTGTCAGGAAGGCTAAAGCTGAGAACGAGCTGAGGTTAGTGAGGGATGCTAAAAGCAACAAAAAGGCTTTCTTCAGCTACGTGCATAGTAAAAGGCAGAGGAAAGAAATGGTGGTTCAGCTATTAAATAAGGATGGCAAAACGATAACAGATGACAAAGAAAAGGCAGAGGTGCTCAATTCCTACTTTGGCTCAGTCTTTTCCCAAAAGAGGGTCTATGACCCCCCTGGCAAAGGTGAAGTGCAGGCTGAAGGGGCAGGATTGCAGCTTGACATCGATAGGCATATGGTCAAGGAACACCTAATTCCTTTGAATGAGTTCAAATCTCCAGGGCCAGATGAACTGCATCCTAGAGTAATAAAGGAACTGGCAGAAGAACTCTCAGAACCGCTGTCTATTCTCTTTGAGAAATCATGGGGGACAGGGGAAGTGCCAGATGACTGGAGGAGGGCTAATGTGGTCCCTATTTTCAAAAAGGGTAAAAAGGAGGAACCTGGGAACTACAGACCAGTCAGTCTGACATCAATCCCTGGGAAAATTCTGGAGCAGATGATCAAGCAATCCATCTGGAAGCACCTTGACAACAATGCTGTGATTACTCGAAGCTAACATGGATTTGTCCAGAACAAGTCCTGCCAGATGAATCTGATCTCATTTTTTGATCAAGTTACCTCCCTTGTGGACCGTGGGAATGCTGTAGACATCATATACCTCGACTTCAGCAAAGCTTTCGACAAAGTGCCCCATGATCTCCTGATGAGCAAACTAGCTCAAAGTGGGCTAGATGAAACAACGATCCGGTGGATCCACAGTTGGCTACAGAACCGGACTCAAAGAGTGCTTATCAATGGGACCTTCTCGAACTGGGGAGAGGTAACGAGTGGGGTACCGCAGGGCTCAGTCCTGGGCCCAGTGCTCTTCAACATTTTTATGAATGACTTGGAGGAGGAGGTGCAGGGAATGCTGATCAAATGTGCAGATGACACAAAATGGGGTGGGAAAGCTAATACTTTGGAAGACAGAAACGAAATTCAAAGTGATCTGGATAGACTGGAGCGCTGGGCAGAAAACAACAGAATGACATTGAATAGGGATAAATGCCAAGTTCTGCACCTAGGAAAAAGAAACCAAATGCACAGTTACAAGATGGGGGATACATGGCTCAACAACAGTATAAGCGAGAAAGATCTTGGAATTGTTGTCGATCACAAGCTGAATATGAGCCAACAATGTGATGTGGCTGCCAAAAAGGCAAATGCTCTTTTGGGCTGCATTAATAGAAGGATAGCTTCCAAATCCTGGGAAGTACTAGTTCCCCTCTACTCAGCACTGGTTAGGCCTCATCTGGAGTACTGTGTCCAGTTCTGGGCACCACACTTTAAGAAGGATGCAGACAAACTGGAGAGGGTTCAGAGGAGGGCAACAAAGATGATCAGAGGACTGGAAACAAAGCCCTGTGAAGAGAGACTGAAAGAACTGGGGATGTTTAGCCTTGAGAAGACTGAGGGGAGATATGATAGTGCTCTTCAAGTACTTGAAAGGTTGTCACAGAGAAGAAGGCCAGGATCTCTTATCGATCATCCCAGAGTGCAGGACACGGAATAATGGGCTCAAGTTACAGGAAGCCAGATTCCGGCTGAACATCAGGAGAAACGTCCTGACTGTTAGAGCAAGACGACAATGGAACCCATTCCCTAGGGAGGCGGTGGGCTCTCCCACACTGGAGGCGTTCAAGACGAGGCTGGACAGCCATCTGTCGGGGATGCTCTGACTTGAGATTCCAGCCTTGAGCAGGGGGTTGGACTCGATGGCCTTGTAGGCCCCTTCCAACCCTACTATTCTATGATTCTGTGAAAAAGCTACAAACCTCTCGGCTGTCTTAGAGGTTTTGAGAAGCGGGGAGGGGGTAGCGGCTGGGAGGTGTGAAGTGGCCAGGCTGGTGGGGACACTTATTTTTCTAATGCTCAGTTTGGCTACAGAAAAGTGGCAGCGATGCTTGAATATTATTTATTTATTTATTTATTTATTTCATTTCTATACCTCCCAATAGCCAACGTGTTTTTTCAAAAACGTCTTTAGACAATCCATGTAGTCTGTTGTAGTCTCACTTTTGTTTTGCTTACAATTGATGATTTAAAAAAAAATAGCCTAATCAGTTTCTGCAGCGTCTGATGCGCGCTTGGTCTAAAGTATTAAGATCAGCTGGTTCTTGATTTGGCCAGTTTGCTTGTTCCTTTAATCTAGTGCTCACTTCTTGGGGCAAAATAACTTGCATGAGTTGGTTCATGCTAGCACAATTAGGATTTTAACAAGTGATCATTATTATTTATTCATTACATTTCTATCCTGCCTTTTTTCCTCTTGCAAGGAACCCAAGGTGGCGTACATAGTCTTCTTCCCCTCCATTTTACCCTCACAACAACAACCCTGTGAGGTAGGTTGGGCTGAGAGTCTGTGACTGGCCCAAAGTCACCCAGTGAGCTTCCATAGCTAAGTGGGGACTAGAACCCGGATCTCCAGACTCTCAGTCCAACCCTCTAGCCACCTCACCACACTGATCACTCTTTTTCTAAAAAAAAAATTGGCTTTTTTGACGTTTCAAAATTTGACCTGGTCTTTCAGTTTTTCTGGGGAGTCCTTAAGACTCCAACCCCCGGGACTTAGGGGACTTGTGTTGTTGTTGTTGACGTCTCAACATACCAGTCAAAGGATGCATTCTCATTGAGCCTGTGCCATCTTGGACCTTGTGATTCCAAGGCTCCCTTTAAATGCACAATTCTGTCCAAATCAAAGGTCTCAACCAAGGGAAATTGTTTGGACGGGTCAAGTTCCATTTGTCCAAATTGTGCAGGTCTTAGGTCCATAATTCCTGTGCATGTACATTGAAGGCATCCCTTTTGGGACTACGGAATTTCTTTGGAAGACTCCGACCCCATCCTTAATTCACACAGGGGCACACAGGAAAACAATCAGGAGGTCTCCACAGGCTGCAAGAAACAAAAAGCACTGCCAAATGCCAAGGTACAGTCAGAGACCGACTCTCACTGAATTGGAGGCACGATCAGTCACTCACGGTCTAGGGAGCTCATACCATGGCAGAGAGTGAAAGAAAGGTCGGGATACTCACTGCAATCTCCGTTCATTCAGGAATGATTTGTGCGGGAGGTCCATGCCTTGTCGGCCAGCTCATACCATGGAGGGAATGAGGAAAATGCACTCCAGCGACTATAATTTGCACTGTTTCTTTTTACCTCAATTCATACCAGGCAACTGTCGTTCTAGTCTTTTCCTCAGTTCACACAAGACAACTCTCATTCACCTGACGCCATATCCCACGGACCTCTGTAACCCCCCAAAACAAACAAAATCAAAAACTTACCAAGTGCTTAAATTAAATTAATTAAATTACCGTCTCTTTAAAGGCGGTATCCCATCAGCCAAGGCAGAATCGTCCCACAGCCAGCCCCACACTGAGTCCCAGACTTGGAGATTTCAAAAGGGCTCTTATCTTGGTGAGCACTTCTGGGATGTTCAGTGAATGGCGGTCCAAATTGGTTCGATTCTCCCCAGCATTTGGGATCCAAGTCACACCACCAAATTATTAAGGAAATATCCAAGGCAGCTTAGGTTGAACAGTCAGAAATTTGTTAAAGCACATCATGGCCGTGGGAGAGACAGATATAACTGTGTATCTCACCACAAAAGAAACAGGATGCATTTATACAGACTGAAAGTAGGAGAACAAAGAAAAACATACTACGCATGCTCAGAAACCAATTAGTACTCAGCACAGTCTTATCAGCACAGCGGCCTTCTTATCTTTAGGGATGAGTTACTTAGGTGGATAGGAATTTCTTGCTTATGAGCAAATTATAACTACCTTCCCATGGTCACAATGCGTGCGTACACGCACACGCGTACAGACGCACACGCACACACTGTCAATCCCATCAAACACCCCGCCTGAACCAAACTACTTACGAGGCCTAGTCAGGCCTACTTTCACAAGGCCCTCTTTTGCCATGCTCCAGAAACTCTGCTGATTTCTTTAAGTATTTATCTCCTGCTTTTCCAGGCAAATGAGCCTCCACAAAGTGGCTTATGATATAACGAGACTAGTAATAGATACACTCTAACACGGGGGTCTCCAGCGTGGTGCCTGTGGATGCCGGTGTGCCCACGGACCCTTCTCCTGGTGCCTGCCAGGCTCCCCGCCCTTCCTCATTTTTATTAAGAAAAAGAACACCCCGGGAGGCTGGCATGCTGCAAAGTGAAGGGCTGCCCTCCAACACCATGTTCATTTGAGTTCGAAAGACCCCAAAAGACTGGGGACCCTTGCTTTAACTCAGTGTCATAAAGGCATCGTAAAGATGTAAAACAAATATGAAGTGCATTGAACTTAAGACAGCAGACATAAACCGTCTCGATCCAGACGGGCAAAGATAAAATGCAGAGCAGGAACAGTATTCAAACTCCAATCCAGCATCAGCAATTAAGAGCAGACTAGAGTAAAAAGGTCTTTAAGGGCGCAATCCTGTGGAGAGAGACGTCAGCCTCCACACTCGGAAGCTGACGCCTATCCAATTGCGGGGCGGCCAGAGCAAGAGGGAGTCCCCCATGCTGCAGCCACCCTGAATTTTTGGCTAGATGTGCGATTCTGCGCGTCTGCCCGGGGATGTCGAGGTGGGAGTCAGGGAAGCTGCGCAGCGCCTGGGACACCTCATAAAGAGGCCTCCGCAGGCTCCTCCCTGCCCCTGGGGTGCCCCCCTTTTGCCCTCTCCGCACTCCGTTCCCGAACACAGAAGTAGCTGGCATGGAAAGGACCGCGCTGGCTGGGGGCGGGAGGGCAGGCAGTGCAGTTTCTGGGGACTTAGCTCTGTTCCCAGAAGCCAGAGACTCCTGTGGCCCTCTAGACAGGGCCTAGCGGCCACAGGACTGCTCTCCAAGTCCCATTTAAGAAGCAGCCGACGGGGCCAGGTACACGACTGGCGGAGCTGCCCCTGAAAAGGCCTGCCCCCTGCGCCTGCCAGTCTGCCCGTGGGCTGCGCCTGTGAGGAGGGCCGGGTAGGAGGGCCTTCAAGCGGAGACAAGCCAGCCACCAGTGCAGCCGATACAGACGGCAGCTCTGTGCTCCAGCCCCCATGAGCTGCTGAGGCAGCCGGTTCTGCACCTGCGGGAGCATCCCGCAGCAGCCCAGTGCCTACTCACACCGTCCCCTCCTTGAAGAAGAGTGGCCCAGAAGCACCCGTCATCTGTCGTCTTACCTATTTTCATGTTAAAATGAGATCCGAGCGAGAAAGTGCGCGAGGAACTCCTGAGTCCCAAGCAGTGGTGGCTGGGGTGGGGGGCTTCGCTGGATCTGCAGCCACCTCCTTGCCCCCCCATCCCTGCTAGTGCAGCCTTCCCCAACCTGGTGCCCTCTGGATGTGTTGAACTACAACTCTCAGGGTACCCAGCTAACATGGCCATTGAGTGGGGATGCTGGGAGTCACAGCCTGACATGTTTGGAGGCTCTGGAGCATTTTAATGTGTTGAGTGTTGTATAACCTTTATGGTGCTTTGTACTTCAGACAGCCCTGTGAGGTAGGACATCATTATTTTTTACGGATAGGGAGCAGAGTCTGAGCTGTGACCAGTCTCTTACCGTGGACTGACTTCTGTGTCTGCATGCGTTCTCCTCCTCTGTAGCAAGGGAGGCCAGTCTGCGCTTGATTTGCCTTTTGTGGGCTGGCTGAAGTGGGCAGGCCGGGGGGGGGGGGGGCTTGTCTCCCACCCATAAGGAACACTTCACCAGATCTGCAGGAAGGTCACGAAGGCCTCCTCGGAAGGAGGATGGCTCTTCTGTGTGGGAGGAGGTTCCTAGGAGGCTGGACCGGAGGGGGAGCTGCCCCGCCAGGCTGTGGGCTCCCGTTATCTGTCTTTTCTCCTCGAGCTCATGGGTTGGGGAGGTGCTCAGAGCAAGGAAGCGGCTGTGACTATGCCCCCCCCCCATGTGGCTCTGCTTGGGACAATAAGCCCATCTTGTGCGTGTTGGCATTTCGGCCCTTTCTTCCGAAGCCTGCCTCTCAGCATGGTGGGTCTCTGTTGTGGGGCTGCGCTTGGAGACGGGGGCGGATAGGGTTGACCGCCTGCCTTCCGTGCCGCCTCTGCCTCAGGCCACTGTCCTTCCACGTGACACCCAAGGCCCTCTGCTCCTGGCTTAGTTCCTTTGTGCATTCAGGCTTCGGGGTTGTCGTCCCAGGTTTGGCACGATCCATCAAGGGTGTTTCACCTCTTGTTTGGCCTCTGTGGGCTCTTCGTCCCGGGCTTTCCAGAGAACTGTGACACCCACCCGGCAGGATTCTCACGTCTGCCCTTAGCCCAGTTCAGACATTCTGTCTGTGCTCGCTTGAGGAGAGGCAAGCCCTCTTGGGTGTGACAGCCGCCACATAGGATCCCTGAAGTGGGGGAGACTTGGGCAGGTCCATCTTGCCTTCCAGCTCCCCCTCCCCACTGTAGCCAGCTAATGCCCCAATGGGAAGCCCGCGAGGAGGCTGCAGAGGCTGCGGCTCCCTCCTGCTGTTGCTCTCCAGCAACTGCCACTTCAGAGGTAGACAGCTTTGGACCACGGAGGCTCTAGGGAGCCATTGATGGCCTTGTCTACCATGAATGTGTCCAGCCCCCTTTTAAACCTGGCTGAATTGGTGGCCCTCACAACATCTGGTGGAAGCCAGTTCCATAGTTTGAGTCTCCGCTGTGTGAAGAAGCCTTTCCTTCGATCCGTCCTGCATCGCCCACCATTCAGCTTCAGGGGATGACCCTAGTGGGGGTCTAGTATTACAAGAGAGGAAGAAAATCGCCTTCCCCTCCCCTTTCTCCACACCAGGCAATGTGTTATGCACCTCCATCATGTCTCCCCCTTACTTAACTTTTCCTCTAGCTAAACAGACCCAGATGCTGCGACCTTCCCTCAGAGGGAAGTTGCTCCAGCCCCTGGATCATTTCCGTTGCTCTGTTATGCATTTTTCCCAGCTCTGCAATATCCCTTTTGAGACACAGTGACCACAACGGTGCATGTGTGCAATTATCTATTAGAGGATTTATGTTACGTCCCACCCAGCAGTCAAACAGCCGCAGTTGCACCATGGATTTGTCTGAAGGGCTTTGGATCCCAGCAGTTTGATTTCCAGTCCCTTTCCTGGCAGCCCGATGATGGGGCTCACCCCTCTGCTGAGTTCACCCGCCCACCCCAGCTCACCTGCAGCTATGAGCTGGGTTGATGGCTGCACGCCTGCGGGGCCTGCTCCCACCCACGGCCGGGGTGCCTCTTGGTCTGGAAGGGCAGTGGGAGAGCATGGGCATGCTACTTTTACCCAGGGAAAGCGGGTGGGAAGGGAGTCCCGATGATCCTGATTTTGTTATTTGCTACGTGTCTATCCTGGCTTTCCTCCACTTCTCCCCCCGCCTCCATTTTTAACTCCACAACAACCCTGTGAGGTGGGTTAGGCTGAGAGATGGCGAGTCACCCAGGATGCCCAGGGAGCCTTCTGGATGAGCAGAGATTTGAACCTGTGTGGTCCTGGGCTGGCATGCTGGCTGCCTACCACACCATACCAGCTCTGTCCCAGCACCTCACATGAGGGGTCAGAGTCCTGGAAGAAGGGCGGATTATTGGGCCCTGGTTCCCAACCGGGTCAGCAGGAAGACGAGAAATTCTGTCCGTATCGCTGATGACGCCCCAAGCAGCCCGGATGTGGGGCTGGTGTGGGAAAGGTTCCCTTGCGAGTCTTCACCTAGGGGGGGAACTGCTGCCGCCTCTTCTGCTCCACCCTGGGGTCTCCCGTGGGGAGACTCCAGACTCCACAGGGGTCTCCCGTGGGGCTCGCGTCCAGCCCGGATGGGAGCAAGCCTCGCCAGGGACCAGCCCGGTTGGCGCTCCGGCCTGAGGGAGCAGCGGCAGCAGCGCCTGAGCGTCTGGGTGCAAAGAGGGGCCCGGGAGTGCCCCCAGCCGCGCACCTGAGCCGCTCAGGGGTGTGTGCCCCCTCCTAAGCGGGTGGGGCAGCTGTTCCAGGTCCTGCCTTGGCTCCTGGCCCGGAGCGCCTCTGCTGGCCTGAGTTAAACCTGGGTTCATTGGGACCCCTCTGGCCAGCCTGCTGCCGCCTCCGGAGACTGGCCTGGCGCAGGCTGAGGCTCGGCAGGGCCATGGCTCTGGCAGAGGCCACAGGCGGCTTCGCATGCAGAACCTTTCCACTTTGGTCTCCAGGCCAGAGGTGCAAGCGTGGGGGTGGGACAGGCCGCAGAGGATGCTGGAGAGCCGGGCAGGCTGGGGAGACCAGCTGGGCTTGTCCTGCTTGGGATGGGGCGCTCGCAGAGCCTGGGGCCACAGGCGGCCAGCAGCCATCCAGCCCCCGTGCTCTGGGTTAGCTCGGGTGGAGGAGTCGCTCGCCACCCTAGCTCTGGATATGCAGTCCGGGGACAGACAGGCTTAATGTTCATCGGGCCTGACAGCTGCCCTTGAAAGGTGCCCCCCCCCTTGAAACCACACCTTAACCAGGTTAATTTTTCGGTATGACGAGGCTGTTCAAAGTGGGAGAGGCTGGTGTCCAGCGAGTGACATGCCAGGACGTCTCTGCTGTCTCCCCCCCCCCCCGGTCCAATATGACGTCTGTGGAGGGTGAATGTAGTTTCCTGTTTGGGGTGAGAGTGCTTTGCGCACGCTCAGAGGTGCACTTGCCAGGTATTCCAGGGCTGGCATTGGAACTGATTTCCTGTGCTGTGCCTGTAATCTCCGTGAGCAATTTGACATTTCCCCCTTGGCAGGGGCGCCTCCTTTTCCCTGTTGTGGGGTGGGATGGTGACTGGCTGGATGTGGCGCTTCATTCTTTCATTTATTACTTGTCTGTGCCACCCAGTGTCCGAAGCTGCGCGCTGGGTGGTTCACAACACGAAATGTAAAACCGTAAAACGGTCACATTGTGAAGCATAATGCAAAAACCGTTACGAGTTCAAAACGTAAACCAGGGCAAAAGCCAGCAGCAGGGCAACGGCCCAGGGATGCGCGAAAGCGGCTTTTCAAACCGGAGGGCCAAAAGGCCTCCGAGGATAGGCGGGCCTTCACCTGGCGCCCGCGCGCCGGGCGAGTGGGGCGGGGCCAGGCAAGGGGCTCGGCCAGCCCGGGGGTCCCCGGGCGCTGGGGCAGGCAGCGCTTCTTTCCCCGCGGAGAGGCGCTGGAGCTCGGTCAGGCTGGGCAGCCGCGTCCTCGCGCTGGTCCGCGGAGGGGGCGGCCAGGCGGGCCGGGGCCGCTGGAGGCGCCCCCCGCGCCGCTCCCTGACTCTCCCGCGGCTCTTGTGTTTCTGCTGTAGGAGCCGCGTGCCCGACTCTCTGCCGGCGCCATGACGCAGGCGCCGCGCCCGCTCCCCGTCGCTGCTCTGGTCCTGCCGGTCTGCCTGCTCGTGGGACTCCCGGCTGCCCGGGGCTACGTCCACGCCGTGAGTCAAGCATTCCGCCCCCTCCGGCACACGCGCGTGGCCCTGGAGACGGGCAGGCCGGCCGCCGTGCCCGGGGTGGTGCCTCGGGGGCTGCGGTTCTCGCCTCCCCGCCCCCGGTCCCGGGAGGCAAAAGCGCAGAGGCGGAGCGCCGCGTGCTGGCTGGCCCGGGGCCTGATCCACCTGTCGCGTCGCTCCTGGCTGTGCACAAGGGAATCCCGCGGCGCGGCGCGGCGAAGGGGTTGTCGGGGGTGCCCTTGTGTGGCCGCGGCGGTGTGCGTGAGCCATCCTCCCCGGACCTGGCGCCCTCCGGAGGCGTGGGGCCGCAGCTCTCACGCTGGCCGGGAACGGCGGGAGTTGTCCCACGCCCCTGGAGGGCGCCAGGTTGGGGGAGGCCGATAGAAGCCGGCGGGGGCGGGGGCTGGAAGTCCAGGGGCTGCCCGGTGTCGGTTCTTGCCGCACGGGGGCAGTGGAGGCCTGGAGAGCGCCAGGCGAGGCGAGGCGAGGCGAGGCGGTCCCCTCGCAGGCGCTGTGCTGCCTTGAGAAGTGGCCTGGAGCAGGCCGGCCGCGTCTCCAGGCTTGGTTTCTGGCCACAGGAGAGCTCTGCTGGGCTTGGCACCGAAAGGGGCGCGCACAGCTCTGGAGGAACGGAAAATCTCTTTCTCAAAGCTGCAACGGAGCGGACAGCTCCTTCATCACTGCTCTGAAGAACCCGAGGGTGGATGGGATTTATTTGCGTGTGGAGGAAGCAAAGGGTGGGAGGACCCACAGTGCACTGCCATCGCCACGGGGGGCTGTCGTTCTGAGCGATTTAGGGGGCTTGAGCAAGTAAGCCGGGCGGCATAAGTCCAAGAAGGCTTTCATCAAGCCCTGGAATGGGGCTGCACAGTTTTTGGCTGGAGTTTCTTGGCAGCCAAGCCAGGCGGTTTGGGCTGTCAGGACCCTGCCCCTCACTGCCCCGCCAGGTGGTGCGAGGCACACGGTGGCCTGCGCCTAGCTGGTCGCCCTCACCGGGTGCTGCAAGAGCACTCTGCGGCAAGCAACATTGTGGGTTCCTGTGCCTCCAGCAGGCCAGCTGCTTGCGAGGGCCAGCGGCACACGGCCGAGGCTCCGTTGCGCATTCTCTCCATCTGCTCCCCCATCTGTTCTGCCTCAGGTGTCGGACCACAACACCAGCATGGAGTTCGCTGACCTGCCAGCCATGTTCGGAAACCCACTGCCACATGAGGGACTCATGGTAGGTGCCTGGGAAACAGCAGGGGGGCCCCGGGGCTGTTCTGGCCGGCCTGTGCCCACCTCCTGACCCCCCCCCCCGCCCGTCTCCTCCACATGTGGTGGCTGCCTGTGCCCTCCCCTCGGGCTGATCTCGGGCCCCGTGCATGAGACCGGGACTCCAGCTGGCAGCAGACTGAGCCCCCGCTTTGCCTGCAGGGCCTCCTTGTGGAAGCCAGGCCAGCCAACGCCTGCCAGGCCATCGAGGCGCCACCAGCCAACAGCAGCATCTTTGTCGCCCTTGTCCAGAGATTCAACTGCAGCTTCGACATCAAGGTGGGCAGGGCAGTGCGAGAGGGGCCTTGGGATGAGCTGCTGCCACGCCAGGGCTTCCATGCGGAGTGCAGCTCTCCTGTCCCGGGATGCAAGAGGGGCTGTGAGGCCCCAGGGCCAGGACCCCCCCTTCCTTTGGGAGCTGGGTACTTCCAGCCGCCTTGGCATGCGTGACGCTGCCTCCGGCTCCAGCGCAGCATTCGCCCACACCCTGCCCACGGCTGCCCACTGTGCCTGGCAGCAGTGGCTCTGCAGGGTCCTCTCCGGCCAAGAGAGGCCCCTTCTCGTCTTCTCCTGCTTGAGATCAGACAACTGGGGGCGCAGCCAGGGTTTGCGACTGCAGGGACGTTCTGCGTGCAAAAGCAGCCCTGGGAGGCGTGGGCTGGCAAAAGAGCTGTGCTTCTGAGCCCATGCAGAGTGGAAGCGTAGGCCTTTGTGTCTGGGGCAAGGGGTGGGTGCCAGCCTAACCCCCTCTCCTGTGTGTCTCCCCCTCCCTCAGGTGTACCATGCCCAGCAGGCTGGGTACCTGGCCGTCATTGTGCACAACGTGGGGTCGGACAGCCTCCTCAACATGGTCTGGGATGATGGTGAGTGAGGAGGGAGCCAGCTGTCTCTCAGGGGAGCCCGTGCAGCCCTTTGCCGTCTTCCCTGGGCCTCCCTGGGCCCACAGCTGACCCACACCCGTGCTGTCTCCCCCTCTTTTTCTCCCCGTCTTCTCCAGAGGAGCTCCGCAAGCACATCACCATCCCTTCTGTGTTCGTTGGTGAGACGGCAGCCACGTATCTTCGCAGCCTCTTCAGTTATGAGAGAGGGTAGGGACCGAGGTGCAGCAGCAGAAGGGGCAGCAGGGGGTTTTCCAGCCTCACTGGGTCCAAGCATTCTGATGCTGCCTGTGAAGCAGATTCTCCAAACACATTCAGACGCAGCTAGTATAATATTTATATGCTGCTTCTCTGTTAAAAAAATAAGTGGCCTGCAACCGAATAAGAAAATACATCAGAATTAAGACAATGTTAAAAGCAACGAATCAACAACAACAATAAAATGGAAGCAATTAAAATATTAACAGCAGCAGACAAAAACGAACAAAAACAAACGCCAGCAGTTGGAACTGCAAGGTCAAAGCAAGCAGGTTGTGCATTAAAAGCCAGCTGGAATAAACTGCTGCTGCTGTGTGTTTGAGCTGAACAGAGAACAGGTGGAGGAGATTCATCGCTCCCCTTCCTAGGAATGAACTCAGTTTGTGCAGTTTCCCGGCCTCCTGCAGGGCCAATGCACAGAAGAGAGAATTGTCTGAATCTTTGGGTCCTGGTACGGCCATTGCCGCTGGTATGGCCATTGCCGAGACTTTAGGGGGTTTCCCGATCGAGGCGTTTCTCCCAGGTGGGAGGTCCCCCTCCTCCCTCAATGTGTGGGGGGAGCATTCCAAAGCTGCCTGTGAAACAGACTCCAAAAATACTTTCCAAAAGCTGTGTGGGTTTTGGGGGGAAGACCCACCAACAGGATGCTGGACCCTTTCCCATTCCTTGGGATTGTGCTTTCAATCCCGGGGAGGGGATGGTTGATATTGGGGTCTCCAGAATTATGGGGAAAGCTTCCATATTGGAGGGGGCGCAGCTCAAGGCAGGAGTGAGACCAGCATCTTCTCTTTCTTAGAAATAAGCCCATTTGCGACTCTCTCCTGGGAAGTGGGAGTCAATCGTCAGCATTCTCCGTGTGTCTCCCTCCCTGCACGAGCTCCGAAGTTGGGAAACGGGTATATTGGGAGGGCTGAGCAGGGAGTCCCTGTGCAAGAAGGGGGGCCCTGGTGGGAGATTTGGGAGTGGTGCCCGAGCTCCAAGTACAGGTGGAGGCCCCATTTGTGATGCCCTGGTGACATCTGATCTCTTTTCTCCTCCTCTTGCTCTTCTCATCTCAGAGGCCAAGTTACCTTGTTTCCAGAGTACATCTTCCCCCTGGGCTATTACCTCATCCCTTTCACGGGCGTGGTCGGCATTGTGATTGCTGTGATGTGCACCATTCTGGTGAGTGGGATCCCCCATCTAGCAGAGGGAGGCCGGCGGGCCCTGGCCAGGGTGGGGTGGAGGTGGCTGGCTGTGCCTTTGGATGTTGTCTTTATTGATCAAGTAGGACACCTGACTGGCGGCTTGAAGTGGCGGGACAGAGCTGGGACTCTCCGGCCTTCTTTGCCTAGAGAGGAGGGCTTGTAAAGAGGGCCAGTTGGGTTCCGAGGCCTGCCTCACGCCTTACATGGCAGCAAACTTGTGTCTCTGCCGCTTGCGTGTGTGGCCGGGGAGCCAGTCTGACAAGCGTATCTGGACCGTGCACAGAAATGCGAATGCAAGTTTGTCTCCAGTGCACTTTCCATCTGACACACATGCAGCGTACACCTGAAATGTGTGTGCAAAGCAGCCCAGGAAAGCCTGGTGGTCCCGCCTGAAGCCTGCTCAAGCTCTCTCCCCCTCTTGCTGCCGAACAGTTTGTGCGCTGCATTCAGCATCGGAAGAGGATGAGGAGGAGCCGCCTTTCAAAGGAGCAGCTCAAGAAGATCCCCGTGCACAAGTACCAGAAAGGTAATGGCTGTGAATGCATTGAGGGGGGGCTGGGGGGGTCAAAGCTCTTTCCTTGCCCCGGAGTCTGTGACGGGCTGTTTGCAGAACCTGTGCAAGGAAGCCCCATCTAAACAATCGCTCCACCGCCCCCAGCCCACCAAGTGGTGGCATTTTCCCACGTTCCGTGCAAAGAATCTCTCTATAGGAGAGGTGGAATAATTTGCATTGAAGGAGACCTTTTGTTCTTCACTGCTGCGTATGATTTCTGCCCAGCACACCCACAAGCGAGACCCTCCCCCCCGGTGGGGTCCAGGCCTCGATCATTTCCTGCCTCAGCTGCTGCCGTTACCTCCCTGTCCCTGGTCTTCTGTCGTCTCCCTCCCGCCCCCTCGCTGCTGCCAGAACTACCCACCCCTCTGGTTGCTCCGACCCTGCGACGCCCCCCTGCATCCCCACTGGGGCCTTCTCTCCGTTCCAGCACCCGGCACAAGCGTCTCCCGTGCCTTCGAAGTGCTCCGTGGCTTGTCGGCACCCCCCCGCCTGCCTGCGGCTTTTGCTGCTCCAGCTGTGCCGCTCTCCGCTGTCTGCCCGGCGGTCTCCTGCTCCCTGAGACAGGGCATCCCTTTCTCCTCCCTTACCCCCACTGATGCCTGGGATGGCCTTTGGGGACGGCCCCTGCACAGTCACGCCCCCCTGCCCAAAACTCAACTTTCCCAGGAAGCCTCTGGAACATCTCCCTCACCCCAAACTCCTGTTGCAGCACAGCCAGAGTATGTGGGCTTGAAGTGATCACATGTTCTCCCGCTATTTACCTCTCCCTCTCTTCCCCCTCCTTCCCATCCCCCAGCTGGGGAACGGGCAGGAGGGTGCTGGGGCCCTCCTGTCCTGCTTGTGGGCTTCCCGCGGGCAGCTGCTTGGCCAGTGTGTGAGGAGAATGCTGGCCTAGATGGACCCTGGGTCTGATCCCGCTTCAGAGCTGTTCTCATGTTCTTATGTTCACGTAGTGTCTGTTCCAGATTGTCGGCCCTTGGGGCAGGGGCCTGTCGAGGTGCCCTTTGAAAAGTGCCAAATGTAAATGGTGGCGCTGGATGGGGCCCGGGAGGGGAGAGTTGAGCGCCGGGGCAGGGCGAGGGAGGGGTGTGCGGAAGGACTTGGGTCTCAGGGTGGGCTGGGCAGGAGAGAAGGGGGTGGGATCCCGCCCAGGGCGGAGGAGGCGAAGCGGAGAGGACTTTGAGTGGCAATGCAGCGGGGCGGGGCGGGGTGGGGCGGGGCAGGAGAGGGCCGCTGTTCTGGATGGTTCCAGGCTCCACCGTCGAAGCCCTGCAGGGCCCACGTTCCCCAGCAGAGGGCACTGTGCCCGCCCCGCTTCCCGCCAAAGCCCATTTGCGTCCCCTCCTCCCCCTTTTCAGGGTCAGGCTGGCAGAGACCTTCGGCCAGCATTGTTTTTCCCCATCTCCCCCTCCCCTGGGTTGGGAAAGAGGAAGGGCTGTGTGTGTGGGGGGGTGGGGGTTCCCTCCCCCCACCCTTTCTTATGACCTAGGAGGAGGAGGGTTTTCATGAGTGTCATGCTGCACAACCTAGTAGGGGGCACTGTTGACAGCTGTGCCCACTGGAGCACTGGCCGCGAAGGCCAAAGGGTGCCCCCCCCAGCCCAGAGCTGCTCCACAGGGGCCTGCAGCCGCTGCAGCTCCGCTGGAAACCTAAGGAGGCTGTGTCGGATCCTGGCCCCCCTTTCTCCAACTGGCAGTAGTGCTTAGGGTCTCCCCGGCAGGGCGCCAGGGAGGGACGTGGCCCCCCTGCTCTGCCGCGGAGCCCACGGTGCCGCGGCCCCTCACGCTCAGGCTGGTCTCTTCACCAGGGCCCCAGGGAGTGGAGCGCCATCCTTCCCATCCACTGCTTGTCTGTCAGATGCTTTTAAGGGGACCTGGCAGTTTGAGCGGGGGGCTCCTCGGGGGGGACCTGCCACGGGGGCGCGTTGGCATGCAGAGCGGGGGCTCCCGCCCCACTGGGTCAGCTGGGAGGCTGGACTTGATGCCACCCGGCAGCTCCTGAGTTCTCGAGGGCCCCCTTCCCTGCCCTCGTCCCCAAGTCTTCAGGCTGGAACGCAGACGAGTGCCGGGCTTGGGCGACCTGCCCTGAGAACAGGCCCTGTGCGGGGGCCCAGCCAGATCCAGGTGCCTCCGTCCCTGCTCTGGAGCTTGAGGTGGCCGGTGTGGGAGAGAAGTGGGGACCGGCCCACCCCGGAGGGGAGGGGTGAGCTTGCCACTAGCCCGCAGTGGGCCTCTGGACCCAGCCCCCCTTGCAGTCTCGGGAAGGAGCCCGGTGTGGAAGCGCTGCCTGGTCTTGCCCACGGGGCTGTCGGGTGGCTAGTCTTCCTGGGACACGCTGGCAGGTTTGGGCAGAGGGTTTGGGGGACACCCCCTCAAAACAGAGGGATTGACTCCCAGAGGTGCCATGGGAGACAGAGAGCTTGGTCAGGCAAAGGACCCAGGTGTCCGGGCTCCCCCCCTCTAGCCCTCCCCTGAGGGCTGAATCCATGACTGCCAGAGCATACAGCCACTTGCACTGGATGCCAGGCTCCCCCCCAGCTGCCCCCTCCAAAAGAATGTGGGATTGTTGGCTCGTGCCTGGATGCTATGCTCGCCCCACCCCAGGTCATCCTCTCTTTCCTCCTCCCCGACCCCCAGTTAATTCCACTTAGGAAACATGATGATTTTAAATGGCGTAAACTGGATTTCCAGAGCTCAGATCGCTGTAGGAGAAATAAAAATTGCAATACAAGGCAGACGTAGGAACACATTTTCTTTCTCCCCCTGCCGTGAAAAATCGTCGTTGTGTGAACACAAGCAGCCCCTTCGTTCCTCCAGGATTTTGCTGTGGCTGTTTCAAAAGCGGCCTCAGCCGTTGCCGCAGGGGCGTGAGGGGGGGCGCCGGGGCCGAGCCGGGGGGCCCTCCGTGTGCCCAGCGAGGCGCAGGCAGCAGCCTCCTCCCCCCGGCGCCGTGGGCGGCAGCTCCCATCATCCCCAGCCAGCAGGGCCTTGGCCGTGCCGGCTGGGGATGATGGGAGCTGCCGCCCACGGCGCCGCGGGGGGGCTGCCGCGGGCCGTCGCCCCTCCGCCCCCTCCCCGGGCACAGCGCCAAGCCCCGAGCCCCCCGGCTGCTGCGGCGCGCCCGGCCCCCCCGGCGCACATCTCCCTCCTCGCGGGGGCTGGGAGCGCGCCCCGCTCTGAGCCCGCCCGCTGCCGGCACGGAGCGCCGAGGCCCGCCAGCGCGTGGTGGCGGGCTTGTCCGGAGCGCGCGGGGCAGGGAGCGGCGTGCCTGCCCCGGGGCGGCGGCGGCCTCGTCCTTCCCGGGCCCGCCTCTCGCGCTGACTCAGCGGGGAGGAAGCGGCCGCGCCGCGCGCTCTTGCCTTATAAGGCCGTTTGCGCGCTCGGCGAGCAGCGCTCTGGCCGCTTCCCTCGCCGCGGCGCGGGGGCCGCCGGCTTCCTGTTGTCGCTGGGCTGCGAGGCGGCGGCAGCGGGGCCGCGCCGGGGCCTGGCGCATGCCCGGAGGTGCGGGGGGCCGCGGCCCGCGCGCGGCCTGGCCTGGCCCGGCCCGGCCCGGCCCGGCTCGGCTCGTGGGGGCCGGGAGCCCTCGGGATGCGCCCCGCCGCCGCGCCTCGCAGTCCGGGACGCCCTTCCCCGGCGCTGCCGGCCCGGCCCTCCGCCTCCGCGCAGCCGGCCAAAGCTCTCCCCGGAGCTCGCCCGCGGCTGCGCCCATCGCCTGGCCCTCGGGGCCGGGGCGCGTGGGGCTGTGGATGCCTCGCCGGGGCGGGCCTCGGGGCTGCCCGCTGCTGGAGGCTGCCCGCCCAGCCCGGGCGCGGAGGGGGCCTTCTCCCGTGCCTGCTGAGCAGGGGGGGGCGCGGCGGCCTGGCGCACTGCTTCCAGCCTGGCCCCCACAGCCCAGACCGTGAAAGCCCCGCTTCTGGGGCCGACGAATCCGCGCGCGCGCCCCCGCCCACTGCTCCTCGGGAGGGCGTGCAGCGCGCCGCGTGGACGTTTCGCAGGCCCAAGTGCTGGGCGTGGGGGGGCGAGGCCTCCAGGGTGGCTGTTCCGCGGCCCTGGCCTCTTGGGTGGTGGGTACGAGCCCCCTGCCCCCAGGAGCGGCAGCCGGTTGAGTTGGGCCCCAGGCGGCTCGGATCCAAACCCTCAAGCAGCCACGAAGCTCCCCTGCCCCCCCCCGCGTGAGAAACGTGTCAGTTGCGGGCTCGTTGCCACACAGAAGCATGCTCTGTGTAGGAATTGTGTGACCTCTGGAGCAGCCTGGTTTGTGCTGCTAATGATCCTGCCTTACAGGATTGTTGTGAAGAAGGACAAGAGGCTCTCCGTGGTATCGTGCTAACGTTGACGCAGGGCTCGCGTGCCAGGTGTCCACCTTGGCCATGGAAAACCCTGTTAACAACACGCAGTCGCGTGTGCAGAAGGGGTGGTGAAGGCATGGCAGGGCAGAGCTCATCTGAGTTGTTCTGCCTGGGGGGCAGCCTAGCAGGCAGGAGGACGTTGAGCGGGTGAGAAAAGGGGTGGCCAGCTGGCCCTCGTTGTTGTTCTCTGTCCCCAGGGGATGAATATGACATCTGTGCTATCTGTCTCGAGGAGTACGAAGATGGGGACAGGCTGCGGATCCTGCCCTGCTCTCACGGTAAGGAGCCCCCGGCTGTGGGGACGGGGCTGCGCTCTGCCTGCCTCTCCGCCTGAGATGTGCCTCCCAGACCAGCTGGTTCGGTGGCTCCCCGGTCAGGGTGCGGCTGCACTTGGCTCCCAGCATCCCCTGTGAATTCGCCAGGCTTTCTGGGCCTGGGGGCGCTGCCTGCTCCAGGCCTCAGCCCCTCCCTTCTGTGAGGTGGGAGTCGTGGTAGCCGCCCTCTCGAGACCAGCGTGGAGGCAGCCATTATGAGGGCGAGGAGGAGGCCTGTGCGTGGCCCGGAGGAGGAACAGCCTCTCTCTCAGCCTCTCGCCCTCCCCACTCCCTCAGGCTATCACTGCAAGTGTGTGGACCCATGGCTGACGCAGACAAAGAAGACCTGCCCGGTGTGCAAGCAGCGTGTGATCCGCTCGCCTGAGGACTCCGACTCGGAAGGCGAGGACAGCACCAGCCGCCCCACGCCTCCCCGGGATGAGGAGGAAGGCGGGGAGCAGCAGCAGGAGGAGGGGGCACACGACTCGGAGCGCACCCCCTTGCTGCGCGCATCGCCCACGGTGGCGCTGGGGGCCCCCTCCTTCGGCAGCATGGCACAGTGCCCCCCCTCCAGCCCTCTTGGCCCTTTGGACGAGGGGGGCCAGGGGCACGATCCGCCCCATGCCGAGGGCTTGCGGAGCCCCCTCATCATCTAGGCCCCCCCCGCGGCCCCGCCCTTTACAGCTCCCCTGGGAGTCCTGACAGACCCTCCCTCGTGAGGGGAGGCAGGGGAGGGCAAGGAGCCTTTGGTTCGCTCCTGAGCTTCCAATGCAGGCCCACTTTTCAGTCTGGGGGGCGCCAGAGCGCAAGGGGCAAGCGGTTGCTACCCCACTGGGGTGGCCTGGGGTCAGGGTGAGCGGCCCCTTAGGAGGGCCAAGAGGAGGGGGAGGAGCTGGGCCTGAACCTTCTGGCTCCAGAGCCCCTCGAGCGCTGGGGGATGTGGGATGTTGAAAGTTGTGGGGGGAGCAGCTGAGCTTGCCGGATCCCCTCCGGGTCCTTGACGGAAGGCCGGGCAGATGTCAGCAGTGTCACTGATGCTGGAGCTGCCTGCACCCCCGGGGCCGCTTTGAGCAGCCCCCCCCCCTCTTTCCTGCCCTCCCACGGAGCTCTCCCTGGGCCAGAGAAGGCGCCGCCCCCTCCTTCCTGGGCTCAGTGGGCTTGTGCGGGGCTCCCCACCACCACCAAACTGACATTAGCTGGCAAATTAGAGTGCTTTAGTTGTGGGGAGGACATGGGCTGGAAGTGGGTGCTAGAGCAAGTGCGTGGGGGCCAGGGGGTCCCGAGTCTTCAGTCACGGTGTTGAGGCAAGGCGGGAGGTGTTCATTTCTGGCTTTTCCGCAAGAACGCTGGATCTCCCCTCTCCCTCAGCCGCAGGTCAGGGTGGTGAACCAGTTTCACGTGACGGTGTCAGGGACACCCCCGAGCCATGCGCGCGCCATCCTCCTCGCCGTTTTGCTCTTCTGTGTGCCAAGGGAGAAGGGGGGCCCTTGGCGCTCCAGGGTGCTCCACCATGGAGCACAACTCCCCCGTGTTGTCTCAGGCACTGCTTGTGTTTCTCCTGCACCTTCTGAGGCGGCCTCCCGCTTTCCCGAAAGGCACAGGCACTGTGTGGCTGGGGAACTGCCCCCTGTCCCCCTCCCCCCCCCACTAATTTGTCCTGGGCTCATCCTTTCCCTGTGTGCGGCGTGGAGCTAGATTTTGGCTCCTGCCCTTTCCTGTTCCTTAGGGACTAACTCATTGAGCTGCTGAGGTGGGGGCTGGGGGGTGCATTGTCAGAGAAGGGGGGTTGGGGTGCGCTGTGGGACCAAGGCTGGTGACCCCCTTGCCTCTCCCAGCATGGCTGCTGCTGCTTAGCCTTCTTCTGGGTGCCCCCCCCGGGGGGGGCTACTGTAAATGACTTATTTTTAACTGTACAGATTGTAAAGGAGGGTTCTGAGGGGAGGGCTGAATTCCGGGCTCCATGCTCCCCGCCAAGGGCTCAGACATGCCTGTGGGCGTGTGAGGGCGGGGGGAAGGCAGAGTAGGATGAAGAACATGGCTGATGGCTCAGCATAGCCCGTTTGGCAGTCAGATTAAAAAAAGATGGTTTAAAATGCTCTTTGTTGGGCTATTTTGTTCAGAAGGAGACGGTGCTTGTATGACTGGGGAACTGCAGGCGAGGGAAGACGTTCCCCAGCACCTCCCCTCCCGTCCTGCGAGAGCGGCACTGCGCAGTTAATTAAAGCAGGCAATGGGGAGGGGCAAGAAAGGTGTGCAGAATCGGGCATCATCGCACAAACGTGCTGGAACCCAGTGGGGCCCTCCCACGAGGCGGAGTGGTGGGAGATGTGGGATGGATAGGAGAAGGCCCTTCTTGGCGCACAAACTGTGGAGTGTGCCCCCAAGAGGTGCGTCAAGGGCTGCCAGCTTGGGCAGTTTGAAGAGCAAATGACCGCCTGGCGGAGAAGGCTGCCTAGCTGTTGCCTTGGGCACCGGAGGAAGCCAGGGGGCCTCCGTGGGCCAGTCACTGGGGGACATGGGCAGGAGGGGCTGTTGCATCCCTATCCCGCTTGTAGGTTTCCTGTGTGGCATCTGGCTCCACTGTGCAGAGAACGCCAAACTGGAAAGGCCCCCTTGGGCTCATCGTGCAAGCATCTGACCTGTGCCATTCCAACCTGGTGCCCTCCAGATGTGCTGGGACTACATTGCCCATCACCCCCACCTAGCACAGCCAGACTTGTTGGCAGAACTGGTCCGTGAGAAGCGCTTCAGCATTGCTGTCAGCTGTGTAGTTGAGCAAAGACACAAAAGAGCCTTTTGGGGCTGAAGGGGAAGGGATGATGGCGGAAGCAGAGCGTTGCCCGCAGAAGGCCCAACTCGACCCCTGGACCCCTTCAGCTCAAAGACAGCGGGGGCTGCCAAGAGGTGGAACTGGGCTGCTCAGGTTTCCTGGCCCCATGCAGAGCAGGAGTCACCCTCTTGGCTCTCTTCGGTGCCGCCCAATTCTCCCCTGCCCTGCCCAAGCTAGGGAGCTCAGCCCCAGCCACCTTGGCTGCAACCTTCCCCACCCAAGGTGAGGCCCCCAACCTCCATGGGCACGTTGGGGAAACTTGGATGCTGCCAGGTGGCTCCGTGTGCAGAACAGCAAGAGGCAGCCCCACCCCAAAGCTGCCAGCCCAGAGTGCCAGCAGTGCTCAGCCCACCTTCTGGTTAAAGGCCCAGGATTGGGCTGTGGCACCCCACAGGGTCTGTCTGGGGACAAGGGCCCTCTAGCAGGAGAGCAATGCGACAAGGCAGGGCCTGCTGTGCCCCCAGCGGCCCCCTCTGGGCCCACTTGCTCCCTCCAGATTAGCCGCTTTATCGGGTGGGCGGCTTCCCCTTAGCTGATCCTTTGCTGGCACCACCCAGAGACTAATCACTGGGAGGCGCCTACTATTGCGCACACAGGCCAAAGGGCAAGGGCTCCTCTGCCACACGCAGAGCTGCTCACCAGGAGGACCGGGGGGGGGGGGGGGAGAATTTTCATTGCATCAGGAACATCCTCATGGGTGGCACAGGTGCTGTGGCCACCCCTCCTCTTGCCCCCGCACCCCTAGGCTGATGAGCCAGAGAGGTGGAGCAAGAAAGAGGCAGGCCTTTCAAGGTTCCGGGGGGGGGGGGCACCTCCAGCTACAGTAAACCCTGCCTTTGGATGAGCTAACCCAGAGGAACTCCCAGTGGCCTCCTCCCACCCCTCCAACGGACACAGGCTTTAGAATTCAATTTATTTTATTTATTTTTCTTGTTCCAATATAGTTTTCTTAACGAAAAAAACTACACCTTGTAACAACCAGAAAATTTGGCAGCGATAAGGATTTGTGATAGAAAAAATGGCAAAGAAAATAGGGGAGTTGTGGGGGGGAGGCTTAAGGGGGGATTAGAAAAAAATTGCAGAGATCAGTGAGAGGGCACAGGGCAGAGAGCGGGCACAGGGCAGAGAATTGGAATATGCGGCGATCCGGCGCCAGGGTCGGTCCCACGAGGGTCAGGCCGGGGCCCCGGGCGGTCACGGCCACCTTGGACATCCTTGCACCGTTCCATCAGTAGTACCGCAGGCGGGACGAGGCAGGCGCATCAATACTGCGACCGCCGCAAGTGGTTGGCCATCTCGTAACACTTCTTGTTGACGCAGCCGCCATGAACTCCTTCCTTGCCCATCACAAGGACTATCGCTAGGGGAGGAACGCAAGAGACGTGCGCCAGTCAGTGGCAGGAGCCAGGCTACAGCCCAAGACCCCACTACCCAACGCCCCTTTCTGGATGGTGGGCAGGGCGCTTTCAGCCCAGACCATATTTTGAACCCAAAATGTTCAAGGGAAGATTTACTGGCCAGTGAGTGGCTTGTTCCAAGGCACCTGGGGCCATTAGCAGCCCGCTTGGCCAGGGGGAGAGGACAAGGCCACCCTGCTGTTGGCAGGAGAGGCACTGGAAAGACTGGGGGCGGGGGCTGCTTGGCAGTCAAACGTCATGGCGCCTTTGGCTTATTTGTGCATATGCTGGCTACTCGGAAGTAAGCCAAGCTGACTGATGCTGAGGCAGCAAGATGAGAAACCCCCCACTGAGCCAAGCAGCGGCAACACAGCACCTGGGCCAGCAGGGCCCAATGCTGGACTTGCCCCACCGTGCCGTGACAAGATGCCCCCAGAGAGGCAGGGGCAAGGCGAGCCCTGAAAGGCAACCCAGCCCCTGCTCTGGCCGAGTTCCTGGGACCAAGAAGGGGCGGCGCAGCACTGGACCGCCCCCGGTGCGCTGGGCCCTGGCAAGCGCCGCCAGCATCCTGGCCAGCCCAGCTACCTGCGCTCAAGGCTCAGCTCTGACTGAGCAAGACTTATGGCCCCCCCAGCTGCCTTAACATGCCCAGGACACAGGCCGCCTCCTCTCCACAGAGCACTGGGTTCGGCCACAGCTGTCTGGTCCCCTGCCCCTCTCAAGAGGCCTGACAGAGGAGCCTGGGACACAGCTGCTGGGGGAAAGAACACAGCGGGAGCAATCCGGACAGCTGCAAGAGATCCAGACAGGCAGAGGAAGGGGGCACCGGGGGGCTGGCCCTCTGCGCTTCGCCGCCACTCACTCTTGTTGGTCATGGCAGCGGTGATGTTGAAGGTGGGGGCCCCGCCCGTGCTCTTCGTCCGCAGATCCATGGTGCACTCGCCGTCCGTGTGCAGGCTGTCCCGGATGACGGAGCACTTCTGCCCGCCCAGCGTCAGCCCGTTCACAAACAGGTTGCTCCGTTCCTTCGCCACCAGGGAGCTCACTTCCGCAGGCTGCAAAGAGAGGGCAGCAGGTGAGGATCGGGGCCCCGGGAACAATTGCCCCAGGGCTGCATCTGACATCTGCCCCCACAGCTAGACTCAATTTCGAAGTCAGGACAGACAAGCACGGAGCCTCTTCCACCGCCCCAGAAAGGGCTCGGGGGGGGGGGGGCGCAGAACTCCTTCATAGAAGCTCCCCAGCAATCTGCCATTTGCAAGGTCACCAGGCTTTGCACCCAACACCCCACCCCTGCCCCATCTTTCCTCTGGCTGGGGGCAACCATTTCCCTCAGGGTTAAGGGCTTCGCGGGGAGGGGGGAGAACAAACAAGCCTGCTCAGCCACTCACTGCCCCCCTGCAAAAAAAGGACCTGCAGCTGGAAGAGACCACCTGTTGCCCAGCCAAACAAGCCCTCTTCTATTCTGCTGTGTGGCAAGAATATTCCGGGGGGGGGGGGATATGACCCACGGTTCCTCAGGGAGGAGAGAGATGCCGGGACCCAGCCTTGGAAGAAAGGCCCCTCCCGCTGGGGAGAAGTCTCTCTAAGCGGTCTGGTGGAGTGAGTCCTGCGGGGAGGCTGCAGGAGATGGTCCAAGCGCCAGCTTCCACCACGGGGCCTTGTCAGCACAGCACCCACCCTCCAGAAAACCCTCCCTCGTGCAGTGCAGGAGACCAAAAATGTGGCCTCCGGATAACACCCTTTTTCGCCCTGGCTGTGGGGACTACAATCATCCTGCTGCTGCATCTCACTGCTCCTTGTATTGCTCTCGTTGTGCTTGGGATTTCTGAAAAACTGTATTTTAAGTCAGACTTTAACATTTATATATGAACCACATAGGGATTTTATTATGTTAAGCGGTATATAAATATCAAAATAAATGAATGATAAATACAAGCGTGCCCACTACATGGGGAGACCAGAACTATGGGCATCCGTATGCCCCACGGGAGCCAAGACCCGCTGAGCGCAGGGTGGCCCTCCGCCGCTGGAGCTCTCTGGAGCATTTTTCCACCCTAAAAGGAAGGGAGGGAGGGAGCCAACTTTGGCAAGGGGACCCAATAGCCTGCATTCTATGGACTGACGTGTTTGCGGGATACATTTTGAGGGTGGACCTTTGGTTTGCTGCTGCATTAGAGGCCTCTCGCTTTCCCCCATGGGGGCTGCATGTCCCTCCTCAAACACCACCCAGGCTGCTCTTGGTGTCTGTTCGGCCCGCAACCAAGGGCACCAATCCTAGAAAGTGTTGAGAACAGCCTTTCCTAAAGGCAGCCTTCCCCAGCATTGCTGACTGGGGGATGCTGGGAGTTGTGGTACAATTCATCTGGAGGGGCACAATTGGGAAGGCGGCCCTATGCAGATGTGTGCAGCCATTTCCAGCCTTCCTCCCCCGCCAACTCCCCAGGAGGGGCTTGGTTGGGAGTATGCAGCAGCAGCCATTTGGTGGTGCCAGCCAGGAGGCAGGCTGAGCACGGGCAGAAAAGGGCTTGGCTGGCGCATGCCAGCCCCATTACCCAGTTGCACATTAACTCGGGCAAGGCTGAGCAGAGGAAAGAATGAGAGCTCCCGCTCCCAGCCCTCTAAGCTGTCACTACCCACTAAGCCTGACTTCCCTCCTAGACGCAGGGGGGCAGCAGAGGCCTGTGCCCCCACTGCCTTTGCCCTCCTCCCAGGCAAGCCAGGTGCCCTGGTTGCCATCCGCACCCCCCCAGCCTGTGAGCACAGGAGGCTGCAGCAGGCAGGGTCCCTGGCCAGGCCTCACCGGCCCCTGGGCTGACGTGCCCTCAAAGCCCACCCAGGAGGTGCCAGCTGAGTGCCCTGCCCCACGGATCAGCCCTGAGAAGGGACTTTGCTCTGGCCCACCAGAGACAGGACCCATGCGTGTTTGGGGTGAAGCCACTCGCCGCCACCCCCCCACTGACACCTGCCCTCCACAGCTGGCAAAATAACAGGGAGACCAGAGCGCCCACCAAGGCGGCACAATTTGGAGAAGCTGGAGAAGCGGCTGCAGCCAGGCTCCCAACCCCAGCCACCAAAAGGCACGTGCACACACATGCCCCGTCTGCACTTCCGCCACAGAGGGGAAGCGAACAAGCAGCGTGGGGACTTCCGGGGGAGGGGGGCCATCGTGGGGGCACCAGGAAAACTGCACACCCTGCTCAGGCTGGATGAAGGCTGCAAGGGCATCTCTCAGAGAGGAGGAGAAAGCCCTTTCCCCCAAAGACCCCCCAGGAAAGGGAGTCTTTAGGCATTTGTCCCTCTCACCAAGGGGACAGAACCGCCGCTCGCTGTGCCAAGAACTGAGCCGAGGCGTGGGCCGTCCTGGGCCCATCCGACGAGTAGGGTGCAGCCAGGGCCCCTCGGGCTGGGGCAGAATCCTCCCTTTCTGGGGCCCCAGAGCGCAGGCAAGCGAGCCAGCTGGGAGAGGACCAGCCTGGCCTTCCACTGGCACCAAGTCCTGAGGTGGGCCGAGCTCCCTCCTGCCCTGGCTTCCTCTTTCCAAAACCAAGAAGCACAGAGGATTTGCAGCGCCGGATTCTGCCGGAGGCCCAGCCGCCAGCCGCCTGGACTGCTTAGAGATTAGCCACAGCTGACAAGGATCCAGTGCGGGAGACGTGGCACTGGGGGCGGGGAGGAAGGAGAAGGGCCTGCTCCGAACCTGGGCGTGCAGCGCCAGAGCCCAGCCGGGGCGCCAGTGCACACCCAGGGCCTGCGCGGGCATTCTGAGGGTGGCCCCGGCGGGAACCCAGACAGGGCTTCCGCCAACGGCTGCCAGAGTTCCTAGAACTCGGAGCTCTCTTCCGCCGGGGGCTTTGCGCAAGGGGGGCGCATCGCTTTGCGGTATTGCTCAGGGCTCAAGGCCCTTCGGCTGGAGCGCTGTGGGTGGAAGCCCTGAGCCTCACGGCCCCACCTGTATCCTGTTTTGCAAAGAGAAGGCGTCAAGCTGCTTGCCCCACATCCTGGAAGGCGAGCCCCACAAGGCGGGGGGGGAGGAGGCGAGAAGAAACGCGCCTGAGGAAGAACCGCCGCAGGCAGCTCAGGGGGGGGCTCCTCCGGGGGGCTAGCGGGGGGCAGGCCCAGGGAGCCCGGCCAGGCTCGCCTCGCGGCGCCTTAGGCCCCCTGCCGCCTGGGGGCCGGGAGACACGAGGCGCCCGCCCGAGAGAGCCCCGGGCCTCGCTGCTCGCGCGGCCTTCGATCCGGCCCGCCGCAGGGCGTGGCCCGGGCCCGGCCGCGCCGCGCCTGGGGGCTTCTGGCCGGCGGCTGGCCACGCCCCGGCGCCAAACTTCGGCCGGGCCAGGAAGCGGCCGGCCGGCCGGACCCGTGCAGCGGGCCCGGCCCCGAGGCGTCCCGACATGGGGGGCGCCGGGGCGCCTCCGAGCCCGTCGAGGCGCCGCTCCTGACCGCGGCCTGCCGGGCCCGGCGCCCGCTCAGCCCCGGCGCCGCCCCCCCGCGGCTTGAGTCATTTCCTCTCCCGGGCTGGGCCGGGCCGGGCCGGGCGGCGGCCCGCGAAGCGCCGCCTGCCCCAGCCCCTCCGCCGGCCCCCGGCCCGGCGGGGGCGCGCCAGAGCGAGCGAGCGAGGCAGGCGCTTCGCAGGAGGAAGCGGCGAGCCGCTCGGCACAAAGGCGGCCGGGAGCCGCCGCCGGCGGGGGGTCGCCCAGGTGGCGCCTCGCCGCCGCCACCGGAAGCGGCTTTGTGGGCAGCCTCGGCGCCCCCGCCGCGCTCGGCAAGCTTCGCCCCGGGGAGCGCCCCGCCCGCCCGCCCGCCCGCCCGCTCGCTCACCGTGATGTTGACGAAGGTCTTGCCCGGGGCCGCGGCCCAGACGGACGGCACGTCCTTGTAGCCCACGATGGCCGCGTCCTGGCAGGTGTCGTCGGCCATCAGGCTGTCGATGTAGCAGCTCCAGCCGCTCATGGCAGCAGCACCGCTTGCGCGCGGGACCGGCGGAGGGGCTGCTGTGCCTGGGCACCGCGCGCGGCGGGAGCAGCGGGAGGGGCGGTCCTGGGCTCGCGCCTGCCTCGGCCGCCGCGAGCGCGACCCGAGGCGCGGGGCTTCTTCGGCGGGGCCCGAAAGCGAGAGCGGCGAGGCGAGGCGAGGCCGGGCGGGAGCGGCGCCTGCTGCTGCTGCTGCTGCTGCTGCTGCTGGGCGCGCCAGGAGCGACTCTCGGGCCGCGCCGGAGGAGCGAGCGCAGAAGAAGGCGGCGAGGGCCGGACGCGGGGGCGGGGGATCGGGCGGGGCGCCCACAGCCCCGCCTGCGCGCGCGCCCCGCCTTCCCGTTCCTCGTCCGCGGCTCGGGCGCGCGCGCAGCCGGGGCACAGCGCGGGGCCGCTGCCTGCCGGCTCTCCGCCGCGAAGGGCGCGCGGGCCCGGCGCAGGGCGGCGCCTCCCGGGGCTCACGCAGCTGCCCGCTCGGCTGGGGCTCCTCCGCGGCCCCGGGCTGCTTCCGCGCCCCGCCCCGCGAGCGGCCTGTCCCCCACTGCCCGGCGGCCCCCTCCGCCGTGGCGCGGCCCCGCCCGCTCGCGCCTGCTCCCGGCCCGGGGCGCCGCCGCCCGCCCTCGCGGCGCCCAAGGAGAGGCGCCGGGGCCGACACGCGGCTCCTCCCCCCGGACGCGGCCCGGGAGCGCCTTCATCGCGGCGGGCAGGGCGGCTCCAAGGCGGCGGGCGCGGCCTGCCCCGTGCGCTCGGCTGGGGCTCGCTAGCTCGGGGGGAGCGGGCCCGGGTGCGGCGAGCGCGGACTGGCCGCCGCGGCTCCCGGCGGCCCCTTCCTGGAGGCGCGGGGCTGCCGGCCCAGGCGCCGTCCCCAGCGCAGCAGCGCCTGCCGTCTCCTTCGCGGCGCCCGACCGGCCCCGCGCCGTGCCCTGGCCGGCCGCGGCCCCCCGCGCGCGCTGCCGGCGCCCGTTTCCCGCACGCCGTTGGTCCCGGGCCTGCCCCGCGCTGCCCTGAGCCGCCGTCCCCGGCCCAAAGAAGGCCCCCGGCGCCCTGTTCTCTGCGTTTCCCCCGTCCTGCCCAAACTCTCCGCGGCCCGGCCCTCTCGTGCCCCGGGAAGACGCCCGCTCCGCTGGCCCTTGGCGAGGAGGGGCGCGAGCGGGAGCCCGGCGGGCGCGCTGCCACCGAAGCGAGCGGAGGACGCGTGGCGACGCGCCTCGCCGGGCGGCGCGCTGGGGCTGCGAGGGGGGCCTTGGGTGGCTTGAGGCCGGGAGGGGCCCGCAGGGCCCGCCCTGGGACGGAGGCGAGAACGCAGCCCTTCCAGCCTCACGGAGCAGTAGAATAGTGGGGCTGGAAGGGGCCTGTGAGACCATCGAGGCCAGCCCCGGGCTCGATGCAGGAATCCAAGTCAGAGCATCCCCAACAGATGCCTGTCCAGCCTCGTCTTGAAGGCCTCCAGTGTGGGGGAGCCCACCGCCTCCCTAGGAATTGGTTCCATTGTCGTATTGCTCTGACAGTCCGGAAGTTTCTCCCAATGGCCAGCCGGAATCTGGCTTCCTGTCGCTGGAGCCTGTTGTTCCGTGTCCTGTACTCTGGGATGGGCCAGAAGAGATCCCGGCCTTCCCCTCCAGGACAGCCTTTCAAGTCCTTTTGTTGTTGAGCCACATATCCCCCATCTTGTAACTGTGCGTTTGGTTTCTTTTTCCTAGGCGCAGAACTTCACCAGCTTCTTCCTTGGGCCAGAAGGCGAAAGGGAAAATCAGTGTGGAGCTCCGCTTTTCTCTGCCTCAGACTCCTCCAGTCATTTGGCAGTTCTGTTGGCATGCTCTGTGCGTATCCCGCCGGTGGCTGGAACATGGCTACGGCCACCTTTTTTCCAAACATAAACTTTTTTGAAACTCCATTAAAGTTTACTTTTTAAAAGTCCAGCATCTATGGGGTCATATCAGTATGTGCTTGCATAGAATTTTCAGTGTGCTAGATTTGTCCCTGTTTTGAAGGAGGCCTTCCTGCTTCTTCCTTTCATAGCAGCTGAGCAGATATTGGCAGGCACATACATGGGGGCTGAGTAAAGGAGATCCAATTTCTTGCATTGGTCAAAGAGGCTTCAACAAAATTAAGAACAACTTAGTATGTGTCACATAGTAACTTTACCTCTCTTTCCACTCATACAAACACACAAAGTGGATCCCCCCCCAGGAACTCGGTATGTTGCATGCTCCAACAGACAGCCCAGTCCTAACATGTTCACTCAGAACTAAGTCCCATAGTGTTCAAAGGGGCTTCCTGCCAGGCAGATGTGTTTGTACATTTTAATAAATTCCTAATAAAATAGAGTTCTCTAGGTGTTGTACAAATACATTTTAAAATTCCAGCTTATTTTATGTACTTATTTGTATCCTCCTTGCAGCTGAAATACTTGTAGCATTTTCAGCACAAGTTAAAAACAATATAAGACAGGTACACAATGTGATGCTAAAGTCCCCATTTCCTAAAACCAGACATAAAACAGCAGCTTTAAACAAACAAAAAACCAGTGGCAACATTTTTCCTCATGAAGAATACAGTTCTGAAAAAGCCTATCAAAATAAGACTGTCTTCACTACTCCTCTAAAACAGGTGCAGTGACAGGGCCAGGCAAACTTTTCTTGGGAGGTCATACCAAAATCTGGGCAGGAACCACAACTGAAAAAGCCATCCCTTGGGGATCCTCCAGCCAGACATCTCACAGCAGCAGTGGGGAGCCCCCAGAGTGGAGCAGAGTTCTGAGGCAGGCTGTGGGGGAGAGACCTTTTTGGAATCTTCATTGCCCCCTTTTATTTTGGCCACCCTAAATAATTTGGGGTTGTCGGCACATATGGCTACCTCGCTGCTCACCCCTAACTCCATAAGCACATAGGAAGAGCCCTGCTGGATCAGACCAAGGGCCCACCCAGTCCAGCATGCTGTTCACACAGTGGCCGACGACCTGTTGACTGGGAACCCACAAGCAGCTCACAAGTACAAAAGCATCCTCCAGGTCATTTATGAAAAGTTAGAAAGCAATACAGATCTTTGGAGGACCCCACTGTTTAGATCTGTCTGCTGAGACAAGTGATGGTTCATTTCTATTTTCTGCTTTCTGATCTTTTAACCAGTCTCTGATGCATAGGAGGGCTTCTTATCTCCCATACTTTTGCAGAAGCCGTGTTGATTCTTTTTCAGCAGGGCTTGTCCATCTATGTGCTTGACTATTTTATCTTTAATATTGCTTTCCACCAATTTTCCCAGAACAGATGTTAAACTAACCAGCCTGTTACAGTGGCTCTGATCTTCCCTTGCTGGCTGGTCTCCGAAGGCAGTGATGGGAGACATCTGCTCTGCCCTGTGACCTGTGGGGTACTGCATGATTCCATCTTGTTCTCCATGCTATTTAACATCTACATGAAACCACTAGGGGAAATCATCTGGAGGTTTGAGCAGCAGTGTCACCAGTATGCTGACGAATGGCATGCAGCTCTACCTTTGTTTTCCATTTACTGATTCCGTGAAGACTGGAAATCCTGAATAGATGCTTGGATGCAGTTTTAGGATGGATGAGGGCAATCAAGCTAAGGTTTAATCCAACCCAGACAGTGGGGAAATCTGCTCATCTGGATGGAGGAATTGAACTGGTATTGGATGGGGTTGCATTCCTCCTCAAGAACCAAGGCATAGCTTGGGGATCCCTGTGGACTTGGTGCGTGTGAAAGCACCGATGGTGGCAATAGCGGGGAGTCCTGTCGACTTTGGTTGGTATGTCAGCTGTGACCCTTATCTAGGCAATGAGGACCTGGCCTTGGTTATGCATGTCCTAGTTATGTCCAGACTGGAGTCCTGTAATGCACTCTTTGTGGGGCTGCCTTTGAAGATGACTTGGGAATGTTGGCTGGTCCAGAATGCGGTCACTCAAGTCCTCATTTGGGCTAGACGGCCTGATCATATTGCACCGATCCTGTGCCACTTGTACTGGATGCCTGTGCATTTCCAGGCCCAATTCAGAATGCTCGTGCAGGTTATTTGAAGGTTTTCCTACACCTAGGTGAACTTGCCTGGGTGTTAAGATCCTCTCTGGAGGCGCTGAGCTCATTGACCCACTGTCAAGATCAGAAAGGTTGGTGGCTACTTGAGAGAGGACATTCTCAGTGAGGGTCCCCACCCGAGGGAATTCCCTTTTGGGAGAGAGACCACTGCCCTCTTCTGTGGCTGCTTTTAAAAGGTTTTTAAAAACTCGTCTGTTTTCCCTGGCTTTTAATTGAATTTTTATGCTGTCAGTTGTACTTTATTGAAACATGTTTTATTTAAAATTGTTCATATTACTATTATTAAAAAACAATCTTGTGACACCATAGCGAAGGACTTTATTCTGAAATAAGCTTACATGGGCTGTGGTCTGCTTTGTCAGATGCCTGAAGTGTTACTGAGAGTTACAACGCTACATGCATCTGATGAAGTGGGCTGTATCCATGAAAACGTATGCAGAATATAGTTGTTAGCGTTTTTATTGGTGCCACAAGACTCTGTGTTGTTTTTACTGTGATAGACTAGCATGGCAAACACTGTGGAAATCATTTTATTAATGTTTGTTGTATTGTTTTGTGGTGAAAGCCACCTTGGGGAGACTATGATCTTGAAAAGTGGCTAAGAAATGGATTAAAAAAATAAATTTCCTGGATCCCTTTTTCAAAATTGGTGTAACCTTGGCCATTTTCCCATTTGCTGGTACAGAGGCAGATTTAGGGAAATGTTACATATTCTTGTTAGAAGATAAGCAGTTTCACATTTGAGTTCTTTAAGAACTCTGAGACATCTACCATCTGGACCCAGTATTACTTCCTGTCACTTAGAAACTGATTATACTAATGTCACTTCAAATTGCATTACCTTTTTTTGCAGCTGCACACCGCTGGCTCATGTTCAGCTTGCGACTGACTCGAAGCCCAAGCTCCTTTGCACGTGTACTACGGCCAAGCCAGGGATCCCCTGTCCTATACCTAGCTTTTGTTTTGGAGGGGCCTAAATGCAGAACTTTGCATTTCTCTCTGCTGAATTTTAATTGTTCTTCTTGATTGTTATCTGCCTTGAGAGTACATTACTGAAGGTGTGTGTGTGTGGCAGGGGGAGGCTATCAATCTTTTTCAAAATAAATAATTGATGCCTGCATCTAGGCTGCTCTATTGCTTCCCATCCTCATCTGCTGATTGTCTGAATGCACTCAGCACTGAGAAAAATCAGCATGTTGCCCACATGCACACACCTGATTTTATCAACAATGGGAAGGGCCATAGCTCACAGGCTGGTGTTTTGCATGCAAAAGGTCCCGAGTCCAATCCCTGGCAGTATCTCCAGGTAAGTCTTGAAAAGAGCCCCACCTGGAACCCCGGAGAACTGCTGCCAGTCAGTGTCAACCATCCGGAGTTAGATGGACCAAGAGCCTGGCTCTGCAGAAGGCCACATCCTCTGTAAACTGCTCAGAGTATTTATTTGAAGGGTAACAGACATTACATTAGGGGCAGGGAACCATTTTTGGTCCAGGAGCCGGATGACACTGAGGAGGGGGCTCTGTCGCAAAGCCCATTCCCCCAAGCATTGGCTGAGCTGGGCGCCCCTCTTTATGTCCAGGCCCAATGGTGGTGGCAAGTGGCGGGCAAAAGCAAGGGGCTCAGGCGCATGTGGGGGAACTCTTGATGCACAGAGAGGCATGGAGAGCCACGCCTCCCTCTGCACAGAGAAATGCCAAATGGCGGGGATGACAAATGGGGGGGGGGATCCAGAAATTTATCTGCGAGCCAGATTGGGCCCCTCAGGCCTCCCACGGGCCAGGGGTTCCCCACTATTTCATGAGACAGGTCTCTCCCAGTAAGGGGTTTCATTGCTTCCCCCTGTAGTGGCCAGACCCATTCAGGCTTGATCAGCCGCAGGATGATGTGAGGGGCCCCTCCCGTTCCCCAGACTCATAAAGTACAAAACCAAGATGAATTTCTCAACCGATAAGGAAGTTGCCTTCTTTCCTTCCTGGAAAGCAGGAGCTTAGAGGCAGGCAGGTGACGTGTCCCTCAGCAAACGTTTTGATAGGCTGCAACTGCCCAGGCCTGAAGAATCCCTCTTCGTTCATCCATGTGCCCCTGGTGCTGCTGGTGCCTCTGGTGGGCCGGGGCAGTTCTGTTTCCTATCACAGGGACCATAACAGATGGCTGCCTTGCATGTTAAGCCCCGTGTCTGTAGCCTGAGCCACTTACCTCGGCAGTACTGCTTGATTAGGGCAGGAGTCCGTGATGCCTCCTCAGTTTCGGCGAGCTCCATCCTGCTGATCGCATTAAACCCTGGGAGAGACAGCGCCTGGCCTTCCGTTCCCCAGGAATCCTTTGTGCAGCCCTGGTGATGGGCCCCTGGGGAGCTGTAATCCCACAGACTTGGGCACCTACAGCGGGCAAAGTCAGGACCAAAAGCTTTCAGCCCTCTTCTATTACCAACCAGCCTTCCGTTGTAACCTTTAGTTGTGTCAAGGCAGTTACGCTTTACATCTCTGTCATGCACATGAGCCCTTCCTGAAGAAAAAAGATGGCAACTGTAATCTACTACTTTATAATTAGCTGTCTCTGATCAAAAAGAGAACCCCAGACAAGAACTGACTTTCTGGATCAGGCAAAGACCCATGCAGTCCTAACACCAAGCACAGTTTGCAAATGGACTGAAACGCACAAAGTTGGGTTGATGGTGGCCGCGATGTTGGACCTGAGGGCTGGGAGATATGAAGTAGCTTTGAAAAATAAATTGGACCCACTTAGAAAGCTTTTGAGTTTCCCAGAACACTACATCAGCCAGAATAGAAAGGAAGTAAAACTCCCGGGAAATTACAGTTCAAAATGGTGATAGGTGGCAGAATAAGATATTTCAGCCTAATCATTAGCCCTAGCCTTAAAATATATTTCCATATGGACGGGGGAGTGAGGAGGACTTGATGGTGGGTGAAGGGTGGCAGTCTGCCTTGTCTCTAAATGGTGGCAGGCTTTGAGGCCTGGCCAAGGCGTCGGGCCTGTTCCCTTTATCGGCAGTCTTCCATGCAGAAGGTCTCGGCTTCAGTCCCTGGCAAGGATCAGGGAACAGGGCGAAGGGTCTGCGTGAGATCCGAAAGAGCCCCTGCTGGCCAGAGGAGGCCGTCGTGGGCTTGGGAGCAGAGACTGAGCTGGCCGAGGTCGGCTTGCCAGAGAAGGCCGTCTCCCATGTTCCATCTCCCTTCAACACAACCTTCTTGCTGAAAAGAATCAGCAAGAACGATCCACAGTGATCACCGAGTCACTGGACGAGGGGGTGGGACAAGCGAGGTGCTGGTGCCCAGGACTGCTGGCTACCCCGGAAGAGGAGAGGGGTCTTGTGGATTTGAGGAGGGGGAGATGCCGGGAGCCCAGCCTCCTAGGCTCTCTGCGGGGAAGGGCATGGTTTCTCCTGGTCAGGACAGGGGGCTCTTCGGCTATCCTGAGGGGGAGTGGGCCATGGGGGCGGGGCGGGGCGGGGCCATACGCACTGCTGCTCATTCCGGAGTGGGCGTCATGCAGCCGCACTCGGCCGTAAGGAGCCAGGCGCCTCAGCAGCTGTAATCTGAGCTCAGCCCCCGAGCCCCCGACATCCTGGTGCCTTCCCCTGACAACTGGAGGGACTGTGGGGGGGGGGCGGACCCCATTATTTCTGTCACAATGGGATACAACTGAACCCCAGGAGGTGTCTCCTAGGGGCCTGAATGACTTGAAGCTGGCTCAGGGGGTGGCAGGATTGGTGAGCAGGTAGCTCAGTATCCAGGGCAAAGCGGAGATAAAGCAGACGGGGGGCACCACTGAAGGGCTGCAGCGAGTGGAGCCCCAGGACATCAGCAGGTGAGGGCTTCAAGGGATGGCGCCCTGGTTAATGGTGAAGCATCGGGAGACACCATTGCGTGAAAATGGTTAGGGCCCACGAGGAGTATGGACGCAAAACCGAGTAAGATATTCAGAGCAAAGTAGCGGTGCTCTGTTACTGAGGCGAATTCCTACAGGAAGGTGTGATCCTTCCAGTGACACAGAAACGCCAACATGACTGTTCTACAGCTACTTATTCCCTGGTCTAGAGCAGTGGTCTCCAAACCTTTTTGATTGCGTACCCCTATCAGTAAACACTTTTTGAGCACCCCCCCAATATATGTATATTTATTTATAAATGATATACATGTACTACTGTACTAATATATTATGTACATTATAAAACATATGCAAAAATATAAATTTAAAAGGGATGAGATAAAGGTGAAATAAACTATATTTTTAAAATAATTTATTTTATTTATTAATGGTATAGAAATCTTTTTGCTCTCACTAAAAAAATTATTATTAATAATAATATTTTTAGTGAGAGCAATGTGATTGAATGTGCTTCATTATTTTTTGAAATCTTGGTTTAACACTTTGTGATACAGCGATTCAAAGCTCTGGTTCTAAGTTCAGTTTATTTTGATACTTTGTTTTAATGGCTGCCATAGCTGAAAAAGGTACCTCAGGAAGATATGTAAATCCAAATGGAAGAAGTGCATCATTGGCTGCGCTTACTAAATCATGATACTCATTTTTCAATCCCATCCACCAACTGTGCAAAGGTTTTTCTTGAAATTCAGCTAGTAAACGTCCATCTTCCCTGATGTCAGTCAGTTGTTCTTGCAAACTAATTGGAAGGTGTTGCATTTTTATATTTTTAACAAATGGATTCAAAACCCACTGAAACTCTTCATTTGGAAGATTTTTAAACAGGTTAGAAAATCCCATTTCCAAGTTTTTAAAATGTTCAGATATGAGAGTTTGTATAGGTGACACACATTGTTTTCGGCAACAAAAACACATACTGATGGAAACATTTCTGAACGTCCACTTTCAAAATGCTCTCTCCATAGCACGAGTTTCTTTCAAAAAGCAGTTACTTTCTCACTCATTGTTAAAACGTCACCTTTACCTTGAAGGGACAGATTAAGTGTGTTTATTTTATTTTTTTTAAAGATCTGGGTAGCTTACTGCTGAAAGCTGCTTGTCATCACAGAAAAGGTCAGCACATTTGGAACAAACATGCTCTCTTTTGGCAGGCTGGCAGCTGCTCCGGTGCCGCGGCCGAGCAAGCAACTGCTCCTTCCTCCGCCATGCCTAGCTGAGACTGGCACACTTGCTCTCTGTGGCCATGGCAGAGGCAGGATAGGACTGGGGCTGACAGACATGCCATGGAGCTTCCCTCTCAGCTCCCGTTGCATCCTGCCGCCTCCGCCGCCGCCATCATTGCACACAGTTGCAGCTCATCTGGGCAGGAGGAGGTTGGTCAATTATCAGGCGGCTCACCCACCCCAATGGATCATCTTGTGCACCCCTGGGGTGCACGCACCCCACTTTGGAGACCACTGGTCTAGAAAGCTGCTATTCAGAAGCAAGTCCCACAGTTTCAACAGGACCTGCTCCCTAGTAAGGATGATTGAGCTACAAAGCAGGAAGTCCTTGGTTCGAAGTTTGCTTGTGGTGTGAGAGCCTTAGACCGCCCACCCCCACCTGCAACGTTTGGAGAATACTACTGACCTACCTAGTAGAGTTGTTGTAAGGGTTATGGTAAGATAATGTGTGAGTGAAGGGCTTTGAATGCCCAAAGCACTAGTTAAATGTGGAGCATTATGATTTATTAGATGCAGTATCCTGTGGTGGCTCTAAGGCATGCACTTGCTTGAAGACTGCCCTGTAAAAAATCAAAAAAACCAGAAGTGTGTGTGGGGGATTACTGTTTTAACTATTGTGTTTTGACTATTTTTATGGGACCAGCCTGGCTCCAAACTAGGTTCTATACTCAAGTACACAATTTTAGATTGGGAAATGTTGGTAATGGAGGAACTGGTTTGGGAGGACTTGTAGGTAAATACACGGAGGCACGTTCTGAGAAGAAAGGGTTGTGGGCAATGGGTTCCTAAGGCCATGGCAGGGGGCAATCAGTAAGAAGGGATTAGGGATACAGAGATGCGGTTCCATCAGGGAAAAGCTGGCCTGGGGAACTCTGGGTAATGAGAGGGATCGCCATGGCAACAGGGCCTTGTGACAGAAGCAGGCCTGCCTTGCCTGAGACAACAATAGTCGCGACGCCCCAGTGGATTGTGGGTAATGCAATGCCGTGGGGCAAGGTGTGTGGGGGGGAGGGGGCACTGGGACGTACACCATGGGGTGGGGGGCATATCTGATAAGAAGTGGGATTCTGCCTTTTTGCCTCCTCCAAAACCCCAGCTGCAGGGCCAGAATTTTTTACACGTTCCTTTGAAAATTGGCAAAGAGGCCTCAGAGCCCAGAGGAATTATGGATCACTACCCATATATTGGTTTGGGGGCAGCAGTGCTACAGGGCTGGTAGAGCTCCACACACACACGTGCGCGCGCACACAGGCAACCGCTCCCACCCCCCAATATGTCTCCTGCCAACCCCAGATTTGAACGGGTGTGCCTAGAACCCAGGCCCTCGATGGAGAGTTGGGTTGCCACCTCTGAGCAGCAGCTGGAGAGGAAGAAATTCAACGGATGAAGCTTCTTCAACCCCCTCTGCATGTCTGTGTGTGGGGGTAGTTTTTCAATTGTAAATCCTCATAAAGGGCCGCAGGCTTTTATTCCATCCTCTCCGCACACCCCTTTGTCAGCCCCACCAATTACGGGATTGCTCTGTCCATATCGCCACAGTGATTACCCCTATAGGATGATGGAGGATGAAATATTTTAGGAAATAGTGGGCAGGTTTTCAACTAATTAATAATATTTATTGACCAAACTTGATTCCAGGGAGGTTTCCTATAATTAAAAATACATCCATATTAAAAGAATACAACACCCCGCCACCCCCCACCCACAAACCATTAGCAACAAGCAGCAGCTACAAAGAAAGCAACACAAAACGCCGGGCAAATGGGAAGTTTTTGCCCGTCAGTCACCCAACGGTAATCGTGTTGGCACCAGGCCAGCCTCCTTGGCGAAGGAGCTCCACGATGGGGCCTCCACAGCCCCAAAGGCCCTCTTTGCCAGCCAGGCTTGCATCACAGAGTGGCATGATCATTATGGGATGTCCAGAGACATTCTCAATCTCTGTTTCTGTCTCACACACAGCTGCAAAGCACATGTGTACACAATGAACGGGCCATAGGAGTGTTAAAGGTGACTAAATCTGGGCCGCCAGATGGCGCCATGTGCTGGGCCTGAACATCCCCCCCATGACCACCACACACACACAGACAGGCCTGCATCTCCCCCCGCCCCCATGAAACCCCATGGGCAGAAGGACGAGCCAGGAAACCGCACCCCAGTGACCTTTGCCTGTGGTAGCTTCCCGGGCCTTCTTGGTCTGGGACATCTCTCCCGCCCCCCCGCCCCCGAGTTCAGGTGCCCACCCAGCTTGCCTTCGGGATGTCGGCTATCCCACTAAAACTCATTCTCTTCCCAGAGAAGCCAGGAATCCTGTGCTGCTCTCCACTAGACAACACTCTCCTCTTAGATAAGAACGCTGTGCCTGTGTAGACTTTGCTTCCCTTTTCCTAAGCACCTCTTTTCAAATCCTCACCCCCCTCCCAAACAGGTTTGCCTTCCTCTTTCTGGCAGGGCTTTTGTGTCTTTAGCAGGCAGAAATGTGCTCAGTGCAGCTCCTCTTACATGTAACAAGCTTCACCCATTTCATTTCTGTTTGAAGTGCAAGAGGCCTGACAGAAAACCCTCTTCCCAAATCTGGAATCTTCCACACCAATTGCGGCCCTCCAGGCCTTTCTCAGCCCCCACTGCCCCCAGATCCCAGGACCCCTGGCTCACAGCTCCCAAGATGCCCCTGGCACAAGGACTGCGACCAGACTTGTTGGTCTCTGGTGCTCCAGCCCTTGGGTGTCCGAGGGGCTTCCCCCTGTTTCCTCTGTGTCCGGAGAAGGGATCCCCCCACTCCAGGCCTGTGAAAGGTGAGCGGCAGCTAAGGTTACAGACTCGTCCTTTAAGCTGCTGCTTGGAATGGACCCTTTGACCTTTAACACGCGCTAAATTTAGGCCAAGACTTCAGTGGAAGGGCCTTGCTTCAAGGGACCATCTGCAAGTGAGTTCTCCTAGCCTGCACCTCATATGGGGCTGGCGGAGCACCGCCTCTAGGGTCACCGGGGCCCTCTCCTTTGTGCAGCTGGAGCCCCAACCCTGGAAGGTGCTACAGTGGAGGGAACCTGGGATTCATCCTCGCTCTGCTGTAAATGTCATTCATAGCCTTGAGTCTTTCTCTCCCTGCCTCAGTTTCCCTTCCTGTAAAATGGAAACAGTGTGCAGCTGATTTGTAGGGCTGAATCAGGGATAAAAACAAGGAATTCCAGGGGTGTTGAACTGAATCATCATTCATCAAATATTAGTTTGTATGTCATTAGTCCAATGTAATTGATTGGCAGTCACTTCAGGCCAGACCAAAGAAAAGAGCTTTTTTGCACAATGTGCAATGCAGTGGCCATTCGCTAGATGGCTTTAAAAGGCAATTAGGTCAATTAACGGAGGAGGAGAAGTCAGGTCCCCCAGTGAGAATTTGCCTCTGAACATGGAGGCTTCCTTTCGCCACCATGGCTGCTGCCACCCCCTAATTCCAGCAGCTGGACAAAGACAAGCTGGGGACAGGCAGCTGTTGCCTTTGTGTCCCGCTTCTGAGCCTCCCTCCCGGAGGGCTCTGCTTGGCGATTGCTGGAGGCAGGCGGGCTGCTGCCCCAGAGGGCGCTCAGCTTGGATGCCGCATGGAACGGCCCCTGCCCTGTTTCAGGGTGGTGCTGGGCAAGAGGAGTGCAGCTGCATTCTATGTGGCCAGCTCCACGTGGCACGTGGGCTTTCTGGCACGTGTCATGTGTGTGCTGTGGCACACCTGCAGGCTGGCTGCCTGGGCCGTCGATCCTTGGGGGTTGATGCTGCTCGCGCAGGCAAGCCGGTCCAGGCTGAAGGAGGCGCTGAGCACCAGGGCACCACCTGGGTGAGTTTCCCTGATGTCTCCAGCATGATGTTTAGACCCCACCTTCCAGACAAGCCAGGGAGGTGCAGCTTAGCAGTGTGGGAAGCTGCCTTGTCCCAAGCCAGGCCCGCTCGGTCCACAGGAATATAGGAAGCGGCCTTATCCCGGGTCAGACCATTGCTGCGCCTCGCCCAGCCTTGTCGACATGGGCTGGCAGCAGCCACGGCTCTCCAGGGCCTCAGGCAAGGGCCATTTCGGCCCGCTCTGGAGATGCTGCCGGAAATCGAACCAGAGACCCTCTGCGTGTGAAGCAGGGGCTCCCCAACTGGGGCGCAGCCCTTGGCCCACTCTGTGGGCATACGCCCCTCAAAAATCCTCACACAGAGCAGGCCCCCTGAGAAGGAATGCTAGGAGAGCTGGGCCAGAGCACAGCAGCCTCTGGCGGGGCTGGGGAAATGGATCTGTTTAATTCCGGATCGGTTTAGTTCTGCAGCCGCACGAAGCTCAACGCTGTGCCGGATTAAAGGCGCCCCAGGCGCGGGGTGGGGGTAACCAGAGGGGCGGGGCGCTGCGAGCCCGCGGCCCTGGGCCCCCGCAGCGCGGGAGCGAGCGAGCGAGCGGGCGGGCGGGCGGCGAGGCTGCCGGGGGCGCGCCGGGGAAGCCAGCCAGACACGTGCCCCGCTCAGGGCGCGAGCCCCTCTGTCCAGCCTGCCGCTTGCGGACGGCCCGGCCGGGGGGGCGGAGGGGGCGGGGCGGCGCGGGGCGGGGCGGGGCGGCAGAGCTCCTTCCCGCGATAAAGGCTCGGCGCCGGCGCCAGCCTGGGCACTGTCAGCAGCTCCCAGCCACGGCCGCCGGCCCCGAGCCAGCCCCACGCACGTGAGTGAGGGGGCGGGGGCCGAGGACCACCGCCGGGCGGGCGTCGCGGGGGCGCTCAGGGCCCCCCGTGCCTGGCGTGCTTGGGCCCAGTTCGCATGCTGGGATGGAGGGCAGGGACGCCAGAAAGCCCCGAAGGGTTGGAAGTGGGCCACGCCGCCGGGCAGTCCGGCCCGAACTTCTCAGGGCCGCTCTCGCCCGCTCCCCCTTGTTGGGCTGCGTCACCGCTGAGCCCTCCCGAGTTCGGGATTCACTCGATACTGCAGCGATCCCAGCTGGGTTCCCAGCCTTAAAAGCAGGGAGTGTGTGGAGCTGGTTAAAGCCTTCCGAAGACCATCCGCGTGGCCTCTTCGGGGAGGCTATGGCCAGGCCACGCCTGGGGCAGGGGGGCACAGCAAGGGCCCCTCCGGACTCCCTCGCATATTGGGCGCCTTTGCTGCCTTGAGCAAGAGGCAGGCAGGCGTGACATTCCCCTGCCTGGGGCAGGAAGGGAACGGGGGGGGGGCAGAGGTATTTTTAATCTTGGCAGCTGCCCTTCCCTTCCCCCACTAGCAATGGCAGTGTTAAGCGCACAGCCCAGCTTCTTGTCTGAAACTGCTGAACCGCTTGGGGGCCGCTGGAGAAGGGGGTCAAGGCCTGGGGCGGCGGCGGGGGGGGAGCGTGCTAGGAAAAGAGACGGGGGCGGGTTGCGGCTCTGCTCCTGCTCCCTTCGGGAGGGCAATGGGTGACCTTGGTCGGGCTGCTGGAAGGCAAGGCTTTCTGGCTCTCGGAGCAGGGCAGGACGGATGGGGGTGTTCTAGAAAGGACAGCAGCCGAGTTCCACCTGCTGACCCCCCTGTGCCTCCATCCCCCCCACAGCCATGTCTATCCAGAAGATCCACGCCCGCGAAATCCTCGACTCTCGGGGGAACCCAACGGTGGAGGTGGATTTGCACACTAGCAAGGGTGAGCTGGGGAGAGGGGCCCTTGGTGCCGCAGTGTTCTAGGGGTCGAGGGGGGTGCTGGACATCAGCCCACCTCCTTGGGAGGCAGGGCATCTTGCTGAGCCTCTCCTCTCCTCTCCAGGCCGTTTCCGGGCTGCTGTGCCCAGCGGGGCCTCCACTGGTATCTACGAGGCCCTGGAACTCCGGGATGGGGACAAGGCCAGATACCTGGGCAAAGGTGAGGAGGGGCAAGACTGCGGTGCAGGCGGGCTCAGCCTTCTGCCGAAATGGCCTGTGGTGGGGCTGCGGGCTGGGGAGAGGAATAGGCCTGTGGCTTTGGGGGTTGTGAAGAGGGTGGAGAGGCAGGCTCCACTTGGCAGGACAGGTGGCAGTGCTGGCAAAGTGCATGAGTGAGCTGTGGGACTCATTGCTACAGGATGGTGCAACGGCCGCCATCATTATTGGCTTTAGGAAGGGATTTCGTGTACAGGGGAGGCTTTTGAGGGCTACTAAGCAGAAGAGCTGGAGGCACAACACCCCCCACCCCCCAGGACAGCATTCCCCAAGATCCCCAGCAAGGGAAAGACCTTCCCAGCATGTCTTGCAGAGGCACCTGAAAACAGGATGCTGTGCCTGAGCGAGAGGGAGCCCAGCCGGTCTGGGGTTGGCCCCCTTCTACGCTGCCCTGCCTTGGATGCTTTCCCTCCTCAGAGCCTCCCAGGTGCACCATCCATCTGCCTCTGTTGCCTGGCTTGATGTTTCCAGGCCCCTCCACCCATTGGTCCAAATTCTGCATCTTTGTTCCATTCGTCAGTTCTTTCCCCAAAACCCGAACAGGATGGACAATGGGCTTTGGGGGCATGCGCCGTTCATGCTTTGCAGGATAACCTCTCCAGCGATACGTTTGTCTCTCTGTGTGTCACACAGGAGTGTTGAAAGCTGTGGAACATATCAACAAGACCATCGCCCCCGCCTTGATTGAGAAGGTGAGAGTGGTGGGGGGGGGGGGAGCTGTGGGTAGAGAGGAAAGCTTTAGTGCATGATCCTGAGCAGCTCTGGATTTCTAAACAAAGAGGAGATGGGGCACAAACCTAGAACCCCAGAATTAGGAGGTTCCCCCAAAGCCATCTACTCCAGTGCCTCCTGCCCCCATGGTCAGGTCATACACACACACACGCAACCCACCATGTAGACCAAGAGCAGGTGCTGTGTGGGGCAAAGTGGTTCAAGCCAGACAGGTTTTGCACGGGAAGGCAAAACATTCCCACCATTGCTGACCAAGCTAGCCGTGTGCGTGTGTTGGTGGCTGTGACCTCAAATCCATCCACTGAAGCATCCAAGGCAAGTTTATTGGATGCAATTGAACTCCCCCCTCCCCGCGGTTTATCCCCATGGATGGAAACAGAGGTTTGATATGGTTTCTAAATGGTTGGGGAATAACACTCTGCACATGCTCGGAGGCCCTTTTACCTGTTCAAGAATGGGGTCCTGCCAAGGTCCCCAGGCTTCAGTTCAAGCCTGACCTTGGAGCTTCAATGATTTGGAGGGAGGAAGAGGAGGAGGAGGAAGGTGGCAAACGAGAGCTGGAAGACAGGCCAGGGTCTGAGGCATGGAGTCACCCCCTCTAGTGGGCAGAGCAAGGCATGCCGGGAGCCAGAGCTCCGGAGTTCTTGTGTGGGATGGGGTGGGGGAAGAGGACTGTTGGGAACGTCACTAGAGAAGAAAATTCCCACAGAAATCGTGCGCGTGCTCCTAACTGAGAAGTCTGTGCAACAATCCTAGTTTCCCCAGTACTCAGAATGTCGGGAAATTCATGCCCCCCGCCCCCTTTTCTCTTCCCTCTGTTAGAAGATTAGTGTGGTTGAGCAGGAGAAGATCGACAAAATCATGATCGACTTGGATGGAACAGAGAATAAATGTAAGTGTGCGGGGGGGGACTCCCATTGTGGCCCCCTCCTCGCCTGTGTGCTGTTAGTTTCTTCATAGGCTGTTGCCAAGAGCCTCACTTCTGGCATTTTATTTCCTCATTGTAGCCAAGTTTGGGGCCAACGCCATCTTGGGGGTCTCCCTCGCGATCTGCAAGGCTGGTGCAGCAGAAAAAGGGGTCCCCCTCTATCGCCACATCGCAGACCTCGCTGGGAACAAGGAACTCATCCTGCCTGTCCCTGTGAGTGGACGAGGAGGGGGATGGAAGGCAGTGTTTGTGCAGGGGGTGGCAGTGGCTGGAGGGGAATAGAAGCCCGCTCCCCAAGGTTGGCGGGTCTGGCAGTAGTGGAGCTGGGCAAAGGCCCCCGAGGGGAGGGGCTCTGGGAGCAGCGGCGGAGAGCGGGAAATGCTAGGGTGCTGCTGCCCGTCACAGTGGGTGCCACAGAGCGTGGCCTAACAGAGGAAGCACAGAAAAGGGTGCAGAGCCTCCTGCTGGCTCCGACTGTGGCTCTCTCTGGTCTCGTCTCCTGCTCGCACCAGCAGGATGGGGCCAGGCCTTCCACAGGAAGGGGTGGGGGCTGGACTGCCAGCAAGGAGACGGCTTCTGGCTGGTCAGCCCTCCCTTTTCCTCCCCCCACATTCAGGCATTCAACGTGATCAATGGGGGCTCCCATGCTGGGAACAAGCTGGCTATGCAGGAGTTCATGATCCTGCCTGTGGGGGCTACCACCTTTAAGGAGGCCATGAGGATTGGGGCCGAAGTCTACCACAACCTGAAGGCTGTCATCAAGAGCAAATACGGGAAGGACGCCACCAACGTGGGGGATGAGGGTGGCTTTGCCCCCAACATCCTGGAGAACAACGAAGGTACCCTGGTGGGCCGGAGCTGCCTGGCCAGGCTGCCCACCTGCTGGAGTCCACGTTTAGCCAGCCGCAGGGGGTTGTGTTTCATCCCCCTCCCCCTAAGGCCACCTCGCCCTTTAAAGGCTGGCGCCAGAATTAGCTCCGAGGCTGTAACAGGAGCCCCAGGGAAAGGCCAAAGGAGATGCCGGGCTGGGGAAGGCATACTTGGCCTCTGCTGGGAGGCTGCGGGAAGGACCCCTTGGCCTCTGGAGGGCAGGGACTGGAGAAGCCAGTGGGTGAGGCACCTGGCACAGAGGAGGGTCCCCTGGGTGAGTCACCTGGCACAGAGGTGGGTCCCCTGGGTGAAGGCTCCAGTGTCAGATGGAGCCCCGCCATCAGGTCGTGGGGGGACAGGAGCACACGCTCATCCTGTGCAAAATGGGACTGTTCAGGCCATTGTTGTGCTGAGGGCCCAGAACAGGGGTGGCTAGAAATACAGAGGAAGTGAGGTAGTAGCGCTGTTTGATCTGGCTAGTCTTTAAAGCACTGGTTTCAGGCTTCTGAGTTGTACAGGTCTCTTCCTCAGGCTGGACTTTCAACAAAATGGAAATAGGAAATAGTTTTTTCCCAGACAGCTTTCTCAAAATGAACATCAGGCTGTACTGCTGAACTCTTCCACCTCCACCCCACCCCAAAACACCAGGTCAGGTTGCTCAAGAGGAGGAGGCCTGGGGCTTCCTCTGGGCCTGGTGCAGAAACGCAGCTGCTTCTGGGGTGGGGCGGCTCCTTGTGTTAACACATCCCCTGTTTCTCACTCCCCCCCCCCAGCCTTGGAGCTGCTGAAGAGTGCCATCGAGAAGGCTGGCTACCCTGACAAAGTGGTCATCGGCATGGACGTGGCCGCCTCCGAATTCTTCCGCAAAGGCAAATACGACCTGGATTTCAAGTCCCCTGACGACCCAAACCGATACATCTCTGGCGAGAAACTGGGGGAGCTTTACCAGAGCTTCATCAAGAACTACCCTGGTGAGAACGTGAGAGAGTGAGTGAGAGCGGAGTCCCCGTGGCATGAACGTGTCACAGAAGGAAGGGTGCCAGGGTGTGTCCCGTGGGTAGATGCACACAGGGTCCCCTGAGAAAGAGACACAAGGGTTCACCTCTTCCTAGCGAGGGACAGGCGCTCTGGGCATGCTCAGGGGCACTCAGTTCATTCTTCAGGCCCCCTGGGTAGAGCTCTGGTTTTTCCCATCCATGTGATGATGCTCTGATCCATGACTGAGCCAGTTGGGGAGGGGCTTGGCCTTTCACCCCACCTCTTCCTCCCCCACAGTGGTTTCCATCGAAGACCCCTTTGACCAGGATGACTGGGAGACGTGGAAGCAGTTCCTGACACATGTGCAGATTCAGATTGTGGGGGATGACCTGACAGTCACTAACCCCAAGCGCATCCAGAAAGCCGTGGAGCAGAAGGCCTGCAACTGCCTCCTGCTCAAGGTCAACCAGATTGGCTCCGTCACAGAGTCCATCCAGGCGTGAGTCTCTTGGGTGGCTGGAGGGCAGAGCAGGCCTGGTGGCTGCTGGACAAAACATCAAGCATCGGTCGCAGGGAGGAAGAGGTCCAGGTCCACCTCATTCAGGGACCCTTCGGGTGGAGTCCCCTGTGGTGGGGCACCCATACCTGCCTCCCAGCGCTCAGTCAGACTGAATGGCCTCCCACCCCCCCTCCCACTTTGGGATGAGGATGAACTAGATTTCTTGGTCCCCTCTCGCTTTACAAGGATCCAAGGTGACATAAAACAGAATTATTAAAATACACAAAATATAAAATACCTAAGAACAATTTACATTAAAAGTTCCAAAACAAATACCCACATCTGTCTCCCTTCTGTCCCTTCCAGCTGTAAACTGGCCCAGTCAAATGGCTGGGGGGTCATGGTGAGTCACCGCTCTGGGGAGACCGAGGACACCTTCATTGCTGACCTGGTTGTGGGGCTCTGCACAGGACAGGTGAGAGGCTGGCACCAGCCTGGAGCCACAAGCCCCGTTCTCTTTTGCCCATCCCCTCCCCCTCCCCTTGACAGGCCTTGGAAACATTTAGGTGCCCTTTTGCAGATCAAAACGGGAGCCCCCTGCCGGTCTGAGCGTCTGGCCAAGTACAACCAGCTGATGAGGTGAGCAGAGGTCTCCCTTCCTCGGAGAGTTTGCGAGCACTGGGGGCTTTCAGGACGAGGCTGGACAGCCATCTGTCAGGGATGCTCCGAGTTGGATTCCTGCATTGAGCAGGGGGTTGGACTTGATGGCCTTGCAGGCCCCTTCCAGCCCTACTCTTCTATGATTCTGGATCTGGAGCCTATGCAGCCTGCTGCGCCATTTCAGAACTGCACCTTTCTTCTCTTTGCAGAATTGAGGAAGAGCTGGGGGAGAAGGCACATTTCGCTGGGCGCAAATTCCGGCACCCTCTGGCCAAGTAAAACATGGCTCTGGCCCAACCCCCCCCCCCCCCCGAAAGACCTCCAGCGAGACCCAAGACCAGCCTCCTCCCACCTGGGATGCTGTGCAGCCACGTTCCTGAGAGGTCACCAGAACATCCACCAGGGCCATTTGCATTTAAGCCTTTTTTCGCATCCACCGTCTTGTGCGAATGCACTCATAGCACACCTGTGGGGCTGCTGCCCAATCCCACCTTGGGGCCATGAATAAAAAGACCCTTGTGCCAAACCATGTCGTGTGCTTCCTTGTGAGGCGCGTGTGTGTGAGGGTGACCAGTGTTCCCTTTTCTCAAACCAGTTCTTCCTCCTTCGTACAGCTCTTACTGGAACAACCTTAGGCCTCAGTAACTAGCACACACGTAAAATGTATCTTACATGTGCCATTGTCTTGTATGGCCAGTACTTTAAACAGCCAAATGTGTTGCTTTTGCATAGCATGGGCAGAGGCCCTTTGGAGGTCACCCTCAATTCATATTTATTTAATCTATATCCTGCCTGGCCACCCAAAAATGGCACTCAGTATGGGCTTGCACAGAAGGCCCTGTCCTCTTGCAGCATGAACCCAACCCCCCCACCCCGCTTAGTACAAGGCAGGCTGTGCTGGACCAGATCAGAGGCCCAGCCAGCACAGTGGTCAGCCAGGTGCCCCGGAGGCCAAAGCAAGCCATGCCCCCCCTCCCCCCCCAGTGCAGCAGCGCAGTGCTTGCAAATGTGGCAGAGAGGTAGCCATGAGCAGACTCTCTTTCTCCTCCATGAACCAGCATCCCCTTTGGAAGCATCCCCAACCTCCGGAAGCAGTAGGGACAAGTTATGCATTGCGTGAAGTCTGTTCTTGAATCTATGGCCAGTTCACTCTGCTGGATGACCCCAAGTTCCAGCTGGAGTATAACCCTCATCCACATTCTCCTTGCGTGTCTTTTGTTCTAAACTAACATTTCCAAACCCTGAAATGAGCTGGGGTCTGATTCTTCCTCTCAAAACTATCAGAGGCAGACACAAAGCAGCGCTCAAAACAAGTGTTTAATGGGGTACACACACGCTCTCTCTCTGCCCCCCTTATAACAACCCCCCAGCACTTACAGCTAGGCATTATGGGATCCACACAAGCAGAATGTGGAGCATGACCCGCCTCTCTGCTCCCCACAGCAAAGTCAAAGCGGGAGGGCAGGCCGAAAATCCAATGCTATTTACACACTTAAGACTCTCCAAACCTGGCAAGAACACCGGGAAAATAGAAAGGAATAGAAAATAGTATGGGAACTGCCACACTTGCCCTCGCCCCTGCCCCTCCAAATCCCCAAAGCCAGGAAAAAGGGATCCTGCCCCCAATGCAACCAACATCCCACAGCTTTTCCTTGCAGGGGCAAGTGGCACCTCCTCACTTGCAGGCCTGGCCCCAGCCCCACTGGGGAAAGAGGCGGCTCTTTGTCCTCCACCCCTTACTGTGCACACGTGCCCACATGCACAGGAGCAGGGAAGAGGTGGCCAATGCAATGGGGGGGGGGCAAATAACTTGGGAAGTGCAACAGTGACATCTACTGTAAGGAAGGCAGTACGGCAACTCTGGCTCCCCAGCAGCTTCTCTCTCTGGTAGGGAAAAAAAGAGCTGCAGAAAAGTGTCCCTGGGTGACGCACTTTCTAGCAGGGCAGAAGCAATACTGCAGCCCCAAGGACAACCCCGCATGGGACTGCTGCTGAACAGGCATCTATGGTGGAGGGCTTGAGATGGGGGAAAAGGCCAGGGGGCTGCAACCCCACAACCAAGCCCAGCAAGGAGGCCATACTGCAGGACCCCCTCTACAGGGTAGGAGGGGCAACAGCCATCGAGGGAGGGGGCTTGGGAAGCACACATGGGAACAATTTCGTGGGGAGGAGATACATACTTTTTCTTCTCTATATTTTCTAGGACATTCTCCAAAGGCATATGCGCGCGCGCACACTGGCCCACCCCAATGCTAGGCTGGGCTGGGCACGTCCCTCTCGGTCCCTTCTCACCAAGCTGGCAGAACTTTAAAACGATCCTCTCCATTGCCAGTCTTAAAATGCACTCCTAGGCTACAGATTAAATACCCAAAGGTCCAAGGAAAAGGAGGGAGCATGGGGAGGGGAACATCTGAGGAGGGGGGAAGGATGCACTGTGACACCCCTCCCCTGGGGCACCCCACAGGATTCACAAATAGCAGCAGCTCTGGAGACTGTCCCTGAAATGATTGCGCGTGCTCAGGCGGTGCAGGGCCACTGCCACGGCACCCACAACTCTACGAGCTGTTTGTTGGCAGAGCGGAGCCCTCATCCTCACTCTGGCGCAGGCGTTTCTTGGCTCGGATCTCATTCATGGCCTCTTCAATGGAGCGGGTGTCCCTCTTGTTGGCGACGGGAACTGGAAGGTAAAAGGAGAGGGGTGGATGGAAGCCAAAAGGCTTGGAGCCCAGCCAAGGGGGCCCCTTTCCCAGAGAACACAGGCCGCTCTAAAGCTCTGCTCTACAACAGGAGCCTGGTGAGGGGACCTCTCCGTAGGAAACCAGGAGGCTTTCCTTAAAAGCCCCCACCCACCCACTCATACGGGATGTGGGCTCACCACAGCCATACGCCTTGTTAGCCTCCATGGTGTGGGCGGCGTCCTTGGCAGCCACTTTGCCAATGAGATGGCTGTATTTGTCTTTGTAGTCCGTGTTGGGGTTCACCGCAGTAGGTCCTTTCAGCGCTTCCTCTTCTGCCTGCCTCTGAGCCAGCTCCTGTTGGACATTGAAGGAGTGCAAAGGAACACCAGTGAGGAACTTGTGGCAGAAACCCACCCCTTTAAAAAAGTAGAGGGAAAGGGCCCACTCTAAGCGGAACAGGAGGCGGGCAAGCTTCTTGTCTTCCACAAAGGAAACGAGGCACCAAAGGATGGGTTGGATTTTTTCAGAGAGTGGGAAGGAAGTCCAGCAGCTAACCCCCACCCCCCATTTGGTCTCAAGCAAGACAGCCCTCCCTATCCTGCAAGTGCGACTGCGCAGCACCGCATGTGTATCTATGGAAGAGCTTGATGCTCTTGACAGCGTCTGCTCTGATTGGAGTGCAGTAAATGGACCCAGATCTTTGCTGGCAGGTTTCTCTTCAGCTTCTCCCCAGCTCCTCAGTTCTCGAGTGCCCACCACGGGTGGTGGGTGGAGACCCTGCCCAGCGGCACTGACCCCAGTCCTCCCACCCCGCCCCCCAAGAAGGAAGATTGCACACCTTGAGCCGGCGTTTCTCCTCAGCCTGCTGTGGGTCCCATTCTTCCCCCCGGCGATAGGCATCCAATTCTTCATCTGATGGGGCAAATTCCTGAAGTACAGAAGATGTGATCAGCATGGCAACTGGGAGGTAGAAAACCTGGCTTGTCTGAGCGGGGAGCGGGGCATGGGCCCCAAGGAGAAGGCCCAGATGCGCAGAGCTACAGATCTTCCGCTTGCCTTCTTAAAAATCATGACGTAGCGTGATTCCTCTTCATCGCCAAAGGAAAAGGAGGTGAGGCCAGCCACTTCCGCTACATCGTGTCTGAAACAGGAAACCAGGTGTGAGGGCTAAGACCGGGCTTTGGAAAGAAGCATCCAGACCATCGTGCTTCTTCCCCTGGAGATGAACGGCAGCCGAGGGTGGTCATTTACAAGGCAGCCCCTCTGCCCTGCCCTGCCCTCTCGCCCAAGCTGGCCCACTCACAGAATACTGCGCTCAATCTTGTTCATAGGCTGGAATTTTTTCTTGGTTTGGTTGCTGTCTTGAATGAAGTCAGAGACCTCCTTCTCCATCTGGAAGATGGAGCAGGGGAGGGAAGAAGGTGCACTCAGGCCAGCGGCAGGTAAGAGTAACGCAAAGGGAGAAACCCCAGGTCCCCACCCAGACCCCATTTGGGGACACAGGAAGTAGGGAAAACAGACCCGTTTCCGGAACTCCACTTTCTGGCGCTTCTCTTGCTCCTGCAGCTTCTTCAGCCGCGCAGTTTGCTCTGCGAGGAAGAGAAAGAACCAGTCAGGAGCTGGCGAGGGGGGGCGGGGAACCTCTTGCAGCCCGAGGGCCGTTTGTGGGCCGCATGCGAGAGATGGGCGGGGCCCAAGGGCAAGGGGGCAGGGCCAAGGAGCAGCGGGCAAGGCAGCCACGCCAGCCTAGTTAGCGCACGGCTCTTCCCAGCGCACCCTGCCGCAGCCGGGAACGCGTGCGGAAGGGGGCGGGGCGCTGCTCGCACTTCCCGCTGTGGCGTCCGCGGCTGGCAGCCCAGAGCCCGGCGGCCCACCGAGGAGTCCGCTGCCGCTGCTTCGGGCCGGGCAGCCCTCAGGTGTGCCGGGCCTCCTGTCGCTTCCGGCTTGAACCCGCGGCCCCCCACCGAGTCCAGCGCAAGAAGGGCGCAGGAGCTCTGGGCCCCGTTTGCGCCGAGTTCCAGGGCGGAGCGGCCCTTCCAGGCCCCCAGCCCACTCCTCGTTTCAGCAGCACGGGGGGGCCGGCGAGGCCCGCTCGCGAAAGGCCGGCCGGCCGGCCTCGGCGCCCCCCCGCCCCGCCCCCGAGAGAGGCCCGGGCCGGCGAGGGCCCCGGCTGGCGGCCCGCGCCCACCCCTGGCGCGGCGGGCCTCGCGGTCGCCCAGCCCCGGCGGGGGCTCCATGGCGCTCAGGATCGAGCCCAGCAGGTCCAGGTCCGCCATCTCGGCCGCCGCCGCCGCCCGCGCGCGACGTCACGGCGCCGCCCTGGGGGCGGGCTCTTCCGGGCCGGGCTCGCGCGCCGCTCTGGGCCGCCCGGCGCCGGCGGGCAGCCGCGGCCCAGGCCCAGCAGCGCCCGCGCGGCGGCGCCCAGGCGAGGCGGGGCGAGGCGAGGCGGGCCCTCCTCCTCCGGGGCGCGGCAGCTCCTGCGGGGGGCGGGGAGGAGTCAGCGGCCTGCTGGGCCGGGCCGGGCCCCCCGCCGGGGCCCTCGGGGAGGCCTCCGGGCCGCCGCCTCGGGCGGGGCTCTGGCCGCGCTTCGGCCCGGGGCCCACGTCGCCGCCGGGGCTTGCGCGGCAGCCGGCAGCGCGGGCGGGGCGCCCTCCGGGGCGGGGCGCGCAGCTCCTGCCCCCGCGGCCGCAGCCGGCCCACCGCGCAGCTGCCGGCGGCACGAACGGGGCAGCCGGCGGCACGCGGGAGCGCGACACGGGCCACGGGGCCGCCCCCGCGGAGCCCGCTCCTTGGCGCGCCGGACGTGCAGCGGCGCGGCGCGCGACCCGACGCGGAGGCAGGCGCGCCCCGCAGAGCCGCGGCGGAGGCGGAGGCGCGCGCGGGGCGGCCCACAGCACGGAAGGGCGAAGCAGCCGGCGGAGCCCTCCCGGAGGAACCCGTCCTCGGAGGAGGAGGCCGATAACAGAGGGCGACGTATTTACCATTTTGTACATGCGTAAAAAGACAAATCTTTACAATATCTCAATTTTTTTCTCTTCAAATATATATATAGTATATATAAAATATATAGATGTATAATTTAATATTTTTAAGGCAGCAATGGGGAGTGAGTCTAAAGGGGGCTGGAAGTTGGGGACAGGATACAGAATAAAGACCTCCCTGGAAGGAGGCGAGAGCCATGTTCTCCCTGAATTAAGGCATTTCCACTTAACTGTGGCTGTAAGGCCTTGCACGCTTGGCGGCACACAACGCCGGAGATAACACAGGAGGGGGAGGTTGTACCCAACAAAAGGCAGGCTAAAAATTTCCACACATACATAATGAGATTTCCATACAGGATCCCGCCCCCCGGCAGGTAGATGAAGGTAGAAACTTCATGTCCAGCGTCCAATGCAGGCAGGCTCCACTGGGTAGTGCCAAAAGGGGACAGAGTTCAGGACAGCAAACCCCAGGAAACTTTGGAAACTGGTTCCCAGGTGGCTTACAGCTATGCAGTGCAGGGACCAAGTGAACAGCAGCTTTCGAGGAGGGTTGCAAGTATTTGGCCCCCAGACAGAGAAATGTCTTGGTCCATGTGCCAGGAAAAGGAATAGAGCAGGGGCCAGGTGGTGGGATGCGTGTGTCCCTGTCCAGAGGCACCCCACAACCCACTTTGGGGTACAAAATAGCAGAGAAACTTGATAACGTCTATAAAGAAGTTTTTCCAAGGCAAGGGAGGGCAACAACTCCTGCCAAAGGGGTGTGTTTGTGTTTGGGGTATTTGGTTCAGAAACCAGCAATGGTTCTTACCTAAAGCAAAAGGGGGGGGGGGGCAGCAAGAGAGAGCCAAGGGCAAGAGGCTCCTGGAGTTTTGAACAGCCCTTCTTTGCAGGAAGAAGTGGGCTCAGGACTTCATGCGCCTGCAAAGACTCACAGGGGCGCCCATGCCCCCATGCTGCAACAACTTGGTATGCACGTGTGCCGCCCCTTCCCCTATAGGCACTCTTGAATTAGTGCAATGCAGCTTACATGCACAGAGGCGGGGAGAGAGGAGGCCGTGGCGGCTTTCTCCTGGCAAAAGCATTTCTGGCGTCCAAACACCGTAACTACAGAACAAGGCACAGATGTGACTGAGTCTTGCGGGGCAGGGGGAGCCCACCTGGAGCCGGGGCGAGAAGCCCACTGACAGTTAAGCAGGACCACTCCAACCCTAGTGCCACATGATCTGGACAGAGGGCAGGGAGATGCAGCTGCTGTGGATGCCCAATTGTGTGGCGCCAGTCTTGACTAGGGGAGGGAGGGATGTGGTGGCATTTTTAGCAGGGAGTTCCCAGGTAACTGTAGCGGAGATGGTGCTGAAGGGCTGACATGAAAAAAAGAAGATGCGCCCTTAACCCCATCCTCATCCCCCCGGGGTTGGAGTCTTTGCAGAAATCTATCAAGGAAGGAAAGGCAGGAGGGTGCCCCAGGAGGAGAAATGCAGAGGGCCTCCGGGCCACGTCCATCGCTGTGCAGACCTCAAACCTCCAGGAGAACCTGGTCCCACAAGGCCCCATTGCTGCCCCCCGCCCCACCTTCCTCTCAGCAGCCCCAGAGCTTGCGATAGGCCAGGTACAGCAGCAGCATGACGAAGACATAGAAGACGCCAAAGCCTGCAAGGTGCTCGGAGAGGGCAGCAGGGGCAGGGAGAGCCGTCCCCGCTGTGGGGCGCAGCAGCAGGGCCTCGAGGAGGCGGAGCAAGCCACGGGCGTTGCCTTGGAGGAGGAGCAGACTGTCGGAGGCAGAACAGAGAGAGACCTGTGGCGGTTGGAGAGAACACAGGACAAAGAAAGTACAGACACACACACCAAGGTTGGCGGGTGGGGTGGGAGGCTCCGGGGAGCGGAGGGCAGTGGGCATGGAAGGAAGGTGCAAGGACCCCGGAAAGGTCCGTGTGTCCGCAGGAGAAGGGGGCCTGGGATTGCTCCTCAAGGACGTCTCTGCTCACCCACTCCCAGGCCCAGCCTCACCTCTGGAACCCCCAGCTGGCGGCAGGCAGCCAAGAAGCTCTCCACGTTCTTCCGGCTTTTGACAGCATTCAGCTTTGGCTGTCAAGAAGGAAAAGGAACGGGGGGAGAGAGAATGTCAGCCTGACAGGCCTGGATGGACAAGGGGCCCGTCCTGATCCTTCTGCCCCTTCGGGGAGAGGACTCTGCCCAGGCTGGAGGCCCCCCGGGCATGGGACAGTGGGCTCGGGAGCTGGCAGTGCCTCCCCCCCTGCCCCCCAGGCTCACCACAGCAGGCGAGGGCACGTGGATGAAGGGCACAGAACGGGGGCGCAGGTGGTTCACCAGCTGGCAGAGGATGACCCCATTGGCCAGCGCCTCACCCAGGTCCTCAGCCAGCGTGACATTCAGCTGGGATTCAATGGCCTGCAGAAGGGCGGAGGGAGAGAAAGACGCAGTCACCGAGGTGGGGAAGAGGGCACAGGACTCCCGCTGCCTTCCCTTTCCACCAAAGCCCCTACCGCCGGCCGCAACCTTAGGCTTGAACAAAAGAGGGTGGAGTCCGGTGGAGAAGGGCTGGCGCAGGCTGCCAGCAGCCGGGGGGAGCTCCGTGCCCTGTGAAGCCCTCAGCCTTGTCCCAGGCCAACTGCAGAACAAGCAGTGTATGGCATGGCGCAGGATTTATGCAGGCCTCCCCGTCCAGCCCTCACTGACACAGCGCGGCAGCACGGAGCAAGTCCTGCTCTTGCCCCACCTCAAGGCCCCTTCCCACTGCTGGCCCCTCTTCTCCGCCTGCCATGCCCCAGCACCTCCCCAAACACCCAAATGCTCAAGTGACAGGGGGACAGCACTTTGAGAGGGAGAGGGACAGGGGGAGTGCGACCCTGTTGATTCTCCTGGACCTCTCAGCGGCTTTCGATACCATCGACCATGGTATCCTTCTGGATAGGTTGTCTGGGTTAGGAGTTGGAGGCGCTGCACTACAGTGGTTCCACTCCTACTTGGATGGCCGATTCCAGAAGGTGGTGCTGGGGGATTATTGCTCTGTGCCATGGCAATTGTGCCATGGGGTTCCACAGGGCTCTATTTTATCCCCCATGCTGTTTAACATCTACATGAAACTGCTGGGGGAGGGTATCCGGAGGTGTGGGCTGAGGTGCCATCAATATGGGGATGACACCCAGCTCTACCTCTCTTTCTCATCAAAACCAGGTGAGGCAGTGGCTGTTCTGAACCAGTGCCTGGGCACGGCAATGGACTGGATGAGGGCCAATAAACTGAAACTCAATCCAGACAAGACGGAGGTACTGTTAACAGGTGGTTCATCTGCCCGGCTAGTTGATATTCAACCTGTTCTGGAGGGGGTTGCACTCCCCCTAAAGGATCAGGTTCGTAGTTTGGGGGTGCTCTTGGATCCAGAACGGTCACTTCAGGCACAGGTGAACTCAGTGGCACGGAGCACTTTTGATCAGCTTAGGCTGGTATACCAACTACGCCCTTATCTGGACAGAGACAGCCTTGCTACAGTTATCCATGCTCTGATAACTTCTCGTCTGGATTACTGCAATGCGTTATACGTGGGGCTGCCTTTGAAAACGGTCCGGAAACTTCAGCTGGTCCAAAATAGGGCAGCAAGATTGTTAACAGGGACTGGCCTGCGAGCTCATATTACGCCAGTACTTTTCCAGCTGCGCTGGCTGCCAGTCCATTTCCAGGCCCGATTCAAAGTGCTGGTGTTAACATTCAAAGCCCTTAACGGCTTGGGGCCAGGTTACCTGAAGGATCGCCTCCTCCCATATGTGCCTGCCCGGACCTTAAGATCATCAGCAGCGGCCCTTCTCCGTGAGCCCCTGCCAAAGGAAGTGAGGCGGGTGGCTACTAGGAGGAGGGCTTTTTCTGTTGTGGCACCCCGGCTCTGGAATGAGCTCCCTAGTGAGGTTCGCCTGGCGCCTACATTGTACTCCTTTCGGCACCAGATGAAGACCTTTTTATTTTCCCAGGCATTTTAGCATTTTAGCTTTCTAAATTTTTATCTTTGCTGTTTTAAATCTGTATTTTAAATTCCTGCACTGCTGCTAGGTTTTATTGTGGTTGTATTGTTATATTGTGGTTTTGTAGCAGCCATATCGGGGGTCAGACTAAGTAGCCTCATGCAGTCTCATGCTTCATGTTCTTGCTGAGCTCTTTCTCCCTTGAATACATTGTTGTAAGCTGACGAGACACAGGAATTCCTTGTCTTGTCAAAGGTCATACAATTGTATATCTTGTTCTCTGCTGTTCTCTTCTGTTCTCTCCTTATCATGGCTACCCTATAACCCAGTTCTTGTATTATAAACAATAGTGCTAAGAGAAGAAATGTTGAGGACTGCAACCCCACGCGGGAGGGGGAGGAGGAGCCATTTCATATGTGTCACAATGTCTATAAAAACAATGTGCTAATGTAAATCGGGGCTTCTGGCTCTTTGGAAATGATTCCAGCCTTAAGCCCGCGCGTTAAATAAAGAATCTCTTTTTCCTTCACTCCGTGGTCTCTCTGACTCTGGGTTCTGCAACATAAATGGTGCCGTGACTCGGATGTGGCAGGCTCTGAGCCAGACAGGTGGCAGTTGCCTGCTCTTGATCGCCGCACCGGGAAGACGAGCTCGGCGCATGCCTCCCTTTCTTGGCGCCACCGACCTTTTTGTCGAGTGAATGGGAGAAAGCCTGCACCGGGATCGCCCAAACGGCAGCGAGCGGCAAGAGAACCTTGGGAAGCGGAGGAAGGAACTTGAGCCCTGCCTGTATCGCAGCTGCAATTGAGTTGAAACCCACATTGGAAGCCTTCAGGAGAAAGGCAAGTATATGGGAAAAAGAGGGCCCTGCCTTTAGGGAGAAAGGCCACTGGGCAGAAAAAAAGAGGGCCCCGCCTCATGAAGGTCAGTGTTGGTGGTATACGTATACAAAAAGAACCTACTCCTTGCGGGTAGAAGGGGGGCCTGATCACACCCCCGAGTGGGCGCCAGTACCCAGCACGCCAGTACTCAGTAGGAAGCTGGGGAAGCCGTTTTCCGCTCTGGTAAAAAGTGGGAAAAGTGGGTGGCAGGGACATATGGATGCAGTGGAGAGAATGATTGTGTGAGTGGCTACTGCGGTTTCTGACGCATACCGTTGACCGTCCGGGTGCCCAGGCCAGTAGCAAAGTGCGTGGTGTGTAAAATCCTCTTGTGTCGGCCAGTGAGACCCCTTACTCACTGACCAATTCCCATTCCCTAATTGTGTCTGTCTTCAATTTAGGAGGGAGGCTATGGGTGGTGGGGGAAGCAAACCTTGCACCCCCTTGAGATGTATGTCAAACAAAGAAGGAAAAAGGTTTTTTTAAAAGATTCAGAATAGAGAGAGAAAACAGCAAAAAGCTCAAGGTCAAGCTGAGAGAAAAAAAACAAGATCTGAGGCTGTTAATTAGAGAAATGTTGCAGGACAGTCTGGCTTTTAACAAAGCGTGGGAGCGTGAGAGTGTAAGGCCGAAGAAGTAGCTGTTAGCCTAGCGCGCCGAGAGAGGGGGGGGCAGGAAAATTGCCCACAACGTTCTGAGTTGTGCAACATCATCACCTCGCCTAATTGAGATGAAATCCCTAAGAAATGGAAACTGAAAATGACGACCCAGAAGATGAAGGCAAAATAAAAAATAAAGGTGAAGAATCAGCCCCCAGAGCACAGGCTAGACCCCTCTTCGAGTGAAAAGTGTGCCATAAGACTGGCCCAAAGCAGAATGAAGCGGAGAGACCATGTTGAAGATCTCTGTCAAGGTAACCGTGTTTAGCTTTGAACTGTGTTAAAATTGCATAGAGCCTGTAGCTACTGACCATCAGCTATATGATTTCTGAAGAGCGTAACCATTAAGCTTTTTCCGTGGGATTCCCTGCAATGAAGAAATCTCACTGATTTGAGTGTCCAGTGTTACACTGCCTAAGTATGTGTGCTGAAGAGACCGAGAAACCAGACAGCATGTTCCTGGCCAAGCCAAAATCACGCTACTACCATGCTCCTGGAAGCTGCAATAAACTGTGTAAGCTGGGAGACCCAACCTGATTGAGAAGAAAAAAAGATATTGGAGCAACTGTCTTAAAAAACAATGAGATCTGTGTAGCTAGCTGGCTGACGCTGTCAGTGATGTTACAACTTTAAATTAAGACTGTTTTCCTGTTTGAGACCCCAGCGAAGAAAGCTGACCCGAGTTATTTGTTGCCCGTGCCAAAGCAAGAATTTGGCTGCCCTGTACCTCATCGTGTCCTGTTTTGAGCTTGGGATTTACAAATACAGACAAACTGAGAAGCTTGCCTTTGAAGTCCTGCAAATCACCCCACCGCCTCCCCGAAGATTAATGGCTGCCTGAAAAATGCAAGTATAAAGCGATGCCCATCACCCCCCAGCGTCCTGAGTTTCAGCACTCAGTGTTTCAGTGCTTTCGTGTACCAGGTTAGAAGAGAAAAAAAAAAGAGTAAGTTTTTAAAATGTCTGTGAGAGAACCTGACAGAAGTAAAATAAAATTTACAGAGGAGTTGCCCAAGTTAAAGCGTCATGGCTAGAGAGCTGAGCTGTGCCGCTCTGTTTAGACAGAGGCCTTGCTAAAAAGTTAAAGGCCCTTGTCTGTCAGAAGGGGTGTAGGGCCACACTTTCCCTTTTTAAATTGATGCAAAAGTAGAGAGCCTTTGCTGGAAACATCGCATCTTCATTGCCCAGAGCCTTCTCTGTTTGCCTCCATCACTGTCTGGGCTTTTTAGAGACATTCTGCACATGGACTAAAATTTTAAATTGTCAAAGACTTGCCATGGACAGTGCTGTGAAGCTTTTGATAAACTTGAACTCTCATCGCTGTGGACCATGTGTCTGTGTTTGTAGTCAGCTCAGTGTACAGCAGGCTGAGTTTGATCTATGACTTTTAGATTTCCTTCTGCCAGAACTCATGCAGCATAGAGTTGCTGATGCAAAAATGGTGACCTAGAACTCTGCGTGTGTGGGTATGCCCGTCCCTTGATTTTGATGAGCCCTGAGCTTTCAGCCAGAAGAGCAGTATGATTGCTGGATCTGCTCCATCATGCCTTACCATGCAAAAAGTGCTTTCCATTCATAGTGTTAAATTGCAGAAAAAGTTTGTTGTATATATTTTATGATTTCTTAGATATCATAAAGTATATGTGATATTTGCAGATTAGTGTTAGTTGCAACTCCAAATGATACTAAGTGTGGTTCCCAATGGATGACAAGGAAAAAAGACAAAAGCAAGTAAAAAAGAAGGAATAGAGAAAGTAGCAGACAGATAGAGAAGAGAGGGGAAAAAAAGAAAGAAAAGGCAAGAGGCAAAGAAAAAAAACATTTGTAGAAAAGAAGCATGGCCACAGTTGCCCCCAGGATAAATTAAAAGCAGCTAATTGTGCCTGGAGCTTATTACCTGGGGTAAAGTAGCCACAATAATGTAATAGTTCTTTAAGATGAAGAAAATGTAACTAGAAGGAGAAGAAGAGCCTATCCCAAATGTGTGTCATTGGGACTAGTGTAAGGCAGAAAGGTTTAAGTAAGTGAGTTTAACTTGAAAAAGACAAAGAAACAAGGCTGGTGCATGGATCAGAAAGTTTTATGTAAAAAGTTTGAAACATGATCTGCAATACAGACAGATCAGCAAAGAAAAAGAAAGCAAAAGAAAGAGAAAAAAATTGTCTTCCCATACTAATGAATAAAAGTGTTATCAAGCACTTTGGGAAGCGAAGTTGTTTACAGGAAGCTGTGCCTGAGAACCAAACACTTCTAGCCTATGCTGAAAATGCTTGCTAGTGTTGTGTTGCCTCATGTATAACATGTAACATGTATGGTATAAAACCCATTTAGCCCAATAGCTCGTGGTTCAGAGAAGCTGTCTGATCCAACCATTAAGTACGCCTGTGTGCTGTAAGTTACCCAATAAAGTCTCCTTGTAAATAAATCCCCCCCTCGCTGGAATCCCAAAACACAAGTGGGGCTAGAGCGCCTCACCCAGTATCAAACCCTGCTGTTAGAAGCCATGAAAGCAGGTATGAAGAAGTCAATTAATATGACCAAAGTGTCTAAAGTGCTGCAAGGTGCCACCGAGGCCCCAGAGCGTACTTGGAGCGTCTTTCAAATGCCTATCGCCAGTACACCCCCCTCGACCCAGAGGCCCAAGAAGACGTGGACGAAAGAAGAAAAGAAGAAGACCTGGCAGAGGCAGAAGATTCTTAAAAAAGAACCAGTGTGCCCAGTGTGGACAAGATGGACATTAGTGGCATGAATGCCCAAATAAAATAAATCAAATACACAAAGGAGAAAACCAAAGGGGCCAGAATGGGCGAGGAGGGAGACAGCTTGAGAGGGGCCGTAACATTGACTGTGAGGGACCGTGACATTGACTTCATAATTGACACTGGAGCAGCATCAAGAGCAAGCAAACCTTAGCCTTAAACAAGAAGTCCAAACACTGAGCGAAGTTCCTCAAGCCCAGCCTGGCTTTGTCTTAGAAAATAAGCCATTCCCATCACAGAAGTTCATCCTTTCCAACCAAGAGTTAAAGTATGAGTTAAAGAGGGAAAAATAACCCTTTGACTCCCAGATGGAGAGGACTGAGAACTGTCATACTTTCCACCCCCGCAGCTATGAAAGCAGCTGGAGTTAAACCCTGGACACATTAGACATGAGTCAAGAGAGCGAGAGGGGGAAAGTAGACTGTAAACAGAAATCCTGAAAATCCTTTAAAAATCATTCTGAAAAAGCAGTAAGAAGACTCAGGCTAGACCTTACTGTGGACACACTGGGAGACTGTCCCCCTGCATACGGTCAGACCTGCAACTGGAGAATTGAAGAAGGGGACTAGACCCTACTGCAGCTTGCCAGGTGAATAGCTGCCCAGCGTACGGTCAGATCCCAAAGAAGATCAAACATGCGTGTTGTAGTGTTAGTAGTGTTGCATTGTGTTTCCTTAATAAGGTGCGGAAAGGGGGGTCTGCCCCTGGAAAAAGAAGTTTGTCCCAGTGATTTGCTGATAATTACTGGCTTCACCTGGCTAACATCACGAGAGTAAAACATTTTTGTTTGCCAAGAGGTATACCTGCAGACAGGTTTATTAGCTCTTGCCTAATGCCTGTCTGTAGACATCCTGGGAAAATTCAAAAAGATACCATGTTAAGAGTTTATGGTGTAAGTTTAACTTATTCCCAAAATGCTAATTGGGGCGTAGTTGCAAAGATCCTACCCCCTACAGAGTTCACTCTACGCACCCCCATCGTTGCTGAAACAAATGCTACGTGTGCACGAATGCTTAATTGTCAAAAATTTTCCAGAAAATACAAAGCTATCCCTGGCCCCCTTCCACTGTAATAAAATTCAAAACATATCTTTTAATGATGCCCACATACTTTTGCCTCATAGTTTTAGACATGTAGTTCCCGCACTTGGTCATTCATTCCTGCCAACTTGTCTAATAACCACCCATGTTGCCTCAGCCGCCAATTGAACTGGTGCCAATTCTTCCCCTGTGGCCCAAGAAAATCCGTCGACGGAAGCCTCGAGCACTCCAACTAACTAAAAATTGTAATAGTCATGTGCAGTTATATTTTGACTCAGAAAAATTGGCCTTAGCAATGTCACTGGTTAGGGTTCCAGGTTTAGCCTTGGCTAATTGTCTAAAGATCAACCTCACGAGCATTGTCATTGTTAAATAAAGAGTTGCGTGATCTAAGAGGTGCAGTTCTAGAAAACAGAGCTGGTATAGATTACCTCTTCCTTCTTCATCATTTAAGTTGTGAGACACACCAAAAGCTCTGTTGTTTTAACTTAACTGATAATGGCAATGCTGTAGATGAACAGATCGACAAGCTGCACAATATAGTAGCTAACAAAACAATTAGCTCAATTAGTTAACCCCTTGGCTTCCAGATCTTAGCTGGCTTGAAGCATTGTTCATCCTAATTCTACCAGTGTTGTTCATAAAAGTTCTGTTATGTCTCTGCGTTCCTCGTCTTATGCGCTGTTTAACCAATCTGTTTTATGTCTCAGCTAGTAAAACTGCTGCCCTCTACGCTCTAATAGCCCAACAAGAGGCTAAGTAATATGTATGTCACAAAAAGCTTCGTATAGTTATCAGAAATGCTATAATTGTAATGAAATTATGCATTTAAGGGGGGAATGTAGCAGCCATATCGGGGGTCAGACTAAGTATCCTCATGCAGTCTCATGCTTCATGTTCTTGCTGAGCTCTTTCTCCCTTGAATACATTGTTGTAAGCTGACAAGACACAGGAATTCCTTGTCTTGTCAAAGGTCATACAATTGTATATCTTGTTCTCTGCTGTTCTCTTCTGTTCTCTCCTTATCATGGCTACCCTATAACCCAGTTCTTGTATTATAAACAATGGTGCTGGGAAAAGAAATGTTGAGGACTGCAACCCCATGCGGGAGGGGGAGGAGGAGCCGTTTCATATGTGTCACAATGTCTATAAAAACAATGTGCTAATGTAAATCGGGGCTTCTGGCTCTTTGGAAATGATTCCAGCCTTAAGCCCGCGCGTTAAATAAAGAATCTCTTTTTCCTTTACTCCGTGGTCTCTCTGACTCTGGGTTCTGCAACAGTTTTAATGTTCTATATATTTTAAATTGTTTTATTGTGTGTTGTTTGGTTTTAATTTCTGTGAACCGCCCAGAGAGCTTCGGCTATTGGGCGGTATAGAAATGAAATAAATAAATAAATACATACATACATACATAAATAAATGGGAACACAAAACATGGAAGCCTCTATGCACGCAGTCTTTTAGTTCGGACAACAAATCCCACCCGTTTGTGGTGCCTTCTTTGCCACCGCGAGGCTGAGGAACATGCAAAGAGCCGTGCTGGATCAGGCCAAAGGCCTCTCTAGCCCAACATCCTGTTCTCAGTGGCTGACCAGCTGCACCCGTGGGAGGCCCACAAGTGGGACGAGAGCCCACTCCTGCCCATGTTCCCCAGAAGCATACTGCCCCGTGGGGAAAAAGAGGGAGCGAGGGAGATGAGTCAGGCACGGGGAACATCTGGGCATGCTCCAGCAGGACTGCCCCGTCCAGTTGACGCCGACTGCCCCGCAGGAAGCACATCAGATGCTGGCTCCTGCATTCGTTTTTGCTTCACAAGCACATAGTTCTTTCTTTGTTGCACTTTGTAAATATAGTAACTCATTTTGAGGACTGTAGTCGAAAACTGGGATATAAATCTATTAAATCAATACAAATTATGAATAGCCATCATGACCAGTAGCCATGGATAGCCTCATATGCCATGAATTCGTCTAACCCCCTTTTAAAGCCATCCAAGTAGGTGGCCATCTCCACATCTTGTGTCAGCAAATTCGATTATTTAACTATGCGCTGAATGAAGATGGACTTCCTTTTATTTAGAACCTCAGTGGGTTCTAGTACTGTAAGAGGGAAAGAAAAACTCATCCCTATCCACTTTCTCCACACCATGAATAGTTTTGTACACCAATATCATGTCTCCCCTCACTTTTTCCTAAGCCAAAGAACCCCAAATGGTGCAACCATGCTTCATAGGAGAGTTGCTCCAGCCCCTTGATCATGCCTTTTTCTGCGCTTTTCCCAGCTCTACAATTTCTCTTTTGAGGTGTGATGACCAGAACTGTACACAGGATTCCAAGTCTGAGCACACCGTAGATTTGTATAAGGGCAGTATAGTCTGGGCAGTTTTGTTTTTAGATTCCTTCCCTAATGCTCCCCAACATGGAATTTGCCTTTTTCATAGCAGCCACGTGCTGGGCTGACGTTTCCATCTTTGAGATTCCGTTCACAGTATACATAATGTGCACCAATGCAGCTACTGCCGGCTATTTAAAAATGGGTCTGCTGTGGGGTGTTGGGGCCTCCATACCTTTTGCAGTTGAACTGTTAGTTGTCTCTCATCCAGTACCTGTGACCCAGAGTGCAGCCTCAAGGGCCTGTTGAGCTCAGAAGAGGAGAAATCAGGGCAGAGGGAGCCTGGGAACAGAAAGCTCAAGTCATCGGTTTCTCCTAGGTTAAGGAAGGGCCGCTGGCCACAAACAAGAGCACCCGCTTTGTATGCAGGAGGTCCCAAGTCACATCCTGGGTGCATCTCCCACTAAAAGGGAGCTCCGGAAGCACAACGGTTCCCAGAGGCCTTGGAGAGTGGCTGCCAAGCGGAACAGAGTCCTGCACGGGGTGGACCAAGGATGTGACTCTGTAGCAGGCAGGAGGATGGCCTCAGAGGCTCACCCTTTCTATGGGGTCCTTCTTTGGCATGGGGACAGGGGTCTTAAGCACGGGGGCTAAGAATGAAAAATAATGGCTCCCGCTGTTCCACAACCCCATGCGTTGATGGACCTGATGCTAGGAGGAAGAAAGGCCGTCGTTCTCGATGGGTGTTTCACAAGGGCGGCCTCTGGGTGGGATGCCAGAGTGCACCCGGAGTTGCTCTCTTTGTGTAGCTAGGACAGAGGGTGAAACCGCGGGAAGTGTGGTTGCCTGCCGTGCCAGCACCAAGGGGCCACCAGCCACTCTGCCAACTGGCATGCTGTCAAATGCCTAAACCCCAACATTGTGTCAGAACTGGACTGGAAGGGGAGGGCGCCAGTCCAGCCCAAGAGAGAGCAGGGTCCACCATTCCAAAGGTTTAGACATGTTGGGGTTGTTCAAAGAATATGTATATATATGTATCTCTTTTTTCTACCGGCTTATTTTGGATGTTCTCCAGTTTTGTCTGACCCTGGCATTTTTAAATTGCCAATGGTGTGGCAATGACAGCCCTCTCTTGGCCACTTTAGGATTGAAACCCAAGTACGCTGCAAAGACCCGGGGACTTTCCAGGTATGTTGTCTCCCAGGAGGACGGATTAGAGACGTGACTGAAAGGTTGCCTGCACTCATAAAGTCCACTGACAGGTATCCCTTTCTTCTCATCCATGTGGGAACAAATGATACCGCCAAGCGGAGCTACGGAGAAATCACGTCAGACTTTGAAGCTTTGGGAAGGAAACTCAAGAACTTTGGGGCCCAGATAGTTTTCTCATCCATCCTTCCAGTAGTTAGAAGAGGGAAAGGGAACAAAAAATACTCCGGGTGAATGACTGGCTATGAAGGTGGTGCCGACGAGAGAGATTTGGATTCTGGGACCACGGGCTATGCTTCCTGGAAGATGGGCTGTTGGCAAGGGACGGGTTGCACCTCACAAAGGCTAGGAAGAATGTGTTCGGCCACAGCATGAAGAACTTCATCAGGAGGGCTTTAAACTGAATCCTACGGGGAAGGGAGATGTAATGTTGGGGGTAACAATGGACGTAGGCGCATGCACTGCAATGGAGAGAACAGCTCTGATAGCGCCCAATAATAGTCTTCAGACACATGTAGGAAGAAACTGGACTATGAAGCACATGGTCTTCGATGTCTATATACTAATGCCCAGAGTATGGGAAACAAACAGAACGAACTTGAACTCTTAAAACAGGAGGGAAATTATGACTTGATAGGTATAACTGAGACCTGGTGGGATGACTCTCATGACTGGAATACAGCAACTGAAGGATATAACTTGTTCAAAAAGAATAGGAGGAACAGAAAGGGAGGTGGGGTTGCACTGTATGTGAAAAAGACATACCTCTGCACAGAAATACAGGAGGATGAGTTTGGTAGCCCCATCAAGAGCGTCTGGATCAAAATAAAGGGAGCAAAGAATAAAAGGAACCTGGTGGTTGGAGTCTACTACTGGCCACCCAATCAAGGAGAAGACGAGAACGAAACGTTTGAAAAGCAAATAGCCAATGTTTCAAGGAAGCATGATGTAGTAGTAATGGGGGACTTCAATTTCCCTGATATTTGTTGGGAGACAAATTCTGCAAAACATGGCCCCTCCAGGAAATTCCTGACTTGTGTGGCGGATAACTTCCTCCTACAGAAAGTAGAGGAAGGAACTAGAGGATCGGCTATCCTTGACTTGATCCTAACCAACAGAGATGACTTAGTGGATCAAGTAGCAGTTACAAGAACTCTGGGGGAAAGCAACCATGTTGTACTTGAGTTCTTGGTTCTAAGGGAAGCAAAAGCCGAGTGTAGTCAAACGCATACCCTGGATTTTAGGAAAGCTGATTTTAATAAACTCAGAACAATGATCAGTGAGGTCCCATGGCAAGCGACGCTAACAAGAAAAGGACTCCAAGATGGGTGGGAGTTTTTAAAAAATGAAATTCTCAAGGCACAATTACAAACAATTCCAACAAGAAAAAAAAAGGTGGAAGACAACCGAATAAGCCAATGTGGCTTCACAAAAAGCTTAGGGATGACCTGAAAACAAAAAAGGACACATATAGGAAGTGGAAAGAAGGCCAAGCAACAAAGGAAGAGTACAGGCAGGTAGCACAGAACTGCAGGGATGGCGTCAGGAAGGCTAAAGCTGAGAACGAGCTGATGTTAGCAAGGGATGCTAAAAGCAACAAAAAGGCTTTCTTCAGCTACGTGCATAGTAAAAGACAGAGGAAAGAAATGGTGGTTCAGCTATTAAATAAGGATGTCAAAATGATAACAGATGACAAAGGACAGGGGAAGTGCCAGATGACTGGAGGAGGGCTAATGTTGTGCCTATCTTCAAAAAGGGTAAAAAGGAGGAACTTGGGAACTACAGACCTGACATCAATCCCTGGGAAAATTCTGGAGCAGATGATAAAGCGATCCGTCTGTAAGCACCTTTATTTTATTTATTTATTTATTACATTTATATCCCGCCTTTTTTCCTCTTTAAAGAACTCAAGGCAGTGTACATAATTCTCCTCCTCTCCATTTTAGCCTCACAACAACAACCCTGTGAGGTACGTTGGGCTGAGAGTCTGTGACTGGCCCAAAGTCACCCAGTGAGCTTCTATGGCTGAGTGGGGACTAGAACCTGGATCTCCCGACTCCTAGTCCAACACTCTAGCCACTACAACACCTTGACAACAATGCCGTGATTACTCGAAGCCAACATGGATTTGTCAAGACCAAATCCTGCCAGATGAATCTGATCTCATGTTTTGATCAGGTAACCTTCCTTGTGGACTGTGGGAATGCTGTGGACATCATATACCTCGACTTCAGCAAAGCTTTCGACAAAGTGCCCCATGATATCCTGATGAGCAAACTAGCGAAAAGTGGGCTAGATGAAACAACGATCCGGTGGATCCACAGTTGGCTACAGAATCGGACTCAAAGAGTGCTTAACAGTGGGGTCTTCTCAAACTGGGGAGAGGTAACGAGCGGGGTACCGCAGGGCTCAGTCCTGGGCCCAGTGCTCTTCAACATTGTTATTAATGGCTTGGAGGAGGAGGTGCAGGGAATGCTGATCAGATTTACAGATGACACAACATTGGGCGGGATAGCTAATACTTTGGAAGACAGAAACAAAATTCAAAGTGATCTGGATAGACTGGAGCACTGGGCAGAAAACAACAGAATATTTCATAGGGATAAATGCCAAGTTCTACACCTAGGAAAAAGAAACCGAATGCACAGTTACAAGATGGGGGATATGTGGCTCAACCACACTACAAGCGAGAAGGAACTTGGAATTGTTGTCAATCACAAACTGAATATGAGCCGACAATGTGATGTGGCTGCATTAATAGAAGCACAGCTTCCAAATGATGTGTACTAGTTCCCCTCTACTCAGCACTGGTTAGGCCTCATCTGGAGCAGTTTGTCCAGTTCTGGGCACCACACTTTAAGAAGGATGCAGACAAGCTGGAGAGGGTTCAGAGGAGGGCAACAAAGATGATCAGGGGACTGAAAACAGAGCCCTGTGAGGAGAGACTGAAGGAACTGGGCATGTTTAACCTTGAGAAGACTGAGCGGAGATAGGATAGCGCTCTTCAAGTACTTGAAAGGTTGTCACAGAGAGGAAGGCCAGGATCTCTTCTTGACCATCCCAGAGTGCAGGACACAGAAGAATGGGCTCAAGTGACAGGAAGCCAGATTCCGGCTGAACATCAGGAAAAATGTCATGACTGTTAGAGTAGTACGACAATGGAGCCAATTCCCTAGGAAGATGGTGGGCTCTCCCACACTGGAGGCATTCAAGACAAGGCTGTCAGGGATGCTCTGACCTGGATTCCTGCATTGAGCAGGGGGTTGGGCTCGATGGTCCTGTAGGCCACTTCCAGCCCTACTATTCTATGATTCTATGAATGACGTGGAGGAAGCAGCATCCTCTCCTCGGTCATCGGAGAATGAACACCCCCCTCCCCAGAGTCTGACTGCAATCCAAGCTCCCTGAGGAACTGCTGGCTGCCATGTTATTTCTTGCTCCCCACTAGCCCTGTTTCCTTCCCTCCTGTACCCATGAACACCCTTCCTTCTGCCCTCAAATGACACCCTTTTTCATTTCAACCAATGACCATTTTTCACCCTAAAACTCACCCTTGACGCCACTACCCACATTATCTTAGAACTTACTCATCTGCAGTGCCAACATCTAAAAATCCCCCCAATGGATCAAAATTGTGTCCATCTACTTTTCTCCCTCCCGAATTTGGACAGACACACACACTTCTTAGGAAATACATCGTACTTCTCAGTTAGCCATCATTTCACCTACACTTGCTAGGACTGCTAACATCTATGGTATTTTTGCACTCTCTGTTAAACCAGTAAACGCCAGTTCTGGTTGAAATACTTTTAAATAAACTGCCTAACTTTTTCTATGTCTTAGTTTATTGAGATTGGTTTATTACTCCTTCAATATCCTTGTCTCTGACTTCCTGATTCCTCTGAGGCGACGGTGCCTTTTTCCAGCTGTGTGCGGTGACTCCCTTGCATGTGCTCAGGGTCCTGGTCCGAATGGCCACACGCACGTTAGCCCGTCTACAGGTTAACATGTGGGGGGAGCATTTCCTCATGCAGGTTTCCCTCTTTGCTGCTTACCGGAGCCCTCCTGCTGCATGCTGTGCCGTGATGAGGAGCAGAAAAGGAAGCTGGAAGGTTTCTGCACTGAGCCGGGCTCACGGGACAAAGAGTTGGCAACCGTGGAGCTCTGGGGGTGAGCAGGATCTGCAGAGGCAGAAAGTGGGGGGAGGGCTTAGCTGGGGATCCGCGTTGGGGGAGGCAGCAGGGGGAAAGCTCTCAGAAGAGCTGAGGCACAGCTCCTGTGTTTCCCAACCTGTGCCCAGAAAAAGCTGTTTCCCTGGCCCCAGCACCCTCTGCACAGCCCCATGCCCAAGCTCTCTCCTCTAGGGACACACTTGCAGGCTCCCCTCACCCCACTTCCACCTAACAGCCAGGGGGGCTATCCCAGGGAACACCCCCTCACCCGCCAGCCCTCCCTCTGCTTGTTCCCCCTGCTCCTTCCACAGCTTTGTGCCTAAGGGGAAGGGAGGCCTGGGCTGGACTTACCTGCATAGCGTGGGAGTTGCCGGGAGGAACCAGCCAGCTGTTCGGCTCCCTGCAAGACAGCAGGGAAAAGGAGCCTCGTAGTTAGAAGCTGCACTCATAGCGGAGAAAACAGCCGCACTCTGAAAACTGAACAAACCGTGCAAGGGAAGGGAGGGCGCTTATCTGTTGGCGGCAGGGGGCTGTGCCTGGGGGCCACAGCAAAGCATGACACATTTTCTGAATGGATGCCATCCACAGAAAGTGCCCTGATCCTGGTCTCACGCACACCCCAGCTGCAACCTGGCCGTACCTGGCTGCGGTGCTTCAGCTGGAGGAGGCTGCTACAGCTGTTCTCTGCCAGGCCACTGAAGGGGAACAGGAAGCACCGTCAGAAATCAGGACTGCCCAGGATGGGCCTACGCCACTGACGCCAAGGGACCATGCACCAGGGTATCTGCGGGTGCCTCGCTCCGCCCCCACATCTGGCGCCCCCTTTCCAACAATCAACTGCTGGATTGTGACAAGGAACTCCAATCTCCCTTTTAAAAAAGGAATGAAAAGGAGCAACAGTGATGGCTGCTAATGGCATCTGGTGGCCAGAGACCAGGGAAACCAGGGTTCAAGTCCTGCCTCTACTGAGCACAGTGTGACTTTGGGCTAATTACTCCTCACCCCCCAATCCATAAAATGGATTTTTGGGGTTAGTTATCCCCCCCCCCAAAAAAAATCCTACCTCACACGGCTCTTGTGAGGACAGAAGTGAAGACGACTACGAAGTGCTTTGCAAATTAGAAGTGCTCTTTCGATGGGAAAGAGCAGCACTAATATATTAAGGGAGTTTCGGGTCATCCTTAGAAGAACAGGAATATTGTGAGGAGAAGGAAGGAGGTTAGTTCCCAATGGTCTTCACTGAGGAACCCAAAAAGTCTGTTTCCAGGAACATCGGGGGGGGGGGGTGGACTGGGGCACTCCCAGGAAGGAACAGGAAGCATTTCTGCCTTAATCTGCCAGGCAGCCGGTGCATACAACTGCAGGCAGACCTGAATGTGTCAAGCTGCAGAGAGAAAGAGTCATGGCCACGGGCTCAAAATCAAGGGTGGCTCTGCTGGTTTGAGACTCTGGGAAGGAACATTCCTGCTGACACATGCGAAGGCAGATGCGGAACATTCTCAAAGGGAAACGCTTGCTTGTGAGAGGGATCCTGGCTGCAGGTCCGGCCCTCGCTGGGAGGGGCTTGCAGCAGGCCCCAGGGAGCCTCGAGCCACCCCGGTCCAGTACCTGTCACGTTTCTCTACCCCCTGGCCCCCCAGGGGCCGCCGCTGCTGCTGCTGCTGGCGCTCCCTCTCCTGCCACAGCTGAAAGACCTCGGGGCGACGGCGCTCCTCCCCAGATGGCGCTGGCCGGGTCAGGATGGCCTCACCACTGGCCCGAGAGAGGGAGGAAGGGGGTCAAAGAGCTGGAGGGGACCCACGCCCCAGCGGGGGGTGGAGCCAGCTGCACATAGCTGGGCCTCCAGCGCCAGGAGCCATATGGAAGCGAGCTGAGTTGCGGGGGTGGCGGAAAGCCACCGTCTGGCCGGGAGGGAAAGCCCTTCCAGACCATCAGGGTGACCGCCCTCCCAGGGGCAAAGCCCCAGCTGAGGCATCCCAAGCAAGACGGGACCGCGCTCACCTTCAGAGCAGCCCCCTGCTGCCCAACTGCAGGCAATTCCTGATGGCTAGGAGGAGTTGGAGAACCACCCCCACCCACCCCTCTGCAAGCCCCACCGCCAAAGCCCTGTCCTGAGCCTGGGGCCCTGGCCCTGAGGGAGGGGTTTGGGCAAGGCAGGGACACATATATGAAATGATGGGCTCAAGTGACAGGGAGCCAGATTCCGGCTGAACATCAGGAAAAACTTCCTGGCCGTCATATACGACAATGGGGCCCATTCCCGAGGGAGGCGGTGGGCTCTCCCACCCTGGAGGCATTCGAGACGAGGCTGGAGAGCCGTCTGCCAGAGATGCTCTGACTTGGACTCCTGCACTGAGCAGGGGGCTGGCCTCGATGGTCCTGCAGGCCCCTTCCAACCCCACTATTCTATGATCCTATGTGGGGGAGACAAGAGAGGACGACGATTGTGGAGGACAGTTCACAAACTGACAAGGAAGGTTCGGAAGGCAGCCTGCCTGGCCTGAGAGGAGGCTGCACCTGGCACATGAGGGGTCTTCTGGAAGGCCCCTCCCCGCCCAGCCCTCCAGAACAAACAGTGGCTCCGCGGAATGCCAAGGAGTCGAAGGCCGCCAGGGGGCGCACCGCACCTGCCCGTCGGTCCCAGCTCTGCAGCACCCACTTTCTGGAGAGAGCTCTTCAACGCCTTCGAGGGTTCCTGCAAGGGGGAGACCAAGCAGCGGAGAAGGAGAAGGGTCCTGCTCCTGTCTCCCACCAGCTCACACCCAAGAGGCAGCATGGGGGGCCTTGGATCAGACAGGCCAAGCCCTGCACTCCTGCCCCCGTCAGACCGCGACCCTTAGAGACACAGAAGGCGGGTCTGAAGCCGCGGGTCCGAAGACTTGGGCCCCTGCCCAGCTCCAACACCCCAACGCAGCTTTCGCCACCTGGTGCCCTCCAGACTTCCTGGGCCAGCTCCCATCGGCCCTGGCCAGCAAGGCCAACGGTCAGAAGTGCTGGGAATCGTAGTCCAAAACCTCTGGGGGGCACCAGGGAGGAAGGCTGATTTAACACCACCCCTCGCCCAGCCTGGAATCCAGGCGCGGTGGTGCAGAACCTCAGGCCTCCCCACTGCCCCGGGGCTTCCCGGAAGGCCACATCCCCTCTCCCGGCCTCAGCTCCTCTCCCCCGCCTCCGATGCCTGGGCGGAAAGGCCTCCCGGGCAGAGCTGCTGGCAGCAAGTGTGCTTCCTGGCTGATGGCCCAGCCCCTTGCCACCTGCTTGCCCTGCTGGAGGCGGCTCCAAGAGCTTCTCCCAGCTGGGCCGAGGCCCTCAGGCCGAAGGAGGTCCCGTGCCCCCGACCTGCACCGCCTCCCCTCTGCCTCCCAGAACCCCCGCCCCATCCCTGTCCCACGCACCAGTCCCCCAGGAGCCACCTTCCCAGTGACACTGGGAGATCCTGCGTTCAGGGCCCACGCCCAACGCACAGCAGCCCGCGGGCTGCCAGGGGAGGGCCAGAAGGGCCAGAGTGTCGGAGGGGGCTGGCCGGAGCACCACGTTTACCTGCACAGATGCGGCCCCCCAAGAGCCACTCCCCGACGTGCCCGTCCCTGTGGCCACTGGGGTGTCCTCCTCCTCCTCCCCATTGACGCTGCTGTCGGTACAGTCTGTCTGTTCCAGCTCACTGGCATCAACTGGGGGAGCAAAAAACTGGGCTTAGGGCTCTCCTCTCTTTTCACCCTCAGCCACCCGGCCAGTTCTCACCCGAAATGCCAAACTAGTATCCAAGCGGGTCTAATAGCCATCCTAGCTATTCACCTGCCCCATTGCGCTTCTCCTTGAGCTGCCTGGGGTCCCGGGCCAATTCAGCAATGCGGAAGGAGAGGTCTGAGAACTCCTCTGTGGACTGAGAGGAGGAGGAAAGGGAACAGTCTCAGAGGAGATGCACAGAAGCCCTCTAGAGAAAGGCAGGCAGACAAGGGCTGGAACGGAACACACGATGGTTCAGCACTGGGAGTCCCACAGGCCCCCTCTTAAAGCAAAAGTTGGCTCTTCCGTTCTGGCTGCACAGGGACTAGGGCCCTGGGGAAAACCTCCCCCTTTCACCAGCGCAAAAATTATTCCCGTGGCCAGAGCACGGCCTCGCTGTACCTCATTCCCCGACCACCGTTTGCTTCCACTGTCGACACTGTTGAAGCCTGAATCCAGGCCGCCATACAGCCGCACAGGGTAGAAATCATCTGGGAGGCTGGGGTGTGTGGGAGGGGCGAGGAATAGGAGAGACACACAGCAGTGTTGTGGGGGGAAAGATGCTCCAGGTGTTCCCCTTCTCAAGACCCTCTCCCTCTCGCTCTGTGGGAGCAGCCTCCCCTCAGATACAGTCTCCCCACATCAAAACCGGTGCTGCACAGGACAGGCTGCTGTTTGATGGGGGGACGGCAGCTTGGCAGCATCTCCTCCGCCTGCCCAGCCAGCCGTGTTCCTCACCACGCGCCAAAGCCAGCGGGGCGGCTCCCTCGGGCAAACTCTGCCAGGTCCGGCCTCACTGTGCTGCAGGCCTCCATGTTGAGGTATTTGAAGATGTGGATTTTGCCCTTCAGGCAAACCTGTGGGAAACGGAGATGCCAGGCGCAGTCCAGAAGCGACCCCCGGAGGACGAGGGAGCCGCCTCTGCTCAGCGAGCCCTGCTGGGAGAGGTGGCAGGAGCCCATGCCCCTCTGGATGTCCGCCAAGCACCACGCGCACCACTCTCGTAGGGCAGGCAGCTTGTCTGCCCAGGCGGCCAGATCAGAGGGGGTCTCAAGGCAGAGGGAGCCCCTCGAGTCCCTCTTCCTCCAGCCACGGAGCCGCCCAACTCAGTTCGAGCCACCCGCAGAAAAGGAGCGGCCAGAACCGGGGTGCTGGCAGCCGCCACACACAGCTGCCGCAGAGGCAGCCGCCGGGGCCAAGGCAGCGAGCGACGGTGCGGGAGGCAGCCTGCGGAGAGCGGTGTCCTGGGTGAACCCCCCCCCCCCCCGGAATGGGGAGGTCTGGCCAGAGGAAACAGGCCTGCTGCAAGCCCTGGGGAGTGGGGAAAGGAGGGAGGCGGACAGCCAGAGCATGGGGGCATGGATGTGGGGATTTCTGGAAGAACCACCAAGGACACAGATGTGTCAAAAGTGGGTCAGGCTGCAAGGGGAGGGGGTGTTGGTGGCTTGGGGGCAGCCATGGGTCAGTGCCTTGCTCCCAGAGCAGTGTTTGGCCCTTGCCTACTCGCTGGCTCCCCCCGCCCTGCCCCGCCCCGCCCCACACACGCTACCTGTGCAGGTGGGGACTGCAAGGGGTTATTCTCCAGAAGGATGCACTGCAGGTGTTGTAGGTGGCGGTAGCAGACAGGAATGCGAGTGACACGGTTGCAAGAGAAGTCCAGCCGCACGAGGGGCAGTTCGGCCAGCTCTGAGGAGGCACGAAACGATGGAGGCAGCTGGGGGGGCACCGCCGTGGCCACGGGAAGCACGGGGCCACGACGAGGGAGCAGCGCCTGGGAAAGCGTGCGTGAGCCGCGAGCAGCACCGAGGCAGCGAGGAGGAGGCTTCTGCCCGGCAGAGAAGAGCTGCGCGCCAGCAGCCGAGCCAAGAGCTGCCCACAGAGCTACTGACCTTCTGGGAGGCTGACGATTTGGTTCCTCCGAACGCTGAGGTCCCGAAGAGACTCCAAGCCCCCCACACTTGCTGGGAGGGACTGCAGCTCATTGCGGCTGACGTCCTGGTCAGGAGGGAGTGCAAAGCCACGGGTGAGCGAAGGGCCTCCCGCCGCAACCCACCCCCCGCCCCGCAGCTGTCTGGGGGGAAGGGGCATGCGGGGTGCAAGGGAACCACACCGTCCCTCCGAGACCACTGATAGGCGCTGTCTTGCCGGGCTGCCTTTGAAGGCCGTGCAGACACTTCCGCCAGTCAGAAATACTGGCAGTGAGGTTACTAACTGTGACCAGTCGAAAGGGATGCAGTTTACCAGCACACTGGATCCCAGCCCATTTTGCTAGGTGCTAGAGCTTACCTTGACAGCCCCGCATGGTTGGGACTTGGGTCCCTGACGGATCACCTTCTCCTGCACGAGCCTGCCCGGGTATGAGCGTCTTCCGCCAGGGAGGTCCGACTGCCTCCAGAATGAGGGCAGGGTGACTGGGGAGATGACAGGATCTGCTCTTCTGTGGCACCCCCTTCCCCCCACCCCAGGGAGCTTTGCCTCAAGGTCTGCTGGCACCAGGGGAAGATCTGAGCTTTTCCCTGGTGGCCACCAAGGCCCTGCTGCTGCACTGGTGGTACTGAAACCAACTTTCACTGACGCCGCTGTCATCGCCGTTTTATGTCCTACTTTTGTGAGCCACTCTAGGAGCTTGAACCAAAGAGCAGAAAACAAACTGTCTGCAACAAGCATAGTGGTGCCAAGGGGACAGAGGAAGATCAAGGGTCACACGCAGGCATGCGCGTGTCTGGATGTTTCCGTGTGCCATTCACAGGGGCAGCTCTCCGAAGGGACCTGGGCTGGGCGGGTTCTCTGCCCCTACTGGGACATTAGGGGTAGAACCCCGGGTGCAAGGAGCAGAGTCCCCACTTCGCAAGCAACTCTACGCATTGCTGAGGACCACAGCTCAGTGGTGGAGCCCCTGCATTCAATGCGGAAGGTCCCCGTTTCAATCCTCAGCAGCTTTTCCGGGCAGGGCTAGGAGATCTGCACCACCTGAGACAAGGGTCAGCCCCCCAGCTCTTTGTAGTCAGGCATCTCAGAAGTGACATGGGCTGGGCGGGCCGGGAAGGCGGCTCCCCTCCCACAATTACGTGATCTCTGCCCCTTCTGGGCCATTAGGGGCAGAATACCAGGTGGATGGAACAGAGGCTCCAGCCCCACCCACATTCCTCTTTGGAAGGCTCAGCGGATGAGTTTTGCTCCTACTCAAATTTCAGCCTGTCTCCATACTGGAGGAAAGGGAGGGACCCAAGCAAGGCTGGCGGCTGTGGCTGCTGCAACATGGGGCTGGCGGCTGTGGCTGCTGCAACGTGGGGCTAGGCTTAATGGTTTGAGGGATGTAGAGTCTGGCCGGGAGGGTAGAGGGTCTGGGTTTGGGCAGCCTTTGGGATTCCTTCCCCCATGACTCCCAGCCTTGTTTACTTAGAAGGAGCCACCACGGCTGAGAAGGAAAGGGGAGCGCATGGCAACCTGACAGGGTCCCCTTCAGAGGACTCCGGCAGCCCAGGCTCCCCGCATGCTGACTCACCAGCTGGCGTAGGCTGCCGAGGGAGCCGATGTCGTCAGGCAGGGTTGCCAACTTATTATTGCTGGCGATGAAGACTTTGAGGGGCAGGCGACAGAGGCAGGAGGGCAGGGAGGCGAGCTGGTTCCGGCTGAGGAGAAGGAAGGGAGAGGCAGCACTAGCTGAGAGGACGGCCTCTAAGGAGGGGGGGGCTGCATCCTCACTGGCAAAGCAGCGGGGGCGGGGGTCTGCTCCCTCCAGCAAGATAATCCACCACAGGATAATCTCATCAACCTGCCCAGGGGGACAAGAGTCCCCATCCCAGTCCGCCATGCCTTTCTCAATTTACCTGACATTCAGGTAGGTGAGGGCCTGGAGGTTGGCGATGGCCGGAGGGATGCTGCGCAGGCAGTTGTGGTACAGGCTCAGCCCTTCCAAGGACATCAAGTGGCAAGTGTCCTCGGGCACCTCAGCAAAACGGTTGCGGGACAGGTCTGCAAAGGAGGGGGAGAGGACAGCTCACCCCCGAAGCACTGCCCCTCGGCCCCTGCAGGAGCCCCAGGGCCCCTCTGCCCCGCTGCAGGAGGCCCGCTGACAGCCCGCCCCGGCCTCTGCTCTGGCCTCGGGGGGGGCAGCGCGAAGCGGGGCGCACCTTCGGCCGAGGGCCAAAGTCCAATCTGGGAAAGGACAGGGGGTGGCACTCCTTAGGCCCCGCCCCCATCCGGAGAGGGAAACACTTGGATCAGCAGCTGATCGGAGAACAGACCTTTCCCCTGCTGCACGGTAGCAAAGGCACAGCAGAGAAGAGCTCTTACTGCTGGTCAGCAGCTCATCAGAGAGACGAGCTTTTCCCTGCCCCAAGACAGGGCAGAGCCTAAGGAAGAAGCTGGCAAGCTGGATCAGGAACCCCCGTGGGCTGTATCAGTTTCCCATTCCTGGTATAGAGAGAAAGGAGGAGAAAATACCGGCAGCACACGAGTACTCCCCCCGCACCATTCCTTTCCAGACCCCACTGTTGTGCCACCAGAGGCGGAAGGAAGGGTTGCTTCACTCAGCCCTCTCCAAAGGGGGAAGACAGGGCCGTTTCTCCACTGCGAAGGTGAAGCCAATAATTTTTCCTTGCAACATAATGAAGTTCCACGTTGGTTAGCACCTCACTCGAAATCTAATTAGCGAAAGCAGAGGGTGGGACCTGGGGAGCATGTTCCCTGCAGGCTCTGTGCCCTTGTTCCAGAAAGTGCAAGCTTCCTGTTTCACACTTCTGGGAGCCTTCAGAAGAAATCTTTACACAGCGCAAGTCACCATGTACCAGGATGGGGTTCTTTCCTGGCACATTTCAGGATGGGGTAATTTTTCACAGGTTCAATTTGCCGTGTGAATGAACACTCAGGGCAAGACCAAGCCAGTTTCTTGCCCTTCCCCATACTGCCTACCATGGGGGCACAACCCAGTGGGGAATTCTCCTGTGCTATCCCCACTGAAAGGAACAGGAGATGAGCAAGGGGACAGCATTTCAAGGAGCCTGGGCAGGACAGCACCCCTGTGGGTCCAATCTGTCAATCTCCAGCCACAGAGACTGGCTCTCTGAGTAGAGACAAAGCAAACAGGCAGCCATCTACATGATACAGGAAGTCCTGGCTAAGCCATTCCATCACCTCCCCCTGTCCGCAAAACCCCTCTTCCTGGGAGCGAAGGGCAAGGCATGCATGAGCTCAGGGGACAGTTTCACATCCACGCAAAAGAATCTATGGCCACCTTGGAGCACCAGGAGAACAAGAGCCAACGCCCAGGTATGCATTTGCAATCTTCCTCCTCCTCCCTCTCGGGATCTTCAGGGAGGGAGGGAGAACCGAGACAAGCTCAGGAAGGCAGCCCTCACTTCTTTACTGTGTCTGCTTGAATGACGTTCGGAAGAAGAGGGGACTAAACTTAGAAGCAGAGCCCCAAGCACTTCCAAGTATTCTGGAAGACTTGTATGTCTGAGGAGGAGCGGCAAGCCCTACTCTGCTGGGCTGTGCTTTTCAGCTCAAAGGTTTTTCAAATGCTCCCTTTGCAAGTGCAAAAATCTCAGCCTGAAGGACTTCCAAGTCAGCAGAACTTTTGGCTCCCTCAATCCAGGGGTTTGCTCCTTGAAGCATTTTAGTTTTTGAAAGAAGGGGGAATATGCAAGTTTCAAATGCGCTTTCTCTAAGCCAGCCCCAGGGGGAAACCTCAGGACAGGCCAATCCAAAACCAGAGACTTTCATTACGCTCAAGGCCCGCTGTGCTCCTAAGCAACAAGGTGTGGGACAGCCATGTGGGGAGTGCCCTGGAAGGGGAGGGCAGCAACTCTCAGAACAGAGGGAAATGCCTGACGGAACTGGGAATCCTTTGGCCAGGGGAATATTCGGGGATGGGCTGGACTGGGAGTCGGGAGATCCGGGTTCTAGTCCCCACTCGGCCATGGAAGCTCACTGGGTGACTTTGGGCCAGTCACAGACTCTCAGCCCAACCCACCTCACAGAGTTGTTGTTGTGAGGATAAAAAGGGAGGAAGGAGGAGGATCATGTATGCTGCCTTGAGTTCCTTGGAGGAAAAAAGGCAGGATATAAATGCAATAAATAAATAAATGGGCAGGAGGGGGATCAATCCCAACCCATCTAAAAGATGAAGAAACCTGCTCACCCCAACAAGCTACCAAGGACACGGCGACAGGCTTAAAGCAGAAGGTTGGAGATCCAGGCTGGATATGGGGAAGACCCTCCCAACTCACTCTGGGGCAGATGAGGAAGGGACTGCCCCAGCAACCCCAGAGCTGCCTCCTTCTGGAGACGCCACAGCAGCCAGGCATCTTTTGGTGCTGTGGGAAGGGAGAGGGCAGGGCCTGGACGTGGGCAGGGCAAGCCACAGAGCTGCAGCCAGTGAGTATGCAACAGGATGCGAGCAGGGAAGCCGGCCTTCCCGACATCAACCACCCCCCACTCCCTCACAATGCTATGCCAGTCAATGCCCCTTTGATCTGAGCAGGAGCCAGCTGGCCCTGCAGATGCTGGAATGCAATTGGGGGCAGGTGGATGACAGATGAAAGAGGGCGAGCAGAAGCCCCTCTTGGTGCAAGCCCCCCACCTCATCAGCTGGCCGCAGCGAGAGAGCAGCAAAGTTGGAAAGTGGAGGAGGAAGGTGCTGGATCCTGCCAGACGATGGCACCGTGCTCTGGAGTCCCGCTTGCAGCCAGACGCCCCCTAAGTCACCAAGCATTCCAGCCAGGATATCTGTATACTCCCCATCTCCACATCCAGCAACTGAAGAATGCCCCAAGGGCCGGGGGTCGGGGGAGAATGACAGTGGCCTGGCAGATGGTGGAACAGAGCCAGCCCCACCATCCCCAAGTTAACACCAGCGACAGGCAGGCCGGCCCACGTGCTCCACCTGGACACAGAAGCCACTGTGTGTGTGCCAAGCCTGCTGGGCTGGCTAAGCGTTTTGTCAGCCACATGATTCAAAGGGGATGGCACGAGGCTACTCAGAAGTGCATTTGTGCTCCGGGGAGGCTGATGGACACGTGGCCCAGTGTGGTGGGCCAGGCAGGAGCCAGCAAGATGCTGTCACCACCCGAGGGGAGAAGACCACAGCGAGATGACAGCCGTTCTTTGCCAGTTGTGATGAAAAGCAAGCCAGACAATGCCCACAGATTGCGTCCTGCCCCCCCAAACCAGTTGCCCCCTCCTTCCCCAAGGCCACGTTACTCGTGTCTGGACATCCGCAGAAGAACAAGAGTTTGCAACGAGGCCACCAGTGCCCCAGAGCCAGCAATACCACTTCTCTCGAGCTGCTTCTGGGACGCTCTCTGCCCCACCAACCCTTGTGCACTCTTTTGTTACAGTTTAGGACTCTGGATCTTAAGAGACAAGGCATGCCTCCCGAGACAGCAGGCTCCTTTGCTTTTCAGGCAGCAGCTCACAGGAACAAGGCTGGGAAAATTCTCACGCACACTGAAGCGGCAGCATCAAAAATGTTTAGCCCCCAGCCCCAAGTGGCAATTATGGAGAGACACAGGGAGTGCTGCCAAAATGGTCAGTGCTACCATGACGTTTAGGAGTCTAGGCATCGAGCTCAGGCAGATGTCCATGAAATCTGGCTGGCCCTGGTGGACAGACCAACATTTGTGGTTGCCGGAGCCTTGCCCTTCCCCAACAGAGGGCAGCAGAAGGGAGGGTCCTGTCTCCAGCGCTGCATCCAGCCTCAGGAAGTGCTCAGGTCCCAGGTCAGGGATAACCCCCCTGCCACCCACGAACTCAGTATGGGTCCTGTGGCTGGTCTGTGTCGTGCTGCACTTCCAAGGCACTCCTGGGGCACCTCAGAAGTACAACGTGGCACAGAGTGGCCGTGGGGGATCTGCAGAGCACTGCAGGGATCCCCAGAGCACTCTACAGCGCAGGGCAGTTGCGCAGGTGATCCCCGCCCGCGAGCTGGGGAGAAGGGCTGGGCGTGCCACGCCTGCCAGCAGCGGGCAGGCACGGAAGTACAGCCTTCCGGGCAAGCAAGAGCACCGATCCCACCCGGAGCAGCCCATCGCAGTCATCAGCACTGACAAGCACACCACACCCAAACCAAAACAGGCTGGCAGGGCTTCAGCCAGCCTTGCAAATACGCCCACAGAAGGTACGCGCCTGCAAGAGATGTTTTCCTAGCAGGCTCAGAGGAAGTAGCAGGCATTCCCAAGCTTGCTGCAGAGGAAGGAAGCCCTCCTCAGCCTGCATTTCCCTGCAGCTACTTAAAAAGAAAAGCCTCAGCAACAAGAGCCATGCTGGACCAGACCAAAGACCCATCTCTTCCAGCATTCTGACCCACAGTGGCCAGCCAGATGCCTCCAGGGGAGCCCAAACGCAGGACACGAGGCCAAGGGCCACCCTCCATGAACTGGTCTAATCCCCCTTTACAGCCATTCAAGTTGGTGACATCACTGCATCTTGTGGTACCACATTCCATAGTTTAACTATGTGCTGCACAAAGTACTTCCTGAGCGTTGTAACCTTTCCTCATAGGGGAATTGCTCCAGCCTTTGGATCATTTTAACTGCCCTTTTCTGCACCTTTTCCAGCTCTACAATATCCTTTTTAGGTGCAGTGAGAAGAACTGTACATAGTATTCCAAGTGTGATGGCACTATGGATTTGTATAAGAGCAGCATGATCTTGGCAGTTTTATTTTCGATTCCTTTCCTAATTATGCCTAACATGGAATTTGCCTTTTTTCAGAGCAGCCACACACTGGGCTGGTTCACACAATCAAATAAGCTACCACAGCTTATTTAAGCCAAGGAGGGCTGTGGCACAGATGGATGGCCATAATGAATATTCAAGCCTCAGCTTGTCAGGTCATCCGAACCCAGGCAGTGGGAGTCGCGCGAGGGATCTTCATTGAGCTGTGCGCCACAAGCCCAACACGATATCTGGAATGTGCATCACTTTACACTTGCTTACATTGAACGACATTTGCCATTTGGCTGCCCATTCTCCCAGTTTGGAGAGATCCTTTTGGAGCTCCTCACAATCCCTTTTTGTTTTAACCACCCTAAACAATCGGGTGTCATTGGCAAACTTGGCCATTTCACTGCTCACTCCTAATTCCAGATCATTTATGAACAGGTTGAAAAGCATTGGTCCCAATACAGATCTCTGTGGGGCCCCACTGTTTACTTCCCTCCACTGGGAGAATTTACCATTTGTTCGTACTCTCTGCTTTCTGTTCTTTAACCAATCCATAAGAGGACCTCTCATCTTACACTATGACTGCTCAGGAGTTTTTGATGAGGGACTTTATCAAAAGCCAGTTCAAGTAAAGTACCGAATCACTGCTATCCACATGCTTACTGACACTCTCAAAGAACTCTAAAAGGTCAGGGAGACAGGACTTGCCTTTGCAGAAGCCACGATGATTCTTCTTTCCCAGATCAGCCATTGAGCTAACTGTCCTGTATTTTCCTGAATTCCCCCAGATCCCTTTTTAAAAACGAGCGTTACATTGGCCACTTTTCAGTCCTCTGGCTCAGAGGCCAGCCTTCGGAATATGTTGCATAGCTTTGTTAGAAGATCAGCAGTTTGACATTTCAATTCCTTAAGAACTCTTGGATGGATACTGCCTGGGACCGGGGATTTGTTGGTTTCCAATCTGCCTTATATCAAGCAGACAGGGAGAGGAGGGACGGCGTGCTCCGTCGCTCCTCGGACGGACGGCTTGGTTTCCTTGCAGGTCGTGGAGGAAGGGGCTCCTCTTCCTCCAGGGCTCAGACCACGTGAACTGGTGGAGGGGAACCCAGCCCACTCACTCAGCCACCGGCATGGAATTCCTGGGCTAAAACAAATGGCAAAATGTGTGCATGTATAAGTGCGGATGGGGGTGGGTGGGAATTGCATTACAAAGTATTTTAGGCTGGTCCTTTATGATCCCTGCTGCTCTCCATCACACGCAAAGGGGCTTAGCAAGAGGAAGGGAAATGGCTGGGCTAAGGAGAGAACACCGGATGGCCAAGGCCTCCCCTGGCCACATGCAGCCTCAGCGGATGGCTTCACAGAGCTAGTGGCGCCATGCACCGGGAGCCACCTAAGCACAGGCAGGGATTGTCGCAGTCGTCTGCTGTGGGTGCTTCCGGGGAAGGGCGGCTCCCGGAGCTACCTAGCAAAAGATCTCACGCAGCAGGTTCGCCTTTTTTTCCTAAGCGGATTTTCTGTGGCAAGGGAAAAGAACGAAGAGATGGGAAAATACAGGGGGGTTATGAGTGGGAGATGTTGTTCCCTGCCCCGCCCCACTCATAAAATTCCGTGGATGAGGCAGGGCGATGATGCTATAAATGCCTCATTAATGACATTTCCCAGCTTTGCCTGAAAGCAAATTCAACCCCAAAGGTTAGATGTCCCCATGCTGGTGAGGAAAAAGACAGTAACAGCCACATCGCTTTTTAAAATGACGAACAACTCCTCCATGGGAGTCCTCTCCTTGCCACCTGTGGGGACACTTTCCCTGGCGCCAGACTGGAAATGCCTCCGTGTTAGAAACAAGAGTCCACCTCATTTGCTCAGTAAGCAACTCCTAGGCAGATCAGCAAATCCTGGAGAGCAGTGTCGGGGAGAGGCAGGCACTCTTGCCTTCTGCAGATAAAGGGTCGCCTTCTTGCTATCCGGGCATGCAGAGTACTACAACAGTGACAGGCGGTGCCGACGGAGAGCTGACCGGTGCCTGCCGTTCCACAGAAAAGGGCTGTTCCAGGCTGCAGAGTGCTCACACTACTCAAGGGGTCAGGAGGGACCACAGCAACCCCTTGCCTCACTGCTCCTGGCTACTGAAGTCCCAGGCCTGGCCACACAGAAAGCCACCAGGAGAAGCAGAAGATAAGGTGCCAAGGAGGCAGGGAGGGCGGCGCAGGCAGACGCAGGGCTGCTGGCAGGGCTCAATGGGCCCCATGGCCCTGCAGGAGGCCTTCAGAGGATCTCGCTCAGGGGTGCACAACCTACAGGTCACATGTGCCCCCTCCCCAGTGCTATTTGGGGCTCCCCACGATCCCCACAGCCCAAAGTGCCACCTAATTTGCTGCCGCTGACAACACTCTAGCAACCAACACGCAGAGGGCTGTTTTAGGTTTGAGGGGAAGTGTGCGCGGAGGAAGAAGAATGTGCACACGTGTTTGTGTATGTATGGGGGGGCAGAAGAGAGAGAGTGCGCGCATTTGCCTGTACTTGCAAACATGCGTTTGTGCACGTGTGTGGCCCCCAGTCCCTCCACCGACACCACGTCTGACCCTTGGAGTCGAAAGGATTGTGCAGCCCGGCTCTAGCTAGTCTGGTCAAAAGGTTTTGGCACATTAAACATTCAATTATACATAACTGATAAAGATACAGCCCACACCCTTTACATTTGTAGGCTCTGCTTTCATTGGGGTGTTGCTGCACATGCGGTGTTCAGAACAGAGCCCCCACCCTGGAGGTGAAGTCACTTTTTCCCTGGTGACTGGTGCGTCCTCTCTTTTTCTATTGTCCCTGTTTCCTTCAGTGGCAACAAATGCATACCGATGGCACTCCTGGCAACAGTGTTTTATGGAAAAGGATCCTGCCCACCCCAAGGAAGGCCAGCCAGCGTCTGCAGCAGCATCCCCGCCCCAACCCCCACTACCCACTCTCCCTACCCCACTACTCTCCCACACTGGAGGCGTTCAAGACGAGGCTGGACAGCCATCTGTCTGGGATGCTCTGACTTGGATTCCTGCATTGAGCAGGGGGTTGGACTTGATGGCCTTGTAGGCCCCTTCCAGCCCTACTATTCTATGATTCTATACCCATTCTGGCGGCTCCATGGAGGAGGGAGAGCTCCCTGCCCACCCACAGCCATGGCCGCCACTGTGCAGCTAGGTGAGGCAGCACTGGAGAACTTCCATGCTGTGGCTGGAAAGCAAATGCTCTTACTAAATGCATAAAACCTCCTGCTCTCCTGCCCCAGCTGGGAGGGATCCAGCAGGGAGAGGTGATGGAGGGATAGGGACGCTCTGAGGTATGCTGCTACTGCCTCTGGGCAGGCCCAAACAATTATGAGAACAAAGGAGTTTCAGAAAGAGGTTTCTGTCTGAGGCAGCCAGGAAGGAGGAAAGCCTGCCCCTTTGAGGGCTTCCCACCAGGCCTCTCCTCATGAGCTTCCTTCCTTCCACTCTTGCTTGAGAGATGCTTGGGGGCAGGGGGATGCTTTGTTGTTGTCCAGTCGTTCAGTTGTGTCCGACTCTTTGTGACCCCATGGACCACAGCACGCCAGGCCCTCCTGTCCTCCGCTCCCTCCCTCCCTCCGTGTCTGGTGCCTGAACTACGTGGCTGCCTTTTCAGCACAGAGGACTGCCAGAGAAGGGGTTCTGCTGGGGCAGAGCAGAGAGGCAGGCAGCAGGGCTTCACCATGCCTTCGGGAAGAGGTGGCCCAAGCAAGGGTGCTTCGACAGCAGGAGGGCTCCTACTGCCACCAGAGAGAAGGCACCGTGCAGCTATTCCGTCTTTTGTTTCTTAACAGATTATCTGCGAGGAGAGAACAGACAGAAGAAGGGGGTGGGAAAACATGGGAGGTTTCCCATCACTTCCACAAGTGAGAGACAATGTCATGTGGACACACACACCCCGTAACATTCTGTGAATGGGCCATAAAAGCCTCGCCTGAAGCCATCCTAAGAGACATGGACCTTTTTCTTTGATTAAATCTGCCCCACCACTGCGTTTCGTGCTCCTCTCTGCCGCCTCCCTGCCTGGCTGGCTGCTCAAGGAGGCCCCCAGCCACACACAGGTCATACTCTGACTCACAACTCTCCCCCATCTACTGGGCACCAGCAATCCAGGCACTCAGGACTCCCCCTGGACTGCATCGAATGAGTTGCGACTGGGATTCTGTCTAAGCATCCCATGAAACCCTCGACAGGCAATCCAGCCGTGGAGAGGAGGGGGCAGGTTCACAAGGAGCAGATGAAGGCACTGGAGCCAGGGCCAGAGGAGGGATGGAAGGAGCGGCAGGGAGGACCCACTGGTGACACTCAGCCAGCCAGGATGCTACAGGATACTAGAGAAGAGAGAGTATTCCCCGGAGGTCAACATCTGCGGGGGGGTGGGGGGGGTGGATCAGTGGTGGAGCCCCTGCTTTGCAAGAAGAAGGTTCGATTCCCAACAGCATTTCCAGGTAGGGCAGAAAAATATCTCCTGCCTGAAACTCCTGGAGAGCTGCTGCCGCCAATCAGGGTCAATAATACTGGGCTATAGGGCAACTTCCTCTCTTCCTACCTTTGTCACTTGCTTATTCTTGCCATCCTGTGCATAACTGTTCCCCCCCCCCCAAACACACAGATACACCCCAAAGCAAGGCGGGGAACCTACATTGCACTTGGCTCCCCGTTCCTCCACAAGATCCTACACTTGGGCTCAGAGAGAGGTTGCCCTGCAAGCTGATCCTTCCCAGCCACGCACGGCATTTTGCAGCTGGCCCTGACTGTCCATATTCAGCACAGCCAGCTGCCTCTTCCCCTCCCCCCATACCCCCAGCCCCCTAGAATCTAGATCACAGGAGAAGGGAGAGGATGAGGAGAGCACAAACTACCAGCAAGCAGACTGGGGGAAGTTCAGACCCCTGGCTAAAAACAAGAATGTTAAAAACTCCAGATGTTTCCTTTCTTGGATAAAAGGGGTTTTTGAAGAAGTAATTGCTGGCTGGACATTCTTGCTGTCAGCAGACACAGGTGGAAACGTTTGGTGGGAGCCAGAAGCGTGCTCGGCTCCAGAGGGAATGGCGGAACTGACCCAGCCAGGAGGGATGCCCATTTATACTCTTAGGGCACGGTGGCGGTGGGTGGATGGGAGAGACGGGGGCCAGGAAGAAGCTCTCCCCCAGCCAGGGAACTTCTGTCCTCTCGGTCACTGCTGTCAGCAAACCCCACATGCAAATAGCCACAGAGGAGCCCACAGCCAGGTCTTCCTCCATCTGTGCTCAGGGGCCTAAGCACAGAACACAAGCCCAGCAGCTGGGCAGCATTCAAGGGTGTCTCCAGCAGCAGCAGAGGACAGCATGGGCGGGGACACAGAGATGGCCAGCCCTGGAGGAGCAGGGGAGAGGCCCCGGAGCTCACGCTGCGCATGGATGCTCAGCTGCCAGCTGGACAAGGGCACGAGGAGCAGCTGCTGCTGCTGCTGCTACTGTCTGCCCGTGAAGCCTTCAAGCCTCAAGGAAGAGCGAGGATGAAACTGGAGTTTATTGTGTAAACCGCTTCAAGAACTATTCTAACTAAATGCACCGAGGGGCCATGACCTTCTGGGCAGCTGCTCTGCTCAGGGACGGGATGCCAGCCACACACGTGCCAGTGGCTTCCTGCCTGCTCCCCTTCCAGCCTTCTCTCACCCGCACGCTCTACCACCTCCCTCTATAAAATCATAGAACAGTAAGGTTGGAAGGGGCCTACAAGACCATCAAGTCCAGCCCCCTGCTCAATGCAGGAATCCAAGTCAGAGCATCCCTGGCAGGTGGCTGTCCAGCATCGTCTTGAACGCCTCCAGTGTGGGAGAGCCCACCGCCACCCTAGGTAACTGGTTTCATTGTTGTATTGCTCTGACAGTCAGGAAGTTTTTCCTGATGTTCAGCCGGAATCTGGCTTCCTGTCACTTGAGCCCATGATTCCGTGTCCTGCACTCTGGGATGATCGAGAAGAGATCCTGGCCTTCTTCCCTGTGACAACCTTTCAAGTCCTTGAAGAGCACTACCCTATCTCCCCTCAGTCTTCTCTTCTCAAGGCTAAACATGCCCAGTTCTTTCAGTCTCTCCTCACAGGGCTTTGTGTCCAGTCCCCTGATCATCTTTGTTGCCCTCCTCTGAACCCTCTCCAGTTTGTCTGCATCCTTCTTAAAGTGTGGTGCCCAGAACAGGACACAGTACTCCAGATGAGGCCTAACCAGTGCTGAGTAGAGGGGAACTAGTACTTCCCAGGACTTGGAAGCTATGCTTTTATTAATGCAGTCCAAAATAGCAGTTGCCTTTTTTGCAGCCACATCACATTGTCAGCTCACATTCAGCTTGTGATCAACAACAATTCCAAGATCCTTCTTGCTTGTAGTGTTGTTGAGCCAAGTATCGCCCATCTGGTCACTGTGCATTTGGTTTCTTTTTCCTAGGTGCAGACTTGACATTTATCCCTATTAAACTGCATTCTGTTGTTTTCTGCCCAGTGCTTCTGTCTATCAAGATCACTTTGAATTTTGTTTCTGTCTTCCAAAGTATTAGCTATCCCGCCCAATTTTGAGTCATCTGCAAATGTGATCAGCATTTGATCAAATTTGTTCTCTCTGCTTTGGCTTCAGGGGAGCATAAGCAAAGCAAACAGCCCCAAATCAACAGGAAAGCGCCTGCCCAGGCACATTCCTGCCCCCACCTGCCCCAAGAGAAAACAGCCCGGGGGGCAGGACCCCAGGCACAGGGACAGGAGTACCAGTGGAAGGTTACCCGAGGACTGAATCTGGCAGGAGGACCTTTGCCCTAGCCGAATGCCGAGGAGGCAGCTTCACTGCAACACACACGAGGAGGCTGAGGCCTGGGCCTGCCTGTCATGCTGGGGCCTCCACAGCCCAGCCCCTATCTGCGCTGGGATCAGAGCCCAAGAGAGAGCTGAAAGTCCCTCTTGATGCTGGACTCTGTAAAAGCAAACTCTCCACTGATATGGAAGGAGCAAGAATCATAAAGAAATGGCTGGCATATCCCTTCTTTCCTGGTGGGGAGGCTATTCAAAAAGCTTCTCAGCCCAGTGGGCTGCTGTGTGTCCCTGGGCTGAGCACAGCAATTTGTCAAAAGACAGCCAAGGGGGTCCTTGGGCAACTGGAGAGTGATTGTGCCTTTCCAACAATTGTTCTCACGTTCTCTCCCTTTACACACACTATTATACCCCCCCCAGCCAAATCCTATCAAACTGAGAAACGGGGTCCTACCTGACAGCTGCATCTCTGAAGTGGCAGCTGGCATGAAATTCCTCATGCACCGGGGGCTGGCTGGCAATTACCCAACAGGAGCCACTCCAAAGCACTGCTGATGAGGTTGTGAGGCTAGCCAGGCCAGCCCCCCACCCTGCAGTCCCAGGGGCCCATCTCATGCCCCTGCCTCTGGTGCCTGGCTTTCGCTGCAAAGACGTGTCTGTGCAGGGTGTCTCAAGGGGTGAGGAGCCCAAGACTGGGCCCCCAGAGTCCTGCGAACAGCAGAGGAAGAGGCTGTGCGGCTCACAGGCCAGGCAATGTGGGGGCAGAACTCAAAGGCACACAGTGGGAACTCTGGCTCAGGGCACCCCCACCACCCAGAATCCTCCCCCTCCTCTCTACAAGCAGAAGGCCAAAGAGCAAAGATGCCCCAGAGGTTCATAACCTCTTCTAAAGGGCCCACAAACGTCTAAAAGCGCCCTGTGAAGAAGCCCGTTGAATCTGAGCATACCTAGGCAGTCTCTTCCAACATACTCTGCTCAAGCACCGCTGCACGTGGCCAGAGGAAAGCATCACATCACCCTTGCCGCCGCTTGTCCCACCCCCCCTCTTGATTCTGCTCCATTCCTTCAGCCCCTGGCCATTCCTTCCCAAGGCCGTGGAAACAGAATTGGAACAGAAATTCAAAATCTGAAAGCTCACATATGTCAACAAAGCACATTTATATCCTATTTATTCCAAGTGTATAATCCAGAACTTTGCTCCCCTTCAGCACTTCCCACATGCCAGGACATACGGAGACGAGCACTTCTCAGATAAGTGAGACCTGGCATGAGATCCCGGGTTTAAAACCAGAGAAAATCATGATACCTGGATGACGACATCCCCTGCTTTTGGCATGAAGGTCACATCCTGAGAAGCCACACGGGGGAGGGGGAGGCTCCGCCGCCTGCGGTGGACAGAAGACACTAGGCTGGGCAGAGCAAGCCACCTTCCATACCATCTCTATAAACAACACTAGACAGTGAGAACCAGTGTGGAGCAGTGGCTGGAGTGTTGGACTGAGAGTCGGGAGATCCAGGTTCTAGTCCTCATTTGATCATGGAAGCTCACTGGGTGACTTTGGGCCAGTCCAGGGGTGTCATTAGCAGAAGGCCCACCTGGGCACAGGCCCTGGATCTTTTTTGAGCTGTGCCCCGGATCTTTTAAGCTGTCCCAATTGTGATTTTATTACATTTTATTACATTGACTTGCACTGGAAAATAGAAACAGCCATAACCTTTTAGTTTGTAAGATAAATACATGAGGTTTGGAGACCTGGTAGCCCCTATGGAGCTGACTGAACCTGCCAAATTTCAGGCAGTTAGGTCCAGTGCGTTTTGTGCTAGTCACAGGTAAAATTTGCTTTTTCAAGAAAATCTGTCAAAGTAAAGAGCTATAATTTTTTTGTTCTTCCACATAAGTACATGGAATTTGGGGACCTGGCTGCCCCCATGGAGCTGACTGAGCCTGCCAAAGTTCAGACAGTGAGGTCAAGCAACCTTTGTGCTAGCCACAGGTAAAATTGGCTTTTTTCAAGAAAATCTGTCAAAGTAAAGAGCTATAATTTTTTTGTGCTTCCACATATAGTCAGGGCCAGAAATATTGGAACAAGAATAACTGTTTTGGCAGTTGGCCTCTGTACACCACCACATTGAAGTTGAAAGGGAACACACCCAGATGGGAGCGAAGTCAGGACTTTCAGCCGTAATTCAAGGGGTTTGACAAAAGTGGGGCGCTAACCATTCAGGAAGCACAGCCAGTGGCATACACACACACACACCATCGTTGGTGGCTCATAAGTAATGGAACAAACCAACATCATTTCAAACTTAAGGATCGCCTTTAATACTGGGATGAAAATCCTTTGCAGTCAATGACTGCCTGAAGTCTGGAACCCATGGACATGACCAAAGGCTGCGTTTCCTCCCTCGAGATGCTTTGCCACGCCTTTACTGCAGCTGCCTTCAGCTGCTGCTTGTTTGTGGGTCTTTCTGCCTTCAGTCTTGTCTTCAGAAAGTGAAAAGCATGCTCTGTTGGGTTGAGATCAGGTGACTGACTTGGCCATTGAAGAACATCCCACTTCTTTGCCTGGGGAAACTCTTGGGTAGCTTTTGCTGTATGTTTTCGGTCATATCCATCTGCAATATGAAGTGGCATCCTATCAGTTTGGCAGCATTCAGCTGAACCTGAGCACGAAGTATAGCCCTATACACTTCAGAATTCATCCTGCTGCTTTTATCAGCAGTCAGGTCATCAATAAACACCAGTGACCCGGTTCCACTGGCAGCCATACATGCCCATGCCATAGCACTGCCTCCACCATGTTTGACAGATGCTGTGGTATGCTTTGGATCATCAGCTGTTCCTTTCCTTCTCCATACTTTTCTTCCCATCATTCTGGTACAAGTTAATCTTGGTCTCATCAGTCCAAAGAATCTTATTCCAGAACTGGGCAGGCTTTTTTAGGTGTTTGCTGGCAAAGGCTAATCTGGCCTGTCTGTTCTTGAGCGTTACCAGTGGTTTGCACCTTGTTGTGAAGCCTCTGTATTTACATTCATAAAGCCTCTTGACTGTAGATGTTGACAATGGCATGCCTAGCTCCGCAAGAGCGTTCTTGACCTGGCTAGATGTTGTGAACGGGTTCCTCTTCACCATGAGCAGAATTCTGCGGTCATCCACTTTAGTTGCCTTCCGTGGTCTGCCAGGCCTTTTGCTGTTGCTGAGCTTGCCAGTTAATTCCTTCTTTTTCAGGATGTTCCAAACTGTGGTGTTGGCCACTCCCACTGTTTTTGCTATCTCTCTGATGGGTTTATTTTGTTTCCTCAGCCTAATGATGGCCTCCTTCACTCGCATGGACACCTCTTTGGACCTCATGTTGGGAGTTCCAGTGAACAGCTACCAAATGCAAATGTAACACTCAGAGCCACCTCCAGGCCTTTTCTCTGCTTGATTGGTCATGGGGTACCCAGGAAACAGGCCACACCTGGCCACGCAGCTGCTCACCAGCCATTTGTTCCATTACTTACGAGCCACCAATGATGGGGGAGGGGTGTATGCCACTGGCTGTACTTCCTGAATGGTTAGCGCCCCACTTTTGTCACACCCCTTGAATTACAGCTGAAAGTCCTGACTTCGCTCCCATCTGGGTGTGCTTCCTTTCAACTTCAATGTGGTGGTATACAGAGGCCAACTGCCAAAACAGTTATCCTTGTTCCAATATTTCTGGCCCTGACTGTAGGTGCATGGAATTTGGGGACCTGGCAGCCTCTCTGGAGTTGACTGAACCTGCCAAATTTCAGACAGTTAGGTCCAGTGGCTTTTGTGCTAGCCATGCATAAAGTTCCCTTTTCTCAAAGACCAAAACAAAAAGTAAAAACTGTCAGGCCACACAGGAGATTAGAGATCTTAGTCAGAAGGTGTTTAAGCTGACCATTATGAGGTCACTAACCCTAATCTCTTCAATTTAAGCCGAAATTTTGCAAGAAGCAGCTCATGATCTGAGCCACAGTCAGCTCCAGGTCTTGTTTTGACTGACTGTATGGAGTTTCTCCATCTTTGGCTGCAAAGGACATAATCAATCTGATTTTGATATTGACCATCTGGTGATGTCCATGTGTAGAGTCGTCTCTTGTGCTGTTGGAAAAGAGTGTTTGCTATGATCAGCGTGTTCCCTTGGCAAAACTCTATTAGCTTTTGTCCTGCTTCATTTTGTACACCAAGGCCATGCCTGCCTGTTATCCCGGTGATTTCTTGACTTCCTACTTTAGCATTCCAATCCCCTATGATGAAGAGGACATCTTTTTTTGGTGTTAGTTCTAGAAGGTGTTGTAGGTCTTCATAGAACCGATCAACCTCAGCTTCTTCGGCCTCAGTGGTTGGGGCATAGACTTGAATTACTGTGATGTTGAATGGTTTGCCTTGGATTCGTACTGAGATCATTCTATCGTTTCTGAGATTGTACCCCAGTACTGCTTTTCCCACCCTTTTGTTGACTATGAGTGCTACTCCATTTCTTCTAAGGGATTCTTGCCCACAATAGTAGATATGATGGTCACCTGAATTAAATTCGCCCATGCCTGTCCATTTTAGTTCGCTGATTCCCAAGATGTCGATGTTCCATCTTGCCATCTCATGTTTGACCACCTCCAGCTTACCTTGATTCATTGATCTGACATTCCAGGTTCCTAAACAATATTGTTCTTTACAGCATCGGATTTTCTTTTCACCGCCAGACACATCCACAGCTGAATGTCCTTCCGGCTTTGGCCCAGCCGCTTCATTCTTTCTGGCGCTACTTGGAAATACCCTCTGCTCTTCCCCAGTAGTATATTGGACACCTTCCGACCTGAGGGGCTCATCTTCCGGCATCATATCTTTTAGCCTTGTGATACGTTCCATGGGGTTTTCTTGGCAAGAATACTGGAGTGGGTTGCCATTTCCTTCTCCGGTAGACCACATTTTGTCAGAACTCTCTGCCATGACCTGTCCATCTTGGGTGGCCCTGCACAGAATAGCTTATGGCTTCACTGAGTTACGCAAGCCCCTTCGCCACAACAAAGCAGTGATCGGACTGCAAGGAGGTCAAATCAGTCAATCCTAAAGGAAATCAACCCTGAGTGCTCATTGGAAGGACAGATACTGAAGCTGAAGCTCAAATATTTTGGCCACCTAATGCAAAGAGAAAACTCTCTGGAAAAGACCCTGATGCTGGGAAAGATTGAAGGCAAAAGGAGAAGGGGACGGCAGAGGATGCGATGGCTAGATAGCATCACCGATGCAATGAATATGAACTTGAGCACGCTCCGGGAGAGAGCGCAGGACAGGAAGGCCTGGCGTGCTATGGTCCATGGGGTCAGGAAGAGTCGGACACGACTGAACAACAACAACCCTAATCTCTGGTGTAGGGTTTTTTTGAGGTGCAAAAAACTCCTCTTCCTCTACTTTTCTGCTCTTACATGCCCACTGTTGGGAGCTTGCTTGCAATTAAGTTTTGAAGAGGGAGATGGAGGGGAAGAAAGAGTTCCATGTGAAATACTGGTATTTCACACAGCATCTGATTTCACTGCCCCAAACTGGAATCTTTGGCTTCTGCAGAAGTTTAGTAGCTTCAGTACAGCAAAGGATCCAATCAGCCTCCACAAACTCCTTTCTCCCCCTCCACTTTAATTTCTCCGAAATAACTGTAGGACTCGAATTATTCCAAATGGAGGGTTAGAACTATGTGGCGTCATCGAGGAACTGCCAAGGCTTTTAAATACGTTCAAGAGTGTGTGTTTTTAAAAGCTAGAAAAAGATCTCAGCCACCTCACCTCATAAAGTTAACATAAGTCCATGCAATCCTTACAAACCCTCCACAGCATCCTAAATTCCTCTGAAGTACTACCTCTCTGAAAGGAGCCACTTGGCTTAGGGAATTCCCTCTACAACCCTGCACCCCCGCACATTTCCAATCACCATTCTTCTTTTCTTCTTCCCTCACCTATCCTGTTCTTTCTTTCTCTTCTTTATTCCACCCAGGGCATATCTTGGGGAATTCTTAAAGAGAATTCTCTTTCATGGGCAAGAGATGTTCTGAACTGTATTGGACTTTATACAAACAGACAAGAGGGTTGGTTTTTCTCCTTCTCAAGCCTTTGAGAAAAGTGGGTTCACATGGTTGCAAAGAAACAAATCTGGGGCTGTTTTGTTTGTTAGTTGCCATTATCCAGCAATAGGAAGGGCTGTAGCTCAGTGGTAGAGCACACGCTTGGTATGCAGAAGGTCCTGGGTTCAATCCCCAGCATCTCCAGGTAGGGCTAGGAAAGAATCCTGCCTGAAACTCTGGACAGCCGCTGCTGTCAGTCAGTGTCAACAATACTGGGCTAGATGGACCCAGGGTCTGACTCAGTATAAGGAAGCTTCCTATGTTCCTATGAACAGAAAGCCTTAAAAAAAATAAGGAGTTTTAGGTTCGTTTTTTAAGTGGAGGGGAGATAAATACTGCTCGTTTATGCAATCCTATGTATGCCTACTCAGAAGCCCCATTATGTTTAATTAGGCTTACCCTCAGGAAAGTGTGCATAGGATTCTGGCACAAGTTACTTTTGCAGGGAGGTTTGCACCTTGATGATCTGCATGTTTACTCAAAAATAAGTCCTGAGTTGTGAACACGGTACTGCAGGCTTAATACAGCGCCTACCCAGTTCCAGCTAATGAATTGACTACCTTTCCAGCTCAGTCCTATGCATGTTTTGTCATTTGGGGGTGGGGTGGGGTGCATGAACTCTAGCTTCAGTGGTGAGGGAAAGGCACTAAGTACATGCTCAGAGTTTCTCCATAACTTAGCCCTAGTTTTGAAAACAGACTCATTCAGTTTTGAAAACAGACTCATTGGCTGAATCCTGATGAAGTCTTGGCACAAATGAAGTTATAGGGAGGAAGATACAATGAGAGCTTGTGCATAACAAGGAGGAGGTAGAGGAGAGTTGCACAAAACAAAACATCTGTTTTTATGAAGATTTGCTGGAGGATGGTAGGATGAGGAGGGATAGTTGCATGGAGGGGAACAGAATTGGCAGGGGGAGAATGTAAGTGCTCAGTGGTGAAAGAAAAGCATTCTGTATATGCTCAGAGGCATTCTCTACTTAAGAACATAAGAAAAGCCATGCTGCATCAGACCAAGGTCCATCTAGTCCAGCATTCTGTTCACACAGTGGCCAACCAGATGCCACGGGAAACCCACAAGCAGGACATGAGTGCAATAGCACCTTCCTACCCATGTTCCCCTGCTGCTAACATTGATGAAATGTAAACAAATTCTAGTAATCCTGAATTTGCAGGCATGTATATCCTTCAGAAACTTTGCAGGTTTCTTGCCTGGGGACACTTCTAACGACCTGTGCATTTTCATACAAATCTACCCAAAAACTATTGGGGAGGGGGTGAAGGGAAGGGAAAGCAAATCACTCCCTCCTCCAAATTGGGGAACTCCCCTTCCACATGAATTGCTGCACTTATCCTTCTGAAACTTTGCTGGTTTCTTACTTCTGGTTTCTAGGCTGTCTGTAATTTTCAGAACAATGGTCCACAAGGAACATAAATAGAGAAATGCATCCTCTTTTGGAGACCTCAAAATGTCAAAGCCACCCTTGCACAAAACCCCTTGTGGCTATCATTCTGAAATTTGGCAGGCATGATCTCCTCTGATGGGGCAATGAATCCTGAAATTTTTATCCAGTTCTTCCAAGGAATAACAATGTTATTGGCAGTTCGCTTTAAAAGAAAATCAAAATACAAACCCTGCACCTATTTTTTCTGACATTGGGCAGATGTAATCCCCTTCTGGGGGCTCCTATGCCTGAAACTACCATCCAGTTCTGACCAAGAGAAAAAAGTTAGTTTTTTTTTTCTAATTTTCCATGGTAGTCAACAGGAAGCAAAAAGACTAATTTTTCCAAATCTTGACCAGGTTTGGTGCTGAGCTGGACTGACTACAAACTGGCCCGAAGCAGAAGCGGGATGTTTTCCAAAACGTTGAATTGGGGTCTGAGTTGAAGTGGGGTGGGGGGTCAGTGCACACTTCGTATTATGTATGCATGTATGTATGTAATCTATGCACACACATAAGCACACCACAGGCACACACCACACACACATTAGAGGTCCGCTTAGGCTTGGAGATATATAGATATATGCATGTGCAAATTTGTGTTATGGGGCAGTGCCCAGGATCTTTTAGGAATGTAGCAATGCCCCTGGGCCGGTCACAGACTCTCAACCCAAATCCACCTCATAAGGTTGCTGTTGTGAGGATAAAATGGAGGAGGAGGATTATGTACACTGCCTTGGGTTCCTTAAGGAGGAAAAAAGGCAGGATATAAATGGAATACATAAATAAATAGAACGCGGTCACGGTTCTTGCAAATGTGAGATGGGCCTTGTTCTCCTTATGCTTGAGCAGTTCGCCTTGGTGATGGCCTTTACATAAGAACAGAAAAGGGGCCCTGCTGGCTCAGACCAAAGGTCCATTTAGTCCAGCATTCTGTTCTCACAGTGGCCAACAAGCTGTCGACCAGGGACCGACAAGCAAGGCCTGAGCGCAACAGCACCCTCCCACCCATGTTCCCCAGCAACTGGTGTACATAGGTAGCACATAGCCATCAAGACTAGTAGCCACTGACAGCCTTTTCCTCCAGGAATTTGTCCACCCCCCGCTTTTAAAGCCATCCAAACTGGTGGCCATCACTACTTCCTGTGGAAGCGAATTCCATAGTTTAACTCTGCGCTGTGTGAAGGAGTCCTTCCTTTTGTCTGTCCTGAATCTCCCACCCATAGGAGGGTCATGGGAGGACCCCACTGGGTTCTAGAATTTTGAGAGAGGGAGAAAAATGTCTCCCTATCCACATTCTCCACACCAGGCATAATTTTGTACACCTATCACGTCACCCCTTACCCTCCTTTTTTCCAAGCTAAACAATCCCAGCTGTTATAACCTTCTCTCATAGGGGAGTTGTTCCAGCCCCTTGATCATTTCAGTTGCCCTTTTCTGTACTTTTTCTAGCTCTACAATGCCTTTTTTTAAGTGTGGTGACCAGAACCGCACACAGTGTTCCAAGTGTGGTCGCACCATAGCTTTGTATAGGGGCAGTATGGTGTTGGCAGTTTTATTCTCAATTCCTTTTCTAATTAAGCTAACATGGGAGTTTGCCATTTTTACAGCAGCTGCACACTGGGCTGACATCTTCATTAAGCTGTCCACCACAACCCCAACATCTCTTTCCTGGTCAGTCACTGCTAGCTCAGATCCCATCAGGCTATACTTGAAGCTGGGATTTTTCCCCCAACGTGCATCGCTTTACACTTGCTTACATTGAACAGCATTTGCCATTTAGATGCCCATAGAGATCCTTTTGGAGCTCTTCACAATCCCTTTTTGTTTTAACCACTCTAAAGAATTTGGTGTCATCTGCAAACTTGGCCACTTAGCTGCTCACTCCTAATTCCAGATCACTCCTAATTCCTGATGAACAGTTTGAAAACCACTGGTCCCAATAAAGATCCCTGTGGGACCCCACTATTTACTTCCCTCCATTGGGAGAATTTATCATTTATTCTACTGTAGGCTTTCTGTTCTTTAACCAGTTATTGATCCATAAGAGGATCTGTCCTCTTATTCCATGACTGCTAAGTTTTTTCAGGAGTCTTTGGTGAGGGACTTTGTCAAATGCCTTTCGGAAGTCCAGGTAAACAATGTCTACTGGACCACCACTGTCTACATGTTTACTGACACTCTCAAAGAACTCTAAAAGGTCAGTGAGCTGGGACATCCCTTTGCAGAAGCCGTGTTGATCCTTTTTCAGCAGGGCTTGTCCTTCTATGTGCTTACTAATTTTATCTTTAATAAAATTAATGCCTTCAACCAATTTACCCAGAACAAACGTTGAGCTAACCGGCCTGTAGTTTCCCAGATCCTCCCTGGATCCCTTTTTGAAAATTGGTGTTACATTGGCCATCTTCCAGTCCCCTGATATAGAGGCTGATCTTAGGGACATGTTACATATATTGGTTAGAAGATCAGCAATGTCATATTTGAGTTCTTTGAGAACTCTAGGATAGATAATATCTGGGCCCGGAGATTTATTTGCTTTCAGTTTTTCAATATGGTTGAGAATGTCACCTTTTGTCACCATTATTTGCCTCAGACTCCCTTCCTGAAAATATGAGTTCAGGCACCTGTCCTATATCTTCTGCAGTGACGACAGATGAAAAGAATTTGTTCAGCTTCTCTGCTGTCTCCTTGTCCACCTTCAGTACTCCTTTAACTCCATCGTCATCCAATGATCCAACTGCCTCCCTTGCTGGTTTTCTGCATCTGATATATTTAAATAATTCTTTATTGTTGGTTGTGATGTTGCTAGCGATACGCTCTTCAGAATGTTTTTTTGCATCTCTTATTGTCTGCTTGCATGGCCTTTGTGCAAGCTTGTGCTGCCTTTTGTTTTCCTCACTTGGGCGAGACTTCCATTTTCTGAAGGAAGCTCTCTTTTCTCTAATGGCTCCCTTGACGCTGCTCATGAACCATGCCGGCAACCTCCTGGACTTGGTGCTACCTTTCCTAACTTTTGTTCTGCATGTCCTGATGCCTTCTCTTCTCTGCTATATTTTTGCTTTATCTAGGAGAGTTTGCTTGAGTACTATGGGTATTAATGCACAGAGATCCTTTCAGCCTCTGCCCTGCCTTTCACAGCCCTTGGTGATGGAAGAGTTGCTGACAGAACTGCAGAGATTCAAAACCTCCAGCAGAAGGAGGGAGGGAGCTGCAGCAAGCCCCTCCTCTCAGGAGAGCTGAGCCAAGATCCTGCCTGGACCGGGGGTGGGGTCCCAGCTCAGTGGGAGACCACATGCCTTGCACACAGGAGGCCTCCCCAAGCTCAGCCCACAGCGGCTGCAGGTGAAGTGAGTTCAGGTGATGGGACAGGCTTCTCTCTGCCTGAGCCCCTGGAGAGCCACCGCTACCTCTCAGAGTAGACAAGACCTGGTGAGACGGGCAGACAGTCTGATCCGGCATACGGTCGCTTGCAGCGGAGGAGGGAAACGTGTCCAAGCCCCAGGAGAGGTGGCATCAGGGGACTCTGCAACTCCACAGGCTACAACAGAAGCCCACAGTCCCTTTTTCCCTGTTTACCTTCTCAATAACAGTTTCTGGTTTAGCTGCTGATGCCTTTTCAAAGCCTTTTACTCATGCCTTTGCTCCGGCAGCGCCCAAAACCCCACCCCTGCAAACTGCATGGTCCTGCCCACAGAGAGTGAGCAAGTGGGACACAGGAGGCCATTCGGGCCATCCTTGGAACACCGGGCACGCGCGCGGCTAACCGGCCTTACAGCAGACAGAGCATCAAGAGGAGGAGGAGGCGGGTCTTGGCAGTTCTTCAAGCGTTGAAGCCACAAACTCAGAGGCCACAGTACCCAAGTGGAAAAGTTCCAAACGCCAGGCATTCTCAAAGGCCCTGCCCTGCATTCGCCAGTGGCCGAGGGCCAAAACGGGAGAAGCCTTTGGGTCATTAAAAGCGTGGAATGCAAAGCACCCACCTCCAGGCAGGAGGAATGGGGCCCTTGCACCCAACCCCTGCTGCACACCAGAAGGAAGGCTCACCAGCTGAAGGGGCCACCGGACAGATTTCCCTTGGCCCCCCCCCCTGAACCCCAGTGGGCAGCAGCACCTCCTGGCCCGCTCCCACCAGAGCCTTGCTGTGGCTTCAAGCAAGGAGCTCCCCAGGTTGTGTTCTGTCCACTTCCCCAGGGCCCTGGCCAGATCAGACACAGAAGCCCACACACTTGGGGGCAAAAGCAGGGCATGGCTATCGCGTTACTTCATCCTAGCTGGTTGCGATGGTCCCTCGCCAAGCCAAATAGTAGCTCACAACTTCTCCCTGACGCTGACAGAGGGATGGCTGGCACTCAACTGGAAGTGTCTATGTGTAGCACCAAGAAGGCCCAAATGGTCCTGGGGGAATTCTCTCACACATGAATCATGTAGAAAACAAGGAAGTAAAAAATATATTGTTTAAAAGGAAATTGCTTTTAAACCTGGTTTTTTGAAATCTATCATTACATTCAATCAAGCACATTAAATTCTACAAACATATCTTAAACCATAATTCATGACCATCTGTCATGCACACCAATGTCTTTTTGGTAGAAAAGAAAAAAAGGGGGAGACAAACATGACTTCTGAGATCAAGAATTGTAAATATGATACAATTGGACATGTATTCTGCTTTATTGCAGCAAAAGTTGAATATCTGACCAACAAGCAAACCAGAGAGGATTACAAAATATTAAAAATTGGTGTGCATTTTTTAAATGTCAGTTTTATACACCTTTAAAATAATCTGTCTTAAAATATTACCTGAGGGTGCAATCCTGAAGATCTGCTAGCGGGCTGAGGGGCTGTAAGCTTCAGCCAAAGACCCACCATGCTAGCAGAATGCCAGAGACACCACTGCCACGGCAGATGGCATACACCCCCAGGAAACATATGTTGGTGGGACAGCGGAAACGCTGCGGATGGAACAGGGAAGGAGCACTCTTATGCCGTATCCTATAACCTTTCAATCCAGGGCCAGGGCCACCATTGACAGCACAACTTCACACTAGCCCCACATCTGCTGAAGGACATTTCCCTCCCGCTGACTTCAATGGGCATCTTTAAGAAGCCCTCACCGGCCGCTCACATAGCCACAGCAGAGCATCCCGCTATCACAGCACACCACTGGCAGTATATAAACCCACACAGAAACCATGATGCCGATAACCAGAACACTCTCCCTGGCCCCAGATGTGTAGACAGGGAGCTCACAAGGGGGGATTCTGGCGATGGGAACTATGGAGAAAGGGAGCACTTTGCAAACAGCCTGGCCTTCAAACATTCATGGGAACGTGGGCATATTGCTAACCCTTCTCTGCCTAGAACCCTAAGCGGTGCCAGGGTCTTTGGATTCCAAAACAGTCAACATGAAACTCCAGTCCAGCAACTGGGGGTGCCAGGACAGAGCACCCTACACAGGCAATCAAGGGAAGGGGAAAGCACATTGTAATGGATAACATGGAGGATAAGGCCATCAACAGCTACTAGACATGATGCCTACATATTACTCTGGTATCACAGGCAGTAGCCCCCCCCCCAACCCAGTTCCTTGTGCTGCGAGGGGCCGCCTCGGAGGGGCACAAGTGGAACAGCCGGTGCTGCCGCGTGCGCGAGCTGGTCAGCACACGTGGGGTGACGCAAGAGGGAAAGACGGCATGCTGGGATGCTGCCTGGGCAGCTGGCCAAGGAGGCGAGAGGGCGGGGAGGGAAAGGAGAGGGTGGGCGGGGACTGCTGGTGGCCTGTGTCAGAGCTAGGCTACTGGCTCATGTGTGCCGGGGTGTGGTGTAATTATTTTAGTGTGGGCTTGTACCCTCGGGAACCTCCAGTATGTCAAACAGAACATACCTCCCCACCAGACCAGAGCTCCTCCTGCAACTGCTACTGAGTGGACCACAACAGCCCCACCACTGCTTGTATAATAAGATCACAATTTATCCTGCTGGTGTGTCAAGGACCCTCCCTCCTTCCCCTCTGGTTAACTTAAGACAAAACAGGCCCTCCTCTCTTTACCATTTAATGCTTGCAAAGCAGCACGGAACTTGAAGCCACTATATAAATAAGGGTGAAAGGACAAGGGATGTTTATGATCCCAGAGGAGAGGGCACTGGGGGAGGGTGCTGTGCGAAGAGGCCAGGAAGAGAAAGAAAGATAACAGGCTTCAAGCATGTGAAAGGGAGTTGGTGGGCGGGATCCAGCCCCTCCCAGCTGCCACCAGGACTGCAGCAAGATGACACTGGGCTGTGGGGGGCAGAAAGGAGGGCCAGAGGTGCTTGTACTCCACCTACGGAAGGGCCTTAAGGTGACGTGTGGGGAGCAGCAGTGGGGGTCCTCACCCACTCCTTCCGAACAGCAGAGGCTCCAGAACCCCAGATGATATTGACTGGAAACAGAAGCACTCTGGTCCAGCAAAGCCGCTTTCCACAAAGGCGGGCATTTCCACAGGAAGTTGCGATGGCCACAATCTCTCTCTCTCTCTCTCTCTCTCTCTCACACACACACACACACACACACACTCATTCCCAACGGAAGGCATGAGAGGAAACACACAAGAGGGCGTTTGAGAAAAGCCTCCTGGGCTGCTAAATAGGCCAGGAATCCCCCCCGCCCCAGCCCACTGCCCGGCAAAGCTCAGCTTTCTGCCAGCTGCCTCCTTAGTTACAGGGCGGCACATTTGTTTGCTGTAAGTGACTGCGGGGGTGAGAAGCCCCAACCCAACTCAGAAGGAAAAAGGCACGTGCAAACCTGTGGCGACAGAGACTTTGGCATGCGTGCCCTGGGCAACCATGCCTGGGCTTAACCAGTGGCAGCAGTGCAAGCCTCAGGGGGCGGGAGGAGCTGAGCCTTCACCAGAGAGGCCCCCCCAGGGCCCCCAACAGGGCTGTGGCCAGGAACAGGTGGCCCAGGCCAGCTGCTCCGTTGGAGAGACCCACTTTCAGCCACCCTCAAGGTATAGCCCCCCCCCCCCCCCAAACACGGTGAGGGAGGACAGGCCACCGTTTCCTTGCGCACGGCGGAGATCTGGTGCAGCTCCCGTGCCTTGGTGGGGGTGGTGCCCAGCGTGGATAAAAACGCCCCCCTTGCTCAGAGCCTCCCTGACCACAGAACTACACGACTGCGCCACCCAACCCTTCGAAGCCAGCTGGGGGTTGCACAAGGCGGCAGTCTCCCCCCCCCCATGCTCTTCCGCATCCTCCATTTCAGCAAACTCTAACCAAGACACGAAAGCAAGCTTCCCCAGCCTGGTGCCCACCAGATGTGTTAGGCTACATCTCCCATAATCCCAAGGGGGTCCTTCTGCCATCATAATCCCAAGGGGGTTATGGGAGATGTAGTACTACCTCCAACATATCTGGAGGGAGCACCAGGTTGGGGGAGGCTGCAGTACAGTGACAGCAAAACAGAATTTTTAGGCACGTGTCACTCCTGGAACTGAGCTTCGGCGGGGGGGTGCATTTGACCCAAAACAGACACACGCGCTCAAGCCCGTTCATCCAGCTGGGGCCAGAAATGGTTGCTTAGCCCCTGCCCATTCCCCCAGCCCACAATGCAGCTGGCGGGCCTTGGCAAGGAGCCTCCTCACCTCTTGGCTGAGGCTGATCAAGGGCAGCAGAGACGCTAAGAATGGCAGCAGGACGAGCAATACAGGGGAGAGGGAAAGAACCTTTGCTGCGTCGGTGCATGGAGCACAGAAGACCAACGCTGCCTGTCCACGCCAGAGCGCCAGCCCTGGGCTTGGCGCTATGGGGGAGAGCAGCGAGGCAGCCACTGGGGCCAGGAGGCAGCCTCTGGCTGGAGGCGGGGGAGGCAGAGGCAGCAGCTGCTGCAGCAGCACAGCCAAGGGTGCCAAACACAGGTGACCACAGGAACCATTTCTCATACTAAGCGAGGTTCCTGCTCCATGAAGAGCGCTGGCCAGGGCTGGAAAGAAGGAAACAGCGCTCAGTGACGCGACACCACTCAGTGTCCAGGAAGGCCCGCATTTCTTCTGTCCCTGCATAGGACAGGCACTTCAGAAAAAGGTGCTGGCTTTTCTTTAAGAGTGTCTTCACACCAAGGGAATACAGGGCCCCTTCAGTCTCAGGGCCTGGAACTTACTCAGCTGCTCCAGAAATGTGCATTCAAAGCTTTTTGCCCTCCGACCCCCCTCCCCTGCAAGCGGCCACATCCCCCTAGCCATCCAAGTGGCCTGGCTTCTGCATGCAGACCACTGTCAGGCCAACCTCACTCTCGCAGAGCCCCGCAGATCCTCAGGGCCAGCTGCCTGCCCTTCCGCAGGCCCAGCCAATAGAGGATTTCCTATTGCCACTTCCATCCCTTCGCAAGCCGACCTCTGGAAGGGAGTTTTCCAATGGACTACCGCCTGTTCCCCATCCAACAAGCTGTGCCTTGGCTCAAAACAGCACTCAGGGTTAGAAGTGACTTTCCAACTTACCACCTTCTGCCATCATCCATTGTTTAAGGAACCAGTATTATACGCTTGGGGCCGTGGTGGCTTAGTGGTTAAGATGCTGAACTGCAGACCGGAAGGTTGGCAGGACAGCAGTTCGAGACCCGAGTGCTGCGTGACGGAGTGAGCTCCCGTCTTCGGTCCCAGCTCCTGCCAACCTAGCAGTTCGAAAGCAAGAAACTGCAAGTAGATAAATAGGTACTGCCTTGGCAGGAAAGGTAGCAGCGTTCCGTGCACCTCGGTGTTCAGTCATGCCGGCCACATGACCACGGAAGCGTCTTCGGACAGCGCTGGCTCTTCGGCTTAGAAATGGAGATGAGCACCACACCCTAGAGTCGGACACGACTGGTTGGGGACACCTTTACCTTTTTTTAATTATTATTATTATACGCTTAGGTGCCAGCCCTGTGCAGTGTTGGAAACTTTCCAGATTCTTTAGGATCCAACAAAAAAGCTTCAGGAGCCCAGGCAGGGCTTACATTTTATGACCATTGAACACCCCAAGGGTGTTTGTCAGTTGGCTGGTATATAAATCTAGATGATGTGGATAAGGATGCCAGGAAGCTGGCATTTCCCCCCAGCCCTGATGATTAACCTCGGCTTGCAAACAGCAGATAGCTGGGGTGGGGGAAGGAACCTTGGACGAAAGTCTCCCGGATCCGGGCCCAGTTCTCTGTTCTGAGGACTATACTAGCTCCTCAAGCCTTGGGGTGGGGAGGTCTTGAAATCATGGGCCCATTTCTATGGCTTCAAGGGGGCTGGCATATAACCTAGCACTCCATCAAGCTCGCCCCGCATGACAGCAATTCTGCCTGTGCGTTGGAGGCATGTGGAGGGAGGGAATAGCTCTCTCATCCCACCAGGGCTAGAAGGACTTTGGGTGGGGGGAGGCTCTCCAGGGCAGACCCCTCCAACACACGATGGTTGACAGCAGGGCACATGCCCTCCGCCCCTGTACGCAACTGATCAGAGCTCCAGTCTTTCAATCAGTTAATTTCTTGGAGGGAAGTGCGCTCGAGAAAGTGACAGAACAGGTTCCTGCCCTAGCCGGGCCGCATGCCAGGGTATGCCACTCCTCCTCCCAAATCAGGCCGGAGCCAAGGCCTCTCCAATGCAGATGCCTGGTTCGAGGAAGGCTGGCAGCTGCAACTTCCCCGCCTGGGCATGAGGCCACCCTCCCTGTTCACGCCTGCAACACAGCTTACCCAAAGAGCCAGCAACAAGCATGGCAGAACAGACAGGCACCAGGCTGAGGTGGCTGGGAAATCAGCCCCAACCTTCAGATCTCCTGTTCGATTGAGATATTCAGCTGCACCGCTGACTTTTGAAAAACACAGAAGGTTTAAGACCAAGTAACATCACGGGGGGGGGGGGACTGTGTGTGGGGGGAGACGAGAGAGGGCGCTGTGCACACGTGAGCCATCCATCACCAGCCGCTGTGGATCCTCGCTATAACCAGGACCGCGGGGAGGGGCCAGGGGCCAGGAGTGGAGCACAGGCTTTGAATTAAGAGTGCCCCAGGCTTCGCCCTGGACCTCTCCAGCTACCAAGGGTCAGCCAGGAGACCCTGCAGACCCACTGCTGCCAGTCAGTGACAACAACACCAGACCGGAGGGACCAACGGTCTGGCCCAGCAGAAGGCAGCTTCAGGCATGTGCAAGTGGAGCAGCAGCCCCCAACTTCAGGTCAGCCTTCCCCAGCCTGGTGCCCTCCAGATGGGCTGGGCTGCAACTTCCAGCACAGCTCACTGGGGATGCTGGGAGTTGCAGTCCAACCCATCTGGAGGGCACCAGGCTGGGGAAGGCTGATCAAGATGGTTCACAGCTGGGCAGGAGCAGCAGATGAGTTCTGCCACTTTAAGAATGCCAAAAGAATGGGCCTCTGTCGGTTCTTCAGGGCCCCCTCCCCTGACTGCTACGTGCTCTTCAGGGGCTAAGGACTGCCTGGAGCATCACATGGTTTCAAAATGAAGTTGGCAGGTCACTAACTGGGGACAGCAGCGTAGAGCAAACATCTGTTGCACTACACCATCTTCTTCAGTGGCTATCAATTTGTTTCCAGGCTCAATTCAAAATCCTGGTTTCGACCTTTGAAGCCCTAAACCGGGGGGGGGGGGCATGCATGGCTCTCCAGATGTTGCTGGGACTGTAGCTCCCATCAGCCCCAGCCACTAGAGCCAATGGTGAGGTGAATGGGAGCTGCAGCCCAACCCATCTGGCGCAGCAAAGCTTGCCCACACCTGCCCTAAACCATCTGGGACCAGGATGCCTTAAGCACTGTCTCCTCCAAGACAAAACCTACCCAAACTCTGAAGTCAGTGTGGTGTAGTGGGAAGAGTATTGGACTGGGAGCTGGGAGATCCGGGTTCTAGTCCCCACTCGGCCATGGAAGCTCACTGGGTGACTTTGGGCCAGTCACACACTCTCAGCCCAACCCACCTCACAGGGTTGTTGTTGTGAGGATAAAATGGAGAGGAGGAGGATAATGTAAGCCGCCTTGGGTTCCTTGCAAGAGGAAAAAAGGCAGGATATAAATGCAATAATAAAATAAATAAATAAATAAGTCAACAGCGGAGGCTCAGCATGGGTGTGTGCACGGGGGGGGGGGCTGCCCCTGGCTCCACCCTCGTTGGCCTTCTGGCAGGCTGTGGACACATACTGACTCCCATTTGGCTTTCCAGGTAGGCAGGCAATCTCGGTGCCCTGCAGATTGTTTTGGAGCACAACTGCCTTCGCTCCCGACCACTCGCCATGCTGGCTGGGGCTTAGGAGGGTTGTAGTCCAAAACATCTGGAGGGCACCAGGCTGCCTGCCCATTAGACTGTTTTAGCTCCTTGTCTTGTTTGTTTTTAAAAAACATTTCTTGCTGATGACACTTATTTGGGCCACGTCTCACTTTGGGAAATGGAAAAGTGAGACAAGAACAATCAGAAAGGAAGAAATGGGGCCCAGCTGAGCCACTGCTGCGTGTGACCCGCGCGCCCCGCTGTCCTGGGCCTGAGGACCTGGGCCAGCCAGTTCTTCCACCCCCTCCCAATGTGGCCAGGCCTCTGATTCAGACTAAGAGCACCAGAAAGAGAACCAGAGCTGCTCTTAGGCCGTGATCCCCACACCTGCCAAAAGCACCAGGCTTGACCTATTGAGAAAGGCACCCCCAAAGGAAGAGGGGCTTGGCTGCAGCTCCACTGAAGGCAGCCTTTTGCCCCCAGCCCCCTTTTTCTACCATGGGGCAGGACTGAAAGCTCCAGGAGGACCAATTACACCGTCAGCAGAAAATGGACAGCTTTCTCACAGGGGTGGTGCGTGGAACACGACAAGGGGGGTTTCTGCCACCCTCCCTCAGCCCTGAGGGCTGCCTCCCCACACCAGGCTGTTCTCACCGACCTCCCTGCCCACTTAATTTCAGAAGGAAGCCAACACTGCGGCCACCCCGGGCCAGGCACTCCCGTTTGCCTGGGGGTGCTGTGAGTGCCTGACTCTGCAGCCCTCCACCCACCTGCTGGAATGAGGAGGACAGCTGCTCACTGCAGCGAGCAACAGCAGAAAAGTGTCCCACTGGCGGCAGCGGCCTCCATTGTCTAGCCTGGCAGCTGGACTGATGGGGGGAGCAGGCTCATGTGCAATCTGCACACAAGAGAGGGGGTGGGAGCGGCATCACATGGCAGACCCACTCCCATGATCAGAAGGATCACTCGCCCGGGGCCTTCATTTACTAGTGGCTGAAATGGAAAGGAGGCTTCTGGGCTACAGAAAAGGGGAACCAGAGAGAGGGAGGAAGGAGGAAGGAGGAAGGGAGGAGCAGGCCTTCCAGCCCTGCAGCACAGCTTGGAGTCCCTCCCCCCCACCAGTTCACTGGCAGCTGGGCCCGTGGAGATCGGGTTCCTGGAAGAATGAGTGCTGGCAGGAAGCCATTCACACACAGGCCAGTTTGGACCACTCCTTCACCAGAGAAGCCAAGAGGCATTTCTAGCCCCAGAGATCAGCTTAAGGGGGATTGAAGAACTATAGAATGGAAAGGTTGGAAGGGGCCTACAAGACCATCGAGTCCAACCCCCCGCTCAGTGCAGGAATCCAAGTCAGAGCATCCCCAACAGATGGCTGTCCAGCCTCGCTTTGAATGCTCCCAGTGTGGGAGAGCCCACCGCCTCCCTGGGGAATGGGTTCCACTGTCGTATTGCTCTGACAGTCAGGAAGTTTCTCCTGATGTTCAGCCGGAATCTGGGTTCCTGTCACTTGAGCCCACTACTCCGTGTCCTGCACTCTGGGATGATCCAGAAGAGGTCCTGGCCTTCCTCTCTGTGACAACCTTTCAAGTCCTTGAAAGACACAGACCTGTGAAGAATCAACTAAATATGCGATGACAGCAGGTGCCACATGCAGAGAGAAAAAGAAGGCAGGCCCAGGCCCTGTCATGATCTGGGACTCGTTTGTTTTAGATTTCTAGTTGTCAGTAGCAAGTAAGAACGACCTCCAAGCAAACAAGACAGGGAAGTTTTTCTAAGCTGGACAAGGCTGGTGATCGGCAGTTCCCCTGCTGCTGATGTGCCCCACCTGACTAACACTGGCATGTATGACGCCAGTTAAAATGTTCTTCTGCAAATAAGTTTTTAAAAGGTTACTAGACCAGATCTGCCTTAAAAGAGTCCTACCTCTATAAGACGCAGAACTCTGGAATTGAAACGGCCACCGAAATCAGCCCTCTGCTGTGAAATAGGTTTACCTACCACCGACCAACCCAGCTGGTCTATAGTTTCTATACAAGGCCAGATGGCCTCTCTCTGCACTGGGCACTCAGGGAGAAGCAATTACGAGAGGGTGTGTGTGTGCGTGTGGTAAGGGGTTGCTTTGAAACCCAAGCCTCCAGAGGTCACCCAGGCCTCATGTGCTAGCTCAGGGTTTTCCTTTAAAAGTCATCCTCAGGAGCAACCTAAAGCAGGTTGAAAACTTGCAGGGCTCTCTCACATTTTGCACAGGCCATGCCAAGCACATGTCAAGCTTTGTTCCAAGGAACTGGCATCCCTGCAGTGCCGTTGCTGGGCAACGGGCTGGCCCCCCATCCATCTCCATCACTCCTGGAGCCCTTCCTACACAGAAAGGCTTTAACAGTGTGGACTCCAGTACCAAGGAGACACAGGTCAAGGGCTCGGAGACAGTGCTCAGACTGAAGCTCCGCTAAAGAGTCACGGGGCCCAGAGCAGGAAGAGGCCAACTCAGCATTTGGCCAGGCAGTCATCCACCAACCCAATTTAAAAACGGATTTCTGCTGCTTCCTATTCTATGAACAACATTCACACACAATTCGAAGAGCAGGACAGAGCCTGTTTAGCAACATGCAGGTGGACACAGGTCCCCAGAACAGCTCGTCACAGTGCTATCCATCACTTGCCACAGTGTGGCAAGAAGGGGCCGCAAGGTTTTATAAATGACTCCAGTCTACGAATGCTTGCTTGCTCTGCATTTCAGCTCTGCCGAAGGGATTAATCCAAGCAGGCCCTCCACAGGAATGCACCAGAGCAGGTTAATTTGCAGCTAAGCAAGGTACAAGGAAGAGGGGCTGGACCCTCTTGGCCTGGAACATGCCCTAGCCAGTTCTTCCACACCAAAGTCACCCTTTGCCCTGTGGGATGCCATCAGCTGAAAATCCAAAATGGCCCAGGCTCATTGGCAGTCTGGCTGGGCTACAAGGGCACTTCTCCGTGAAAGCCCCAAGCCAGTGCGCAAGGCTGAAGACGGGGCAGTGCTCCAAGGACCAAAGCAACATCCAGGGAGAGTGCAAGTAAACACTGTAGCAGGAGGGAGTTGGGGGGGGAATAGTTGAAGCTGCCTGAGAGGAATCGCATTAATCCTGACCGCTTCATCCAACAGACAGCCCCTTCCAATGGCAAATCTCACCCCCCACACACACAAAATGTCCCAAACCCAGTCTTCCAAGGAACACTTTCCCAGCTCGAATTATTTATACGCATACACACACTAACCTTTTGTTACACACAGTGGCACAATTCAGACATCTCAACACACCGCTATTAAGAAAGCTGGACTATAGTTTAGCATGATGTATGAAATGACAAAGCGTAGCTTCCAACCGGCCAGCAAACCAAAATGAGAAAGCACGGGCTTTGCAAGCCATGGTTTGTTCCAGCCATGGTTTGGCATGAGTTGACAAGCCGCAGTTAATGGCCACTGCTCCTCCACTGGAGGCCCCCACACCTAGAGACCGAGCAGAGAGAAAACTAAAGCAAGCAAGCGGCCTGTGTGTTTGAGAGATCAAACCAGGGTTTGGTGTGATGTCTGACCTCAGCCAGTCAGAGTTGTGATCTTTTGCTAGGCTCTTAAATGGAGATGACATTGCCCTATGCTGATGAACAGCACAGGCATTGCCCAGCATGATCCAGGAAGGCAGCAACACATCTATAACAGGAACATATTGCAGAGACGGGAAGTTCTTTACTGACCTCCCCCCACCCCCACCAAAAACCTGGGTGTCCTAGGTCTCACACAAAAAGTTTTCCTTGCTTCCCAAACCTGGGACAACCCACAACTCCAGCCTCTCACCTTCCGGAGCAGGTGTGGGCAACTTGTGGTTCTCCAGACCTACAGGTCCCATCAGCCCTAGCCAGCATAGCCAATGGTGAAGGGTAATGGCAGCTCTAGACCAAAACATCCTGAGGGCCGCACGTTGCCCATCCCTGTTCTGGAGAATGCAAGTGGCTACTTGTTTCCCATAAGAGAGGTGAAGGCTGCAGTCTTATACACACTGAACTCCTGAACAGACACACATAGGATTGTGCTGTAAGGAAGATCAGAATGGCCGCAGTAGATGCAGTCATGCAAACCTCGGGGGTGTACTGTGCCCTCCACTCCTTCACCACACTTGCTCAGCCCCTCCCGGAGCCATCTGGGCTCTTGATTCCAGCTCAGAGAAGAGGAGGGGCTACTCCACCCTCCCTTGACCTGAACGAGGAGGAGCCACCGGTAAAAAAAGGTAGACATGCCTGCCTATTTCAGCCCACAAGGCTGGAAGGTGCTACTCTCAAGCCAACTGTGCTGGACAAAAATGAAGCACTCCTTCACACAATGGCATCATCACCCCCCTATGGAGAGGATCCACAGGGGATCCTCATCACTGTCACAAGATGTAGGCACCAGCATAGGGGGCTTTAAAGGGGGCTTTGACAAATCCATGGAAGAGGAGAAATCTGTCAGTGACTATAAGCCATGATAGCTCAGGGGAACTTCCTCCTTCAAAGGGAGTGTACCAGATACCAGGGGGAGTGTACCGGGGCGGGGGGGGGGAGGAGACTATAATGTGCGGGGGGGGGCGTCTTTGCCTTCAGGCCTGGCTTGTGGGCTTCTTGGAAGCATCTGGCTGGCTCCCCACTGTGGGAAGCAAGGACATCAACCTTGATCAGCCCCTGGTCTTCCCAGCACGCCAGGGGAATGAGCAGAGGAGAGATCTTTACGCAGCAATTGAGCCCCCGAGTACCACTGCCCAAGGGCAAGCCCCAGAACAGAAGTTTCAGAAGCAAGCAGCCTGACAGAGCTGGAACAGACATGCTGCACAGCCTCAGCTGACTCACCTCTTCCCAGGAAGAAGCACCCTCCCCCTCCCGCCCGCAGCAGCATCTCCCCTGCCCAGCTAGCATGCAGAGAGTGAGAGGCCCCGACTGCTGGCAGGGGAGGGGGGAAGAGGGGAGAGAAGTCACTCATCTGCAGCAGCAGCAGCAGCAGCAGCACCACCACCTTGCAGAGCTGCAGCGGTCCGCAAGCAGCATATGCAAAGCGGCACAGGAAGAGAGGCTGGCTGCAAAGCGTCACACACACACAGGCGCCCACAGGCGCCCGAGGGCTCCTCATCTCCTCACAGACTGTTACTGCTGCAAGTGTGGGACGCTTAAATTTAGAAGCCCCACTCGAAGAGGCGCCCCTCCCACAGCTTCCCAGTCACAGACTGAAGGGGGGTTTAGGCAGCTCATTAATTCTTACAGGGCCCTCCTGAAAAAGAGGGGATTCAGAAGCACCCCCCCGACAAAGCATTCCTCAGGAGTCACAACGTGGGGCACTATGCTCTGCCCCCTCACTCCATAAAGTGATGGTGGAAAGCTCTGATTACATCGAAAGGGGAACGGAGCTGCAAGGCTGATGAGAACGAAAGCAAACAGAAGCCCAGAGTGCAAAAGGGGATTTTCTCTCACACACACACCCCTGCCAGTTTTCACAAACAGCTGCTTAACAAGAAGTATGCCACTGTAAGAAAGAGATTCTGTTGAGATACAAGCTCATCCGCCCATTTCCTTCACCAGAAAAAGCCCCTCAGCCTCAAGGTAAAGGAAGTAGATCGTCTTGGCAGATATACACTCACACAAGGTCTTTCCACTAATTCCAGTGGTCCTGGCAAGAGAGTTCAGACCCCAAACATCAAGCTCACTACTACAAACCTTGTCCCCTGTGCACACAAACACATTTCCCCAGAAATTGCCCAATTCCTCACTTTTGTTATTTTGGCTCTAAAGCAGTTTATTTCTGTAGCCAGGGTGGGGGCGATCCTGCTGTTCTTTGGGAACTCAGTGCAAAGGCAGCATTCTGATTGGGCCCACCTCAAAACTCAGTAAATGAAAGAGAGGATCAGGAAGTGGTTAAAGGCCCCAAGTCAACCCGAGCCACAGCCAGCCCTTGAATCCCATCTTCTCGCATGCACACACCCTGCAACACAGATGGGATCCCCTGCCTTATAAATGGGTCGCTCCTTCAAAGAAGTTATGCTGGGGGAGATTCCACCATATCTCTCAGTAACTTGTTCTACAGCCCAACCACCGCTCTAGTCATCTCACCCTCTCAGGGATCTTCCTGCAGCTGAAAACCTGAGTCTGGACACCATTTCCTCAGTGGCAGCACAGAACAGCCACATCTTTATGGGAAGCTTCTGCAGTAAAAACGTCTTATCAAGACTCCCTTTTAACCCCTTCTCTAGGCAAAACACAGATACAGAAAAATTTAAAGCAGCAAAAACATGTCTTTAACCAGTGCACTCTGTCTCCAGAAGTCCCAGAACTAAAGGACTGTGATGGATTCCGCTCCATTAGCCAAATGAAATGCAGCCACTCTTCTTTCTTCATTACCCCTTTCCTAAGCAACACACTGACAAGAGAGGTCCACCAAACCTCCACTCTTTTAGGAAGGTCCTTCACAAGCGGTTGTGATTAAAAACCCTTTCCAACCTGGCACCCTCCAGATGTGTCAAGACTACAGCTACCATTGTCCCCAGTCAGCATGGCTGTCATTGGGGTGATGGGAATTACAATCCAATGCATCCGGAGGGCACCATGTTGGGGGAAGAAGACTGGATCAACATGTGTCTTCTCCAAATACAGTTTTGTTTGGGGGTTTTAAAAACCTCTGGGACTGCCAACTGGACCACACTTCTGAGGCAATGCACAGACCAGTCCACATACATGCTTAGTTCCAAGGGGCTCCCCAAGTCAAGACACAGCTGCTGCCTCCTCAGTGGTCCCTTGCCAAAATAGCCCCAAACTGCCCAGCCTCCTGGCAGGCAAGAGAAACCCTTGGGATGAGCCCATTGGAGTGACAAGACCTTAACCTGGAGTAATCTGAGGACAACAGGGAGAAGAGAGGGCGGCCAGGAAGCCCGGAGGAAATCCTGACAGGGGCAAAAGGGAAGTTAGGGCATGGGCGAGATAGGAACACCCACAGGGCTGCAATGGTGCTCATCAGGAGAAGAGGCAGAGGAACACAGGAGTCTAATCTACTTGGACCCAAGCTGGAATCACTACGTGGCCCAACCACTCTCAGCACAGCCTGCCTTACAGGGGTGTTCTACGGGGCGTCTCACCCTTATCCCTAGGGCAGCCTTCCCCAACCTGGTGCCTTTCAGATGAGGTGGACTAAAGCTCTCAGCATCCCCCCCCCCCTCGCCAGCATGGGGGATGCTGGGAGTTACGAGTTCCAGGCTGGCTGGGGGATGCTGGGAGTTGTCCAACCCATCTGGAGGACACAACCCATCTGGAGGGCACAACCTTGAGGAAGGCTATCCTCTGGATACAGTAACCCCAAAGAAAGACAAACAAATAAATAAATAAATAAAGGCTACTTTCAAAGGTGGGCCGTCTAAGAGAGTGGGCGTGGCCGAATGGGGGCGCGGCCAAAAGGAAGAGGAACCCCCTTTGTGGGTGGAGCCAAATAAGGGCGTAGCCAATGAAGGCAAGCCGAGGTTGCTAAGGAACGGGATGGGGCGGGGCCTGAGAAGGAGGGGGAGCTAAAGATCTCTGGGGCAGGGGGCGTGGCGAGCCTCTCACCCGCTTGCGTGGTGTCGCTGAGGTCCCAGCGCCGAGCTGCTCCTCTGGGGAAATGCCTCAGGCGCCGCCCCGCCAGGCTCAGGCTGCCCGAGGCCGCCGCTTCTTCCAAGGCGCGCTCTGGGCCAGGAAGAGGGCCGGGCGAAGAGGGGGAGGGCGGGGGCAGCGACTCGGCCCCGCCCTCGCCCGCTGCCATCCCGCACGCTAGGCTGTCTCCGCTGCGGCACCCGCCGGCCGAATGAGAGCTGCGACGCACAGGCAGCGAGACCTCAGCCAGAGGGGGCGGTCCTTGAATCACCGCGTCAGCCTATCACAGGCCGGCCACGCGGGGCACCGGAAGCAGCAGGGCGCCAGGCGGGGCGTACGCACACCCGGCAGCCAATCTGGTGGAAAGCGACGGCCCGTTCTTCTTCCTTTTCCTCCAATCAAATGCGCGAGGGGAGGGACGCGGGGGCATTCGTCGTCGTCTAGCGAATGAGACGTTTGTGCGTGCAATGACTGCCATTTCAACCAGCGTGAATTCGTCCTACGGCATTCAAAGAGGCGGTACGTGAAATTATTGACCAATCATTACCCATGCAACTAGAAAATGCGCTTATCACAGCGCGCAATGGGGCGAAGGCGAGCTCGCCTATATGACTGATGGATATATTACCAATCAGGCGAAAGGTGACGATTCCCGATGCTTTTGGCGGCAACGGTTGAAAGATTGAATGTGCGGTAGCGGGAAGTGGGGGGGGGGGTGTCCTTTGCTTGGTTTTAAGCAAGGGGGAGGCAAGAGTGGCAGCGATACCAGCCACCCAGAAATGGGTGAAAACCCAGAAATGGTTTTCCCCGGGGAGGGTGGGTGCTGAGGGCTGGCTAAGGTCCAATCAGAGTAAGAGCTACCCCGGGAGAGGCGGGCGCTAAAAGTTTGAATAGCAAGGTGACTGACCAATCAATAGCAGGAGCATGAGTGGCAGAGAAAATTAATGTCTGATTGACAGACCATTCTGCCAATATTGTGTCAGGTTGGTGTGAAAAAAGGGCGGGAGGGTACACAATAGCTGGAATGCGTCGTGGTACAGGATGACTGAAAAGAAAGTGGTGAAAAGAAAGTCCGATGCTGTAAAGAACAATATTGTTTAGGAACCTGGAATGTCAGATCAATGAATCAAGGTAAGCTGGAGGTGGTCAAACATGAGGTGGCAAGATTGAACATCGACATCCTGGGAATCAGCGAACTAAAATGGACAAGCATGGGCGAATTTAATTCAGGTGACCATCATATCTACTATTGTGGGCAAGAATCCCCTAGAAGAAATGGAGTAGCACTCATAGTCAACAAAAGGGTGGGAAAAGCAGTACTGGGGTACAATCTTAAAAATGATAGAATGATCTCAGTACGAATCCAAGGCAAACCATTCAACATCACAGTAATTCAAGTCTATGCCCCAACCACTGAGGCCGAAGAAGCTGAGATTGATCGGTTCTATGAAGACCTACAACACCTTCTAGAACTAACACCAAAAAAAGACGTCCTCTTCATCATAGGGGATTGGAATGCTAAAGTAGGAAGTCAAGAAATCACCGGGATAACAGGCAGGCATGGCCTTGGTGTACAAAATGAAGCAGGACAAAAGCTAATAGAGTTTTGCCAAGAGAACACGCTGATCATAGCAAACACTCTTTTCCAACAGCACAAGAGGCGACTCTACACATGGACGTCACCAGATGGTCAATATCGAAATCAGATTGATTATGTCCTTTGCAGCCAAAGATGGAGAAGCTCCATACAGTCAGTCAAAACAAGACCTGGAGCTGACTGTGGCTCAGATCAGGAGCTGCTTCTTGCAAAATTTCAGCTTAAATTGAAGAACGTCGGGAAAACCACTAAACCGTTCAGGTATGACCTAAATCATATCCCTGATGAATATACAGTGGAGGTGAGGAATAGATTTCAGGGATTAGACCTGATAGACAGAGTGCCTGAGGAACTATGGACGGAGGTCCGTAACATTGTTCGTGAGGCAGCAACTCAATCCATCCCAAAGAAAAAGAAATGCAAGAAAGCAAAGTGGCTGTCTGATGAGGCTTTACAAGTAGCTCACGAAAGAAGGGAAGCGAAAAGCAAGGGAGAAAGGGGAAGATATATCCAACTGAATGCAGAGTTCCAGAGAATAGCAAGGAGAGACAAGAAGGCCTTCTTAAATGAACAATGCAAAGAAATCAAGGAAAACAATTGAATGGGAAAGACTAGAGATCTCTTCAAGAAAATCAGAGATCTCAAGGGAACGTTTTGTGCAAAGACGGGCATGATAAAGGACAAAGAAGGCAGGGACCTAACAGAAGCAGATGAGATTAAGAAGAGGTGGAAAGAATACACAGAAGAACTATACAGGAAAGATCTTAATGTCCCTGATAGCCATCATAGTGCGGTCACTGAACTTGAGCCGGACATCCTAGAGAGTGAAGTCAAGTGGGCCTTAGGAAGCATTACTAACAACAAAGCTAGCGGAGATGACAGTATTCCAGCTGAGCAATTTAAAATCCTAAAAGATGATGCTGTTAAAGTGCTGCACTCAATATGCCAACAAATCTGGAACACTCAACAGACTGGAAAAAGTCAGTTTACATTCCAATTCCAAACAAGGGCAATGCCAAAGAGTGTTCAAACTACCGCACCATTGCACTCATTTCACATGCCAGCAAGGTGATGCTCAAAATCCTACAAGCTAGGCTTCAGCAGTATGTGACCCGAGAACTACCGGAAGTACAAGCTGGGTTTCGAAGAGGCAGAGGAACTAGAGATCAAATCGCCAACATTCGCTGCATCATGGAGAAAGCAAGAGAATTCCAGAAAAACGTCTATTTCTGCTTCAATGACTACGCTAAAGCCTTTGATTGTGTGGATCACAACAAACTGTGGCAAATTCTGAAAGAGATGGGAGTACCAGACCACCTTACCTGTCTCCTGAGAAACCTGTACGAGGCCAAGAAGCAACAGTAAGAACCAGACATTGGGAGAGGAGTACGACAAGGCTGTATATTGTCGCCCTGCTTATTTAACTTATATGCAGAGTACATCATGAGAAACGCCGGGTTGGATGACTCAAAGGTCGGAATTAAGATTGCGGGGAGAATTATCAACAGCCTCAGATACACAGACGATACCATCCTAATGGCAGAAAGCGGAGAAGATCTAAAGAGCCTCTTGTTGAGGGTGAAAGTGGGGAGTGCAAAAGCTGGTTTGAAATGCAACATTAAAAAAACTAAGATCATGGCATCTGGCCCCATCACTTCCTGGCATATAAAAGGGGAAGAAATGGAAGCAGTGACAGATGTTATTTTCTTGGGCTCCAAGATCACCGCAGACGGTGACTGTAACCATGAAATTAAAAGACGCTTGCTCCTTGGGAGGAAAGCTATGGCAAACCTAGACAGCATAGTAAGAAGCAGAGACATCACCTTGCCGACAAAGGCCGGCATAATCAGAGCTGTGGTTTTCCCAGTAGTAATGTATGGCTGTGAGAGCTGGACTGCAAGGAGGTCCAATCAGGCAATCCTAAAGGAAATCAGCCCTGAGTGCTCATTGGAAGGACAGATACTGAAGCTGAAACTCAAATACTTTGGCCACCTAATGCGAAGAGAAAACTCCCTGGAACAGACCCTGATGCTGGGAAAGACTGACGGCAAAAGGAGAAGGGGACGGCTGAGGATGAAATGGCTAGATAGCATCACTGATGCAATGAATATGGACTTGAGCACACTCCGGGAGAGAGCGCAGGACAGGAAGGCCTGGCGTGCTATGGTCCATGGGGTCACGAAGAGTCGGACATGACTGAACAACAGAACAACAACAACAACAACAGGATGACTTCAATGTCATAGGCTTTCTCTGATCATGGGCAGAGTGCCTTTCCCCTTAAACAAAAGCCTGGTCATAGCCCAAGAATAGAGTGGTTGGCCAACTGACTGCCACAACTGGTGAACCATTCCTTGAAGCCCAGAATGCTACTTTGAGCATGTCCAGAGTGCCTTTTCCTCCTTGCTGATTAACTGCAACCGGCTCAAATGCAGCTATAGTTCCTCCTTGTGCGGGGAAAGCGCTGAAGCCAAGCGCCTCCCAGTCTTCCAGGCCGGCCTGGGTCTCGGTACCTCCCTTTTCTGGAGAGAGGGAGAAAAAAGAATCCTAGAAGAGGCAGCCATGCTAGGGTGGACCTTGTCCGCTCAGAACGTTTCCGAGCAGTGGCAGCACAGCCTCCCATAAATACCCCGTGCTAAGCACAATGCACCAGTGCTCCTGTACAGCCTCATGCGGCAACACACACCCCCCCGCGCCCGCCCGCTGCTGTGCTGTGTTGCCTCGCAATCGCATAGGACACGTGCAGCGCCCCAGTGCAGCGGGCCAGCACGCTCTGCTGTGAGGCCCTCATTTCTGTTCCTGGCATTTAAGTGGATTTAGCACAAGTGCTGCACGCCATTTTGTTTTCCTTAGCCGCTTTGAGCACAGAAGTGGAAAGGTGGGATATACACGGAATGAATAAATACTTGATTGTCCTGCAGGCCCTTCTTCATCACGACAGCCTGATGGCATGGGCCCCTGGGGTGCCACAGCCACGCAACCCACAGGGGTGGCCCAGGTCTCGTGCGACACAGTCTAATGTGCAGTTGTCAGCTCAGCAGAGTGTGCCCTGCCGCACTACGCCCACACGGCCCAGCGCCCACATTTATCTGTCACTGCGGGAGCTGCTGTCATATGGTGCTGGGGTAAAATGAGAATTAGGAAAGAAAATACTGGATGTGGTGAATAGTTTGCTGGAAGGGGATTTCTGGATGGGGAAGACAGATAGGCAGCTAAATAATTGGACATAAGCTGAGAGGAGGGAGTGGGAAGTTAAAATCCTTGTAGATTTTAAGCCCTCAAAACTATGAGCTTTGCAACCAAAGTGTAGTAAGCCCTGAGCCATTCAGTTCCACTACATTTCCTCATGCTAAAGGTGGTCTTCTTGTCTACAGAAACACATTTGTCATCATATGCAGGATGTAAAACTACGGCCCACATTGAGCCTCCAGTAGAGTATCTGCAGGTAAGAAGGGCGACGAGGAAACCTGGGGTGGCACCTACTGGTAAGAGGAGTAGGGCTGGGGAACAGAGCAGGGTCCAGTGGGCAAAAGCAGCTGTGGCCCAGGGCACTGGTATTCTCTGGAATGAGAGTGGAGTCTTGTGGGTTAGAACTAGAGGGCAGGATCTAGAATTCCTGAGTCCTCTGGAAGCTCTTGCATGCCCAGTGAGTGGACATACAAGAGCTTTTGATCTGAAGGCAAGCTCAGTGAGGGAGCAGCCAACTGGAATGAGCTGACTCTAAATTTGGCCACAGTGTCTGCTGTATTGCTTTGATTAGTGAGGAAATTTCCAGGGCATCTTTAATAGACCAGACAGCTTTTAAAACATGGCGTTACTAGCCATCCAGGAATACACACATGACCCCCAACCGCCTAATATCTCTTCCCGTTCCCTCTACCCCCAAAATAAGTGGGATTGGAAATCGTTTCGGGGGTAACAAGCCAAGCAGTCCTCACTCTGAATTCAGAACTTACTGACCCCACCCCACCCCAGTTTCCTCTCCCACTCATGGGCCAGTGCTAGATGCTACAAAGGAAAGGTTAAAATAAGCAACAGAACTGAGACAGGTCAATCAGCCCTTCAGGTTTAAGGACAACCCTGAGTGCGAAGTGGAAATATCTCAACTAATAATTATGAAAGAGAAAACTTGCTATGACTCCAAGGAGAGAAATCCCCAGCCTCTACTCCCTGTAGCCCACTGCCCCTCAGAATTCAAGTGTGAGGTTATACGGGAGACACCAGACCACAGAGCACTGCTACAAATCGGAGCTGCTTGCATGATCCAAACCTCTGTGTACACACCTTGGTTGGTCTTTGCTCCCAGGTCCAGGATGGTCCCCAGTGCCTGGGTCACAAAGACAGTCCCAGATGGGTGCTGATGTCACAGTGCCCCAGTAACCAGGGGAACCCCAGTCTCTGTGAAGCCATCAGGACGGCCATTATCACATAGCGCCAATGAGTTTGTGCGCAGAGGCATTTATAAGCCTTGGCCATGCTGAGCCCAGCAACAAGGGTGGGTCTGAGAGCTCACACCCACTGCGCAGGCTACGGCCGGGCAGGCAGACATGAGCGACAGGCGCATCGCCCAAAAATTCAGGAGGAGAAAGCTTCAGCGCTTCTCCCACATCTTTAGCACTGAGGAACTGCTTGGAGTGAGCATGTTATATTTTGGCCACAGGGCAGGGAGGAGACCTATGTGGGAGCAGAAGGGAAGGAAGAAGCACTCTGCTCGGGGGCTAAGGAAAGGGCTCAGCAGGGGTGCAGGAGCTTTCTCCTTCAGTTGGCATGCATTCTGAACAGGGTCACGACTTTCCCCATGGCTTGACTGCATGTGCAAATTAACTGAAAATGGATCAGTAAACTGGGGACCAAGCTACACCATATTTACTTTGAACATGGAGAAATCCTCAGGAGTTGTCTTTTTCAGCAGATTTTGTTGTCTTTGATCAGAATGTGTCGGCATTGTGATTCACCATGTCTTGAAAAAGTGGGTCGAAGTACGATTTGGCAAGTTGCGCTCTCGCCATGCCTCAGAATATTTATCAGTTCAGGTGTCAACACAGCAAAACACCTGCAAAAAAAGTCAACTTCGTGTTGTCTTAGCCACCTAAAAAATTGTCACACAAACCGATTCTAGAGCAGCCTTGTCCAGCTTGGTGCCCTCCAGATAGGTTGGACTATAACTCTCAGTATGCACCAGACAGCCACACTGGATGGGGCCTGCTGGGAGTTGTAGTCCAACACACCCAAAGGGCACCAAGTAGGCGGAAGGCTGCTCCAGTAGAGCAGAATCACCTCATGGCATCCAGTGTCCACGTGGAGCAAGGGAAAGGCATTTCCCAAGGACTAAGAGTGTGGCAACATTTCTGTGTTTAAAGAAAGGCACTGTTGCCTCCTGCTGCGCGTCTAGAGAAACGCATTGGATATCTCTTGCGGTATCGCTCGCTTTCCTATCTTCCCTGTGCAACAACAAATGAAAACGTCTATGAAACTGGTTTCACGTTGGTTCAGTGAATCTTGGTTTCCCTTAAAGAACTCTGGAGATTATTGTTTGTGCCGGTACTGAGAACTTTTGGTTAGAGATTGCTGGCCCCTCTTGGCACTTAAGCAGCAGCCCTGGCAGGGCAGCTCCTGGGCCACACGGAAGCGTGTCCTGGCAAGCCTTCTGTGCTTTTAATGAGGGTAGGACAGCCAGACATTCAACAGGTGGCCCTTTTTCTGCCACTGCCTGTCCACGCTAGGAGAAAGCCACACCTCTTGAAATCCTGCCAGGTGTTCCCTCGGGATGGGGTCCAGCACCTCTCTTCGGTGCAATGAAGCACAGGGGATAAGATGGTGTGAGGCTGCTTACGCTCTTGCCTCTCTTCTCTTTGCCCGGCCCTCAGCAGCCCAACAAGAAGCAGCGGGGAAGCTCATCCGCAGAGACCACTGAAGAGGAGGAGGCTAGAGGAGGTCCTACCTCTGTCCAGAACTTCCCTCCGGAACTGGTGCGTGAACCTCTCGGGAAGGCCGCCCAGGGAGCTGCTTTGGGAACGGCTTAGGTCAGCCTTCCCCAACCTGGTGTCCTCCAGATGTGTTGGGCTGCAACTTCCATCATTCTCAGCAAGCGTGGCTGACTGGGCATGATTGGAGTTGCAGCCCAACCCATCTGGAGAGACCAGGTCGGGCAAGGCTGGCTGAGGGGGCCCTACCTGCACTCAACGTGACTGAGTCCCTCTTCTCTCACTCTCTCTTCCCCCGACCCTCTCCAGCTGTACTACATCATCTCCTTCTTGCCTGTGAGGGACATGGTGGCTCTGGGCCAATCCTGCCGGTACTTCTACGAGGTGTGCGACAGTGAGGGGGTGTGGCAGCGGATCTGCCGTCGCCTGTCCCCTCGGCTACGGGATGAAAACTCGGGTGGCGCCCGGCCATGGAAGAGATCGGCCATCCTCAACTGTCAGTATAGCCTGGAGCAAAACAAGGGGCCCAAGGAGCGGGAGGCGGAGCTTACGAAGGGGGATCCCTGCAGGAGAAAAGCCTGTGTGGGCCTGGGAGGGGCTGGTGCTGTGCTGATGTGGGAAAGGCAAGGTGGCCAGCTGGAGAAAAGCGCACTCCACAGGGATAGAAAGTGGGTCTTCTCCCCTGCCCCCCAGGAAAGGGGAAGGTCATTCGGATTCGTCTCCAGACAGACCCACATCTCCCACCCTGGGGTCTCTCTGTCCCACAGACACCAAGGGCTTGTACTTCCAAATGTTCAGTGGCCGGCGGCATTTCGTCAGCAAGACCGTTGCCCCGCTGCTCTCGCATGGCTACCGGAAGTTCCTGCCCACCAAGGACCACGTCTTCGTCCTGGACTACAACGGCGCCCTCTTCTTCCTCAAGAACGCCCTGGTCTCCTCTACCATGGGCCACATCCAGTGGCGCCGTGCTTGCCGCTGCACGGTGCTGTGCCGCAGCGCCAAGGACGTACGTGCCCTCGAGGGGGAGCCCAGCCCTCGGCAGGCTTTTCATCTCGCTCCTGCCCGGCGGGGAGCGTGGCAGACTGTGCCGGAACTGGAGCCCTGGTTGAGAAGGGGGGGGACACCCGGCAGCAGGATGCAGGAGCCCCTCCCCGAGCCCGAGTTCCACCCCTCTTGATCTCCCACCCTCTTTCTCCTCCACCTGGAAGCTCATTCTGTATCACTCAGCAACCTGCCAACACATTTCAGAGAAACCATTCCCACAACATGTTTGTTCCACCCTCATTTCTGTTCCCTCCCTTTCTGAGAAAGACATCCAGCCACAAATCTGAGAAAAAAATAAGGAAGTCTTGTGGCACCTTAAAGACTAAGAAATTCATTCTGGCATAAGCTTTCATGGACTGGAGTCCACTTCATCAGATGCATTTGATGGAGCGTGCTCTAGTCCATGAAAGGTTCTGTGGGTGTAAATTAACATTTTGGGTGCCACAAGCCTATGTGTTGTTTTTGTTGCAATAGACTAACTCAGCTGCCCTCTGGAAGCCTGAGAAAGGCGACTCTGGATAGGAAGCGGCCCAGAGGAGCTGCTTCCACCGGCTGCCTTGTGCTCCCACCCCACCCTTTCAGAGCCAGCTGAGCTTGACTGTAGCTGCAGCAGCTCATGCGAGAGGAAGGCCCATATGCAGGGAAGGCACTGATCCCCCTTCTCCAGCATGAACGCAGACCTCTTGGGGAAAGCTGGGCTACCAATGCTACTGTAGTTCTAGCCTGCCTTCCCAACTGGGGACCTTCCAGATGTGTTAATCATAGAATCATAGAATAGTAGGGTTGGAAGGGGCCTACAAGGCCGAGTCCAACCCCCTGCTCGATGCAGGAATCCAAGACAGAGCATCCCTGACAGATGGCTGTCCAGCCTCGCCTTGAATGCCTCCAGTGTGGGAGAGCCCACCACCTCCCTAGGTCATTGGTTCCATTGTTGTTTTGCTCTAACAGTCAGGAAGTTTCTCCTGATGTTCAGCCGGAATCTGGCTTCCTGTCACTTGAGCCCATTGTTCTGTGTCCTGCAGTCTGGGATGACTGAGAAGAGATCCTGGCCTTCCTCTCTGTGACAACCTTTCAAATACTTGAAGAGCGCTGTCCTATCCCCCCTCAGTCTTCTCTTCTCAAGGCTAAACATGTCCAGTTCTTTCAGTCTCTCTTCATAGGGCTTTGTTTCCAGTCCCCTGATCATCTTTGTTGCCCTCCTCTGAACCCTCTCCAGCTTGTCTGCATCCTTCTTAAAATGTGGTGCCCAGAACTGGACACAGTACTCCAGATGAGGCCTAACCAGTGCTGAGTAGAGGGGAACTAGTATTTCCCGGGATTCGGAAGCAATGCTTCTATTAATGCAGCCCAAAAGAGCATTTGCCTTTTTTGCAGCCAAATCACATTGTTGGCTCATATCCAGCTTGTGATCGACAACAATTCCAAGATCCTTCTTGCTTGTAGTGTCGTTGAGCCACGTTTTCCCCATCTTATAATTGTGCATTTGGTTTCTTTTTCCTAGGTGCAGAACTTGGCATTTATCCCTATTCAGTGTCATTCTGTTGTCTTCTGCCCAGCGCTCCAGTCTATCCAGATCACTTTGAATTTTATTTCTGTCTTCCAAAGTATTAGCCATCCTGCCCAATTTTGTATCATCTGCAAATCTGATCAGCATTCCCTGCACCACCTCCTCCAAGTCATTAATAGAAATGTTGAAGAGCACTGGGCCCAGGACTGAGGACTCCAGTGTCAACTATGCTGGCTGGGGGATGCTGGGAGTTGTAGTCCAAACTATCAGGAGGGTGCCTGGTTGGGAAAGGTTGTTCTCATCTGTATCCCACTCCTCACTTCTATACCTCCTCTGCGTCCCAGTCTTGCTGCCTTCCAAGTCACTGTTATCTCAAGCCTCACCATGTTTTCCTTTCTCCCTTGAAGTTTCCTGAATAGCAGGACTTTGACTGCAAAAGAGAAGCAAGATGAGCTGTGCAACAGATAGGCTGAAGGGTGCCACCTTTCTTTTCCCTTAGCCCTGGTCCTGTGACTATAATGGCAGGTTTACGCACAGATGCTTGGCAAGTGAAGCTTTTTCCGTGCTAAGTTTCTGTGTATTGGGTACTCTTAAAACAGAGCAGGAGCAGGAGCTAATTCAGAAACAAGGGCAAGAGTTTCATTGCCAGTCCGTATAAGACTGGAGTGTGCAAACAGTCTTAAACTGGCAAACATAGAAGCATAGAATCATAGAATAGTAGGGTTGGAAGGGGCCTACAAGGCCATCGAGTCCAACCCCCTGCTCAGTGCAGGAATCCAAGTCAGAGCATCCCTGACAGATGGCTGTCCAGCCTCGTCTTGAACGTCTCCAATGTGGGAAAGCCCACTACCTCCCTAGGTAATTGGTTCCATTGTCATATTGCTCTAACAGTCAGGAAGTTTCTCCTGATGTTCAGCCAGAATTTGGCTTCCTGTCACTTGAGCCCATTATTCCGTGTCCTGCACTCTGGGATGAGCCAGAAGAGATCCTGGCCTTCCTCTCTGTGACAACCTTACAAGTACTTGAAGAGCACTGTCCTATCCCCCCTCAGTCTTCTCTTCTCAAGGCTAAACATGCCCAGTTCTTTCAGTCTCTCTTCATAGGGCTTTGTTTCCAGTCCCCTGATCATCTTTGTTGCCCTCCTCTGAACCCTCTCCAGTTTGTCTGCATCCTTCTTCAAGTGTGGTGCCCAGAACTGGACACAGTACTCCAGATGAGGCCTAACCAGTGCTGAGTAGAGGGGAACTAGTACTTCGCGGGATTTGGAAGCTATGCTTCTATTAATGCCGCCCAAAAGAGCGTTTGCCTTATTTACAGCCAGATCACATTGTTGGCTCATATTCAGCTTGTGATCGACAACAATTCCCAGATCCTTCTCGCTTGTAGTGTGGTTGAGCCACGTATCCCCCATCTTGTAACTGTGCATTTGGTTTCTTTTTCCTAGGTGCAGAACTTGGCATTTATCCCTGTTAAATGTCATTCTGTTGTTTTCTGCCCAGCGCTCCAGCCTATCCAGATCACTTTGAATTTTGTTTCTGTCTTCTAAAGTATTAGCCATCCCGCCCAATTTTGTGTCATCTGCACATTTGATCAGCATTAATAAATCATGCTAGTGTTTCTTCATTCTTATAAAAATCGGATTTAGAGAGATGATCATAATAATGCTTAATGTTTAGATAGCACTTTTCTTACGTGCTCCTATATTTCTCTGCCATTTTTACAGCAGCCTGTATGACATGCAGATACTGAGGCTGAGAAACAGCAGCCTGCCTCAGACCACCCAGTCCGTTGCTACACTGGAGATTTCCTGCTCACAACTCGCACTTTTAACCACTATGCTGTGCCTGCCCTTAATAGCTACGCCGGTATCATTGGCTTTACTTCCATGCTAACTCATAGGGTATGGGGACAGTTAGTGATGGGGGAGCATGACCCAGGCAAGCACAGAGGTGGTCTGGCTTCAGGCGCAGAGCCAGTCACTTGACCATTTACAGTACAGTGTCATTCCCCTCTAGGGGAAGACGATAAACAGACCTGTGGCACCCTGATGATGGATGAATTTCACCCTGCGCTTGCAGAAGCTCTTTCTGCAATAAATGAGCTCGCCTTTCAAGTGCCCCAGGAGGACTCCTGGCAACTCCTGGATACCCATTTGGTGGGCAAGAGGGAAGATAAACCCCACCTCCCCTGGGTGCACAGATTGGCCTCCCAGTTCCTTCTTCCCATTCTAGATCCCTGCTTAGTTACGGCCGCTTCCCGCGTCTTCCGACTTCCTGATGCTGGGGCCTCCTGCTTTGTTATGCCTGCAGTTTGCCACAGACCCCCGGAGTGACACTGTATACCGCAAGTACCTGTACGTGCTGGCAACCCGGGAACAGCCGGGAACAGCAGCCGCGGGGCGCAGCGAAAGCTCTGGCACAGCCACCAGCGGCCGCCTCTGTGACTGCGTGGAAGTCTACCTGCAATCCAGTGGGCAGCGGGTCTTCAAGATGACCTTCCATTTCTCCATGAAGTTCCAGCAGATTGTGCTGGTGGGGCAGGAGACAGAAAGGTCCCTCTTGCTCCTGACAGGTGAGAGGAGAAAAGCTGAGCGAGAGGGGTAGCCACCGCCCCGCCCCCCACCACGCACGCCCAGGCAAAGGCTTAGCGGAGGGGTAGGGCACATGGCGACAGAGACTGCAGTTTAACAAATGCTTCGTGGATCGGGGCTCCCACTCACGGAGAGGTGCACGAAAGCAGCCTTCCCCTACCTGGTGCTCTCCAGATGTGTGGGAGTGCCGGGAGCTGCAGTCAGCACATCTGGAGAGCATCAGGTTGGAGAAGGCGTGCTAAAGAGGGGATACTTCTCCAAGGAGGAGCAGGCCCCGCCGTTTGCTCCTGTAACTGTTGGCAGGATGGGAGACACTTTGCCCCTCTTTCAGGGTGCTTCTGTCCACCACAGCATGGGCGACCTCTGCACAGGAGACCCCTGGGATATCCCTCTATGTCTTTTACTGGAAACTGTCCTCCTTATGGGGAAGAGTGAAGAGCCACATTATACACGGAGCCTGTGCAGACCACATGGGAGTGAGCTACGGCCCTCCCCTCCTCCCATCCAACAGCCCTTGTACGGCGCTGCCGCCGGCCTTTTGCCTGTGCTTGCGTGAGTGCAGCCTCATGTTCCCCATTACCCTCCCCTTGCGGGGTGGGCTCTTTCCCCACAGAGGAAGGGAAGATCTACAGTTTGGTGGTGAATGAGACACATCTGGATCAGCCGCGCTCCTACACCGTGCAGCTGGCGCTGCGCAAAGTCTCCAAGTGCCTTCCCCACATCTCCATCCGCAACATGCTCTCCAACCAGAGCAGCGCTGTCTACCTCACAGGTAACTCGACAGACGCCCACCTGCCGGCAAGACCAGTCTCATCCCAGAGGCACAATGCTGGGCTCCACAGCCTCTGCCCGGGCTTCTTCGCCCTGTCCCATGCCCTGCAGAGAAAGAGACAGCCATCCCTGGACGGGAGGTCCAGCAGAGGCGAGGCCAGGGTGGTCGCTGGCACACAGGGACCACCCAGTTGGGCACGGAGCGGGAGCGGGGCTCCGGGTGCCCGAGAGGCAGCGTGCTCCTCCGGCCTCGGTGGGAGAGCCCCCTTTGGCTGCAGCCCACTCTGGCTTGCTCGTCCCGTCCCTCCCCGGCCACAGGGGAACGGGCGCGGGGGGCGAGGGAGGATCAGGCCAGAGCCCGAAGCGGGTCAGAGCAAGGCAGCCACCTCGCCCAGCCCTCTGCGCCTCCGGGAGCCAAGCGGGTGTGCCTGGGAAGCGCAAAGCAGGGCACGAGCGAGCGCGGCAGCACCGCCTGCTCGGGCGGCCGGCCACGGGTGCGCGAGGCGGACTGCCTCTGACGCCGGGGGGAGCGCAGAGCCCCCGGGACCAGCAGCCACGGATAGCCTGGTCCTGCATGAGCTTGAGCCATCCACACGGTGGCCATCGCTACATCTCGCGGGGGCGAAATCCACGCTTCAGCCCTGCGCCATGTGAACAAGGACTTCCCCCCGGTCTGACTTGAAGCTCCCGCTGGTCAGTTCTATGGGATGACCCCATCGGGCTCTAGCATTAGGAGCGGGGCAGAAAAACGCCCCCACTCTCTCCACGCCACGCGTCATTTTGTACACCTCTATCATGTCTCCCCTTACTCACCTCCTCTGCAAGCTAAGCAGCCCCAAACACTGCAACCTTTCCCCTGCTCCACAACTTTGATCATTTGGGTTGCCATTTTCTGCACCTTTTCCAGCTCTACAATATCCTGTTTCAGGTACAGTGAGCAGAAGTGCAGACAGTATTCCAAATGTGGTCGCACCGCGGATTTGGTACCACTGCCATGGCTTTTGCCCATTCTTTCAGTGCAGGGGTGGGGAACCACTTTCAGCCCGCGGGCCAGATTCCTTTCAGAGAAGCCTTCGGGGGCTGCATTCCACTGGGGGGGCAGGGCCAGAATACAAAACGTACCAGCATCTTCGTAAAGCTCTTACGTTAAGCTTCAGCAGAGGCGTTTCAACCTTTTAGGACTGCACAAAAGCCACGAAACCAAACATTCAGTGTTTGGGGGAAAGGGTCTGGGGCCAGGGAAGGGGGTGTGGCCATCTGAGGCCCCAGGAGGGCAGGATTTGGCATCCAGGCCTGAGGTTCCCCACCCCTGCACTAGAAGTGTGGGCAAAAGTCATGGTGGTGGTGATGGCACTGGTATACTAGGACCAGTATAGAATATCGGCACGACATGATCCATACCTGGAGGGCTTAGAAGTGATCTCGGAAGGCCTAGACTCGGAAGGCCCAGATGCAGCCAAGGGCTGAGCATGGGGGAGGCCGAGGGGTGAGAAGGGGTCAGTGGGGATCTGGGAGCAGAGAGTCAGGTGGAACCGGACAGGCAGCCCAGAGGCAGCCTGAAGGAGAGGCTGTGCTGGAGATCTGGGCTTTGAATGGGCAGGAGGCGGAGAGGGGGCAGCCCGTCAAGCAGAGAGCAGGAGGGGGTAGAGGCAGCTTGGCAGAACGCAGACAAATGGGGGGGGTGGCATCTGAGGGGGATGAAAACAGCCGGGTTTGTGTGAGCAGGTGGGGCGGTGAGGGGAGTATAGGAAAGATGTGAAAGGAAGAAAGAGAAGCTCGAACCTGATGCAAAACATGGCAGGGAATCCTTGACGAGGCCAAGAGCGGAGGTGTTTCTTCCCAGTGTCCTTGCTTGGCTGCAGCAAGTGAGGAGAGACTCCAGTCCCAATTGGCTCTCCCCTGTCCCAACTCAGAGGGTCGGATTCTACTCTGGGGAGGCCCTCTCTCTTTTGAGGGCTGGGGTGGGTCGACCTGACCCTGTCTCCCCTTCGCAGATGAGGGCACGGTGTACTTTGAAGTCCACTCGCCAGGCGTCTACCACGATCTCTTTGGCACCTTGCATGCTTTTGACCCGCTGGACCCACAGATGCCCCTGGCACTCTCTCTCCCAGCAAAGGTAACGCAGAGGTGGGATTCTGCCCTATGCCAGCCCACCCCAGGGATTGAATGGTTGACATCTAGCATCTGCAGAGACTTTCAGACGCTGTGGGGCAGCGATGGGCAACTGGGAAGTGGGGCCATGGTCAAGATAGGAGTAGATTCTGTGGGAAATGGTGGCAGGATCACGATACCCACTCAGCCTCAACCACTTTCCTGCCCAGACAGCCACTACTGGTCTCCTCTCGTGCCCATCAGTGCTTGTGGAGGCTGCTGGTGCTGGGCTCCCAGGAGCCATGTTTCTTCCTGACACCAGGTCTTGGGTACCAGCAGCCCCCACAAGCAGTGGATTCCCAGAGAAGCCATGATTCCCAGGGTGGCCTGACAACGAGGACTTGCATGATTAAGGGTCTGAAGGTTAGGGAGCCATGACTTCCCCTCCCCCTGCTCCGGAGAGGGAATGCACTCTGCCTGTGCTCAGAAGTGCTCTGCTAGCAAGGTTTCCAGGGAGCGAGTCCTAGCCTCGGGGACAGCTGCCACAGCCGACTACAGAGGCCCCCTCTCAGACAAAGCCCCGTGCCCCGAGCTCCTCGCCACCCGGGGTGGCCCTCCTACCCCATTTGGGCCCCAGGCGTGGGTCAGACTCTCTCAGCCCTTCTGCCTCTCTCCCTTTGTGCCAGGTGCTCAGCTGTGCCCTTGGCTACAACCATCTGGGGCTAGTGGATGAATTTGGCCGGATCTTCATGCAAGGAAGCAACCGCTATGGTCAGCTGGGCACGGGGGACAAGATAGACCGTGGGGAGCCTGCCCAGGTGAAGCAGAAGCCCCGATGTCCCCCACACCTTCCAGCGGGTCCTCTCAAGTAGTGGCGGGGGGTTCAGACCTGTTGAGCCAAATCTGCCCATTCCCCAGAATTCACCTGGTTGGCCCCTTGCAACTTCAGCACAGCCCTTGCTGATTTTGGCCATATCCTGCTTTGGCCTGGCGCTCTCCATCTCGGTGGGCTGTGGCAGCCACATGTAGAATTCCCAGGAGATGTTGAATCAGACAGCGAGGAGGGAACTTTTGTCTTGGATCATCAAGTCTGACCCTCTGCCAGCAGCAGGAAAGCGACCCGAAGCACTTTGGATCAGGGAAAGGGTCTCCTCTGCCGCACGCAGGTCTCCGCTCCGTAACCCTTCCCCCTCCCCAACAGGTGCACTACCTCAAGTGCCCCATAGACCTCTGGTGTGGCCTCAACCACACCCTCGTGCTGAGCCAAAGCGGGGACCTCAGCAAGGACCTGATGGGCTGCGGCTGTGGAGCTGGGGGCCGCCTGCCTGGATGGCCCAAAGGCAGCGCCTCGTTCATTCGGCTGCATGTCAAGGTGAGGGGAGGCCATGTGCCAGAGGGAGAGGGGGCACCTGAGGACTGGGCCGAGATGAAGAGTGTGGCACAGGGACTGGGGTGGGGGCGCTGAATGGAGCAGCCCCCACTGCACAAGGAGCTGCTGCCGGTGGGCCTCTAACACAGAACCTGGCTGGGCCTGGGGAATCCTCTGAGCACCAGCCAGCCCTGCTTCCTTCTCTTTTTTTGGCTGGGTTTTTCGAAGACCAAGTTTCTATCCCACATGGATCACAGGAAAATAATATGGCCATTTCCTGCTCAACGTAGAAACATGTCTGGATGGGATCTGTCATGGTCAGAGGAACAAGACGTGATCACTCAGCATCTCTCCCGCCCCTTCCTGTGTTGTCTCCAAATCTTTTCTCCATGCAGCCGGGAACTGAGAGGAAAGGTTTTAAGATTTGACAAACTGCCCCCCGCTCCAAACTAAGCAAGAAGCAAACACCCGTCCACGTTTTGCAAAGCATGCAGACGATGCTGCTTTATCTGGGGGACCCCCGCTCATGCCACCATGGTTCCGTAATTCGCGGCATGGCTTTATCTCCTGATTCTCAGTGCCCTCCCTGGGGCGGGTCTTGCAGGCCCCACACACGGCCCCCTCCTCACCTGTTGCAGGTCCCGCTGTGTGCCCGCCGCATCTGCTCCACCCGCGAGTGCCTCTACATGTTGTCCAGCCATGACATCGAGGAGGCTCCTGCCTACCGTGAGCTGCCTGCCGGCAAGGCCAGCACACTGCCCAGTGACACGGAAGCCGCGGCCGCCCGGCTGTGTGAGGAGTACCTGAGCCAGCTGCACAAATGCCTGACCCTGGAGGGGCGTGTGGCCAAGATGAAGGAAGCTGTCGGCAGCATGCCGCTCACGACATCCCAGAAGGGCTTCTTCTGGGAGGCTTTGGGCATGATCCAGCAGGCAGCTGAGCTCCGGGAAGCCCCTACTTCCAGCTAGCCCGCGGATCATGGCTCCCCCCCGCCCCCTGCCCCCGATGCCCTGCCCTTATACACACCATGGATCATGATTGACAGAGAGAGAAGACTTCGCACCGAACCATTGGGAGTAAATAAACCACGAGCAGAGCCCTGCTGCAGGGTCCACTGACCTGTATGGGGGAAAGGGCAAGCTGCCATCCCGGGCCTCGGGGGGATGAGGAGCAGCCTGCAGGTGCGTGACGTGCCCTGAGGGGATGGTGTGCAAACATGGGTGCACCTTGGGTCAGACGCGGGTGCCCACAGTGCTGGCATCGGGCCTTCCTACTTCCAGCCTCTCCCTCTCTGGCCCATCTTCTTTAACATCCCTTCCATCAATGGTTAGCCATCAGGAGAAGGAAGCAAAATCTTTCACCACTAGCAGAGCAGGCAGGGGATGGAGGAGGGGGCAGCTACACGCTGGTTATGGGGCACCACCTGGCATTGGGGGGCCTGGCCAGGGTGCTCAGCTGCGGCGACAGCTCCACCACGTGCTCTCTCAGCTTAAAAGGGCTGCTGTCCCTTGTCTCCAGCCCAGAGGACAAAGCCCCCCGCCCAAGTGCTCCCTGGTCCCTGGACAAAGTCTGCTGGCAGCCCAGGGTCACAGCAGGCACAGATGGAGAGCAACCAGCCCTTTCCAGGTCAAAGGGTACTCCCCAGCGTACTCTGGGGAGGGGTTGTGTGCGAGAGGGAGAGGGAGAGAATACAGAGGGGGATCAGGCTGGTGGAATGAAGCGGTAGGCCGAGAGGCACACACAGCCCCACAGAGCAGCTGCCGTGGATGCAGCCACGGAGCCTTTGCTCCCTAGGAAAGATGCACGGAGCAGCCTGGTCCAAGAGACTGAGAGGACCCCAAAGGCCCTGTTTCCACTATACATACCCTGCTGCAGCTGGGCAGCCCCCTGAAAACGCAGCCCTCTGGCGCTTCCATGCTGCTTTGCGGGGTTTCCTGTGCCAAAAAGAAAAATGCAAGGGGGTCATGCCTGGGCAGAGCAAAGAGCCCCGATTAGCCCCAGGGCCTAGATGTCAGTCAACAGTTTCAGAGCCTCCCGCCTCTGGGATGGCCTTAAAGGGGCATGTCAGCGGCCACTTGTAGTCAGGATGGCTGTACGTCCTCCGCAGTGCCCAGAGCAGGGTGCCCTGGAGTGCCTGTCCCTGGGGAAGGTGCACGGGAGGGTGTTGTTGTGCTCCTGTCCTGCCTGTGGGCTTCCCGTGGGGGCATCTGCTTGGCCTCTGCAGGAACAAAGTGGTGGTCTGGAGAGGCCTCTTGGGTCTGAACCAGTGTGGTTCTTTCTATGTTCCTGTCAGCATGTGATATTCCCCAAGACCTTTGGTGGCATGATGTCTCGGTGTCCTGCAGTTGGGAGGGAGGGTGACGGGGCCAGAGCACAGACTTGGGGCTCCTGGTTAGGTTGTCCTAGAACAGAGGTGAGCAAACTGCTGGCTTGCAAGTTCTACAGTTTCTTACACGAGCCCTGCGATCCACCAAATGGGTTGCGTCCAACTGTAGTCATATGTGGAGTAGACCCCTTGAAATCAGTGGGAAGTTAGTTATGACTCACTTCAGTCCCATTGATTTCCATAGGCCTACTCTGACTAAATCTGGATCCAAACAAATGGCAACAGATCCCAAATGACGACTCGTTTACCTACTGCACCTCATGAGCCATATACTGGAATGAGCCCCAGAGGCCAGGACAAATCTAGGAATGTTGGAAGCTGCCTCACAGTGAGTCAGACTGTGGCTCCACCAAGCCCAGTAGGGTCGACAGTGACTGGCAGCGGCTCCCCCCAGGGCTTCAGGCAGAATTCCTTCCCAGCCCCCTTACCTGCGGTTGCCAGGGATTGAACCTGGGACTTGTGTGTGCAAAGCAGGGCCTCCCTACATTTTGTTTACTACTGATCAGCGATTCTAACAGCCTAAATTAGAAGGGAGTCATTTTCGTGTTGATATTGTGTAAAAAACAGGGAGTCGGAAACCCTTGCTGATCTACTTGAACTCATCCAGGGATCTCCCATTGGATCCTGATCTGCCTTCTGCCCGGCCCTGTTGCAGAGGCTGCGGGACTCTGGGGTTCGTTCTCTTCCCTCTAGTGATAACCTTGACAGTCAGAGGGCATATGTAGGCCGGGACTTGCACCATGTTGCAAAGCTGCTATGCTAGGAAAGAGCATGTTGCCTCTTAAATGGACCGCCCCACACAGGAATGGCTAAACTGCATTTGGAGTAGGGCACAAACCAGGAGCCTCCGACAGGAGGAGTTCCCCCTGAGGGGGGGGGGAGGTAAAGCTGTCAAAGTTTAACCACCCCACCCACTACTATCCAGCTGTGCTGTTAACCCCCAGGCCTAGTTAGAGCAGGAGCAGGGCATATTGGCCTGTTTTGCACCTAATGCTAAACCATAATGTGGTTTATTGTACTCTGGCTTGTTTTATCTGAACCCATCTCTGCAAACAAACCATGGTTTGTTAACCAGCTCACAAACCACAAGGAAAAGCCGCGGTTTCTTGTTGGCTTATGAAGTCTGGCTTGCTTAAACCATGGCTTGTCATGACGTCTGAAGACAAAACCATGGCTTATCCCTGGCATGTCCACCCTGAAATGGAGACACCTGGCAAGAGCAGCCTGAAAATAAAAACGTTCTGAAGCCTTGCAAAATGGGTTCAGAAACAGCTCTGAAGGCTGAGAAACAAACCAGAAATGGAGAAAACAAGCCACAGTTTGTTTGCTCATCTGCAAGATGAGTCATGGCTAAAGCAATAAACCATAGTTAACATAAGCCATGGCTTAGCATTGCCTGTAAATGCAGCCCGGAAACAGCCCTGGGCACTTAGAAGAGAGTGTCTTTCTTCTGAGGCTGAGCATCTTCCCCTCTTTGGTAGCGTCAACCAGCCCCACAAATTTGGGACTAGGTAGAAGGGCTTGCAAGTCTGGGAGTGCTTAAGCCCCCTTGGCCCTCATCATTCTAGCCCTTGAGTGCCCCCGCCCTTCCACGGTGATCCCTGAGTGGAGCACAAGGCAGCCTTTGTCCCAGAAGCTCCTCTGTTAGTTTCACCAGCAGATCCACGTGCTAGCAGGGATTTCCTCCTTTTGTCCTTTGCCCCATAGGTCTTTCTATATTTAAACCCCTGCCCCCACCTCCTGGAGCTCCTGCCAACCCCCCACATGCCATGATTCAGCGCAGCCACTCCGCTCTGTATCCCCCAGCAGAAGCCTGGACAGGACCTCTCTCTCTTTCTCCCCCCGCCCAAGGGCTTCTGGAAGAGCGTCTCACATGCTGGCCTTTTGGTGGAGGCTCAGCTGTCCCGGGGAACTTTTCCATGCATCTGTCATGGGGCTCAGCCAGCCCTGACCGCAACGCCCTCGAGGTCCAGGCAGGGAGCTTGGCACGGGCAAGGCAGCAGCCAATGCTAGCTTCTCCTCCTCTCTTCTTATCCCCGTATCGAGGCAGGAGGAGGCATTGGGGAAGCTGGGACTGGGGGGAAGAGGGTCAATGGGGGAGGCGAGGGAGGAGGATACTGGGATGGTGCTGCTTGGGCAGGGGTGCGTTCTGGGCTGGCCTTCTAGCTCTGCCTTGTGTCTGTTGGGGCGGGTTGCAGAGAAGGCCTGGTGGGGACACCCGCCCAGCCGCAGCAGCGGAAGCTGCCCTGGGCCCACTGCTCCGCCGTGCCCTCCCTCCAGGGGTCAGGCACGGGCCTTTCCCGGGTCCAATCAGGCGCTGCTGCCGGGGGGGGGGGAGCCAGGGGCTTGCATGCCCAGCAGGGTCTCCCCCACTGGCCTCTGCCCCTTCCTGCCCTTGCCCACCCGCAGCATCTGGAGGGAGGCAGGACAGACAGGGTCCTCCTGCCTGGCTGTGGATACTAACCTCGACAGACTGAGCCTCTAGTGCAGGGTGGGATCAGGTGGTCTCCCAGACATGGCTGGACTGCAACTCCCATCAGCCCTGGCCAGCATAGCCAATGGGGAAGGACGGGGGGAGCTAAAGGCCAGCAACCTCTGGAGGGCCACATGCTCTTGGAACCCCCTGCACCAGCAAGGGCCTGGCCTGGCCGGCGTTCGAGGTAGGGATGTCAGAGAATTCCGCCACGGATCTCAGTGAGGCTGAATGCCAGTGCCAGTGCATTCAGCCCCCCGAAATCCGTGGTGGAACAAAGCCCCTCCGCCCTGCGAAATGGGCCCGGAACGGAGCACCTACCTGCTGCCGTCCACACTGACTTGCGAATGGCGGTCGCGTCTGCGGCCGCCGTTCGCTTCTTCCATGTAGCCGTGATAGGCTATGTAAATACTTACGAAGCCTATCACAGCTAATGCAGGGACGCCATTTGCATCCCTGCGGAAGCCATGATAGGCTACATAACTATTTACGTAGCCTATCACAGCTTAACTAAGGGAACGCAAATGGCAGCGGCTACAGCGGCCGCCATTTGCGTTCCCCCTTTTTTTTTTCCATTTTAGCCTACGTAAATATTTTTCCATTTTAGCCTATGTAAATGGCCACTATGCCATTTGTGTTTTCCCCCCCTTTTTTTTGCCATAATAGCCTACGTAAATATTTACGTAGGCTAAAATGGCAAAAAAAAAAAAAAAGGGAATGCAAATGGTGGCCGCTGTAGCCACCGCCATTTGCGTCCGCTGTTTTGTTTTTGCCGTGATAGGCTACATAAATATTTATGTAGCCTATCATGGCAAAATACAGGGACGCAAATGGCAGCGGCTACAGCAGCCGCCATTTGCGTCCCTGCAGGCTGCCCAGCGGCCAGATGACTGGCTGCGGGAGGCCCTGACTGGCGGCTCAAGGGAATCTCCGCGGAGCAGAGCCGGCCGGAGAGAATTTCGGGGGGAGTGACGGAGCGCCTCCCCCCCACTGCGAATGTCACCCTTTGAAAAGGTAAGTGACTTTCGTGCATCCCTAGTTCGAGGTGCCTTCCACCCCAAGGAATCCTTGGCTCCACTGAGGCCCATCTGTTCCAATGGATGAGCCTGATGTATCTTTGGAATGGCTTTCCCTCTACTTCCCCCAGACATGCGCACACACGTACCGCTCCGAAAGGTACAGGCCTCCATCTCACCCCCTTGCCCCCAAAAGGAACATGCCAGACAGTTGCCGCCCTTCTCCAGAGAGCTCCCTGGTGGTCATCCCATGCACAGCACCACTCGGCCAGCCAGCTTGCCCTAGGACTGCTCCTGAGGACAGCGTCCGGGCGGGAAGAGCCGACATGCCTGAGGGCCCCCAGCAACATGAGTGGAAGATTCCAGCAGCACCGGAGGCGCTGGGCAACTGTGGGGCGGGGCGGGGGACAGGCGAAATGTTCTGCCTCGGCTTGGTGCCTCTGGAGAAGAACGCGGCCCAGCCGCTTAGAGCAGGAAAGGCCTGACAGCTCCTGGCTGGCTGGCTTCCTGGCCCTCCTGCTCCTGTCCCCAAGCTGCCTGCCCTGGGTTCCCCCTGCTGAGGGGAGGAGGGGCAGAAGCCTGGCGATGGCAGGCTGCATCTTGCTGACGGATAGGGGCTCTGCCTGTGGGGTGGGGATGCTCTCTGCGCAGTCGCTTCCCGGGTGAACAGTGGAGGGCTGGACGCCATTTTCTGTGCTAAGTAAGCTCTGCGTGGACAGAGGCTGGCTGGGTTTCAAGCCTGACTGCAGCTGCTGTACAATTCAGGGCAGAGGCGGGATGTGCACGCATGGATTCAGGGGTCCCAACAGAGTAGCTCCTGTTTAGACTCGAAGACAAAAATAATCCCTTGCCAGGAAGCCAGATCCCTCATAGGGCAACAGGAGGGAGGCGAAGGAGGCTCTGGGGTCTGCTTAGAAGTTAGGATCCGAGCAGGAAGAGTGGGCTTTTTGTGAGCCGTGGGACTCTTCTTCTCACCACAGTGACCCTGTTTCTCTCTTAAGACAGCCCTGGGGTCCTGGCTCCCCAAGGCCTAGTCCCAGCAAGGGGAGAGGCTGAGCCCCGGGGCCTTTTCTTTTAGAAAACAGATACTGAAACCTGCATTATCCGAGCGGGAGCGAGAGGGGCTAGCAGGTGAGGAAAGTGGAGGCCAGAGAGTTTGTGTGTGTGTGGGGGGGTGCCTCTTACTACCCACTCCTGCTGCCACTCGGAGTGAAACCACAGGCCTGGATGCATTTTGCCCAGCCAACCTTTGCTTCCCTGCCCCCTCCAGTGCCAGCAGCTGTCACACAGCGCTGCAGTTTCAGTGTTACTTGGAGGCTGGCAGCAGGGGGAGGGGGCAGAGAAGGGGAGAGGCCTTCCTCGTCCAAACTGCGGGGAGAGGCAGCACACACCCCTTTCCTGCTGCAGAGCGGCCACCCCGCTGGAAGGAGCCCCTTGACATGCAGGGCTGGAGGCAGCGGCCAAAGTTTCCACTCAAGCTATATTTACTGCTGCTGTTCCCCCTCCCACCAAAAAACAAAACCAAAACACCCCTATTTTTGTGCATTAAACACAACAACTCCATGTGTGCATGTATATATTTAGGCTGAACACAAACTGTCCTGAGGCTGTGAGCCTGGGAACTGGGCTGGAGACTTCCGGAGGGGATGGATACCTGCTGGAGAGAAACAGGCTAAGGCCAGCTTAGTGCGGGCAGGGCCGGGCCAACTCCAAAGCGCTTGTACTGATGTTCTAAAATCTTCCAGGAGGGAGGGAAGATTGGCAGAGGCAGAGCTAATAAGTAGGGTAAAACCCCAAAGCTGGATTCCCCCTGTTGCCGGGGGGGGGGCGCCCAAGGTGCAGGGGAGCGCAGCCACCTTTGGTCCAGGGGCCAGATTGCCCCCCACCGGGCTGCGCCTTCCGGTGCTGCGCATGTCCCAACCGGGTGCCTGCAGCCGGGGAAGGGCCTTGGCCAGGACTCGCAGGAGCGCCTTGTTCCTGTGCTGCAGACACAGAGTGGTGCAGGAGAGTCCCCAGCGTCTCTCCAAAGGGAATTCCCCTTTGCCCCGGGGCCTCAGGAGGGGAGGCTGGGGAGGGGCCCGGGCCCACAGAAGGTGCTGAGCCTCTGCGGGCAGATTGGGCCCGGTGCAGGCCACCTGCCAGGGTTGCTCTGACGTGGATTCCTGCACTGAGCAGGGGGTTGGACTCGATGGCCTTGTAGGCCCCTTCCAGCCCCGCTCTTCTATGGTTCTATGATTCAGCGGAATTGGAGCTCAGGCCTGGCGCAGAGCGAAGAGGTGCCAGCCTGCACCTCAGCCAGAGCACTGCTCCTTCCCAGGGACCCTAGGAGTGCGGGCACCGAGCCCCCTTGCTCAAGCCCCTCCCGGGAGAATCCAGACCTCCTGGCTCCCAAAGAGCACGGATGGGCGCAGTATTGCTACCCGCCACCACTCCCAGCAAGCATGGAAATCTTCCCCTGCGGCCTGCCCCATTCCAGGCCAGAAATTTGCCTGTAGGAAAAATAAAGGCAGGCAGCCACCCACAATCTCGGTCTTTCCATCCACTCCCCTTTCAAGTTGTATTTGCACAGCTAACTCAGTGATCCCGGCTATCTGCTCTGATCACATCCCCCCCCCCGGGGGGGGGTGAAGGGCTTGTCATCTCCAGGAGCCACTTTTTGAGTTCAAGTCTCATCCTTTTATTTCGATGTTCTTCTCCATGCGCCCCCTCCCTCCCACCCCACCAAAGTTCAGTCCAGTGTGAATGGTAAGCACAGTTTGTGGGTCGGTTGTCAAATGTGTGTCACACCCAGGATGCTCTGTGCCTCCTTGGTGCAAGCCCACGCGAATGGGGAGCCCTGCGGCCCGACGCCCAGCCTCGGCGCATCAGTCCCCTTTCCTGTGCTGGCTCTGCTGGTGACTTGCGTAAGCTCTGAGCCCGAACCAGCCAACGATGCTGGCGAGCAGCGTCAGCAGCAGCAGCATCACTCCAAAGGTGGAGAGGAACGTGGGGGCCCTGGGCAGAAGGGGGAGCCCTGCCCCCAGCTCCCGGATCTCCCCTTGGATCATGCGGAGCTCGTCCAAGATGCTCATGAAGGTGCAGCAGTGGAACCACTGGTGGCTGTGGCCCCAGATGTCGAACCTCCCTGGGCTGAAGCGCTCTGGGATCTTGCCGACGTTGAAGACCCCTGAGGCCAGCAGCCAGCAGCAGTGGCGCAGGAAGAGGCAGCCAGTCCCCGGCCCGCCCCCGGCCCGCCACAGCTTGTGGAAGACTGGGGCAGAGACCACCGCGAAGGGCAGCAGGAAGACCAGCGTGCGGATGAGGTAGCGGTGGCGAGGCCACTGGTGGCGGGTGCTGCAGCAGGCCAGGGTGCAGAACAGGGCGATGAGGCAGGCCGTGGGCACATACAGGGCCTCAGACCATGCGCCCATGTGGCTCGCCACGGCCGAGAGCCAGCCAGCACCCTCCCCGCTGCCGGGCCACAGGCTAGAGGAGAGGTTGGCGGAGCCCGGGGCTGGCGGCAGCGATGGCAGGGCCCCTTGCGGGTGGATGTAGTAGAAATAGGCCAAGGAGGAGCCCACCGTGTAGGCACTGATGGTGCCGTAGTCGATGTAGAAGCAGATCTCCCGGATCACCAGCGACATGGAGCTGAAGAGGTGGGCCATGCTGCTCGCAACCAGCAGGCCACAGACACCCAGGAAGTAGTTCCAGAGGGGGTAGTAGAAGGGGTCCAGCAGCCCCCCAGGCACCTGGCCTCCATCCGAGAACTGCTCCAGGAAGTGGAAGGCAAACACGAAGACGGCCAGGAAGTGGGTCCAGAAGTTGCCCGTCTCGTTGGTGGGCTGGAAGGCCGAGACCAGGCACTGGGCGAAGGTGTAGCCTGGGCAGCGGTAGCCGCTCAGGATGAAGCTTTCAGCCATGCTGGGCGGCACCTCGCTGGAGCGCAGGAGCAGCCCGCCTGCCTCGCGGGGCCCGAGGGGCATCTCGCCCCCCACGCCTGCGGAGCCCCGCCCCGCTCCTCCGCGTGCGGCCCTCGGGGGTGCGAGAGCACTGCCTGCGGCAGGCCCGGGACCGGCCAGCAATTCCTGGGCTTGCGGAGGGGACGGAGAGAGAGGGCGCCACGCGCCGAGCGCCCCGACCCCCGCGCGCCTGGCACCCACCGCTCCGGCGTGCTGCGCGGGGGCGTCTGGAGGAGGGGAGGCCGACCCCCGGAGGCCGGCGTGCGGGGGCGGCGCTTGCCGCCTCGCTGGGGGGGCCGCGAGGGGTGGGGGGACGAAGCCCGCGGTGCTGCTGCTGCTGCTTCAGCGGTTGCCATGGGAAGCCCGCCTCCGCTTCGCCGGTCCGCCCGCCCGGCCGGGGCGTGGGGGCCAGTGTGCGCGCGGGGGCGGCGCGGAGGAGGGGCGGGGGGCGCCGGGGGCGCGCGGCGAGGGGCGCTCAGGGTGGCGGCGCCGCATCGCCTCTTCGCGGGGCGCTTGGAGGAGGCCGCTCTTGCGGGCCAGGGGCGAGCCCTCCCGCGGCGCCGGACTCACCGGCGGCGGGCGAAGGGCAGGCGCCTCCTCAGACGGGGGCGATGGGGAGAGGACGCTGGGAAGCGGCTTGGAGCCGGGGAGGCAAAGCCTTGCGCGGGGCGCAGGGCAGCCGGAGCCCGGCGGGGGCAGCGGGTACCTTGCGCGGAGCGGCGGCGGCTGCGGCTGCTGCGAGCGCGACCAGCCGGGCCAGCCAGGAGTGGCCGGGCTCGGGGGCTGGGGGAGCGGCGGGTGCCCGCCCGGGTTCGGCAGCAGGGACAGTGGCCAAGCGAGGCTTCCTCCTGGCGGAGCCGGCCGGCCAGCCGGGGAAGGCCCGCCCGCCCGGCCGCCCGCCGGTGGTGGCTGCAGCTGCCCGGGTGCGAGCCCCGCCCCGCCCCACGGAGGGGGGAGGGGGCGCATCCAGCTGGTCCCGGAGGCCCACGCCGGAAATAGGCGCCGTCCGCCGCCGCAGTAGCAGGTGACCGGGGCGGCCTGCCCCGCGTCGAGCGTCCCGAGCCCCCAGTGCGACGTGGAACGGGGTGGGGGTGATGGTCCGCGGAGGGGGGGCGAGGAGGCGCTTTCTGGCCACAGGCGATGGGGAGTCGGGGTGTGGGAAGAACGGTTGCTCGGCCGTGGGAGCGGGGGGTTGAAGAAGGCATCGGCCCGGAACTGAGCGCTGGTTTTAAAGAAACTGAAATCAAGTTATAAGGGGGGGGGGGGTTGAAAAGCAAAGAGCCCCCGCCCTGCAGAGAAAGAGACAGCCATCCCTGGACGGGAGGTCCAGCAGAGGCGAGGCCAGGGTGGTCGCTGGCACACAGGGACCACCCAGTTGGGCACGGAGCGGGAGCGGGGCTCCGGGTGCCCGAGAGGCAGCGTGCTCCTCCGGCCTCGGTGGGAGAGCCCCCTTTGGCTGCAGCCCACTCTGGCTTGCTCGTCCCGTCCCTCCCCGGCCACAGGGGAACGGGCGCGGGGGGCGAGGGAGGATCAGGCCAGAGCCCGAAGCGGGTCAGAGCAAGGCAGCCACCTCGCCCAGCCCTCTGCGCCTCCGGGAGCCAAGCGGGTGTGCCTGGGAAGCGCAAAGCAGGGCACGAGCGAGCGCGGCAGCACCGCCTGCTCGGGCGGCCGGCCACGGGTGCGCGAGGCGGACTGCCTCTGACGCCGGGGGGAGCGCAGAGCCCCCGGGACCAGCAGCCACGGATAGCCTGGTCCTGCATGAGCTTGAGCCATCCACACGGTGGCCATCGCTACATCTCGCGGGGGCGAAATCCACGCTTCAGCCCTGCGCCATGTGAACAAGGACTTCCCCCCGGTCTGACTTGAAGCTCCCGCTGGTCAGTTCTATGGGATGACCCCATCGGGCTCTAGCATTAGGAGCGGGGCAGAAAAACGCCCCCACTCTCTCCACGCCACGCGTCATTTTGTACACCTCTATCATGTCTCCCCTTACTCACCTCCTCTGCAAGCTAAGCAGCCCCAAACACTGCAACCTTTCCCCTGCTCCACAACTTTGATCATTTGGGTTGCCATTTTCTGCACCTTTTCCAGCTCTACAATATCCTGTTTCAGGTACAGTGAGCAGAAGTGCAGACAGTATTCCAAATGTGGTCGCACCGCGGATTTGGAAAAGGGCAGGATGATCTTGGCAGTTCTATTTTCTGTTCTATTCCTAATTATGCCTAAAATGGAATTTGCCTTTTTCACAGCGGGCACATGCTGAGTCGATATTTTCATCAAGCTGTCCATCAGAACCACAAGGTCCCTTTCTTGGTCAGTCACTGCTAGCTTAGAAGCCATCAGCATGTATGTGAAGTTGGAGGGGGGGTTGCCCCAATGTGCATCAGTTTACATTTTCTTGCATTGATTCACATTTGCCATTTTGCTGCCCATTCGCCAAGTTTGGAGAGATCCTTTTGGAGCTCTTCGCAATCTTTTTTTATACTGACCACCCTAAATAATTTGGTGTCAGCAGATGTGGCCACCACACCACTCATCCCTAACTTCAGGTTATTGATGAACAAGTTAAAAAGCATTGGTCCCAAGACAAATCCCCATGGGACCCCACTGCTTACTTCCCTCCATTGCAAGAACTGTCCATTTATACCTACTCTCTGCTTTCTGTTCTTTAACTAGTTACCAGTATACGTGTGGACCTCTCCTCTTATCCCCTGACTGCTAAGTTTGTTCAGGAGTCTTTGGTGAGGGACCAATGTTAGGTATTAGTGCCCTTTGTCAAAAGTCTTTGAAAGTCCAAGTAAACAATGTCAACTCGATCACTGCTATCCACATGCTCTCCCAAAGAACTCTAAAATGTCAATGAGCTTAGACTTATCTTTGCAGAAGCCATGTTAATTCTTCTTCAGCAAGGCTTGTCCTTCCATTTGCTTGATATTTTTTACCTATCTTAATAAAAGGGATGTGTGTCTGTCTCTCCATCTGTCCATCCATCAGTGCAATAGCACCAAGGCTGTGAAACCTAAATACTTGAAACTCAGCATGCATACTAAGGGGACCCTGGGGGTGTGGACTTTTTTTAAATGCGGTCTTGGACTTGGTGTTGAGGACCCCTAGGATGATGGTCCTGGGGGATCTCAACTTCCATGCCGAGGCCGCTGTATCCGGGGCAGCTCAGGATTTCATGGCCGCCATGACAACCATGGGGCTGTCCCAACATGTCATCTGCCCAACACATATAAAAGGACACACGCTTGATCTGGTTTTCTCGACTGGGCAGGAAGACGGTGATCTGAAAGTGGAGGAATTAACGGTGATCTGAAAGTGGAGGAATTAACATCTGTCCCTTTGTCATGGACAGATCACTTCCTGCTGAGGTTTAGACTCCTGGCGGCCTTCCCCCTCTGCAAGGGTGGGGGACCTATTAAAATGGTCCGCCCCCGGAGATTAATGGATTCTGATGGATTCCAGAGGGCTCTGGGGGGTTTTCCTGCTGGTATGGCTGGTGTTCCTGTCGAGGCCCAGGTCGCTCTGTGGAATGCAGAGATGACTCGGGCGGTTGACATGATCCCGCCCAAGCGCCCTCTCCCTCTGAGCAGAGCCCGGCCAGCTCCTTGGTATACACCTGAGCTGAGGGCAATGAAGCAAGAGGGGAGATGGCTAGAATGCAGCTGGAGGAAAACTCATGCTGAGTCTGACTGAACACAGGTAAGAGCCCACTATCAAGCCTGTGGCGGTGAGGGTGGCAAAGAGACAGTTCTTTTCCACCAGCATTGCATCTTCTCAGTGTCGTCCAGCGGAGATTTTCTGAGTGGTTCATGGCCTGTTACATTCTGGGCCAGGGAGAGAGACGGTGGAACCCTCGGTAGCACGCTGTGACGAGTTTGCACGGCACTTTGAGGATAAAGTCGCTCAGATTCGTCATGAATTGGACACCACGATTAATGCAGTTCCATTGGTAGAGGCGTTCAGAGCACCATCTGGTCCAGTTTTATTGGATGAGTTTCAGTTACTGAGGCCTGAGGATGTGGACAAGGTGCTTGGCCAAGTCCGATCGACCACTTGTGTGCTTGACCCTTGCTCTTCATGGCTTATTAAATCAAACAAGAAAGGGATGTCCGGCTGGGTCCAGGTGGTTGTAAATTCCTCCTTGAGAGAGGGAGTGGTGCCTGCCGCTTTAAAAGAGGCAGTAATTAGACCACTCCTGAAAAAGCCTAACCTGGACCCAGAGGATGTTAACAATTATAGGCCAGTGGCCAACGTCTGGATTACTGCAATGTGTTATACGTGGGGTTGCCTTTGAAAACGGTCCGGAAACTTCAGCTGGCCCAAAATAGGGCAGCAAGATTGTTAACAGGGACTGGCCTGCGAGCTCATATTACGCCAGTACTTTTCCAGCTGCACTGGCTGCCAGTCCATTTCCGGGCCCGATTCAAAGTGCTGGTGTTAACATTCAAAGCCCTTAACGGCTTGAGGCCAGGTTACCCGAAGGATCGCCTCCTCCCATATGTGCCTGCCCGGACCTTAAGATCATCATCAGCGGCCCTTCTCCGTGAGCCCTGCCAAACGAAGTGAGGCGGGTGGCTACTAGGAGGAGGGCTTTTTCTGCTGTGGCACCCCGGCTCTGGAATGAGCTCCCTAGTGAGGTTCGCCTGGCGCCTACATTGTATTCCTTTCGGCGCCAGGTGAAAACCTTTTTATTTTCCCAGGCATTTTAGCATTTTAGCTTTCTAAATTTTTAGCTTTGCTGTTTTAAATCTCTATTTTAAACTCCTGCACTGCTGCTAGGTTTTATTGTGGTTGTATTGAAGACCGGAAGGTCGGCAGGACAGCAGTTCGAGACCCGAGTGCTGCGTGACAGAGTGAGCTCCCGTCTTCAGTCCCAGCTCCTGCCAACCTAGCAGTTCGAAAGCAAGAAATTGCAAGTAGATAAATAGGTACCTTGTGATACGTTCCATGGGGTTTTCAACGTTCCAACATTCGCTGCATCATGGAGAAAGCAAGAGAATTCCAGAAAAACGTCTATTTCTGCTTCATTGACTATGCTAAAGCCTTTGATTGTGTGGATCACAACAAACTGTGACAAATTCTTAAAGTGATGGGAGTACCAGACCACCTTACCTGTCTCCTGAGAAACCTGTACGAGGGTCAAGAAGCAACAGTAAGAACCAGATATGGAACAACCGAGTGGTTCAAAATTGGGAAAGGAGTACGACAAGGCTGCATATTGTCGCCCTGCTAATTTAACTTATATGCAGAGTACATAATGAGAAATGCCGGGTTGGATGAATCAGAGGTCGGAATTAAGATTGCTGGGAGAATTATCAACAACCTCCGATATGCAGACGATACCACCCTAATGGCAGAAAGTGAAGAGGATCTAAAGAGCCTCTTGTTGAGGGTGAAAGAGGAGAGTGCAAAAGCTGGTTTGAAACTCAACATTAAAAAAACTAAGCTCATGGCATCTGGCCCCATCACTTCCTGGCATATAGAAAGGGAAGAAATGGAAGCAGTGACAGATTTTACTTTCTTGGGCTCCAAGATCACCGCAGACGGTGACTGTAGCCCTGAAATTAAAAGACGCTTGCTCCTTGGGAGGAAAGCTATGGCCAACCTAGACAGCATAGTAAGAAGCAGATACATCACCTTGCCGACAAAGGTCCGTCTAATCAAAGCTATGGTTTTCCCAGTAGTAACGTATGGCTGTGAGAGCTGGACTATAAGGAAGGCTGAGCGCCAAAGAATTGATGCCTTCGAATTGTGGTGCTGGAGAAGACTCTTACGAGTCCCCTGGACTGCAAGGAGGTCAAATCAGTCCATCCTAAAGGAAATCAACCCTGAGTGCTCATTGGAAGGACAGATACTGAAGCTGAAGCTCAAATATTTTGGCCACCTAATGCGAAGAGAAAACTCTCTGGAAAAGACCCTGATGCTGGGAAAGACTGAAGGCAAAAGGAGAAGGGGACGGCAGAGGATGAGATGGCTAGATAGCATCACGGATGCAATGAATATGAACTTGAGCATGCTCCGGGAGAGAGCGCAGGACAGGAAGGCCTGGCGTGCTATGGTCCATGGGGTCACGAAGAGTCGGACACGACTGAACGACTGAACAACAACAAAATAGGTACCGCCTCAGCGGGAAAGGTAACAGCGTTCCGTGCACCTCGGTGTTCAGTCATGCCGGCCACGTGACCACGGAAGCGTCTTCAGACAGCGCTGGCTCTTCGGCTTAGAAATGGAGATGAGCACCACACCCTAGAGTCGGACACGACTCTACCTTTTATTGTTATATTATGGTTTTAATGTTCTATATATTTTAAATTGTTTTATTGTGTGCTGTTTGGTTTTAATTTTTGTGAACTGCTCAGAGAGCTTCGGCTATTGGGCGGTATAGAAATGAAATAAATAAATAAATAAATAAATAAATAAATAAATAAAGCATTAATTCATTTTAATTACTTTAAATGTGTCTGTGTGATTGAAGCCTGCAGTACATCTTCAGCCACTAGAGGCAGATTTCCGTAACCAGCACTTCGCTTTGCAGGCCATACAGTTGAAAGCTAAGGAGATCAGTAGGCCAAGAGACAGCGTTATAGGCCTCCCCTGTGCTGTGGGGCAGCCCTGCCCCCTCCCCCAGGGAATGGAGTGGACAGACCAGGCATGGCCTCACTCAGAGTGGGCAGGCACAGTGTGTCCAACTCTGACAATGGAGAAAGACTGCTTGAAGGATTCGCTGTATCAAACTAAGGGCTATTCCAAGCCATGCAAAGCCAGCTCTGTTCACTAGTTGAGAGATTACACTAATTGGCCTGTAATTTCTCAGATCCCTCCTGGATCCTTAAAAGGGGGGGGGGACTACATTGGCCACTTTTCAATTATTTGGTAAAGAAACTAAGCTTAGGGACATGATACATATCTTATGTACATAGCAAGAAGATTATATATACATAGCAAGAAGATTAGCAATTTCACACTTCATAGAATCATGGAACAGTAGGGTTGGAAGGGGCCTACAAGGCCATCGAGTCCAACCCCCTGCTCAGTGCAGGAATCCAAGTCGGAGCATCCCTGACAGATGGCTGTCCAGCCTCGTCTTGAAGGCCTCCAGTGTGGGAGAGCCCACCGCCTCCCTAGGTAACTGGTTCCATTTGAGTGAACTCTCTCAGATGGATATCATCTGGACCCGGTGATTTCTTTGTTTTCAATCTGTCAGTAAAGTCAAGAATTTCTTCTCTTGTCACCACTATTTGCCTCAGTTCTTCAGACTCCCTTCCTGGGAATATCAGTTCACGCACAGGCACCTGTCCTGTATCTTCTGCAGTGAAGACAGATGCAAAGAATCCATTCAGCTTCTCTGCAGTCTCCTTGTTGTCCCTTCAGCGCTCCTTTACGTCCTTTGTCATCCAGTGGTCCAACTGCCTCCCTAGCTGGTTTTCTGCTTCTGATATATTTAAAGAATTCTTTATTGTTGGCCTTGACACCATTAATGATACGCTCCTCAGAATCCTTTTTTGCATCCATCACTGTCTGCTTGTATCGCCTTTGTGATGGTTTATGCTCCTTTTGGCAAGACTCCCATTTCTGAAGGAAGCCTTCTTTTCTCTGATGGCGTCCTTGGCACTGCTCATTAGCCAGGTGACACACACCCCCCCCCGAGTCAGTGCTGCCTTTCCTGACCTGTGTGTTTCCTTGGCTGTGCATGGATGTCCCACTGATCCTGGCTGTGCCTGAGCCAAGAGAGCAGCCCATAGCACCCTGCACTGGCTCCCCCCTCCCAACCCCCCACCCCGCTCAAACAATTCTGGTGCAGCTCAGATTCCTCCATTTGGGGGGAAAGCAAAGGTGGTCTGAGCTCCCACCACCATATAGAGTAGGAACACAATGCGAGAGCAGAAGAATCAACCCTCAGGCTGTGAACCCCCTTGCAAAGCCCCCCTCTGGTGGCCCCCCTCCCCCATGCCACCCAGCAATGCCCCTTGTGCTCAGGCCATGGCTGCTGCAGCCCTGGCACCGCTGCCCTCCCTCCTTCCTTGGCTCAGGAACCCATCCTGTGAATTGATAGACTGATTGTGGGGCTCCTTAGTTCTGCACATAAGAGTGGTGCCATGGTTTGGGCATGTGGTGAGAGAGAATCAGGTGAAGATGGCCCCATAAATCCAGGGAGAAAGAAGACAGACCCAGACGCACACACAGATCATGGGAGAGACGACGGCGACTTGAGCACTAGACAGAATGAGATGCAAAGGAAAGCTACGCAGGTGGGTGCCCCCCACCACAGTCCCTTTGCCAGCCCTGTTCTTTCCCCCTCCCAGGCAGGGACGGTGTGTTCCGTACAGCCCAAAGGCGACACAGGAGCACACAGGTGCCAGCTTCTTTTCTGTCCGCTCGCCAACCTTCCTCGGGGGCTCCCTGCACCAGACACCCCCCCTCACATTTTGTGTAGCGCCAGACCAGGCCTACCACGAAGGGAAGGTCTGCACACATTGCTGCTGCGGCAGGGAAGGAGGGTCACATGCCACTTCAGGGTGCGACTCTGTGCCCCTGTGAACAGCTGGCCCTGGGCTGGGCCAGGGCACAGTTGCGCAGGCTGCGGCCAGCCGTCGAGAAGTGCACTTCCGGCGCCACAGGGAGCGTCCCGCGCCAGCTCCACGGCGCGCCCGCGCCTGGAGTGCTGCAGGTGGTTCTGGCCGCTGCGCCCGCACGGGGCATTCTGGAGCTGGAGACGGTGCAGAAAAGGGCAGCCGCCGCGATCGAGGGGCTGGAGCGACTCCTTGGCTGGGCCTGCTCAGCTTAGAGGAGAGGCGAGCGAAGGGGGGAGTCCCGACGGAGGTGTACAGAATCATGCCTGGCGTGGAGAAAGTGGAGGGACGCCCCCCGCCTGTTGAGCGGTGGTCTGGTGGGCTGCCAACGGCGTTGGATTGGCTGGCGATTCAGGGCGAGCAAAGGGAAAAAGCTTTCCCACAAAATGCCCGGATCCCTTCGGCGACTTGCTGCCGTGGGATGCGGCGACAGCCCCTGGCTCAGGCGACCTTCAAAAACGAGTCAGACAACGCTGGGGAAGAGGAGGAGAGGCCTCCCCAGCAGAGCCTCCGGGCGCGGAGCCTACCGCCGGCTGCCCGTTGCCGAGGAGAGGCGCCTCTGCCTTCGCGCCCTGCTCGTGGACCTCTGGGGACACGGTGAGAACCCGGAGGCAGGAGGGCTTGGTGGGCCCCGATCCAGCTTCAGGACTCTTCCTACGCTGGCCATGCTGGCCCCCCCAGCCCCTCTTGGCCTGCCCCATGGCGATGCCCCGCCCCGCCCCCCCGGCTGCTAGCATCGCGGCCAGGCCCCCTCGCCTTTCCCCAGTGTTTGTAGACACCTCCCCTGCTGGGAGCTTGGGGGCCCGCGGAAGAAAGGGCCGGCCCAGGTCTGCAGACGGACAGGGCCACCTGCTCCGCCAGCCCTGGCTCAGGGCCCAGCTCGGGGGCGCTTCAGGACAGCAGCTGGGGCTGCACACAGGGGGAGGGTTGCATTGGACACTGCCCCGCCCCGCCCCGCCCCGCCCTTCCTTCCGCCCCGGGTTAACTTGTCCTGCAGCCCCACCAGCTGCCACAAGGAGGCGCCCGGGGCCAACGCTCGAGTGTCAGTCCCAGCCCATGAAAGATCGGGGAGGGGGCTCCTGGGTTCATCAGGCGGGGAGTCCAAGGCAGCTTTCCCCACCCTGGTGCCCCCAAATGCATTCAACTACAATTCCCAGAATCCCCTTCCTGGCTTCTCCCTGGGGGATGTCCCTGTACCTCCACGCTGGGGGGGCGCAGCTGCACGAAAGGCGCCCGCTGAGTTTCTGCTCCTTGCACTGCTGGAGGGGGAGAGGTGACAGGGGCTGGGCAGGGGGCCAAGAGCAGGCGCAAGGAGGCCTGCTTCTGCTGGACGGCCTGAAGTGCAGCTGGGGCCAAGGCGCCTTTGGAGCAAGGGCTGGAGGCGGAAGGAAAAGTGTTCTCCGACACTGATTAGCTGGCGGAGAAGGGGAAAGCAGGTCTGGCTTGGGCGGGATTCAAATTCAGCCCTGACTGGAGCACCCCTGCGGTGCCCCCTGGCACAGCGCCCGAGGCCTCCCTGCCGTTCTTCCATCTCCCCCACTGGCCCCTGCCCCAAACACCTCTGGAGCACGGGCAGCAGCAGCAGGAGGCCCCACGGGGCGGACTCGGGCCCCGCAGCCTGAACCATGTGGCAGGGTGTGCCGTTTCCCCTTGGCCTGCTCTGAGCTGCGTGGGCGGAAATTCAATCTGCTCTTTCGTCTGGAAAGCAGAAAACTCCCAGAGTTGCTGCTGGAAGCGAGGCAGAGAGGGTGAGCTGGCAGGCAGCTCAGTGTCCCTCTGAGTCTCTGCTCTTGCCCTGGCTGTTTCCCAAAAGAGGGGGAGGGAGACCCTTGTGCAACAGCCGATGCATGCCAGACCCGGCCCCCAGCACCCAGGGGTCCGGGGGAGCAAAGATGAGCACAGGCTGGTGCCCCCACAGCCCAGGGCCTTGCTGGGATTTCACAGTTCCAGACTTCTTGGGAAGAAACTGCATGGAGCACGCATCTCCTCGGGGGTGACGGCCCCACACGAAGCCACAGCCTAGGCCAAGATTCAGCACACATGAGGCAGTCTCTGAGCCACTGCTGACGTGGACACAACTTCACTCCTACATAAATTGGGCAAGCGGCTTGCAAAAGACGCTCCCACTTTGCTCTGATGCCTTGCACAGCCGTCCAAAGCACATCCTATTTCGCCCAGGCACGTGTGAGGGAACACCCTACCCCACGGCCCAGTCTCATAGCATCTAGGCAAGTGCCTCGTGGCTGATGGCACAGGGAGTGCTCTGTCTGGAAGAGGGGAGCACTGTGCCTGTCCTGTGCCACAGCCCACGCCATGAGGCAGGCTGTGAAGCTAAGAACAGCTTGTGCCAGACAGAGGCTCAAATGCTCGGCTTAGCAGAGGGCAACTGCGTTCGCCCTAGAGCAGAACTAGACCCCCCTGCTGCATGACAGCGATGGAGGCTGTGGACTAGTCTCACTCCCCACCCCCAGGAGCCCTTTCAGCTTGTTTTCGGACTGGAGACTCCCTTGAGAATGGCAAATCCAAGCACAGAGCGGCCTGCACCAGGCCATTCCTTGTAATATAGTGCAGGAGAACCCCCAGATGCCACTGTGTGGTCTTGTATGAGCATGTGGCAGGGAGTGCGCAAGTGTGTTCTGCACATGTTCCCTGCACAAGCAGGGCGCAGGGAGAAGAACTGGAGGGAGTTATTGTCCAAGGAGGGGCCAGCACGTGTGTGTAAAAATACCTTTAAGAGAACTGAACGGATGTGAACAAGCATGCAAAGACGTGTGTAAATGCTCAAAGTCACACAAACATGAGCACGGGGCATCCACAAACTACATTCCCCCCACCCGTTATTGGTCACGTGGAGCCAGACCGGGCTTTCTGTGGGTGCTGGATGCATGCCAACGCCATGGCCAGATGAGGCATCACGCGGAGCTCTGTCCGTAAACAAGCAGGGAAGTGGGCTGGGAGGCTCCCCCCATAACCACCCCTCCCCAGGCAGGTTCAGGTCCTGTTCCTGGCAGCAGGTGCGGCACAAGGCCGTTTGCTGAAGTTGGTGAGGATCTGGTGCTGCTGCTGTCGGAAGGGCACCACGAAGCTGTTGGGGGGCAGCTGCCCTGCGCCGCCCGCATCCACCTTGCCCATGAAGACGTACTCGGCACCTGTACAGGAAGAGGGAAGGGAGGGCCAGTTGAGAGGCAGCCAGGGGCCCTGGGGGAGGGCAAGGAAGGGGTCGCTCCAGGGCTCTGCTTGGAGAGATCAGGGGAGGCTTGGGGCCTAAACATGGCTGGGGGGCTACTCCTGAATGCCAGGCGTGGCAAGGGAAAGGCCCCCTCTGGCTGGCCCAGGTGCCACTGGACATGCCTGGAGTCCTTGGCTGTGCCACAGAGCATGGGTGCTCTCCAGCCACATTGAACTACAACTCCCATCGTCTACAGCCAGCTGGGATAATGGGAGTTGCAGCCCAACGTCCCTGGGGAGCATTGGGACGGGGGAGGCTGCTGCGAAGGATGCAGGATCCAGCCCTCAGGTGGCATGCTTTCCCCTCTGGCAAGGGCCGGCTGAAGCTGACCTGGCCCTGTGGACTCTACACATGCTCAGGCGCTTCCTCCCCTCCCCTTGCTCAGGCCTCCCTCGTTCTAGGGCAGAACATGCACCACCTCTCGCCTGGCCCGAAGAACGATGCCCCCCTGAAAGTGGCCCCGCCCTGCTTGTCAAACACCCCCCCCCCCACATGCACTTGCGCTGGGGTAACCAACTGGCCCCGTGCCTCTTCCTGGCCGCCAAACTCTCCCACCCTCATCAGAGCCCCTTCCCTGCACACGGCCCCGGCCCATTCCTGCTGCTCCTTCTTTCTGGGGTGAGGGAGGGGAGAGCCCAATATTTCTGGGCTCGGCCATCTTGGCCACTTCAAACCCTACAGCAGTCACTGGCCATGTTGGCTGGGGATGATGGGAGGTGCAGTCCAACACGTCTGGAGAGTGCCAGGTTGGGGAAGGGGGCCCGACAGGAACATCGCTGCCCCCCGCCCAGTTTGTGCAGTGCTCCAGCATTGCTTGGGGTGCATTTGAGGTGATGCTTTAGCAAAAAACGGGGGGAGCCTGTCATTTCGAGAGGAGGAGCATCAGCCCCACCCGCAGGTGATGCACCGGAAGGACCCGTGGGGGTGAGCACGAGACACTTGGGGCTCTGGGGCCCACAGAGGGCTCTCACCTTTCTTGATGATGGGGCACTGCCTGCAGGGCACGTCCAGGCGGATGGTGGCCCCGGGTCCTGCTGCAGGGAGGCCCAAGGCTCCAGCCTTGTACGTGTTCACGAGCGTCACCGTGGCAGCAACTCTGTTCCCAGCCCCTCGCACGACAGCCTTCACCATGCCCGTGATCACTGCAAGCAAGGCGTTGGAGGGAGGGCCCAGTGACCTTTCAGGCCCCTTCCAGTTCTCTGAACTCCCCCCCGCCACGGCTCTGCTTCTCAGGTGCCGCCCAGTCTGGTTTCTAGAGCCGATCTGGGCGCATCTGTGTGTGTGTGGCAGAGTTGCGCCCGCCACCCCATCCATCAGTTCAGTCCCTCCGCCACCTTCCTGGCAGAACGTCTCCCAGGCGGCTCACCAAAATCGCTGCTGCAAAAATTGCTCTGGAGGGTTCCTGTCCGGCGACAACGTTGTGGGCACATAGTCTCATCTGGAGAAAAAGAAAGTGGGGGGGGGGCTGTCAGGACAAACCTCAGGTCAAACAAAAAGCACAGTTCTCTCCCCCGCCCCCGCCCCGTTGCTAAGAAGAGGAGGCTAGGAAGGCTTAGCCTCCAAATCCTAGGGAACAGAACTTTACACATGCTCGGAGCACTCTCTCCACTTCACCTGGAAGCAACCACTCGATCACTCTGGCATTCAGGACAAATCCCAGGACAGAGAGCCTGGTGGCCAAGGTGAAGCTCCCACTAGCCCCAACACATTCCCTCCACCCCCGCTGACTGCTTTCGCTGGACTCTCTTACCTGTGCTACTGGCTGTGGGCCTCTCGGCACTGGGAAGAGGCTTTGGTGTCGGTTTGGGGACTGGGGCTGGCTTGGCAGGGCTGGCTGGCTTGCCGGCGGGCCTGGGCTTTGGTACGACGGGTTTCCTGCCTGGCTGCACCGGCTTGGAGCCTGGGAAGATGGGGCCGGTGGGCTGGGGGCTCGTCTGGTCCACCAGCTCGTTGCGGTCCTTCACCACGTAAGAGGCAGAGAAGCCGTCGGCTGTCACGCTGAGATCTGAGACAAACTGGACCAGCAGTTCGTTCCCGTCTGAGTAGACCAGGCTGCGGGGTGGGAGAAGGTGAGCTGAGGTGAGCCAAGGGACTTCCCCAGGGCGAGTCTGGGAGCGCACCCCCGGGCTGCACGTCGCGCCAGCCTAAGCCTGGCGCCATTTCAGAACTGGCGTGAAGGAGACCAGGTGGGGCGCTTGGCACACGGAAGAGCTCCGCCGTACCTGGGCGACTCGTCTCCGCAGAACTTGCCGATGCGCCGCGAGTCGTCCCGGTTGCCCCCGTTGAAAACGGCCACGTAGTCGTAGCGGCAGTACGTGTCGGGCTCCACATCAAACTTCCCAAAGGTCAGCGCGATCACCTAGGCCAGGGGGAAGGTGGGTCAGACTCACGCCCAGCGCCGCTCTGCGCCTCTGGTCACCCATCCACCCTTCGAAAGCAGGAGGTGCTGGGCGGGAGCCTCCTGGCAAAAGGAGGCTCAGGAGGAGCGGCAGGGGGCTCCAGACCCTCCCCTGGCAACACTACCTTGTCGGTCGGGGCAATGATATGCCAGGAGCAGCTGATGCCGGGCGGATAGTCGCTCTCGGGCCAGTTGGGGGTCTTGAGGGCACCCTGGGGCTTCTCGAGTTTCCCCCCACAGAACTGGTGCTCTGCAAGAGAGAGGCCACAGCCAAGGGCTCAGCAAGGTGCCCAGGCCAAGGAGGGAGGAGGCGCCCCCACGCCACAGGCGGGCGGCAGCTAGCGGCCTTGTCCCCTGAGCAAAGTGCTGTGTTGGGGAGAGTGTGCCAGGCACAGCCCCTCTGTGCCAGGGAAAGGGCTGGGGGGAAGGGGCTGGAAGCGGCCAGGTGCCTCTTTCTCCCCTCACAAGCCACCCTGGCCGTGGGGCAGAGGGCTGGACAGGTGTGCAAGAGAACTCCGCGCTGTGGGCGCAAGCTTCTGAAGGTGTGGCGCAACAACCCAGGTGCACAAGGCCTGGCACCAGCACGTGGAAGTGTTTCCCATGGGAAACCTCCCTGCGCAGAAATCTGTGCAGGCAGAAGTGAGGGTGCCCGTGACCCACCCCCCGTGAGGCAGCCCAGGGACCCTGGCTCCCCACAGCAAGCACACCCACAGGCACAACCCTGGGGGATGCATTGCGCTCGCATGCAAAAGGTGCTCCAGCCACCATTTCTTCCACACCCGGGGAGAAGAAACCCCCCAGACATGCCCACCCACGCCTGCCAGCCCATCGGCGCTGCTGCCACATGCCCATGCGCAAGCCCTCTGCACGCCCTCAGGCAGGCACGGCCCCGCTCCATGGCACAGGTGCGCAACTCGCGCTCCCGTGCCTTCTTGCATGCCAGCGTCTCTTCCCACCGGGAGGAGTGCTCAAGCCAAGCAGCCCCCTAACTAAGGCTCCATGGACCAGGCCGCTGCGTGCTCAGCCAGCCGGGGGCGGGGGGGCTGGCCAGGATGGAAGCCCCAAGAGCACAGCTACAGCAAAGCCGGGAGGGGAGCGAGGCTGGGCCGGCGTCGGATGGTCTAAAATCTTGTTTGCTCTGCAAACAGCCCAGGGGGTGAGCGGCTGGGCAGAGGGAGCCCCCCGCCCAAGGGGAGCAGAACAGCAACACAGCAATTTTGGAGACCACAGAACTCTGGCTAATGACCGGTTGCAGAGGAACCGGGAACGGAGAGGGAATGAAAAGTCCTGCACCAAGTCCAGCTGGGCGGATGGGGGGTGGAGGAAGGCTCGGCTTGGGGAGCAAAGGCCGATTTGCAGGCGTGGGGGCGACCCCTCCCACGTGCAGAGCTTTCTGTTCCCCTTTGGCCCATCGCTTCTAGCAGCAGCACCCGCTCCTCGCTTCAGGCAGGGTCACCCCTCCAGAGAAGCAAAGCCAAGTCCAGGCCATCCCTTTAGACTCCCCAGGAGGCACTGCGGCTGCAGCTGGGAAAGCGGGGGTCCCCAGTCTCATACTCACCATCCCAATAGTCCCATGGCTCCCAGAACCCCCAGGAGCCTATATGATGGGCACCCCATTTCCGCCGTCCCTTTGGGCGCCCTAGAAAAAGGTCCTGTACGTTGGGATTGGGACCGGCGGGGGGAGGGCATGAGAGGGGGAGGGCGAGGTGCATACTTGCATGCAAACACCCCCTCCCCCTTGCTCTTGGCACTTGGGGGAGGGCAGGAACACAGCACCTGGTTAATCAATGGGCGCTCTCCCCCCATGACACTTCACACCCCCTAGAGAGCTGGGCTGTGGAGTGGAGGTTTTAATCAAACGCTTTGCACATGCACTTAACAATGGCGCGTCTCCTGTCCCGGCGCTGCGCCTCGACTCTGCTGGATCGAGAAGGCCAAGGATGAGAAAGGCAGGGCAGGGGAAACGGCCCCTCCTCCGGACAGCGAGGCTGCTAGTGCCACGGGCTGCTGCTCGGGGAGGACCCAGGGCTAAGAGCGTCCACGGATCCCCCCACCGCCTCTCCAGCCCTGAGGGGCAGCCGCTTCCTTCGTGTGAGGCGGTCCCTCTCTGCATCCTGCACCAGGAGTCCTTCTATTCGAGGCCTGAGGCCGCCTCCTTGACAGGAGGCCTCCAAGCAACACTCTCGGACGCCACACATTCCAGCCCAGAAATTCCCCCATGCATCCCCACACAAAGTGGGCCGAGAGGCTCGGCCTCCCCCCGCCCCCCCAGCCATTGGCCACTCATCAGCTTAGCTGTCACTCATCAGCCTCCCCTGCCCTGGGGGCTTCCAGATGCATCAGGCTGCTGCCCCCAGGGCCCTACAGGCTGGGATGGTGGGGCTGCCCCCCAACCTACCTGGAAGGCGCCAGGGTGGGGGAGGCCCCCTTCCATACCCACTTGCGATCCAGCCCCACCAGGGCCCATCACTGGCTGTTTCCAGACACCTGGAAGCCAAGTCAACCCGTCAAAGGCCTCTGCACCCGCAAAATTCAAAGTTAGCCAACACCCAATTCCGGAAAATCAAAGGCAAGTTAGGTTTGATGGAGAGGCATCCCCAGCCATGAGTAGGTTTCCCCAGCATCCCCCCTGTCCTTGGCAGGGGGTCACAGGTAGCTGAAACAATCATGGGTCACCTGCCAGAAGCACTGTGGGTAAAATGGCCGCCTAGAAGAAGTGCTATTGCCCAGGAAAAAGGATTCCAGGGCCTCCAGCCGCAGGCCCCTTACCGTCGACGTGAGGGAGGCCGCCGCTGAACCACACGAGGAAACCCCTCCCGCCGGTGCCTTCATCTGACACCAGCTGCAGCAGCATCTGGTTGCTGGTGGAGAGGATGGCGCCTGGGCGGAAGGTACCACAGAAGCGGCCCAAGCGCTGGGCCTCCACGGCCGCGTGCCCGTTGTACACGTCCAGGTAGTCATAGCGGCAAACGGGATCCGGCTCCAGGTCAAAGACCCTGAAGGACAACATGACCACCTGGCCTTCTGGCACCTGGTGGCACAGACAGAAAGTCAGGGGCTGCGGGGACGGACAGGTGGGAGGGCATGAGCAAGAGATCAGCAGCAGGGGTGACGGGCTGGAGACACAGGAGAGAATTGGACAATGCACCTGAAAAAACGGGACTGGCATTTACTCCCACACATTGCCGAGGGATCCCCTCTCCCTTGCAAACCCTGACTTTCACCTGCCCCCACTTCACTTGGTAAAAAAACCAAACCAGGTTCATCATCCCCTTGCAGAGAAGTCCACTTGACATAGAATCATAGAACAGTAGGGCTGGAAGGGGCCTACAAGGCCATCGAGTCCAACCCCCTGCTCAATGCAGGAATCCAGGTCAGAGCATCCCTGACAGATGGCTGTCCAGCCTCGTCTTGAAGGCCTCCAAGACGAGGCTGGACAGCCATTTGTCAGGGATGCTCTGACATCTGCACCAGAGGCCTTCTCTGTGGTGGTGCTCCAACTGCAGAATGCCCACCTGTGGGAGGCTGGCCGGGTGCCAATCCTAGGTTCTTGGCAGTGCCAGGTGGAAACCTTTTGATTTGCACAGGCATTTTAAAGCAAGCTTCCAAAAATTTGTATTTTTACATTAAGTTTGCACCTTCTTAGTCAACTGAAATAGCTGCGTGCCTCTCAACATTTTAATGTCTAAATTTCAGGTTGGTTTTATTGTATCACCTTGTAGTGTTTTGCGGTCGTTTTGTGTACACTGCCCTGAAATCCTTTCAGGGAGGAAGGCATAATTTATATGATAAATAAAAAACGCATCTTGGGGTGGGAGACTTAAAACCCCAGCACCTCTCGAGACTCCTGCAAAAACCAGCAGTTACCGTGATGGTCCAGGAGCATTTCTTGCTCGGCGGGTAGTGGTCCGGGAAGCCCTCGCTGGCAATGTACCCTGTGTCTCCGGTATAGTCACCCCCACACAAGAAGACAGGCCTGCGGAGGGAGTGATGCAGAGAGATGAGGCAGCAGGGAACTCTGGAGGGGCCAAGCGGTCTGAGGGCCTCAAGGCCGCAGCTGAACATGCAGCAGGGGGCCCTGTGGAAGCGGTGTGCCGCACACTGTGCTCCGGGGAGATGCCAGAGAGCTGAGTCGCAAGGACTGTGGGGAGCCTGGACAGGAAGTCCGGGGCCGAGTGATGCCGGAAGGGAAGGCTCCCGACGGCGGCTACCCAGGAAGGCTGTACAGCCGCCTTTCCCCAAGCTGCTCGCCCTCCGGGTGTGGCACTGCAACGCCCATCATCCCTGGTTGGGAAGGGCAGGAGGTGCAGCCCAGCCCAAGGACAGGGGCACGGTGGCCCTCCATGTGGGCTCCCATGGGGCGCTGGCTGGCCATGCCTGGACAGGCCCCTCGGCTCTGATCCGGCGCTGCTCTTCTGGTGCTCTCAGGTGCGCCAAGGTCAGTGTCAGGCAGCCCCCCCCCATCTTGGGGGGTGGCCCAACGGCAGAGTGGCAGCAGCAGGCCAGGCGCCCCGTCCCCAGAGGCACTTCCAGGCAAGCCCAGGAAAGCCTCCGGCCCGAACCCCAGGGGAGCCCCGCTGGGCCAGACGGACCCAGGCACTGACCCCTTTGCGGCCAGAGAAGTGCCTCTGACACCCCGCTGCCCCCATCAAGAGCCCCCCGCTCACAGTAGCTCTTGTTACCCCTGGCCAAGAATTCAGGGAATCTGCTTGGCTCATCCCAGCTCCTGGCAGCGGCTCTCGCTGAAGTCTTCCAGATGTGCTGGAGCCGCTGTGGCTGTGGCACGCCAAGGCTGGCCTGCCACAGCCCCACCCCCCCCCCGCACCGACGCGGGCAGCCCTGGCAGCCGTCAGCGGGCCCGCCTGGCCGGAGCAGGACTGGGGCGTGCGGGGGGCCCGGGCAACGCCGGCCAAGGGCCACACCCGGAAGCGGCCGGAGGAGCAGACCGGCGGCGGGCGGGCGAGAGAAGAGGAGGCGGGTCCGTGGAGCCATGGGGGCAGCTCTGGGCGGGGGGCGGCCTGATCCGGCAGCGATCCTCGCCTCGCCGGGGCGTCGGAGAAGCGGGGGAGCGCGGGGGCGGCGTGCGGGTTACCTGGTGTGGTTGGTGGCGGGGGCGGCCGAGGGGCCCTGGGCTCCGCTTGGCCGCAGCAGCGCGAGCAGCAGCAGCGCCGGGAGGAGAGCGGGCTCCATCCTCGTCGCCTCCGGGCGCTTCCTGGCTGGGGCCGGAGAAGCCTGGGTGGGGCGGGCGCGAGCCTGGGGCGGGCGGCGAAGGAGGCGCGGCCGCTCCGCTCCGCGGCTTAAGAGCAAACGGGGCGGGCCGGAGCCGGGCGGCGGCGGAGGGGCGGGCCGCCCAGGGGCCGGGCCGGGCCGCCCGCCAGCGAGGCCCCCGCCGCGGGCAGGACGGCGCGGGAGCGGCCGGCTGCAGGGAGAGGAAGGCAGACGGCGGGACAGAGCGCCGCCAGGCACGTGCAGAGTGCCTCCGCCGCCGCTCCCCGCGCGCCGTGCTCCGCTCCGTCCGGGGCCCGCTCCGGGCGCCCCGCCCGCCCGGGCCCGGGCTGCTGTGCGCGCCGGCGAAGCTCCGCGCCCGGGCAGGAGGCGGGCCCGTCCGAGCACGCGGGGGCGCGCGGCCGGGGCGGGGCTTTCCCGAGCAGCGGCGCGGGGAGCGGAAGCGTCGGCCGGGGCGAGGCGGCAGGTGGGGTCCCGCGGCCGTCCCGGTCGCCTCCTGCGTGGGGAGCGGGCTGCTGGGCAGGGCCCCCGCCGCGGGAGCCCGCGGAGGGCCCCGGAGCGGAGGAGCGGGGGCGGCCCCGCAGCCAGCCGTGCCAGCGCCGGACGGCAGCCCCTAGCATCCCCTCGCGCCCGTCCGGAGGGCGCCGGGCGGGGAGGCGTAGCGAGGCCGCCCGCTCCCTGCAGCGCTGGCCCCGGCCCCAGGGTATCCCACGCGCCTCTGCACCCTTCAGGCCGGGACGGGGCAGGCGGCCTGCGGCGCCCCCGTGACCCCTGGCCGTCGGCCCCGCTGGCTGGGATGATGGGGGCCGTGGCGAAAACTCCTGGCGGCCCCGGGCCCCGCGCCAGGGCAGGGGAAGCCGCGCCACCTGCAGGGGGGCCTTCCTCGCGCTCCCCCCGGGGGGGCGACTGCCGCAGGGCCCGCAGCAGGGGGCAGCCTTCCGGCTGGGTGGGAGGGAGCGAGCCTCCGCGCGCGCCCCCACGGACGCAGACGCGCTGCGGGAAAGGAGACCGGCGGCCCTGCGCGGAGGGGGCGGCCGCGGGCAGTCGCGCAGCATGGGGCCCCTCTTCTTCCGCCGCCCCCAGGTGAGCCGGCTGTGCGCCCAGGGTGGGAGGGGAAGAGGGGAGCCGAGGCCCGTTGCTGCTGGGCCTGGATGCTCGCCCCCGGCGCCCCGCCCGCCCGCGAGCAGCACCCCCAGGGCCCGCTCGAGCGCTGGGTCTGGCCCAGTGTGGTCTACACCAGGGGTGGGGAGGCCCCTTTTCTGTCGCGTGTCAAAGAGGGGGACCCTGGACGCTCCTGGACCCGTCTCGGGGGCATTCAGCGCCACCAGCCACTGCATCCTTCTGGAGGTGTTACATGGCAGGGTATTTGCATGGCAAGGCCCCGTTCCTGCGTGGAAGGCCTGTTCGTTTTGATGTCCGGTAAACACCCGCCCCCTCCCCGGCATTCTAAGGGTGTACTGAGATGTTTAGTGCTTAGCTTTGCTCTGTAATGTTTTGCTATTGCTGGCTTTATTTTATTTACTTTTGGACTGTGGTTTTTCTGGGTGTTACAGTTAACTTCTATTGTGAACTGGCCAGAGGACACTGATCGTTGGGTGGTATACAAATGAGGTCGGTAGAGAGCTGAATTCTCGTGGGGCAACTTTCAGGATCTGCATGCCTTTTCTCTCTTTTCCTTCTCCAGCATCAAGCAGGGATTCATTGTCAAAAGTGCTCTACTCTCCCTGTTTTGGAAGTGTGGACCTATGCTTCCAGAGCCATCAGGGGTGGGGGGCTAGAAGGGGTTTCCACGTTAAGTCTGTACCGACTGGCAACGTCTCTTCAGGGTTTTGGAGAGGAGGGGGTCTTTCTCACCCCAGGCTGCAGTTTGAACCTGGGAGCTTCTGCAAACAAATTTTTTCTATGGATATGTTCAAAGTGCATCAGCTTCTCAAACATGAAGTGGGACCCCACGTGTGAACGTGAGAATATCCCATCAGCCATTAACATTGAATGTTAAACTTTTTTGTTTTGTAAATATAATATAGGTACATATAGTCAGTATGTATATGAATAGAATTTAAGCATGGCATGACAATTTATGGCCCTCCAGATATTTTGGCCTATTGCTCTTATCGTTCTTCACCATTGGCTAGATCTGGTAGGCCAAAACATCTTGAGGGCCACAACTTGCCCATTCCTGGCATAGAGGCTGGCCAGCAGGGGACTGCCCAGCAGGAATGGTTTACTGGCAGCATGGCTTAAGGAAAAAGACACCCTGAGAATGGGGTGGGGGAGCTTCTCCTTCTGCAGCCCCCCCGACCCCCACTTTGGGAAGCACTGGCATAAGCAGCATGGCCCATGACGGAAGAGGCAGAAGGGCTCCTCTGCTGCCTGCGGAGCAACCCCCTCCGCCGTGTGCAAGCCAAGGCTGCTCCAAGGTCCCACTGAGCAACTGAGCCTGAGGGCACAGCCCACCCACCAAAGCAGTGCAGTGCCGGGGCACCACTCTCCTCCCTCCGCTGTTTGGGACAACCCCAAATGCTACAGAGACAGAAACATTCTTCTTGGCTGCTCTAGGGTGCAACTGAGGCATCACTGTCAGGGCTCTAGTGGTATATTTCGGAGTGCATCCTGACTGCCCACGGAGAATCCATATCGTCACACCCCCAGACTCAACAGGAGCGCACTCTCTAGTTAAAGACTCTGTCACAGCAGACATACCAAACAGAACCACTGATAAGGTCTTATCATTAAGTGCATGGGGCAGGGCTGCAATCTCATGCCCCACCACCTGGGAGTAAGCGCCCTGGAGCTCAGCGGTGCTTGCTTCTGTCTGCCAACTTGTAAAACACGCTGAGCTCTAGCAAAGGCTCCTCAGCCCGCCAAAATTGCAACTAGTTTTGAATTTGAAATGCACACAGCCCTGGCAAAGAAGCGGTGCCATCTAAACGGGCAGTCACGCTCCTGCGCTGACAGAAAATTCTGGAGCTGTGCTTCCCTTGGTTTCCCCTCTGCGACGCCCCTGACAGCACACATCTGCCATGGGCTGCCCAGGAGGGGTTGCCCTGCGCAACTGCTGCTTTGCCCCGACGAGGGGCCCTCTCGCCCCCCAGGCCAGGCTCCCTTGACCCCCCACGGCTCTTCCTCCTCTGCCTAGCGGTGGCTGCTGTCTGCTTGGGTCTGCTCATGCTGCTGCTTTCTGCCCTCTACGCCACCCTCCCCCAGAAGCTGGTGGCTGCTTACGTCCTCGGCAAGAGCTCCTCCGTGGAACAGCGCTGGGAAGGCGGGGCAGGAGGGCCACCCCGGAACGCCCACTCGGAGCCCACGGCTCGCAGCTCCTAGCAGCAGCCTCAGCGGGTTGGGCAACAGGCGACGCTGAAGAAGAGCCGGTGGCTCGGAGAACTGGCTGCTGCGGGGGGGGGGGGCGCCAGGCCCCCTGGCTGACCTTCCCTGCAGCGCGTGGGCAGCGGGAGGCAGGAGCGTCCCCTCTGCTGCTTGGGGCTTGTCGCGGGCGCGGGGCGGAGGTGAAGGCTTCTCTCTCCTTCCCTCCCTCCCCCCCCGCGCCTCCTCTTGCAGGCCTGCGCACCATGGCGCCCCTACGGGGCTGAGCGCATCCCTCGCCTCTCTGAAGGATCCTGGACTTGCAGAGACCAGTCAAGGCCAGCGAGGGCGGGGGGGGCGCCCCGCCCGGCGCCATGGCTGCCGAGGGAGGGAGGCCGGGCCGTTCGAGCAGCCCTAGGGGGCCGCAGCGTGCCCGGCCCGAGGCCGGCCTCCCGCTGTGGACGCTGGGGGGCGGTTTCCAGCAGAAGTGGCTGGCCGCGCTCCCCGCGCCCCTTGCTGGGTCTGGAAGACGAGGCCTCCCTTGGAAGAGGCTGGGGGCCGGCGGCGGAGGGGCGGGCATCCCCACCGGGCCCCGCATCTCCACTCTGCCCCTTCCATGCCTGGGTGGCTTTCCAGCAAGCCGAGATAAAAACCAGCCAGCGGGGCCGCGCCCCTCCACATGCGGGAGCCCAGCAGGGCGCGGGGACGCCGCGCGACACCTGCCCAGCTGCGAGGGCCGAGAGAAGTCGCAACCTGGGCCCTGCGGAGGGGAGGCGCCCTCGCCAGCAGGCCCCGATCCCGGCTTTTCGGGCAGCGCCAGAGCCGGGCAGACGCAGCTGGTGCCGCTTCGGGGCAGGGGGCGGAGGCCGAGTGCGGCGCCAGCCACGCCCCCCCGCTCGGCCCCCCACGGCGTAACGGAGGCGCGGACTCGGCAGACGGCTCTGGCGGTGGTCGCCACCTTTATTAAGCAGGGTCGCGGGAGCGATTCTTCAGCCGTGCTTCCAGCCGGGGTGGCGAGGAGACCGCGGGCCACAGACGCCCGCGCGCCCCAGACATAGTTCCCGCGAGTCTCCCGTGGAAAGGAGCCCACAAGCCCGAGGGGAGCAAGAGCCCGCGAGATGCCACCAAGGGCACGACTAGGGAGGGCCAGGCTGACCACGCGGGGGCTGCAAGGGACGCCTGCTCGGGGGGGCCGAGGGCGGTTCCCCACGGGGGGCCCTGCGGGAGCGAGAGCGGCGGAAGGGGGGGCGTGTGGGCCGGGGTGGGAACCGCCGCGGGGCGCCTTCGGCGCGAGTCCAGCCCCGTCCAGCCTCTGCCCCGCCGGCGGGCTGCCGGGGAGATGCCGCCTCCCCCATGGCGGCAGAGGCCCCTCGCCCCGCCCGGCCGCGGCGCTTCCGCCGCCCGCTGCGGGCTGGGGGCCGCACTCAGCCGGCGCTCGGCGCGCAGCCAGCCAGCCCGCGGCGGCGGCGCCCCCCCGCGGGGCTGCGCCCCCCCCAGCTTCGGGAGGAGGACGGACAGGGGCCGGGGGAAGCCCGAGGTCGGGGGCACATGGCAGTTCCGCCCTGCCCCCTCCCTGTCCCGAGGCTGTGCGGGACGGGGCAGGAGGGCAGATCTTCAGCACGGGCACGGTCTCGCCTCCTGGCCCCGAAATGGTGCGGCCCAAATGCCCGCCCCCGCCGCGCTCGGGCAGCCCCGCCACTTGGGGCCGCTTGCCCCACAGCCCTGCCACGGCGGCCTCCATCCCGCCTGCGTCACGCGGCGCTCTCGCGCTCCTGCTGAAGGCTGGGGGCTGACCGCTGCCGGCGCATGCGCGGCGGGGGGCTGCCACCAGGGGTGCCGGGCCGGTGCGGCGGGTACGGCTGGTGCTGGCGGGGGTAGTAGCTGTGCTTGCAGGCCTGACCGCGCTCTTGGGCCTGGCCGCGCTGGCCCCGCGCCTGCCCCCCCTCCAGCGAGCTGCGCCGGGCGGCCCGCTTGCGTGGGGGGGTGGGGCTGCCCGGCCGGGGCGGCCCAGGGCCCAGGGGTGCCGCCTCCTCGCCCCCGGCGCTGCCCCCCGCCATGAGCGCGGGCCCGGGCCCCCAGGAGCAGCGGTGCTGCGGGTTGCTCTTGAAGGGGAAGCGCAGCTTGCAGTCCTGCGGGGGGATGAACTTGCCCGGCACGCTGTGCAGCGGGCCGTGGCGCGAGTTTTTGGGCAGCGGCGGCAGCTGCGGGCTCTGCAGGCGGGCCTGCTCCTGCCGCAACCAGCGGAGACGCCCCCGGCGGAAGGCGGCGTCCTTCTCCATCAGGCGGGAGACCCGGTCGCAGCACGGCGGCGGCCCCCCGTCCTCCTGGGGGCGCAGTGGGTCCCGGCAGCCAGCCCGCTCCTTCGCCTCCCCCTCCGCAACGAGGCCCTCGGCGAAGAGCAGGGGGCCCCACTCATTCTCCAGGTCTTCGTCCTCCTGGGCGGGGAGCAAACGAGAGGAGGGGGAGAGGGCCTGGCGAGGAGCCCGCGCGCCAGGCCCGGGTCTGCCCCCGCGCCCCCCCCCCGCCGCGTGATGCAGGGCGAAGAGACCGCTCTCTCCGGGACGGATAGCCACTGTCGTCTCCTGCACACGCAGGGCCTGCATCAGGGTAGCTAATGAGTTTAGACGCCAGCTGTGAAATTCTAACAGCGGCAGTGGCAGGGCGAGAAAGGAGCAAGGGTTTGGGGCTCCTTGCCACAGAATGGAGATGTGTGTGTGTGTGTGTTTTATTTCTTTAAGCACAGAGTATATACCCTCTGTGACTAGAGAGCTGGGTCTGGGTTCAGGTCCAGCTTCTGCAACAGACTTTGAGTGCACTTTGGTCATTCATTCTCTCAGCTTCATTTCTCACCCACCTGGGAAATGGGAATAACACAAACCTCCTTGGTTTAGGGAGCAAAGATGCTCCAAACTGCACTCTGCCCGTGGAAAGCGTAAAAGCCACAGACAAATGAGGGGAAACCCAGAACAGGCAGAAGGGGACAGGCACCTGCTCTGTGACTGCAACCCTAGTGTTATGTGAGAAAGAGAGAAGGCCCAACCCAGCCTCGGGGCTCTTCTGATGCTCTTGGGGAAGAGTTACAATTTTTGCTGAAGCCAGCCACCATTCTCTCTGCACCACCATGTATCATTGTATTAACCTCCACGGTGAGTGGCTTGTGTAAGGAAAGGAAAGGTTCCTCCTGTGCAAGCACCGGGTCATTGCTGACTCCTAGGGGGACGCCGCTTGCACTGGCGTTTTCATGGCAGACTGCAGCGGGGTGGTTTGCCTTTGCCTTCCCCAGTCGTGACTACCTTTCCCCCAGCAAGCTGGGTACTCATTTACCGACCCGGAAGGATGGAAGGCTGATTCGACCTGAGCCGGCTACCTGGGGCCCGGCTTCAGCTGGGATCAAACTCAGGTCATGGGGAGAGTTTCAGTTGCAATACTGCCACCTACCACTCTGCGCCACACGAGGCTCTCGTGGCCTGTGTAAATGTGATGCAAAATGTGGAGAGAATTCCGTCATCCCACTCTGTAACAGAGGGTGCCTCTGCGGGCTGTAGTGGATATTGTCAGACTGTAGAGATCCACATTCTCTACAGGCCCATTTGAATCATGGAATCCAACCCTACTATTCGGATTCAAATCCGTGCAGTGGGCCTTGGGCCTAACCAACCGCATGTGGTTGTTGTGAGGATAGTGTGTGTGTGTGTGTGTGTGTGTGTGTGTGTGTGTGAGAGAGAGAGAGAGAGAGAGAAAGAGAAAGAGAAAGAGAAAGAGAAAGAGAGAAGGTACATTGACATCTGTGGCACAGTGGCTACTCAGTTTGTGCTGTGAATGTGGCAGGATTCTTTCATCAGAGGTTTGTTCCCAATAACTCAAACAGTCTTTCGCACGCACACGCACACACTCACAGCCAACCCACAGAGGTAAGGAATCTGAATCAAGCTTATTGATCAACACTGTCACCCAGAATTGAGGCCACGTTTGAGGCTGATATGCAGAAAGGCATATGGGGGTGGGGGGTGGGGGGGAGAAAGCACCATGAACCTGGATCTCCACAACAGCAGAATGACACTGAATCATGCTGGGGGACACACAGCAAGGACGCACAATTGCAGCCTTCCCAGGCCTGGTGCCCTTCAGACTACAACCCTCATCATGTGGAGGGCAGGAGTTGTAGTCCAACACATCCAGAAAGCACCAGGATGGGGGAGGCGGGTCTATCGCCTTCCCGCCCTGCACACGGGCTTCTGAGGCATGTGGCTGGCCATGGCACCAGACGGGCCTTTGGCCTGACCCTGCTTATGAGCTCTTCCAATATACCTGTGGAAGAGCTACAATTCTTGTTGAGGCTGGCCAGGTTTCTATTCCCTTATGTTTGTAAAAAGTAAAATGTTTCCTCTGTGTGCTGTTCAAGGGACAGCGGACTGCCTGAAACAGTGGGGAACAGCGGTGGCGGCCTTTGCCTGGAACAGGTGCCCAGGGCAGCAGCTCACCTGGGCAGAGATGGGGATGACCCGCTCCATCTTGACCACTCGATCCCGCAAGGACCGGATTTCCTCGTCCTTCATGTTGTTCTGGATCTTCACCTCCTGCAGGATGTCCGTCAGCTTGTCGATGTGAGCGCGGAGATCATCTACGTCAGCGCCGGGAGTGCCGGCCCGGCCATCTGCACTGGTGCCGGTGCCATCGGACTCACCCACGCCGACCGTGTCCCAGACGTCCCGGGCCACAGCGCGCCAGCTGTCGCGCTCACTGGGGTTGCGCTTGCCGTAGAGGCGGCACAGCTCCTTCATCTTGACGATGCTCATGGCCTCGATCTCCTGGCGGGAGTGCCGGAAGTCGTTGAGGGCCACCTCGTAGCAAATCTCTTTGACTGCCTGCATCTTGAGGTCAGCCAGTGTCAGCCAGCGAGGGTCCTTGGCCACCCGCCGGCGCTGTGGGATCTGGTACACGCGCAGCGGCTCCCGCTTCTTGCCAGAGCTGGGCAGGCCACAGCGGCGCACGATGGTCTGCACTTTGGTGGCAGGGAGCTTCTCACGCAGAGATGAGATGAGGCGCCAACTCTCCTCACACGAGCGCTTGTCCGAGTCGTCGCCACTATCAGAATCTGCATACTGGGCAGTGGGGAGAAAGAAGGGACAGAACTGAGGAGGGATGGGGTCCCGATATACTTCACACCCTCAGCCCCAAACTTGTCACTGTAAACCAACGTACTTGATGGCCCGTTGCTTCTTGCCTGCAACCCCCTCTGCCCCGCCCCGCCCCAGCTGATCTGCTGTGAGCACCAGTTCCACCTCCTCCTCAGGAGAGCGGCCAAAGAGATGCTGAGGATGCACACAGCCGTGGCCGCCTCAGGGCACATCCCACAGCTCTGGAAGCCTCTTGCCGTGTCTCTCATGCCTCGCCTCCCCCTCCTGCACTGGCAAGCATACCACCCAGCGCATGCATGCGCACAGCCCATACCAGTCTTTGCTGCTCCAGAAGCAAGTCGGCCTCCTCCTTCTCCCGACGATATTGGGTCTCCAAGTCCTGGAGTCTGTGTGTGTCAATGGGGGAAAGTGAAACAGGAGATTGTGACCCAAAGCTGGTTCAGCATAGGGACGTCCTTGCCCCCCAAGCCACACTAAAGGACTCACATGCCCCATGTCTTAAGGCAGGGCTGTCACAACAGGAGTTTTCTCCTGTTTTCACATGACCACCTTGCAAAAAGGTTTGCAACGTGTCAGAAAGAAAAGCGCCAGTGAGGACATGGCAGTTTGGGAAACCACTTTCACGTGGCAAGATTGCAAGTTCCCACGCCCTGAAAATGGGCTAGAAAAGAGGCCTTCTGGTCATGTTCAGTTTGTGCTTCACTGAGAGAACCCAGCTAACTTAAAGCCCTTGGCCCATGTGACGCCACGCCCATTCCCAGACTGCCCCCCCTGCCCCCAGCTGGTTTGGGGGGCCCCTTCGTCACTACACCGTGCTGTTTTTCCAGGTCTCTGCCCGGAGGCAGGCCCGCACCTCTTCTCCATCTCCAGCTTAATGTCGATGCCTTGCTTCTCGAGCAGCTCCCGCTGAGCAAAGTTCCAGTCAACAGCCTCGGCCTGGCCCTCGGGGGGGGCGCTGCGCTCCCGCTCCAGCCGCGCCTGCTCGGGGTGGTTGAAGCGGAAAACGTGGTTCTTGCCCATCACAATGCGGCTGCCTTGACAGGAAGGGGGGGCGGGATGCAGAGAAGGCATCAGCCAAGCAGGAGGAACGCGGTGCGGGCTCTGAAGGTATACAGGCTGGGGGGGCGGGGGGGAAGCATAGCAATTCCTGCAGATGCCGACAAGTGCTCCCACACCGCTCCACATGCAGCGGCCCACGTGCACGTCGCAAAGGGACACAGGTGCCAGGAGGCACGGGTGGCTGGCTGGCAACAGGAGATGGGGGGGTGGCATCGGGTGTCCTGCCGCTTCGCATGGGGCACAGTCCCCGCTGGACTCCACAAAAGCTGCCCGAGGACAATCAGCCTTTCCCAAGTTGGCGCCCTCCAGCTGTGTTGGACTACAACTCCCAACATCCCCCAGCCAGCTTGGGGAAGGCTGCAGTGGCGCCTCATCAGCCAAATCTGCCAGTCTTAACGGCACCCCAGGTCTGCCAGCCTCCCAGCCTCACGCTGCCTCCCCCTTGGGAGGGCTGGCTGGTCAGCCAGGGAGGCCGGCCGGTCCCCGTGGCACATCTGACACGCTTCCCTCGGAACCAGGGGCTCCTGGCCCCTCCCAGCGCTGTGTTTCGAAGGCAGCTGCCAAGTGGTGGCTGGAGCAAAACAGGCCGGGCCCAAACGCCGCACCTCCTGGCCCGGGGGTCACCTCCACTCGGAAGGAGGCAAAGAGATGCCGCTTGCACATCATGCACCATGCCCCCAACGCTACCTGATCTCAGCGCCAGGGGCTCCATCACCTGCTTCCCGTTGACGTAGGTCTCGGCCCCCTCGCGCGGCTCCAGCGTGACGACAGCTGCAAGAGAAGGGGGCCGGAGATCAGGGAACACGGTCTGCCAAGACCCACCACTACAGGCAGGCTGGGGGGCATGAGACAGAGCCAACCATGCCCACTTGCTTCCACTGCCACCCCCTGCCCTCCCCAATCGTTGCAGTCCAGGCCGGCTCCACCGCGAGGGCTGTTTGGCTAAAATGCCAACAGGGACAGAGGCAGGTCAGGACAAAGGAATGCATCTGGATCTGAGGTGGGGGGAAAACATGAAGCAGTAAAGCGTGACAGAAAGGCTGGAGGGCAGGAGGGTGGGGCCTGCCCTTCGGTCACCCAGTAAGGCAGCCCAACCTCCCCACCCCACACGAACCACAGACAGTCCAATACCTGCCGGCGGGCTGCCAAGGGCCCTGCTCCACGCAAGCACAAAGAGAGGGAGAGGAACGCCGTCATTACGGAACAAGGCAGAATTCCCACTCGCAGCGGCGCGCCCGCGCCCAGGGCCACGTGCCCCCCGCGCGCCCCTGCTCACCTTCTCCGGACTCCCTGGTGACGCTGCGGAAGGAACAGTGTTGCTCTTGAATGAACTGCCCTGTCAGCTTGATATCCACGTTCTGCTGGCCGACTCTGGAGCAGGGAAGGGAGGGCCAAGCGAGAAAGAGGGAGGGTGAGCGTGTGGGTCTGGAGCAGCCCCACGCACCAACTCGCCACGGCCCAGAGGGCCTTACCGGGTGACGCCGTCCTTGATGTGGTAGAGGAGGCACTCGGACATCAGTGGATCCTCATTCAAGTTCACCAGGTGTGGAGTCTGCGTGAGACAGACATGGCGTCCGCTGCGGGGAGACAGACCGCCTCTTGCCAGCCCAAGCCAGGGGCTGCATCTTTCACAGGAGCGGATGCGTCGGAAGCGCGGCCACAAGGCCAGGGCGCCTTGAAGGGCATCGCAGGGAGCGACCGCGAAACTGGCGCCACCATGTGGCCGGCCACTGCACACACGCAATGCATCCCGAGTTCATCAGAAGGGGCTTAACATGGCAAACTCCCCACAAGCTGATTCTCCCCACTCAAAAGCTGGGCAACTGTGCACACCTTATGCGACTGAACCAACCACAGTCTTGGAGGACCTGCAAGATGGCTTCACTGCATCAAGAAGGGGCAGCTTGCAGGGGCCTTCGGCAAGGTGTGATAGCTCAGGAGTGAAGCATGCAGGAGGTCCCAGGTCCCACCCCGCCATCTCGGGTGGCAGGGCTGGGAAGAAAGACCCCAGCCCGAGACCCTGGGAGCCGCTGCCATACCATGCAGTGGGCTGAATGGACAAGTAGAACGCTGCCTCTCGCCAGGGCAGTCTACACTTGATGCCTGGCCCTACATGTGCACACACGTGTGGCCACACGTGCTTACCTTCTTGGGGGAAAAGACCCCAACGGTGCCCCCGTCCTCCCGGAGAGCTACGCCCATCTCCGCCAGGAGAGCCTCTCTGCAGGAGGAGGACAGAGAGAAGGGAGCCTTCAGCCAGGGGCCCCAAGCTGAGAACCTCAGAAGGGCCCTGGTGGATCAGGCCCCAGGGGGCCCATCTCATCCAGCGTCCTGTTCCGAGAGTGACCAGCCAGATGCCCCCATGGGAAGTCCGCGCAGGAGCACCCTCCCGCTCGTGCTCCCCAGCCACTGGCACACGGAGGCACGGCTCAGCCATTTCCGCTGTTGGCAAAGGACTGGACCTGCGTGTGACTGCATCCAGGGCATGCTTGTCCTGGGCCACAGAAAGTCACCTTTGGGGGCATGAAGGTGACACACGTTGAGCAAGATCTGCATATCCTGTATTTTCGTATTGCTTCTTGTGCAAGCTCGGCAGAGGGGAAGGACAACGCACCGCACTGAAGCCCTGCTTCACCCCGCCACAGCTGCTCAGCTCAGCTACCCTTGGGTTTTGGGAAAGCTCAAATGCTTTCAGGCCTTGCCTTTGCAGTGATAATGGGCTACAGACATGTTTAGCTACCTATCTAAATATCCCAAAGAGAGAGAACATCCACGGCCCAGATCCAAGGGAACCCCTCCTTCCTTAGCAAGATACTGCAGGGAAGTGGCAGGGGGGTGGGGGGCTGGAGACCCCCCCGCCCGAGGGGCTGCTGCTCTCACCGCTCCATCCGGATGGCCTCCGTTTTCCGCAGTTTTTCCTCCCAGGTCTCATTGAGTTCAGCAATGATCTTCTCTGTCTCCTATGAGGGCAGGAAAGCGAATCGGGGGGGGGGGGGGAGAATGCAAATCGGGGGAGAATGCCTTGCAGAAAAACAGACCCCCCCGTCACTGCCGCCACCACCTCTCTGCTACAGGCCAGCACTGTGCCTGGGCCAGGAGGGAGCCCAGGCCCCAGGGGCCCAGGGAGAGCAGCCCCGCAATGAGCCTCACGTCGCCATAGCAGAGCACGCCCCGCCCCAGGCTGCTAAGCCTCCGCGGCTCTGACGCCTGGGGGAATGTGGGCTGGGCTAGAGGGTGGGCGTGGGCGGGGGGGCTTTTATTCAGTGTGGCGCAGGAGGCGGGAAGGCTCCCTGCTGCTAGCCAAGCGCCTCAGCGGAAAGCGTGGACCTCAGTGCAGCCTGCCTCGGAGCACCAGCGCCGCCTCGAGGGCGGGCGAGGCTGGGCTCTGTGGCGTGTCTGGGAAGGAGGGGACAGAACTGCCCCAGGCCACGTCACTGGCGTGGGCTGCATCACTCGCCATTCTTCCTCGGCACCTCACCCTGCATCGGGCTCCCTGTTCGGAGGGGGCTGGGAAAAGCCCGGGGCTGCACTAGGTCCCGCTCATCCCACCTGGAGCCTCTCCATGGCCTCCTCCGTGCAGATGGCCTCCTCCTCCGTGGCAGGGTGGTAGGGCTCCAACTCCCCGTTGAGGGTCGCGGGCTCCAGCAGGAGGGAGGATTCCGCCATCAGGGCAAAGGGTGAGGCGGGGATGCCCAATCCGCCACCAGAGCCATCGGGCTTGGCTCCTAGAAACGCACGTGCAGTGAGGAGCTGGACACCTCCTGCTTCCCAAAGGCAGCCCCCTGGCGCCGCCAAGTCCTTGCGTCTCCTGCACTGCAGGGAGAGACCTCCCAAGGCTACGAGGGCTCCATTTTGGCTCCCCATCTCAACACTCAGCCACAGCACACGCAGAATGTACTTCTGAGCACGCGAAGAGCAGCTTGGATCCCTTCCTCCCCAAGGGCACTTGCATCCATCTCCCCGCCCCTCATGCTCCTACCCAGGAAGGTGGCAGCCGAGAGCCCCTGTGCGGAGAGCAGGTCCCGGAGCCTGGCCACTTCTTCCTTGAGCTCACGGATGAGCCGGGCATTGGGATCCTCATTGATGACAGCGTTGCAGCGGATCTGCTTGGTGCGGTCAGCATAACTAGGGGAGAGAAGGGAGGGAGGGAGGGGGAGAGAGGGAGGAGGGCAGCAATGAGAAGGCGGTGATGTGGAAGTGAGAGAGAAGAGAGCCAGCCCTGTTCCGGTCTCAGCACAACAGTGGGGAAGATGCCCCGGCTACACTATTATTTATTTATTTATTTATTTATTTATTTATTCATTCATTCATTCATTCATTCATTCATTTCATTTCTATACCGCCCAATAGCCGAAGCTCTCTGGGCGGTTCACAAAAACTAAAACCAAACAACACACAATAAAACAATTTAAAATATATAGAACATTAAAACCACAATATAACACTACAACCACAATAAAACCTAGCAGCAGTACAGGAGTTTAAAATACAGATTTAAAACAGCAAAGATAAAAATTTAGAAAGCTAAAATGCCTGGGAAAATAAAAAGGTCTTCACCTGGCGCCGAAAGGAGTACAATGTAGGCGCCAGGCGAACCTCACTAGGGAGCTCATTCCAGAGCCACAACAGAAAAAGCCCTCCTCCTAGTAGCCACCCGCCTCACTTCCTTTGGCAGGGGCTCACGGAAAAGGGCCGCTGATGATGATCTTAAGGTCCGGGCAGGCACATATGGGAGGAGGCGATCCTTCAGGTAACCTGGCCCCAAGCCATTAAGGGCTTTGAATGTTAACACCAGCACTTTGAATTGGGCCTGGAAATGGACTGGCAGCCAGTGCAGCTGGAAAAGTACTGGCGTAATATGAGCTCACAGGCCAGTCCCTGTTAACAATCTTGCTGCCCTATTTTGGACCAGCTGAAGTTTCCGGACCGTTTTCAAAGGCAGCCCCACATATAACGCATTGCAGTAATCCAGACGAGAAGTTATCAGAGCATGGATAGAGGGGTCCACACTAGAGGGTGGACCCCTGGCTCCATCCTTCCCTGGACCTCCCCCCTACCCATATATCTGCCACCTCAGCTCACCGGAGGGTGCTCAGCGTCTCCTCATAGTTGATGTCTGCTGGGCTGAGGGCAGCAATCATGGCGGTGCGGGAATTGCCCCCTGAGGAACAGGAAAAGAGGAAGTGGGGCATGGAAGGAGGCGCATAGGGTGGGCTGGGAATACCCACTTCCTAGCTGCCTGCCTTTGGAATGGTTAAAAATAACAATGTCCAAAGCTCTGGGGCGCCAATGCCAACATTTCTAGGCCCTTGAGGCTTTCCCCCAGCCCGGCCTAAGAGGACACAGAAACACCCATCTCTGACTCCACAGGACCAGCCTCCTGAATCTTCCTAGGGAAGTTCGTCCCAATGAAGCAGCCTTCAACCATGCTGGCGAGGGCTGCTGGGACTTGTGGTCCAACACATCTGAAGGGCACCAGCATGGGGAAGGCTGCTGGAATGCAGTAATCCTAAAATGTGAACTTCCTCCTCCTCCTCCAATCCACGTTCACATTTTTGTCCCAACCTGAGCCTTTCCCCCCACCCACTGCCACCCTCCCTCTAAAGCAGAGGTGGGGAGCTTATTGGGGGGGGGCAACTTATCCCCCCACGACCCCCCTGTGGGCAGTATGAGAGAAGGGGCAGGGCCACGCCCCCTGACACTGCCCGGTTCCGGGCTTCAAGGCCTGCAGGCCTTCCGCCACACCTGACGGCTCAGTCAGGACACCGGACGGGTGATGCACGTCGTGCGCTACTCGCCCTCCCAGCTGCGAAGACAAGCAGCACGCGAAAGCCGAACAACCCCCGCGGTTACTTCCAATCAGGATCAGAAGTACGGTATGGATGACAGCAGGGATTCCAGCTGCGGCGTGCAGGGGAGTCCCACTGTTGCCGCCAACTGCTGACAGGAGACAACGGCGGGATGCCCCTCCGTGTGGCGGCAGGGCGGCAAGCCCCGCTGCCGTCCCACAGTGGCCTCCAGGGCCCGGATGGGGAGCCTCCATGGACTGGATGAGGCCCGTGGGCTGGAGGTCCTCCACCCCTGACCTAAAGTGATCCCTGCCTTCCTGCCCCCAGCTCTGCCTTGCCAGAGTCTCTCTCCGATGCCCCTGCCTTCCCTGTCCCCACCTCCAAAAATGGTCCCTTCTGCGCTCACCCAAGTTCTCTTTCAGCAGCCAGGTGAGCACAGAGTCACGGTAAGGGATGAATTCAGACTTCTTTTTCTTGCTGTTTTGCTGGAGAGGGAGGAAGGGTGAGAGAAAAGCATCCCCTCCCCTCCCCCCCATCAGCCTACCGTTCTCCCGCACTGCACAGACGTGGGAGGAGGAAAAAGGGAACAGCAAAATGAACAAAAAGAGGCGGTTTCCTCCTGGCCCGGTGGGAGGGTCAGGGGGCTGCACGGAAACGCCGAGCCTGAACCCAGGAGACAGCCTCCAAAGCCAGGGGGGGACAGCTGTGCCCCTCCCCCGTGCTCTCCCAGGGCGCTTCGCAGCGGGGCCAGAGCCTGCAGAGCGGCTGATCAGAAGAGGAAGCCCAGAGGGCTTTTCACAGGGGACCTTTCTGCAACATCCCCCAGGCTGCTGGCCGGCCGCGTACTGGGGAGGGGCTTGGCTGCTCCCTCTTCGCCAACCTTCCTGGGACTAGCAGAAGCAGAATCCTGGCCCTCCACTGTGTCCTGCCCCTCACTGCCCCACACAGACATTGTCCCTGAACCTCTGCAGCACCTTAGACTGAAGAATGAGGAGAAACCTGGAACCCTAAACAAGCCCCAAAGAGCGTCGCTTACCATCTCTGCCAGTGCTGAGATGACTTTGCCCAGCGTAGTCAGAGATTTGTTGATGTTGGCACCTTCCTGGAAAAGGGGAGGGGGGAGGGGGGGAGCAAGAGCGCGCGCATCTTGGTTAGAATGAAGCCCCATATACGCTCATGTGCGCACAGAGTGACTGGGAGGGCTTAACCTATTTATTATTTATTTATTATTAAATTTATTAATCGCCCATCTGGCTGGTCACCCAGCCACTCTGGGTGATGTACAACGTACAATAAAACAGTTTAAAACAATAAAATTCTACAATAAAAACATGTTCTAAAATACCCTAACCCACCCCAAATGCCTGCCTGAACAACCACGTTTTTAATGCACGATGGAAGCTCATTAAAGAGGGGGCATGGCGGAGTTCCCTAGGGAGGGAGTTCCACAGAGCGGGGGCCACCATAGAAAAGGCCCTCTCCCTCATCCCCACCTGTCTAGCTGTCCTGGCTGATGGGACAGAGAGAAGGCCATCTGAGGCTGATCTGGTTGAGCGGCCTGTCTGGTGCTGCTGGAGGCGCTCCTTGAGATAGGCTGGGCCGGAACCATATAGGGTTTTAAAGGTCAAAACCAACACCTTGAATTTGGCCCGGAAAACAACTGGTTTTCCAGTTGTTAAAAACCTAGACTCACCCCCACAAACATGGCCACTTCGGCATCCACGAGGTGAGCTCTTACCTTTAACCTCACGCCCTTTGCCCCCGACGAATCCGCTCGCTCGCTCCCAGCCAGGTCTACTAGGCTGATCTTGCTCACCTGGAAAGGAAGGAGAGAGGGGAGTGGAGAAGGTACGGGGCACGGGCGGCCCTCCTGGTGCTGGGCTGCTCTGTACCACAAGGGGTGGGAGCCACGCTCTGCACCCGCTGCTGGGACGCAAGTTGCAAACGCGGCGGAACGCCGGGGGTTCAGGCAACGAGGCCGGTTGTTCCAACCCAACCACAATGTCAGCACTGCTGCTCATCCCCGAGCCCAGTGTGATACACCAGTGATGATGAGCTAATGCTGAGGAGGAGGGGGGGATGACACGCACGTTTTTAGTTTTGCTAATGTTACCGAAGGGCCGAGAGAAGACGCAAGACATTTGGCATACGCTGCAAGGCACAGGTGCCCCAGCCAACCTCTTGCCTCCGCAAGCACAACTCCCTTGGCTGAGGAACAAAAGCCTCCACTGTGGATTGGGGCCGAAGCCAGGCCAGGCCTGGTGCAGAGGCTGGCTCTCCACCACACCAAGTGGCCGGAGCGTGCCCACCTCCCAGAAGGCCCCCCCACCCCCCGCCCCGCCCTGTGACTGCCACAATCTCACCTTCTCAGTGTCAAGGTCCGTGAGTTCGTCATGACGGCGCTGGGTGAACACAATGGTGAAGACGGCGTGGGAGCGGCTGCTGGTCTCGTTCATGTTGGTGGCAGCGACAGTCCTGGAAACCGGGGGGGGGGGGGGGGTTATGCGAGTGAAGGCAGGAGAGGACTCCCAGCCACCATCAATTCTGGCTCACACACACCCACCCCTGCTCCAAGTTGGTCCATTTCCTTCTTTCCCAAAAGAATCTAGAACTCCTAGAAATCTCCCCATCCCATGTTTTGGGATCCCTTTGCAAAGCCCCTTCTCCTCTCTCAGTCAGCAGAGAGCTACCTGGCTTTATTGCCACAGTCCATGAGATCTGCAATATCTTCATAGGAGGTTACAGCAAGCTTGGAGAGGTCTTCAACGTAGGGCCCCATGATGGGGTGCTCCCGCACACGCAGGTTTCCACGACTTTTGGGGTTCAGGAGATCACGCACACGCTCACAGTAGATTTCCATGTAGCTCACCTGGGCAAGGCGGCCGGACACAGGACGTTATGAAAGGAACACCCAGCAAGGGGGCAGGAGGCTGGGAGCATGGAAGGGGCGTCTGGGGGTAGGAAGGGGGGGCAGGAAGGGGCAGCACTGACCTCCACAGAACAGGAGAGGCTGGGGGAGTTGTTCTCATTCACTCGGGCAAAGAGATCTTCACAGAGCTGGAGAGAAGGAAGAGGGAGGAGCAGATCAGAGCTCGTGGGGGTCGGGGCAGGGTTTAATTCATCCAAACCTACAGTGGAGCTCAAGGGGAGGGGAGGGAAGGGGGGCAACAAAAAACAAGGACAGCCTGGATCATCTTCCCTCGCTGTCCCTCTTTACTATTTTATGCTGTAAGCCGCCTTGGGAGGGCTTCTGCCCTGAAAGGCAGCCAAGAAATGTCTGAAATAAACACACACACACACACACACACACACTATGTTCGGTCCCCAGCACCACTGTCCAAGCCCTCCCCCCTTCTCTCCACCCCCGCCCCCTGGCCAGCACCTGAGGGATGATGCCTTGCTGGTTCTGCTCCTGCTTGCCCATCATGGTGTACGACTTGCCAGCCCCTGTCTGCCCATATGCAAAGATGCAAACGTTGTAGCCCTCAAAGGCATGGAGCAGCATCTCCTCGCCAATGTCTTTGTAGACCTGCCTCTGGGACACAAAGTTGGGGTCCTCCTCCTAGAAGAGAAAGAACCCGCTGCATGGCGTTCCAAGGGCTGCGGCTGCCTCCCTCTCATTGGCCTGGCTCCAAGCCCAGGGCTCAGCCGAGGGCTGTTCTGCTGCTGGACCAACCCAGGCACCTGGTTATGGCACACACCCACCCCCAGAGCTCTTATCCCCCCACTCAGGAAACTCACCGAGGTATGAGACCAGTAGGAATAGTCAAAGGTGAAATTCTTGAGGGCATCCTTTGCCTGCTTGGGATTGGCAATACCTGCAGAGAAGGATTGAAGAGCCCAAATGAAATTCAGGCGGGAGAGCATACGCGTGCGCCACCTTCATGAACTGCTTGCTGTGAGGCTGAATTATGGGAGCTGCGGTCCAACAATTCCGGAGCGAGGCGCGTTGGGACAGCTGGCGAAGAGGGACAGCGGCGTATTCTGCACACGCAAAAAGGAGTTGTATGGCTTATGAACCACAATACTAAATCCGAAAATGATTCTGGCAACACCATGCCTACGAGGCCCACCTTCAAGGGAGCTGCAAGTGTTGATCAAGTGACTGGGTAGATGACCCATTCAAGCTGTACCAAAGCCTTTCCCAACCTGGGTCCCCCATCATGCTGCGGGCTACAACTCCTATCAGCCCCAGGTGGCATGGCCAATGGTCAGGAATTACGGGAACTGTTGGGCTACTACAGAGAGAGCTTCAGCTATTGGGTGGTATAGAAAAGAAATGAAATAAATACAGCAGATTGGGGAAGGATGTGTATGCCATCTCTCTCTCCCCCTCCCCCCCACTCTTCTCCCTGTGCCAACGTGGAGGAGGAGGAAGAGCAGGATGGTTGTCCAGCATGCATCTCAAGCAAGCTGGGATTTTGCACTTCAGGCGTGAAACTGGTTTTCCTTCTAGCAGCCACACAGAATTTAAGAGGGTGCTCTTGGCTGACCTCAGAGCACACAAGGTCTGATCCTGGAACTGGATCAGACCAAAGGGGGCCCCTCAAGCCCGCAGCATCCTGCATTCCCACTGTGGCCATCCAGATGCCCCAAAGGGGAGCCCACAAGCAGGGCAGGAAGGCAAGAGCCCTTCATGGTGGGCTGCCTCTGAACTTGGAGGCTCTATTTAGCTCCTGTGGCCAGCGGCCACTGGTTGTAATGAGACCTGGGAGAGGAGGTAGGTAAACCATTCACAGCTTTGGAGGCCAGACCCAGCATCTTGGGTGGTGCCTTAAGACAATCAGCTGAGATGCATTTCCTGCACACATAAAAAGCATTAGTCCACGAGGGGGAAAATCCACAATGGGGCAATACTATTATTAGGATCAGCCAAATTGTCGCAGAAGAACCCCAAAGCTTGCATGTTCTTTCGTGACATTATGGTTGGCCATACTGAAGGTACTGCCCGACTTTATTCTTCTCACACACACATGCAGCATGTTCACCAACATCAATGGCACCTCTGAAAAGTCTACCCTGCTCTGCATCCCATCCCATCCCAGCCCTGTCTCCCTCCCTCCTGCTCTCTCCCAACTCTACTGCTCAGTTTGAAACCCCTGTTCATTATGTCTGCCCATGGCATGGCAGGAGGGTGATGGCAAGGAAGGGGCTAGGAAAGAGTCGGGTAGATGGCCAGGCTCTCGTTTAGTAATCCCAGGTTTTGCTGATGGAAAGTTTGTGTGTGTGTGGGGGGGTCCTTTAAACAAGACAATATCAGACAGTGCCAGTCTCCAGGACTGTCTGATTTACTCCAGAGAAAGAGTCCCCAGTGCACAGCACCACCAGTCTGCAGCACATGGAGGTCAGTGGCTGGCTTCTGAGCGGGGGGCGGGGCAGGGGCGCCCACCTAGAAGGGGCCACAGCTCAGAGGCAGGGCACGTGCTTGGCATGCAGATGGTCCAACATTCACTCCCCAGCAGCATCCCCATTTGTTTTAAAGGATCAGGTGTTTATTTCATTTATTTACAAGATTTATAAGCCGCCTTTTGTAGACCCAGGAAAGCTGCTGGTCGTCAGGGTGTAGCTCAGCCTTCCCCAACCTGGTGCCCTCCAGATGTAGAATCATAGAATCATAGAATCATAGAATCATAGAATAGTAGGGTTGGAAGGGGCCTACAAGGCCATCGAGTCCAACCCCCTGCTCAATGCAGGAATCCAAGTCAGACCATCCCTGACAAATGGCTGTCCAGCCTCGTCTTGAAGGCCTCCAGTGTGGGAGAGCCCACCACCTCCCCAGGTAATTGGTTCCATTGCCGTATTGCTCTGACACTCAGGAAGTTTTTCCTGATGTTCAGTCGGAATCTGGCTTCCTGTAACTTGAGCCCATTATTCCGTGTCCTGCACTCTGGGATGATCGAGAAGAGATCCTGGCCTTCTTCTCTGTGACAACCTTTCAAGTACTTGAAGAGTGCTATCATATCTCCCCTCAGTCTTCTCTTCTCAAGGCTAAACATGCCCAGTTCTTTCAGTCTCTCTTCATAGGGCTTTGTTTCCAGTCCCCTGATCATCTTTGTTGCCCTCCTTTGAACCCTCTCCAGCTTGTCTGCATCCTTCTTAAAGTGTGGTGCCCAGAACTGGACACAGTACTCCAGAGGAGGCCTAACCAGTGCTGAGTAGAGGGGAACTAGTACTTCCCGGGATTTGGAAGCGATGCTTCTATGAATGCAGCCCAAAATAGCATTTGCCTTTTTTGCAGCCACATCACATTGTTGGCTCATATTCAGCTTGTGATCGACGACAATTCCAAGATCCTTCTCGCTCGTAGTGTGGTTGAGCCACGTATCCCCCATCTTGTAACTGTGCATTTGGTTTCTTTTTCCTAGGTGCAGAACTTGGCATTTGTCCCTATTAAATGCCATTCTGTTGTTTTCTGCCCAGCACTCCAGTCTATCCAGATCACTTTGAATTTTGTTTCTGTCTTCCAAAGTATTAGCTATCCCTCCCAATTTTGTGTCATCTGCAAATTTGATCAGCATTCCCTGCACCTCCTCCTCCAAGTCATTAATAAAAATATTGAAGAGCACTGGGCCCAGGACTGAGCCCTGCGGTACCCCACTCGTTACCTCTCCCCAGCTTGAGAAGGTCCCATTGATAAGCACTCTTTGAGTCCGATTCTGTAGCCAACTGTGGATCCACTGGATCGTTGTTTCATCTAGCCCACTTCGAGCTAGTTTGCTCATCAGGATATCATGGGGCACTTTGTCGAAAGCTTTGCTGAAGTCGAGGTATATGATGTCTACAGCATTCCCACGGTCTACAAGGGAGGTGACTTGATCAAAAAATGAGATCAGATTTGTCTGGCAGGACTTGTTTTTGACAAATCCATGTTGGCTTCGAGTAATCACGGCATTGTTGTCAAGGTGCTTCCAGATGGATTGCTTTATGATCTGCTCCAGAATTTTCCCAGGGATTGATGTCAGACTGACTGGTCTGTAGTTCCCAGGTTCCTCCTTTTTACCCTTTTTGAAGATAGGGACAACGTTAGCCCTCCTCCAGTCATCTGGCACTTCCCCGGTCCTCCATGATTTCTCAAAGAGAATAGACAGCGGTTCTGAGAGTTCTTCTGCCAGTTCCTTTATGACTCTAGGATGCAGTTCATCTGGCCCTGGAGATTTGAACTCATTCAAAGTAATGAGGTGTTCCTTGACCATATGCCTGTCGATCTCAAGCTGCAATCCTGCCCCTTCAGCCTGTACTTCGCCTTTGCCAGGGGGGTCATAGACCCTCTTTTGGGAGAAGACTGAGCCAAAGTAGGAATTGAGCACCTCTGCCTTTTCTTTGTCCTCTGTTATCATTTTGCCATCCTTATTTAATAGCTGAACAACCATTTCTTTCCTCTGCCTTTTACTATGCACGTAGCTGAATTAAGCCTTTTTGTTGTTTTTAGCATCCCTCGCTAACCTCACCTCGTTCTCCGCTTTAGCCTTCCTGACGCCATCCCTGCAATTCTGTGCTACCTGCCTGTACTCTTCCTTTGTTACTTGGCCTTCTTTCCACTTCCTATATGTGTCCTTTTTTGTTTTCAGGTCATCCCTAAGCTTTTTGTGAAGCCACATTGGCTTCTTCTGTTGTCTTCCACCTTTTCTTCTTGTTGGAATTGTTTGTGATTGTGCCTTGAGAATTTCCTTTTTTAAAAGTTCCCACCCATCTTGGACTCCTTTTCTCGCTAGCATTGCTTGCCATGGGACCTTACTGATCATTGTTCTGAGTTTATTAAAATCAGCTTTCCTAAAATCCAGGGTACGCGTTTGAGTACACTCAGCTTTTGCTTCCCTTAGAACCAAGAACTCAAGTACAACATGGTCGCTTTCCCCCAGAGTTCCTGTAACTGCTACTTTATCCACTAAGTCATCTCTGTTGGTTAGGATCAAGTCAAGGATAGACGATCCTCTAGTTCCTTCCTCTACTTTCTGTAGGAGGAAGTTATCCGCCACACAAGTCAGGAATTTCCTGGAGGGGCCATGTTTTGCAGAATTTGTCTCCCAACAAATATCGGGGAAATTGAAGTCCCCCATTACTACTACATCATGCTTCCTTAAAACATTGGCTATTTGCTTTTCAAAAGTTTCATCCTTGTCTTCTCCTTGATTGGGTGGCCGGTAGTAGACTCCGACCACCAGGTTCCTTTTATTCTTTGCTCCATTTATTTCAACCCAGATGCTCTCGATGGGGCTACCAAGCTCATCCTCCTGTATTTCTGTGCAGAGATATGTATTTTTCACATACAGTGCAACCCCGCCTCCCTTTCTGTTCCTCCTGTTCTTTTTGAACAAGTTATATCCTTCAACTGCTGTATTCCAGTCATGAGAGTCATCCCACGAAGTCTCAGTTATACCTATCAAGTCATAATTTCCCTCCTGTATTAAGAGTTCAAGTTCGTTCTGTTTGTTTCCCATACTCTGGGCATTAGTATATAGACATCGATGTGCTGGACTAGATATCCCAGCGATGCTGGCTGGGGTAGTTGTAACCCTACACATCTTTGGGCCACCAGGCTGGGGAGGGCTGGAGCAGTGGGCTGGGTGGACAAACCAGCAGCTGCCTCAACCCAGATCAGACGATGTTCGACCTGCTACGAAGCCGCGCCTTTTGACCTAGAAGCTGGAGGGGACAGGACAGGACGGGATTAAAGGGAGACAGTCAGCACATGCTCAGAAGTACTCTTCTTACTTCACACGTTCCGTGTCAAACAGGCCCTGGGGTCGAGCCCAGACAGGAAATAAAGGCCAGCAATAACATGTTGCTAAGCATGTGTTGGACTGATGGAGGCCTTGCTCCGCTTTTCATGCCAGCCACCTGGGGGCATTATTCCAGCACTGTGGCCTATGCCCTGGTTCAGAGAGCTTCTCATACTCTACTGTCAGGATGTTGGCAACCACTGATCACCTGTCTACTGTGTCTACAGTCAGGTTTCTCTTACAGCCAGATACCATCTAGAGCCAGTTCAGTACTTCACTCTGATATGGGTAATACAGAATTCTATTTCTGAAGAAGCACTCTCTCAGACAAGATTTGTCTTTTTGTCTTTTACCGCAAAGTATTAGCATTACAGAGCTTATGCATGCAGAAATTCAAACACATGAATCATTCTAAACAAACTTTCTAAGCAGAGTCAAGTACATTTGCTAATTCTCAACAATACTCAATATCAACTTACCTGGTTGATTCTACAGGCAACACGTTACGGAAAGCTGATCCTACAGGAGAGCTTCCACTGTTGCGTGTTCCAAGCCTCCTTTATATACTTTTTGGACGCTATAAAATATGTCCAAACTATTTTTACTATAACTTACATTTCGTATCTAAGAATTCCAAAGATATTCTTTAAATATGAAGATTTAAAGTAGAAAGGTTATCAAATATTGATGCTTTTTATCAAAATTAATGCATGTAACAACATACTTATCCAAACCTTTTAGCTTTCTTTGACATGTTACAGGTATGGTTTTCACACAAACATATTCCGTTGATATCATCCTGTCATGTGAGCTTGTTTCTCTTACATATTTACAGTCTGGAATGAGGTCTCGCTCACTTACCTGATGGCCCATCTGGCCTCATTATTTTATGGTACCCTGCTAAGTGAAAGTTGTCACCCTAAACAACTAGTAGTCACTAGCACTTCTTCATCTGGATTCCTTTCTAATCAGTAAAAGGGTGCTAATGATCTATTTCTAGTGGCCTGGTACAATTGTCTCTCATCTGGCAAACCTCAAAGATGAGACATCTTTATTACTCCTGGATGTGAAAGCGTTGGGATCTCACTTTTAATTCCAGAATTTTCGTGGAGGCATTTGATTACAGTATTTCCTAACTGAGCAGCAAGGGTAAGATGATGCACATAGGAAAGAGGTGATGATCTGCCACAGCACGCCAGAAAGAAGCAGCCCTTTTCTTCCATCAGTTTGAACACCCTGCTTGGTCCAAGAAAGAAAACCCCCACCATGATCCAAGCAGTAATTCTACAGAAGCAAAAGTCCAACTGGGGATCTTGAATGGTGCTGGGGAAGAGGAGGACTGGTTCAGCACACCAGAAGTGGTCTGCCTGTGCAGCAGCTGACCCAGGAGGGTGGTCTGGGTAGGGCTGGAGGGAGGGAAGCAATCCTCAGACATCCCTGCTCCAGCCTAAGGCGACTGGACCGCTGGCAGATGTTACCAGATGCTCTTGATGAGAAATGGCTCATTAGGTGGTGACTTCTGTACCACCAGTCTCAGCCTAACCCTCCTCGCAGGTAAAAGAGGGGACACCATGTATGCTGCCCTAACTCCTTGGATGAAGAGCAGGATAAAGACAGAAGAAACAGGCACAATAAATATGTAATGAGTTAAGCACCCCACTTCTCTGCACAGGCCTGTAGCACACAAGAGGTTAAGTCGTGGGTTTCCCCGACAACCCGCTTGGCAGGGTTGACTTTCATCAGGACACACGAGTCCCATTCATGGAGGACTGGGCTCACAGCCAAAAGCTGGGGAAGCAGACGGCAACGCATCAGCCACCAAACCACAGGTCGCGTTGTATGCTGGTTCCTCCATGGCGGAAGTTTGAACCACAGAAACAAAAGACAAGGACCAACGGGGGTAGTGTAGAGAGGCACCAAGCTGCCTTCCCATCCCTGTTTTCAGAGCCCCTCCCCCCTTTTTTGCAAACTGTAGCACTGACCCAAATTTATATCTCCATATAGGAAACTAGCCACGGCCATCGTTTCACCATATCTACAAGTCGCAACTGACAACGTTCTCACTCAGAGGTTTGATGTGTGACAAAACCAACTCAAGTTGGCGGCAGTGTCAAGAAGCGAGCAGGTAAATGACCATATGGTCAGGCCCAACTTCCTGGACTGACAGCGCCCAGCTTCCGCACTGCGGTGGGCCTTGCAGTTTATAGCCATGATCCGATCAGAAGTAGTCTGGAGAGGTCTGGGCTTATTCACCCTGTGGAATGTCAGAATCTGTGTGAGTTTATCTCTGTCAGCATTCCCGGAGCAGAGCCAGGGGAGTCCCCTACTCCCTGTGTCTACCTGCTAGATTGGTCTTGGCAAGAAGGGAGGCTGGAAGCTCTCCATGAGAACGTGGCAGAAGCGGGGTGGGGTTGCAGGAGGGTTGCTGAAATTGAAGCATCGTCGCTAGAGGGCTGAGCAGCGATGCCCTCTTTGGGCAGGGCCTTGCTGAAAGGCCAAAAGCCCTTCTCCATCAGGCGTCCAGACGAGGTGTCCTACAATCACATCATCCCCGACTACACTGAAGCAAAGGCGAGCAGCCTTTTCTAGAAACATCTCATCTTCATTGCTCAAAACCCTCTCTGTTTGGATCCATCACTGTCTGAGCCTCTGCAGGCACTCTGCACATGGACTCACTTTCAAATTAGAACTTTGGACTGCTAAGGACTTGCCATGACAAGTACCATGATGCTCTTCATAGACTTTGAACCCTTGTTTTTGCTGTGGACTGTGTGTCTTCCTTGTTGTCAGCCCAGAGTCCTGGAAGGCTGGGTTTGATTTTGACTCTTGGACTTTTCTCTGCTTGGACTCATGCAGTGTGGGGGCGTGGTACCAAGGCAAAAACTATGGGATAGAACTCTCTGCTCATGTGGACTTCCTCTTAGACATAGCAGGCCTTGCCATGCATTGCAGAGATCCCAATGAAGATTCGAGGTTGGACGAAGTCTCTCTCTGTGTGTACTTGTCCAGGCCTTTCTAGAACTCTTATCTCTGATTGCCTGGGAAGCTTGACCCCAGGAATTATTCAGGTTACTGTTCCTTGTCTTTGTTTGCCTAGAATGGCTTATGCCAGGAATCACTGAAGCCCCTTTCCCTGTGTTTTGATCCACAGAAATTTCAATGAGGAAACCTGTTATGTGGATCTCTGTCATGGTTCTAGTTCTAGCTTTAGGCAGTTCTGGAATTACACAGAGCCTATATCTACTGACCATCAGCTATATGATTTCTGAACAGTGTAACCATTAAGCTTTCGCTGTGAGATTGCCTACAATAAAGAACTCTCACTGATTTGGGTGTTCTGTGTCGGTTTGCCAGAACTTGTGCTTGAAAGTTCGAGATCATGACATGGACAAAAACATCTGGCTAAAAACGTGTCGGGGGCCTGTGTGAACACCTCTAAGCTCACACTTGCAGTCTATGCACCATTCAGGCTGCTGCTTTGGACTGCTAAAACCCCAAAAGGCTTGGAGCGAAACAGGACACCCTCTTATGTCCCATCACCTTCAATCAACCAAGGGCGCATCTCTTAAAATAGGCTAGCCATGTGGCACGGCCTCCAGGACTCGGAGCACTTTTTCGCAGCTTTGGCTAGTTCACCATCTGCAGCCTTTCCTGGGCAGGGATAGCCTTGCAACGGTGATACTCTGGTAATACCCAGGGTGATTATTGTAATGCATTATGTGTGGGCCTACCCTTGAAAACGAAACAGAAGCTTCAGCTTGTGTAGAATACTGCAGCTAGGATTCTGTCCAGCTTACCTAGGCGGGAACCATGCCACACCAATTCTTAAGGAATTACACTGGCACCCTATTTGCTAGAGTCCAGTTCATGGTTCTGGCCATCCCAACAGAAGTGATCCCAACAGAAGTTATAATTTGTTCATCAAGTTACAAATTCCTCCTCTGAATCCTGTACGAAAGTTCTCCATGAGTTTAAGATCTTGTTGTGTATGTATGAATCGTTGTGCAACCACCTCAACAAAGTGCATCTTGGAAATTGTAGCATGGCTGCACGCTCTGTGTGATGACATCATGCAGCATTACGGCACGTTCTCCCCTCTGACTGACTGTTTTCACATGCCCCAGGGTTTACCACGCGATCGGCACAGAGCCGCAGACGTCAGGCCAAGCAGCTGACACGAGAGGAGGAGCTGCAGAAGAGGAACTTCCATCAGCCGAAACACAGGTCTCCTCCTCACCCACCTGCTGCCCTAGGGTGACCCATTCCCTTCCCAGCCTCCTCCTCCTTTGATTCCCTTTCCAGCACCCAGGTCTAAAGTAAGCTTTTATTTACAAAACAAGACAAAAAACTGCCTGATGCTAGAGCAAAATAGCCTCAGTTGACTAGCTAAATACAGAAATGAAGCCACAAGCAAAAAAGAGAGGCTGAACAAGGGGTGGATACTAACCTTTGTGGCTGCTTTGCACACTCCACGTCCTCCCCAGTAGGGAAAGGCATGACAAGGCAAAGCCTCGTTGACCAGGTCACCTGATTCTCCAGCCAGGGCCTCGGTCATGGACCAAGCTGGGGAAAGCCCACACACAGCAAAGGCTGATCCCTGAGCAAAGCGCCGTCTGGGGGAGCTCCCGTTGGGCTTTTGACCACAGACTAAATGATTCCAGGGGCATGGCCCCATCCCCCAATGCCATCCAGCTGCCGAGGGCTCGGTGGGGAGTCATCCAGCCCCCCACCTGCAAAGCAGCTCCCCACCCCTGGCTTAGACAAACTTACAGAGGAGAGGACCAGAGGTCCATCAAGCCTATTACTAGTCATGATGACTAGGTTCAAGTGGAGAGAAAAGTCCTCCTGCCTCTGTGGCAGCTCCTGCCCGACTGCAAAGATCGTCTTCGGAGGCACTTTTCTGGGCAGTGCGAGATGGGAAGCCATCAGGGTAAGGGCCTTCTCTGTAATGGCTGCCCCTCGGTGGAATGCCCTTCCCAGAGAGATCCTCCTGGCATCGTCACTGTATACATTTAGACACAAGGATAAGACCTTCTTCTTTAAGCAGGCATTTAACCTTTAATCTGTTGCTTTATGAATTTTACTGTGGTTCCTCAATGTTCTTAATATTTTTAATGTTTAATATTGTATTATTTTGATACTTGTATTGTCATATCCTTCTTCTTCTTCTTCATTTATTTTGGTTATTTTGTTGAGGTTGTTTGATTTTATGATTTTAAACCACCCCAACAGCATTTGCCAGTTGGGCGGTATACAAATCGAATGAATGGAAGAATGAATGAATACACGTGCTGCTAGAATAGGGTGGGGACCACCCAGTGAAACTGACTGACAGCAGGTACAGAACACATACGAGAGCGTATCCTTCACACACTGCAGAGTTAACTTGTGGAACTCATTGCGACATGATGTGGTGATGGCCACAGGCTTCAACAGAGATGAAGCCACTTCTCGGAGGAAGGCTGCTTGTCATGATGGCTCTGTGCCTCTCCTCCTGGGGTCAGAGGCTCCATGATGTGGAATGCCACATGCTGGGTGGCACAAGGGAGGAGGACTTTTGCCCCATGCTCTCCTTGTGAGCACCTGGTGCAACACTGTGGGAAGCAGGAGGCCAGGATGGACAAACCCCTCAGGTTTGGTTCCATTCATATGCATTTTTGCAGGCACCCTTGCCCAATACATGCATTTTTGCAAGCCTTCCCCCCTAACATAATGCATGTTTGCATGTTATTTTCACCAGTATATGTACTTTTATGTGCACATTCCGTAATATACATTTTTGTACACATTCTTTTGGCTGGAGAGCTGCATGAGCTTCAGTTTGTGTATCCATCCAGGAAGTGTGATGTACATCAGTTCATGTGAAAATGTGACTTGAAAAAAAATTCTCCCCCATCTGTAGGTGGCAGAGGTCAGCATTCCTCAACCTGGTGCCCTCCAGATGTGCTGGACTACAACTCCCAGCATCCCCCAGCCAACCCTGGGAGTTGCAGAGGGTACACATCTAGAGGGTACCAGATTGAGGAAGGCTGGACCAGAATGGACCTTTGTTCTGATCCAGCTTCAGAGCTCTTCTTATGTTCTTATGAAAAGCCCTGCCTTAAGAGGCTCAAAATCCCAGCCTGAACGTTTCCACGGGTGCTACAGTGACCTTTCCAACTGCCATTTGGTGACTGATACTGCAGCGTGGGAAGGAGGTTTCAAGGCATATTCTTGTTTTATTGCTGCTTTCAGATTTATTAACTCCTGTGTTGCCTCCAAACTATGGAATGCACTCCCTCAAGAACTACAACTGGCCCCCAATCTCTTGGCCTTTAGAAAAGGTGTACATAGGAACAGCAAAGCTGCCTCATACTGAGGTCAGACCCTGGGTCCATCTAGTATTCTTGACACTGACTGGCAGCAGCAGCAATCTGGGGTTTCAGGCAAGATTAATTCCTAGCCTTACCTGGAGATGCTGCTGGGGATCAACCCTGGGGCCTTCTGCGCACAAAGCAGGGACTCTCCCACTGAGCTACGGTTCCTCCCCATGTGTAAAGATGCATATTTTCAATTTAGCCTTTTAAAATGTGCCGTTTGTAATGTCTTTACTGCTTTTAATGTTCTCATGTTTTAATGTTCATGTTATTGTTGGAAGGCTTTATTTTTTTAAATCTTATATACCGCCTTGATGGCTCTTTGGCAGATAAGGCAGTATATAAATGATAACAATAAATAAACAACTGGCAGTTCGTATACAGGCCTGAGCATATTGTTTGTCTTTGAGAGCTTAAAAGAAAAGGCCGCTTACTCTGCAGAAAGCTGCAAGGCGCTCTCTCTCTCTCTCTCTCTCTCAGTGGAGCCAGGACGGAGCAGGCTGAGAGCGTCGGAGGCCAAACGCAAACGAGCCCTCCAGCATTCTAGGAAATCCATGACCCCCTCGACGGAGCAGCGGAGGGGAGCAATGCCGCCCAGCCTCCTTGCAACGACAGCGCAGTGGCTGGATTCCTCAGCCTCGGCTCTCGGGAAAACATTCCGCACATAACTCAAATAGCAATGGCTTTGAAGCTGCCCTCTTGGCCGGGCGGGGCGGGTGGATGCTGCCTGGCATAATGCATTTAGGGGGACGAGAGGACACAGAAGAGCAGCATCCTTACTTTGGGAATACCACTGGGTTCACCCCCTCCCCCTGCCCACCACTGCACCCCTTGCCATGGCCTCTCAGCTGTTCCAGGGCTAAACATAGACAGGGACGAACAGCTGATGAGATGGCCTAGTTGCGCAGTTTCGAACGCCAAAGCCAATAAGTAAGATCACGCTGGGGCAGGCAGAGGCTGCATCAAGAATGTGGGGAGATCCTCTTTGACCCACGCCATCCCAGGCAACGAGGGGGTTGATTTAACCTTTACACTGCCTTAGCAAAAGGTGGCTGAATTTTTAGAGATTAGAACGTAAAACAAAAACCAAATGAAAAGCCCCCAGCAACTTCCATTTTTGCAGGTGATGAAAGATAACAGATTTCTTGAGAAGTATTTATACAAAAACACAGCCAACTGAATGCAAAGGGTTTTGGATGTTCACAAAATCCACTCCCCCATCCCATCTCCAGACGACAGGATTAGTTCAACATAAATGAGCCCCAAAAGATGCTTATCCAGTTTGTTTTTATAAGCTGTGAACTCGTTCACTTGCTCAGCCAGCAAAATCTCTTTCTCTCTCTCTCACACACACACATCCCCATATAATGGTTTACCTACAACTTTTAAGTCAACTTCCTCTCAAAAGCAGTAGGTAGCATGTTTGATTCAATCAAAGAATCTTTAGAGCAAGTTATGTAAGATGTTTGCAGTCTTAATAAAATTAGCATGGAAATTTACTCGCAGAAGCTGTTTTTTTCTTTACTTTCACGCTTTTTATTCTTCCCCCACCGATCCAAAGCAAACTTTTCCAGACCATCCTCTGTTTGGGGTTGAGTTACAGAGTAGCAGAAGAGGGGAGGAGGTTGGGTGGGGGGGGAGGGAGGACCAACCCTATGGCTTAGTGGGGCTGGAACTGTCCCAGAGGAACCCAGGAAGTTTGGCAAAAGTGGCTGAGGAAACAAATAAGAGTTACGGCTCTTGGCAATTAAAGTTCTGCCCTGATTAACTGATTTAATTAAAGTTAACCCATGTGACCACATTAGAGTATTTTAAAAATGGGTGACATTTTTGGGATAGTTGACTAAAGCGAGCAGTGACTAAATGGACAGTTTGTTCTTAGGAGGGCCCACCGATGGAGGCTTAAAGCTACACAATTTGGCAGCATGACCTGTCCATTAGAACAGCCGCTGTGCCAAATTCCTATACAGGAGGGGAGGCGGGAAGAGGCCAATTTAAAGTACAGAAGACATGGGAGGAAGGGAGTACTGAAGCCTGCCCATGATTCTTGGACCCCAAACCCCCCCTCCCACTTTCCCACAGACCGTTTTTTCTCCCAGTAAGAAACCAAAGTAAGAAGTATCCCCATCAAGGCAGAAACACCTGGGAAGAAGCGGGAGAGCCAGCAGAAGGATTGGGGGGGCCTCACCCAACCTGGTGCCCTCCAGGTGGGTTGGACTACAAGCCCCGTCATCGCACCCCACCAACAAGATAACTTACAGGTGGTTTTTCCCTGCATCTGGATCACACATCTGGCATCCCGGCTGATTTCGCGGGCGTTGAAGGGCCTCACCCGGACGGCCACTTTGACAGATGCGCCGGCCATTTTGGGTCTGATTCACCTGCAGCTCACGGTGAGATTACCTGGGGGGAGAAGGCAAAACAAGCCCATGTGATATTCGCACTCTTTTCCCAGCACGGTGGAGACAAATGTGCCCTGCATCAAGAGTCAAAGGGAACACGCAATGCCCGTGGATGGGCAAATCAGTCTATTTCCAATCATGTAACGTTTGCAGGCACTTACTCATAACTCCATTCTGTCTCATTTTCAGATTAATCTGTGAACCTTTTTAAAAATCTACAAAAAATTAACATCTAAATACATATTTTTAACACTACTGTCTTTCAAGATATACGCTTTGATCCTTCTTCTCAGAGCCTCAAACTGTGTTGGAATGTTCAGGAAATGCAAACGCCTGCGGATAACTGAGTTCCAACCCACATGTTGGTTCCAAAGAGGGGCGAAGCCAATCAGTTTGTGTCAGAATTCAGAAAGATCAAATTCCTCAAGCAGCCCTAATAGCCACCCAGGGGGCTTCGGGCAATGCGCATATTTCTGTGGCACACTGGTGGTATGAGGACTATCCAGGCCAACTTTCAGGGGGCTGCATGCCAGAAGTGGCTCCCCTGCAAAACACGGGCAGGCTCAAAGCTAACGTGGGTGGCATCACCCGTACACTTTCTCATACACACACACACACGACAACCCATGCTCACTAATAACATGCTCAGTACTACACACAGGTGGAGACGGCTCTAGAGGCCACATCTGGGCTGTGAGCTGGAGCCTCTCCACCCCTGTTGCAAAACCTCTCCAGAACACTCTGAGGTTTGGGTCTCTGAAGTGCTTGCAGAAACCTCTCTTGGTGCCCACTCGGCTTCCTGCCCCTCCTAATTTTTATTTTATTTCTTACAGATTTTTTAAAACTGGGACACTGGCATGTGGCAAACCAAAGTGCTGCCCTCCAGCACCATCTTTGTTGGGGTTCCAAAGCGTGATTGTGTGTTTTGGAGCTGAGATTCCACCTCTGCCTTGGACTTAGGTTCTTGGGCAAGTTCCTTTTTGTTTGGTCTCACCAGTTTGCCTCGTGGGAAATGAGTGTTTTCGACTGGCCATGCACACCGTAGCAGCCATCCTGGTAGCCATTTTGTGAGAGTGCTCATGACACTGCCTCAAAATTTCAAACGTGCCCACCAGCCAATAAAGGTTTCGCTCTAAAGCGAAGCAGAGCAGGGAGGGGGCCATAGCTCGGTGGCAGAGCCCTTGCAGAAGGCCCCAGGTTCAATCCCCGGCATCTCCAGGTAGGGCTTCGAAAGACTCTTCTCTGCCTGAAACCCTGGAGAGCCTCTGCCGGTCCATGTTGGCAGCCCTGGGCTAAATGGACCAATCGTCTGACTCAATATAAGGCAGGTCCACCCGTTTCTGGAGCACACACAGCTCGCCCCTGCCCCCCACTGCAACCCCAACAGGAGCTGTCAGGAGCTGAGGCGAAGGTAATCTCGTCCTTCAAGACAGAAGGGCGCGCCAAACACCTTCACAGCAGCACGGACTGCTCAGCTTCCCCACCCACCGTGCTCCAATTCTCACCCGTATGTGGGCCGCCTTGGGACGCACCAGCCGCCAAAAGGTTTCAAGCAGGAGTCAGGGTTGGGCTCCCTTAAGCCTCCTTCTTGCCCACCGCTCCAGTGCTCTAATTTAATTACACCCCAGGAGAGAAGATGTGCGAGCCTGGAAAGGGAAAAGGAGCACAGGCAGTGCTAAGATCTTAGGCTGCCCTCATTCCCCTTCCAGTGGCCTGCATTCTTGCCACAGGTGCTCTTCCAAGCACACTTGCGACTCCACCCAACGGCTCATGGAGATAATGGTTGTGGCACTGATGAGGCAGCTCAGCAAACTCACAGCAAAAGGTCTTCAGGTGCCTCAAGCCGAGTTTCTAGGGGCATGTGAAGACTAGAAAGTGCACCTGACTTCATTCCCAGCACCCTGCCATAACTAGACCTAAGGATGCATGACTCAAATGAACATGCCTTCCTCCCCTGTTTACACCTGCCCAACACCATCTCTCCATCTGTTGTCTTCCCTGCCCCAAATCTTAGACTGTAAGCTCCTTGGTGGCAAGGACCTGCCCTCTTATATTTTGTAAAGCAGCCTTCCCCAACCTGGCACCCTCCAGATGTGTTGGATTACAACATAGGGCTGGCTGGGGGATTATAGGAGTTGTAATCGAACACATCTGGCGGGCGCCAAGTTGGGGAAGGCTGTTGTAAAGCAACATGTACACTGATGGCACTTTATAAACAACAAAAATGAGCATGTAATAACAAACAGACATCCCATGCTCAATAAAGCCCCTTTGGACATGCCACAGTGCTACATTTTCCCCAGCTAGTGAAGGAAAAGATGGGTATGCACGCGCACACATTCACACACACACACACACACACAGAGTCTCGGACAGACCCAGAGTTCTTCCACTGGTTTTTTTTAAAGTGTATCAGAAATTTAATGAATGACTTAAAATTCAAGGTGGTTATAATTCAGTGAGTGACAGAGTCTTTCTAGAAGAGGGGTAATGAGAGACTAGAAGGCACAGGGCCCATGCCCCCTGCAGCAGAAACATGGATTCACCACACTTTGTGAAGCCTTGGAGCTGTTACTAAGAAACAGCAGCCCCCCTGACCTGCTCCTAGTCACTACCATTTCGATGACTGGTTAAATTTCCCAGCCATTCTGCCCCCACCAAGGACTCCCTTCCTGGATCAGATAGGGGCAGCTAAACTCCCAGTTCTGGGAGCTAGTTGTGATTGCTCAGCAGTGAGACAGTATCTCTCTGAACATGCTCAAAAGCACCTTTCTATTAAGTTACAAGTTTTCAAGCCATCATTAAAACAGGTACCACAGATGATCTGCGTGAAGGTTTAATTAAATGTTTGCCCAGGCATTTGAAACCCCAAACACTGAATAACTATGAGGTACCAGAGGCAGATGAGCAATTATATTCTGGGTTGGAACGCACAACGCATAACATAAGTGCACAGGTGCGCTTTTAAAACAGTCACAAGAAATTCATAGGAGCTCCACTCAGATCTCTTCTTTCCAAACCAGCAGTAGAAAGAAATGGCACCTACAATTAGCAGAAGCAACCCACAATCACATCTTCAAAAGATCCAAATACTCTAAAGTCTGTGGCAGATTCTGCAAGAGAAACTAACCAAAGTATTGGAGGTGAAAGTGCCTTTTCTCTGCTAAAACCAAAGCCTTTGCTCTGTGGCTCCCAGCTTTCAAAAGGACTGAAAACAACAGAAGTCAGCTTCTACCCCTTAAAACTGTGAAAACAAGTTTGAAGTTGTGCACATTTTGTGAATTTTTAAAAAAGGCGATGGGGGTACAACATCCAGTGTCATTAGCAGGAGGCCCAGTGCCCAAGGGGGAATGAACGGCCTTTCGGTGCTCTACCAAGACCCCTCTCATGCCAAACCACAGCCATGCCCCCCCATCCCCCACTGCTCCACTCGCCCCTTGCAATACAACTTGTGCCTTTTCCTTCCACAATGTGACCCCAAGGACATCAAAGGAACAGCATAGAGATATGCAACAAGTCTGTGTGCTCACATGATGGCTGATGACAGCTAAAATGGAATTATTTTTAGCCAAGACAGCTGTTCCCTGGCAACCAAGAGTGGGAAGAGAGATGAAACACGTCAGATGCGCGCTTGCACAAAGACGCCAGCAAGAGGCGATTGAGCACGTGGCTCTTCCACCCCTACTCACACACAATGCAGGGGCACACCTGTGCCTCCCACCTACAGGTTTAGGCCTCCACCCCAAAGGAACGCTCGGGAGAGTTAGGGTGAAATACATGGGAAGAAGCCCATCTCCGCTGAAACAAAAACATCCAAGTCAGAATTATTTCACAGAATCATAACATTGGAAGGGAGCCCAGAAGTCACTTGTTTGTTTTTTTGTTTGTTTATTTATTACATTTCTATCCCGCCCAGTAGCCGAAGCTCTCCGAGCGGGTTCACACTTAGCCCTACCCACTGCCCCAAGATAAGATATCCTGGACTTGCCCAACCTTTGGGGCGGGGGGGGACCTTCCACGGAAGGATATTCCAGAAGGTATTTAGTACATTTAACATTTGTATGCTTCTTTTGGACCAAGAGGCCCCCAAAACGTCTCACAAACACTAAAAATAAAGTGCAGTTAAAATCGAAACAGCACTCCTTGAAGTGTAGGTGCAAAAATAGCCTCGCAGTCCTCGAGCCAGTCTTAATAAAACAATCCAAAGGGCCAGGCCGGGGCAACAACCTCTGCCAACAGATCTGAAAGAAAGGAAGGGGCCAAAGAGGCCTTCCCAGGGAGGGAGTCCCAGAACCACAGCACCACCACAGAGGAGCCCTCTCCCTGCCCTGTGTACTCACCAAGCTACCCTCAAGTGCCGGTGAGACACAGAGCCTCCTCTGAAGTGCTCAGCTCGGGGGCAGTCATTTCCGCAGAGGTATCAGGTGACATACCAAGTCATCTTGTCTGCCTCCTGAGGAATCTGTATAGCGACCAACTAGCAACGGTAAGAACAGACCACGGATCAACGGACTGGTTTAAGATTGGGAAAGGAGTACGGCAGGGTTGTATACTCTCACCCTACCTATTCAACCTGTACGCAGAACACATCATGCGACGTGCTGGGCTTGCTGAAGCCAAGGCTGGAGTTAAAATTGCTGGAAGAAACATTAACAATCTCCGATATGCAGATGATACCACTTTGATGGCTGAAAGCAAGGAGGAGCTGAGGAACCTCATGACGAAGGTGAAAGAAGAAAGTGCAAAAGCTGGGGTGCAGTTAAACCTCAAAAAAAACAAGATTATGGCAACCAGCTTGATTGATAACTGGCAAATAGGGGGAGAAAACATGGAGGCAGAGACAGACTTTGTCTTTCTAGGCACAAAGATTACTGCAGACGCTGACTGCAGTCGGGAAATCAGAAGTCGTTTACTTCTTGGGAGGACAGCAATGACAAATCTTGATAAAATAGTTAAGAGCAGAGACATCACATTGACAACAAAGGTCCGCATAGTTCAAGCAATGGTATTCCCCGTAGTAACCTATGGCTGCGAGAGCTGGACCGTAAGGAAGGCTGAGCGAAGGAAGATAGATGCTTTTGAACTGTGGTGCTGGAGGAAAATTCTGAGAGTGCCTTGGACTGCAAGAAGATCAAACCAGTCCATACTCCAGGAAATAAAGCCAGACTGCTCACTTGAGGGAAGGATATTAAAGGCAAAACTGAAGTACTTTGGCCACATCATGAGAAGACAGGACACCCTGGAGAAGATGCTGATGCTAGGGAAAGTGGAAGGCAAAAGGAAGAGGGGCCGACCAAGGGCAAGGTGGATGGATGATATTCTGGAGGTGACGGGCTCGACCTTGGGGGAGCTGGGGGTGGCGACGGCCGACAGGAAGCTCTGGCGTGGTCTGGTCCATGAAATCACGAAGAGTCGGAAGCGACTGACCAAATAAACAACAACAATCAGGTGACATTGGGAGGCTGCTCCGCAGGCATGACATCAAGTCAAAAATGGTGGAACAGTGGATTGCGTGCCACTGGGATGCTGTGGGGACAGTCAAGACCTGTAAAGTGCTTTGCATGGAAGGCCACGATTCCCAGCTACAGGCCTGGAGAAGTCATTAAATCTGCTCTCAGTTTTTGATCAGGTCACCTCCCTTGTGGACTGTGGGAATGCTGTAGACATCATATACCTCGACTTCAGCAAAGCTTTCGACAAAGTGCCCCATGATATCCTGATGAGCAAACTAGCTCAAAGTGGGCTAGATGAAACAACGATCCGGTGGATCCACAGTTGGCTACAGCATCGGACTCAAAGAGTGCTTATCAATGGGACCTTCTCAAACTGGGGAGAGGTAACGAGTGGGGTACCGCAGGGCTCAGTCCTGGGCCCAGTGCTCTTCAACATTTTTATTAAGGACTTGGAGGAGGAGGTGCAGGGAATGCTGATCAAATGTGCAGATTTGTACTGTACTGGAGGTTGGGCCCGAAGGGCAGTCTGGGGATTCTGCTCGTGTACCGTCCACCCCGCTGCATGACTGACTCCCTGGCTGAGGTGCTTGGGGTGGTCTCTGATGTGCATGTACAGTCTCCTAACTTATTGGTGTTGGGGGACTTGAACGTACATTCGGAGGCCATCCTCACAGGAGCACCTCGGGACTTCATGGAGACCATGGCCTCCTGGGAGCTGCACCATATTCTAACTGGGCCCAGCCATGTAGCCGGTCATGCACTAGACCTTGTGTTTGTTTCTGGAGAAGTCGGGAGTCATCTGGAAGTCGGGGGCATATCCACCACCCCTTGTCATGGTTAGACCACTATCTGGTGGCGTTGGACTTCTCGGTTCCACAACCCCTCTGCAGGGGTGGAGGACCCATTAAAATGGTCCACCCCAGGCGTCTTATGGATCCAAATGGATTCCTGAACGCGCTTGTGGATTCTCTGGGGCACGCCAACGGCCACTCGGTCGAGACCCTGGTGGGTGGCTGGAATGCCACCATCACTGGGGCATTAGATCAGGTGGCTCCGAAACGCCCTCTCCCCCTGAACAGGGCTTGGACTGCACCATGGTTCAATCCACGGTTACGAGCTCTGAAACAGGAGGTGAGACGGCTAGGGTGCCAGTGGCGGAAGTCTCGCTCCAAAGACGATCAGACACGGGCTAGAGCTGTATCTTCAGCCTATCACATGGCGGTGAAGAAAGCAAAAAAGGAATATTATGCTGCCTCTATCACGTCTGCAGAGTGCTGTCCCAGGAGGCTGTTCCAAGTGGTCCGGAGCCTGGTCGATCCTGTGGCTCCTGAACCACTGGAGCATTCTAAGGCCTCCTGTGAGACCTTGGCAAGGTACTTTGCAGATAAAATTGATTGGATTAGGTGTGTTACTCTGCACGCTATGGATACAGTTAGTGAGCAAGAGGCAGCCTGTGGCAAACCGGTTTTGTGGGATCGGTTCCAGCTTCTTCCTCCTGATGAAGTGGGCAAGGTGCTTTCATCTGTAAGGCCGACCACCTGCTTACTTGATCCTTGCCCATCTTGGCTCATTATGGGCTGCAGAGAGAGACTGGGTGAGGGGATCAGGGCGGTGGTGAACCTTGAGGAGGGAGTGATGCCATCAGCCCTCAAGGAGGCAGTGATAAGACCGCTCTTAAAGAAGCCCTCCTTGGATCCTCAAGTTCTGAACAACTTTCGCCCAGTCTCAAATCTGCCATTTTTGGGCAAGGTGATTGAGCGGGTGGTGGCGATGCAGTTGAAGGCACACTTGGAAGAAACTGATTATCTAGACCCATTTCAGTCAGGCTTCAGGCTTGGGCATGGGACAGAAATGGCCTTGGTCGCCTTGGTAGATGATATGAGGAGGGCTCTGGATAGGGGTAAATGCTCCTTCCTTGTTCTCCTCGACCTCTCAGCGGCTTTTGATACCGTTGACCACGGTATCCTCCTGGACCGCCTGGAGGGGTTGGGCATTGGAGACACCGTATTGCGGTGGTTCCGGTCCTTCCTCTCCGGCAGGTACCAGAGGGTAGCACTGGGAGAGGAGGTGTCGGACCCATGGCCACTCACTTGTGGGGTGCCACAGGGTTCCATCCTCTCCTATTATGATGCTATTATGATGCTATTTAATATCTATGTGAAGCCGCTGGGGGCTATCATCAGGAGGTTTGGGGTGCGGTGTCATCAATATGCGGATGACACGCAGCTCTACCTCTCATTCAAATCTTCACCAAGGTTGGCCATGGAATCCCTGTCCAAATGTCTGGAGACGGTGAGTGGCTGGATGGGGAGGAATAAGCTGAAGCTGAACCCTGACAAGACCGAGGTACTTTTGGTGGGAGACAAGAGGAGGCTGGGGGATGTTGACCTGGTGTTGAATGGGGTACGGCTACCCTTGAAAGACCAGGTCCGCAGCCAGGGGGTCATTTTGGACTCCCAGCTGTCCATGGAGGCTCAGGTGTCAGCTGTGAGCCGGACAGCGCTGTATCAACTCCATCTGATACGGCGGCTGCGCCCCTTCCTTCCCGACCATCTGCTCCCATCGGTAGTACATGCCCTGGTCTCCTCTCGTTTAGACTACTGTAATGCGCTCTACATGGGGTTACCCTTGAAGACGGTTCGGAAGCTGCAGCTGGTACAGAACGCTGTGGCTCGCCTGATTAAAGGGAGCCGCCGGCGAGATCACATCACTCTGGTGCTGAAGGAGTTGCAATGGTTACCAGTTGTTTTCCAGGACAAATTAAAGGTGTTGGTTTTGACCTTTAAAACCCTATATGGTTCCGGCCCAGCCTATCTTAAGGAGCGCTTCCAGCAGCACCAGATAGGCCGCTTAACAAGATCAGTCTCGGATGGCCTTCTCTCTGTCCCATCAGCCAGGACAGCTAGACTGGAGGGGACGAGGGAGAGGGCCTTTTCTGTGGTGGCCCCCGCTCTGTGGAACTCCCTCCCTAGGGAACTCCGCCATGCCCCCTCTTTAATGAGCTTCTGTCGTGCATTAAAAACGTGGTTGTTCAGGCAGGCATTTGGGGTGGGTTAGGGTATTTTAGAAAATGTTTTTACTGTAGAATTTTATTGTTTTAAACTGTTTTATTTATGTTGTACATCGCCCAGAGTGGCTGGGTGACCAGCCAGATGGGCGATTAATAAATTTAATAATAATAACAACAACAACAACAACAGATGACACCAAATTGGGTGGGATGGCTAATGCCCTGGAAGACAGAAACAGAATTCAAACTGATCTTGATAGGCTGGAGCACTGGGCAGAAAACAACAGAATGACATTGAATAGGGATAAATGCCAAGTTCTGCACCTAGGAAAAAAGAAACCAAAGGCACATTTACAAGATGGGCAATTCTTGGCTCAACAACACTACGAGCGAGAAGGATCTTGGAATTGTGGTAGATCACAAGCTGAATAAGGGCCAACAATGTGATGTGGCTGCAAAAAAGGCAACTGCTATTTTGGGCTGCATTCATAGAAGCATAGCTTCCAAATCAGTGTCAGCACTGGTTAGGCCTCATCTGGAGTACTGTGTCCAGTTCTGGGCACCGGACTTTAAGAAGGATGCAGACAAGCTGGAGAGGGTTCAGAGGAGGGCAACAAAGATGATCAGGGGACTGGAAACAAAGCCCTATGAGGAGAGACTGAAAGAACTGGACATGTTTAGCCTTGAGAAGAGAAGACTGAGGGGAGATATGATAGCGCTCTTCAAGTACCTGAAAGGTTGTCACAGAGAGGAAGGCCAGGATCTCTTCTCAATCATCCCAGAGTGCAGGACACGGAATAATGGGCTCAAGTGACAGGAAGCCAGATTCCGGCTGAACAGCAGGAGAACCTTCCTGACTGCAAGAGCAATACGACAATGGAACCCATGACCTGGGGAGGTGGTGGGCTCTCCCACACTGGAGGCATTCAAGACGAGGCTGGACAGCCATCTGCCAGGGATGCTCTGACTTGGATTCCTGCATCGAGCAGGGGGTTGGACTCGATGGTTTTGTAGGCCCCTTCCAACCCTATTATTCCATGATTCTATGGTTGTGTAGTGCATTGAACTCAGGTCTTCTTGGTGCTGCTTTGGCTCTCCTAACCATCACTGTACCAGGCTGGCTGTCTCAGACTATACCACTTGTGCTGTTACCTCTCGTTGGAAGTACAGCCAGCTCCTCACAGAATTTCTTAGTAAGAGTTGTGCCTGTGTTTTCATGGCCAACTGGCATAAAGGCCCAACCAAATTCTATGGTTTCCTTAGAGCAGGTGTGGGGAGAAGGTAGATCTCCAGATGCTTTGGACTTCAGCTCCCACCTTTCCTGACCATTGGGCATGCTGGCAGGGGCTTCTGGGAGTTTATGTCTGAAACATCTGAAGATCTACCTTCTGCCCACACCTGCCTTAGAGCCCAGGCTGGGTTCTGGAACATAAGTGGAGGCATGCGTAGAGCACCTTTTCCTCACCAATTAGTCCCTTCACATTTGAAAGGAAAGATCCCCAAACCTAGCACTTCTTCATTAGAAATAAATGATTAATACATATCTCTGGTATTAACCCTGGAAGGCAGAACAAGCCTACTGCCGTGGGACCAACCTCTGGAGGTGAACGTGCCACCGGTGCAGAAGAACCGAAGCCTCCTTCCATGTTGTACACTGCTCACATGTTGTCACTTAATATTGGCAAATTAAAGTCAGATCTTGTACTCCTGCAACGCCAAAGGACAATAATAATGTGTGTGAGTCTGAGGAGCGGGAAATGTACACATTGCATCCTCTGTGACCCTAACCCTTGGCCTTCCCAACCCTGCAGTGTGCCAAGCAATTGTGATGATCAGTGGTGTGTTGGTTTATTTATTACATTTCTATACTAGTCATTAGCTGAAGCTCTCTTATCTAGGGTTTTGCACCAAGTCACCAGGAAACAGAGGGTCGGAATAAAAGGGGCTTTCAAAATGGAGGGAAGTAAGCAAGGCGTGTGTTCACCTCAGCCATAAATGATCTGGTGTGAGGGTGAACGAGAAGTAGCCGTTTTTGCAGATCATTCAAGGACAATGAAATTGAAAGCAGACCGCAAAGCTCCAGAAGATCACTCCAGACTGAACAAAGGGACAAGCAAATGGCAAATGAGATTTGGTGACAGTGAAGGTACAATGATGCACCTTGTTTCAGCAAAATCCTAAATTCACACATAAACTGATGGGGTCTGGTGACGGCTAACTGGGAAAGAGATTGTGAGTCTGTTGTGGATAACGAAGTGAAAATGGAGGAGGAAAGGAATGGTGAATGGGCCTGACAGAGGTTTGCAAAACTCTGACTGGTATGGACTACGGACTTTGCTCCCTTTCCCAAAATAGTGGAACTCAGGAGGGTCACCCAACAAAATGGACCGACAGTAGGCTCAGAACAGAGAAGAAGTCCTTCCTGCATAACTAACGCTTATGGAATTCGCCGCCACATGGTTGGTGAGTGATGGCCATGGGCTTAGGCGCTCTAAAAAGAAGTAGACAAATCAGTGTGTGGGGGGGTGTCTCTCAGCAGCTATTAGTCCTCATAACCCAGTTGAACATCCATGCTGAGACTCTGTGTGCCTCTGGATACCACAGTGACTGTGCGGGGGGGGAGGGGGCTTGTGGGCTTCCCAAAGGCATCTGGCAGCCACTGCTGGAAGCAGGATGAAGCTGACCCAGCTGGGTCCGCTGTCCAGTCCAGCAGGGCTCTTCATTGGTCGAGCCGGCCTTCCACAACCTGGCACTCTCCAGATGTGCTGGCTACAACTCCCAGCAGAGCTGGCTGGGGAATTCTGAGCATTGTAGTCCAACACATCTGGAGGGCACCAGGTTGGGGAAGGCTGTATTGGGTTCTTAAGCTGGAGGGTCTGGTCAGTCTCCCATGATCCAGCATGCGCCACCCCCTCCAGGGCCACCCTAGAGAGATCTGCGTCACCAGCTCCACATGCCCAGGGGGGCTTTGGACTCTCCCCTTGCTGCCCAGGGCAGAGTGCTTTGGAGTTGCAAAAACTGGTGTTTCGTGAACAGGGACCTGCTCAATGGCAAATGCATATGGCTGGTCCAAGTCATGAGGGGCGCCCAGAGGAGCCCTTAAGACCACTCTCCGTAGGCTGGTGGGAGTGTCAAGCGCCCTCTTCTTGGTGTAGCCTCACTCTGGCCTGCCAAACAGTAATGATCAGCAGCAGGCGCGGTGGGTGAGGCTGTTAATCATAGTTTGAAGAAGAGTCTGCTGGGGAGGGTGCCTCATCCGTGCTGCAGGGTGTGATTATGGAGGTGCAATGCTCGGCCAGCATCCAGCACCTTCTTTTGGATTTAGAAGCCCTTGGGAAAAGGCCTGCATTGTTTCCGCCTTTTCACTGAACTTAAAACGTGAAATGATGCAAAATGCATCCTCTGACAAAGAACATGCTGGCCGCTTTGTCATTCCCTCAGCAGCCCTTGAAGCAACATCTCAGACGAATGCTTCACACTGCAGAGGCAGCAAGGGGGGTATTGAGGCTGGGTGTGTCCTGCCCCCTCCCTCACACCATCCAAATTCTGAAACCAGGTGAACCCTAATTTTCTATAACTAGAGACATGCAAATGCAGTGGATTTGCTTCAACTTTAGTCTGCTTTGCGCTTTTCAAGCAATTTGATGGTAAAGCACCTCCATGCTTTCCATGCATGAGATCCCTGCTTCAGTTCCTGGATTTCTAACTGGTGGGAACCAGGGTTGCAGGTCATGGGGAAGGCCTCTGTCTGCCTGTGACTTTGGAAAGCTGTGATCAGTCAAAGCAGGAAACCTTGGGCTAGATCTGACCTGGAAGAAGGCAGCTTCTGGTGTTCTCGTGTTACAGAGGAAGGTGAACTGCATGTACCGGCACTTGGCTTCTCGCTGCAATGACCTAAAGATCCCTTTAGCCACCCAGCTGAGATTGTGGGGAAACACACATCAGTATAACTCCATAGGCACTTGCCTAGCCCAGTTGGAGGGCGTGACTTAGCTGGCTTTGGGAACTGGGACTGCCGGTGTTGTTGCATGGGGTTATGAGGCTGGAGAGCAGAGGGAAGGCAGTGGTGAGCATCCATGGGGAAAGACCAGTCGGGACTCAGTGGACTCCGCATTTCAAAGGAAAAATCTTACTCAGCACTGGTTAGGCCTCATCTGGAGTACTGTGTCCAGTTCTGGGCACCACACTTTAAGAAGGATGCAGACAAGTTGGAGAGGGTTCAGAGGAGGGCAACAAAGATGATCAGGGGACTGGAAACAAAGCCCTATGAGGAGAGACTGAAAGAACTGGGCATGTTTAGCCTGGAGAAGAGAAGACTGAGGGGAGATAGGATAGCGCTCTTCAAGTACCTGAAAGCTTGTCACAGAGAGGAAGGCCAGGATCTCTTCTTGATCATCCCAGAGTGCAGGACACGGAATAATGGGCCCAAGTGACAGGAAGCCAGATTCCAGCTGAACATCAGGAAAAACGTCCTGACTGTCAGAGCAATACGACAATGGAACCCATTCCCTAGGGAGGTGGTGGGCTCTCCCACGCTGGAGGCATTCAAGATGAGGCTGGACAGCCATCTGTCAGGGATGCTCTGACTTGGATTCCTGCACTGAGCAGGGGGTTGGACTCGATGGCCTTGTAGGCCCCTTTCAACCCTACTATTAGAATCATAGAATCATAGAATAGAATAACAGATGAAGGGTTTCTTTTCAAAGCTTTATTCTTCTTTTACAACTTAACCACTATACCGTTTGCAACTAGATCTGACCAGCACCGAACATATGCCCTAAGTTGGAACAGATGGTCCCCGTTTGAAAGGGAATTACTGGCAGACCCCTGAACTTAAGGACTAGGGAGAGTCCCTCCCCTTTTCCCTTGGATCCTCTGGGCGCAGCTGTTGTTTGCACGCCAACCGGGCACTCCGCCTCCTTTCTGCGCCCTCCATCTGGCGCCGCTCTCTGCGTCGGCGTCGCGCATCCACCAAGTTTGCTATGCGCTCTCTGTTACTCCCTGGACTGCTATCTGAGCTAGGAATGTTGGTGGGAGGAATCTCCGTCAGCTGTTGGCCCTGGGAAAGAGGAGCACGCACCCCTCCCAGGAGCGACTGCTCTTCCTCAGAATCAGAACTACTCTGGGATTCTATGGGCTCAGTGTCCACCCTGACAGTAGCCAACTGTGGATCCACCGGATCGTTGTTTCATCTAGCCCACTTTGAGCTAGTTTGCTCATCAGGATATCATGGGGCACTTTGTCGAAAGCTTTGCTGAAGTCGAGGTATATTATGTCCACAGCATTCCCACGGTCCACAAGGGAGGTGACTTGATCAAAAAATGAGATCAGATTCATCTGGCAGGACTTGTTCTTGACAAATCCATGTTGGCTTCGAGTAATCACAGCATTGTTTTCAAGGTGCTTCCAGATGGATTGCTTTATCATCTGCTCCAGAATTTTCCCAGGGATGGATGTCAAACTGACTGGTCTGTAGTTCCCAGTTTCCTCCTTTTTGCCCTTTTTGAAGATAGGGACAACATCAGTCCTTCTCCAGTCATCTCACACTTCACGCGTCCTCCATGATTTCTCAAAGAGAATAGACAGTGGTTCTGAGAGTTCTTCTGCCAGTTCCTTCATTACTCTAGGATGCAGTTCATCTGGCCCTGGAGATTTGAACTCATTCAAAGTAATGAGGTGTTCCTTGACAGGATGCCTATTGATCTCAAGCTGCAATCCTGCCCCTTCAGCCTGTACTTCGCCTTTGCCAGGGGGGTCATAGACCTTCTTTTGGGAGAAGACTGAGCCAAAGTAGGAATTGAGCACCTCTGCCTTTTCTTTGTCATCTGTTATCGTTTTGCCATCCTTATTTAACAGCTGAACAATCATTTATTTCCTCTGCCTTTTACTATGCACGTAGCTGAAGAAAGCCTTTTTGTTGTTTTTAGCATCCCTCGCTAACCTCAGCTCATTCTCAGCTTTCGCCTTCCTGACACCATCCCTGCAATTCTGTGCTACCTGCCTGTACTCTTCCGTTGTTACTTGGCCTTCTTTCCACTTCCTATATGTGTCCTTTTTTGTTTTCAGGTCATCCCTAAGCTTTTTGTGAAGCCACATTGGCTTCTTCCGTTGTCTTCCACCTTTTCTTCTTGTTGGAATGGTTTGTAATTGTGCCTTGAGAATTTCCTTTTTTAAAAGCTCCCACCCATCTTGGATTCCTTTTCTCGTCAGCGTCGCTTGCCATGGGACCTTACTGATAATTGTTCTGAGTTTATTAAAATCAGCTTTCCTAAAATCCAGGGAACGCATTTGGCTACACTCGGCTTTTGCTTCCCTTAGAACCAAGAACTCAAGTACAACATAGTTGCTTTCCCCCAGAATTCCTGTAAGTGCTACTTTACCCACTAAGTCATCTCTGTTGGTTAGGATCAAGTCAAGGATAGCCGATCCTCTAGTTCCTTCCTCTACTTTCTGTAGGAGGAAGTTATCTGCCACACAAGTCAGGAATTTCCTGGAGGGGCCATGTTCTGCAGAATTTGTCTCCCAACAAATATCGGGGAAATTGAAGTCCCCCATTACTACTACATCATGCTTCCTTAAAACACTGGCTATTTGCTTTTCAAAAGTTTTACCCTCGTCTTCTCCTTGGTTGGGTGGCCAGTAGTAGACTCCGACCACCATGTTCCTTTTATTCTTTGCTCCATTTATTTTGATCCAGATGCTCTCGATGGGGCTAATATTCTATGATTCTATTTCAAATTCCTGTGTGGCAGCATCTTGTTTTTAGGTGTACAAAGTGCCCGGGGTCTTCCAGAATCATGCTTATTCCTGGAGGGGTTATTTTCAGTTTTGACTCGCCTACTCACAGCATCAGATCACCAACCTGATTTTTATACCTGCTGATGTCTTAAAAGCTGGTCGACCAAGCAATGCTGATGTTCTTTTATACCTGGTGTGTTGCAAAAATTCCAAGCTCTCAGCTCCTCTGCAAAAGGGGATATTTCTGTTTGACAGCCAATAATGAGGAACCAACTCATCCACTTGCTGTCTGCCTTGGCCCTGTGATTTCTGAGGTATTTACTTCTGAGCAGCCCTATTTAATTAATCTGGAGTGCACTGGGCTAAGCCAGCTGCAGACTGCAGCATTCAGTTATAAACAATGCTCTTTTTGAAAAAGAAACTGTTTCTGCAGGCATTTTTTACTATATCGATTTGACCGCGAGGGAAATAAGCTGTATAGAAGATAAAGGGGTGAGGTGGGGATATGGTTTTTGCACAGCAGACCCTCCGTTTGCATTCGTTCCGCCAACAGGGCAGCCAGCCAAGTAGCTGGCATTCCTGAAGGGTGTGTGTGTGTGTGAAACATGTAAGTGAATAAGTGCACTGGAATCTCAACAAAGAGATCCTTCCTGTTGTGAGGGCTCCTCCCAGCCACAGCACTCAGCTAAGCCCAGCCCAACTAGTTCATCTGGGTCCACAGGCCTTGAATAAAGGGGGGAAAGCAACACAACAGCTCCTGGGGCTAGCTGACACACTCGTCACATTTATAAAACCATGCGCCACCCAAGGGTGAACACTCTTCCTTATATGTAGTTTCAGGGCAGGCCAAGATGGGCCCACCCATCACTTTTGCCGGCACTGCCCTCTCCCACTGGGAAATGGAAAGGTATAGCGAGTACATCAACGTAAGAACATAAGGAGAGCCATGATGCGGGATCGGACCAAGGCTCCATCTAGTCCAGCATTCAGCTCTGACAGTGGCCAACCAGCTGCCTCTGGAAACCCAAAAGCAGGACAGGAGTGCAAGAGCGCCCTCCCGCCCGTGTTCCCCAGCAACTGGTGTACGTAGGCTCACTGCCTCTGATACCAGAGGTAGCATAGAGCCATCAGGACTAGTGGCCATTGATAGACTTTTCCTTCAGGAATTTGTCCACCCCCCTTTTAAGGCTGTCCAAGATGGTCACCATCACTACTTCTTATGGTAGCAAACTCCATAGTTTAACTCTGCGCTGTGTGAAGAAGCCCTTCCTTTTATTTGTCCTGAATCTCCCACCATTCAGCTTCATAGGAGGACCCCATTGGGTTCTAGTATTATGGGAGAGGAAGAAAAATGTCTCGCTATCCACTTTCTCCACACCAGGCATAGCTTTTTTTTGTATCTGTCATGTCTCAATTGCCTTTTCTCTAAGCTAATCAGTCCCAGATGTCGTAACCTTTCCTCACAGGGGAGTTGCTCCAGCACCATGATCATTTTAGTTGCCCCTTTCTGCACTTTTTCCAACTCTACAATATCCTAGGGAGGATATTTACCTAGGGAGGTGGTGGGCTCTCCCACACCGGAGGCGTTCAAGACGAGGCTGGACATCCACCTGTCGGGGATGCTCTGACTTGGATTCCTGCACTGAGCAGGGGGTTGGACTCGATGGCCTTGTAGGCCCCTTCCAACCCTACTGTGCCATGATTCCATTCTTTTTAGGTGTGGTGACCAGCACTGCACACATTTCTGTACAGAGTTCTGTATACAATATTATATAATATCAATAATAATGAGGTTGAGGATAATGTCAATATAAGGAACTAACGTTTCTCTCCTTTTCCTCCCTCTGTGCTTTCTGGGGAGGTTTTCTTACTGCTTCAGGTATCTCTCCACTACAGGTCCCTCTCTCTCATTTTTTGGGCCCCGCATCCCAATTTTTTTCCACTCAGAAGGTGTTGTGGAACTTGCTCTCATAGAAGCCAGTTTTGGACATCATGATAGAGACCAGAGATTTGGCACTCCGCTGTATTCTGCTGTTTTGCTTGTTTTTTGCAATATTTATTACATGTAGTTTTGAATAATTCAGAAATAACACTTGTTTGCATATATCGTTTCCAGGGAACTGTTTACAGTTTTGGCTTTTCTATTCATCTCAACTTTGTTTTATTGTATATAATTACCTTTTTAAAAATAATATAGCAGTAAGGCCTGAAACAGTGAACAATAGGCTGATTGTTTGTTAAGGAAAATACCTATTACCTGCGCCCCAGGCCAAGACATGTTTTTGATAAGAATTAAGAGAGAAGTTTTAAATTTCAGTTTCATTTTGCAAACTATCGCTCTTCTTATGCTACGAGCTGCAAAATCAGATCCAGCTACACCAGCCTTCCCCAGCCTGGGGCCCTCTAGATTTGTTGGACTACAACTCCCAGCATCCCCTGGCCAGGTGGGGGAAGGCTGAATTGCACCATGTTTCCCACAGCGAGGAGATTGCCAGCCCCTGCCCAAGAAATCAAAGTGAATTTAAGCCCTGTCTAAGTCAGCCATTCGTATTTCCGCCTGTTACACTAGAAACACAGACAAGACAGTTTGCAGCAGGACATGTGTTTCGAAGGCCAGAAGACGGGACATCCCTCGCTCGGTGTGGAATTTGACCTCCTGAAAACAAAGGTTGGGGAGGCCAGCCATGGAGTTTAAGCAGCATGCTCTCCGAAAGACCTGCCTGTGAAGACATCTAAACCTTCTTTGGCTAGGCACAGATTTCCTGCTGGGCACATTGCCAAAACATGCCAGCATCAGTCTAAACTATTTATGGACAAGTCTGAGGAATTTTTTTTAATGCATCAGTCTCTACTGTTTAAATGGTTGGTTGCATCTGATGAAGTGGATGGTGCCTTATGCCAGAATACATTTGTTAAGTCTTTAAGGGGCCACCAGACTCTTTGTTGTTTTAAATGTTTGGTGTTTCTTTTATCTCCCCACCCCACCCCACAGAACTTTGCCTCAGTGTAGGATGGGGCAGAACACCTAAGGAAGAGGCTGCTTCCTTGGAACATGACCCAGCTGGCAATGAAGCAACAAAGAGAAGACACAGTGAGGAAGTAGTGGCTTGGCTGGGTTTAAATGGACCTCTCCACATTCCTCCAAGCCCGCAAACCCCAGTTCCTAAAGCCCTCCTTGTTATTCAGCAGCAGTTCTCCCGACCACTGCACCCACCTGCCTGAAGCTTCGCTCCCCACTGGAAAACACACACACATCCAGCGTTCCTTTGAGCCTGCAACACTCTCAGACACTCTGAATAAAGCACAAGGGGATGTTTCAAAGGCCTCTTCACATTTATGTGCAGGGCAGAAATCTTCCCCTCACCCACTTCTGATTCCATGAGCAGAAATTTTCATGGCATGGCGACTGAGGATTGTATGTTTAAAACATTTGCTGTTTCAGCTCTGTTCTCTGAGCCATACTCCCATTCCGTGCCCTCCTTCCTCTTCCCATCTGCCATCACCCCTGGACCCTCCTGGCTGCAGAACTACTCGGACTGGGGAAGGGGGAGGGAGAAAGAGAAACAACCGCTTTGGGTTGGCAGCATCATTTTTAATGCACAATAGAACTTGCAGAAAGCTAAGAAGGGAATGTCTCTTACTCTGAGCCACTTGGCCAGTTCTGACCAAGTGAAACTCTAGATAGCATCTCCACTGGTGTCAGAGAGGGGTGAGGTGCAGAGGCAGCCCCCTCTGCTTTATGAAAGACTTGCCAAAACCAAGTGGGAGAGTTTAGGGAAGCTTGGGTGTACCTGCAAATGAACTGGGGTGAACCACCTCTCCCATCTGGACTGGTTCAGAGCAGAGGAAGTGCGGAAACCCACTCACCTCTGCGAAAGGGGAGGGTGTCTGGGAAGGAGTGACAATGCTCGTGGAATAAATCTTGCTAGACCTTTTCCGGAACCCCCACAGGCTCACCTTCGGAGCTCCTCCTCTGCCTCACTGCTCAGTCTTTAGTTTCTGACCTCTCCCTCACTTGACCATCCTAACAGCTGTATGCTCATGGATGCAGAGGCTGAGCTGGCACTAAATAAACCTCTATAAGAGCAGCACCACTCCATTAATTTACTCATCTAAAAGCATACATCACACAATTAGCAAAAAAGATACCACAGGTGTGGAGGTTAACTTCCAGAAGGGTGCTGGGGCTAAAACCTGCTCAGAAAGCACACCTTGTTTTGGAATTGTGCAGGTGATGTTTTGCAAGTTTTAGCAAGGCAGGTTCTGATAAACTCCCAGTTAACCTTAGCTCTGCACCCCGGTGGCATTAGTTCATGGCATGACTTATTAGATCTACGGCCACATGCTTCTGCAAATGATAACAGATCTGTCACTGGTTATTACAAAGGAGCATTCCCAATTCCATCCTCACCTGAATGTCCCACACTAGTTCTCTCTCTCTCTCTCTCTCTCTCTCTCTCTCTCACACACACACACACACACACACACACAGCTGCTTCTATAAACTGGCTGTCAATTCAGTCTTTCCTGTGGCACCCTGAATGTGAAGGAGCCACCCCCATGCAACTCAGCAGGGGAGGCAATGACCATAAGACTTTAATTACAGCTTCTCAAACATCAAATAGTGTTAATTACCATAATCATACAGCTGGTAAGAAACTGACACACACCCTGCATAAAAAGCACAACTGAAACATCCACTTGAAGAATCCACCCTCTCTCTCCTCCTGCCCTCCCACCCCACACACAAATGAGGGTTGGAGATAATTTCCAAACAACTATAAAGCATCCAGAAAATGGATGGACACTTGTAAATCCAAGGCAATACTTGAATCAAGTGGTGTACAAAATTATGCATAGTGCAGAGAATGTGGATAGGGAGATATTTTTCTCCCTCTCCCATAATACTAGAACCCAACGGGGTCATCCCATGAAGTTGATTGGTGGGAGATTCCAGACAGATCAAAGGAAGGGCTTCTTCACACAGCACATAGTAAAATTAAGGAATTCGCTACCACAAGATGTAGTGATGGCCACCAATTTGGAAAGCTTTAACAGGGGGCTAGACAAATTCTTGGAGGAGAAGGCTATCCATGGCTACTAGCCCTGATGGCTCTATGCTACCTCCAGTATCACAGACAGTAAGCCTATGTACACCAGTTGCTGGGGAACATGGGCGAAAGGGTGCTGTGGCATTCATATCCTACTTGTGGACTTCCCACAGGCAGCTGGTCGGCCACTGTGTGAACAGAATGCTGGACTAGATGGAGCCTTGGTCTGATCCAGCAGGGCTCTTCTCATGCTCTTAACATTTGCTTTCCTGAAATGCAGCCATTTGGCCCAACAAAATTACAGTGCTGTGCAAAACTATAAAACTATCAACAACTTCGATCCAGACAGGCATAACGCATAGTCACGATCAGGCTCTTTGGCAAGGGAGAGCTAGAACTGACTGCACAGAAGATATTTGGAAATAAGATTTCTTGCAAGGGCAAGTCATAACTTGGCTTGGGGCAGCTGCAATAGCACAGCAACTCAACAGCATTCCGTCAACATCGTGGGAAGTTCGGGTGGTGATGGTGACTGATTTGCCACAGAGAAGAGTCTTACTGGAAAGGCAGGAGGGGCACAGATGATGCAGAATACAGTAGGGACTACACTTGGGAGCCAGATATAAGGCAGTAGGGGTAGGGGGCAGCCTGGGGCACAACCTGACATTGAACTCAACTCATCACACTGCTCCAATGGTTATTAGGAGGACAGAGTGATTGTAAGGGGCAGGCGGGGGTGGGGTGAGAACAGCAAAGGCTGTTTAGAGGGCAGAGTCAGCAACTAGACGATGCTCTTTTCCTCTCTAGAGGCACCATTAGACATCATCACCATCATCATCCCAGATACAAGGGCACCTAATAAGAATTTGATCCTGGCACTAAGGAACCTGAAATATCATCCAGTCCTTTGTGCATACAATTGGAATCAAATGTGCTTCAGTTGAGAAGAATAGAGCAGTAAGGAAGCAACGGCATCCCTTCCCAGCAGCCACACTCCCCGCAAAAGGCTGAGCTATCAGCAAACACCACAGAGAGCCTTCCTTCTGGCAACTGAAAGGCTAACAGATTAAGCATGGCAGAAGCTTTTGCAGACTAGAGCATGACTCCAGCAGATGCATGAAGCATTATCCCCAGTTGAGGACACACAGACACGGGTGTAATAGGAGGGACTGTAAAACAGTAGGGGCCAAAGGACTCTGAAATGCAAAAGGTACCATCTGCAACAATTCTATGTAAAGCTTAAATGTATACAAAGAAAGTACAGTGGGCATTTGCAACAACAGCAATTGGAGCAGGTGCATAGATTGGAGATGCTCTTTGATCCAGCATGGCCACCAGAGGCTCGGGTGTCTTTGGAGGCTTGGAGTGGCTGCCGCTATGCTGCCAGGCCAGGGCTGAGGCTTTGCTTCTTGTTTACAAAGCCCTAAACAACTCGGGACGAGGGCAATCAAGAGATCACCCAATCCCCTGCTGGCTTGCTCAGTGGTTCCTAAGGTATCAGAGGCCCAGTCCATGATGGCTCAGAGCAGGGCCTTCAGTATCACGGCGCCCGCTCTCTGCAACACCCCACTAGTGCAGATGAGGCACCAACCCTTCTGGGTTGAGGCACCTCCTGAAAACTTACTTGTTTCACCAACCTTTTCCAGAACAGTGACCTTGTCTTTTTCTTTACTGGTGCTATTGTCTCTTCTACATTTTATACAGTATTTTATTATGCTCTTATTGTTTGTATATTGCTTAGAAGTTTATTTTAATGCAAGTGATTCATAAATATCAGTAAATAAATATATAACACAACAATGTGTTCATTTGTTTTATTTACGAGTATTTGTAAACTGCTAATATCTAAAGCCCCTTCATGGATCACTGCCTTGCTGTGGCGAAGGGGCTTGCGTAACTCAGTGAAGCCATAAGCTATGCCGTGCAGGGCCACCCAAGACGGACAGGTCATGGCAGAGAGTTCTGACAAAATGTGGTCCACTGGAGAAGGAAATGGCAACCTACTCCAGTATTCTTGCCAAGAAAACCCCATGGAACGTACCACAAAGCTAAAAGATATGACGCCGGAAGATGAACGCCTCAGGTCGGAAGGTGTCCAATATACTGCTGGGGAAGAGCAGAGGGAATTTCCAAGTAGCGCCAGAAAGAGTGAAGCGGCTGGGCCAAACCCGAAAGGACACTCAGCTGTGGATTTGTCTGGTGGTGAAAAGAAAGTCCGATGCTGTAAAGAACAATATTGTTTAGGAACCTGGAATGTCAGATCAATGAATCAAGGTAAGCTGGAGGTGGTCAAACATGAGGTGGCAAGATTGAACATCGACATCCTGGGAATCAGCGAACTAAAATGGACAGGCATGGGCGAATTTAATTCAGGTGACCATCATATCTACTATTGTGGGCAAGAATCCCCTAGAAGAAATGGAGTAGCACTCATAGTCAACAAAAGGGTGGGAAAAGCAGTACTGGGGTACAATCTTAAAAATGATAGAATGATCTCAGTACGAATCCAAGGCAAACCATTCAACATCACAGTAATACAAGTCTATGCCCCAACCACTGAGGCCGAAGAAGCTGAGGTTGATCGGTTCTAGGAAGACCTACAACACCTTCTAGAACTAACACCAAAAAAAGATGTCCTCTTCATCATAGGGGATTGGAATGCTAAAGTAGGAAGTCAAGAAATCACCGGGATAACAGGCTTGGTGTACAAAATGAAGCAGGACAAAAGCTAATAGAGTTTTGCCAAGAGAACACGCTGATCATAGCAAACACTCTTTTCCAACAGCACAAGAGGCGACTCTACACATGGACATCACCAGATGGTCAATATCGAAATCAGATTGATTATGTCCTTTGCAGCCAAAGATGGAGAAGCTCCATACAGTCAGTAAAAACAAGACCTGGAGCTGACTGTGGCTCAGATCATGAGCTGCTTCTTGCAAAATTTCGGCTTAAATTGAAGAACATAGGGAAAACCACTAAACCGTTCAGGTATGACCTAAATCATATCCCTGATGAATATACAGTGGAGGTGAGGAATAGATTTCAGGGATTAGACCTGATAGACAGAGTGCCTGAGGAACTATGGACGGAGGTCCATAACATTGTTCAGGAGGCAGCAACGAAATCCATCCCAAAGAAAAAGAAATGCAAGAAAGCCAAGTGGCTGTCTGATGAGGCCTTACAAGTAGCTGAGGAAAGAAGGGAAGCGAAAAGCAAGGGAGAAAGGGGAAGATATATCCAACTGAATGCAGAGTTTCAGAGAATAGCAAGGAGAGACAAGAAGGCCTTCTTAAATGAACAATGCAAAGAAATCGAGGAAAACAACAGAATGGGAAAGACTAGAGATCTCTTCAAGAAAATTGGAGATCTCAAGGGAACGTTTTGTGCAAAGACGGGCATGATAAAGGACAAAGAAGGCAGGGACCTAACAGAAACAGATGAAATTATGAAGAGGTGGAAAAAATACACAGAAGAACTATACAGGAAAGATCTGAATGTCCCTGATAGCCATGATAGTGCGGTCACTGAACTTGAGCCGGACATCCTAGAGAGTGAAGTCAAGTGGGCCTTAGGAAGCATTACTAACAACAAAGCTAGTGGAGATGACAGTATTCCAGCTGAGCTATTTAAGATCCTAAAAGATGATGCTGTTAAAGTGCTGCACTCAATATGATTTTACTTTCTTGGGCTCCAAGATCACCGCAGATGGTGACTGTAGCCATGAAATTAAAAGACGCTTGCTCCTTGGGAGGAAGGCTGTGGCAAACCTAGACAGCATAGTAAGAAGCAGAGACATCACCTTGCCAACAAAGGTCCATCTAATCAAAGCTATGGTTTTCCCAGTAGTAATGTATGGCTGTGAGAGCTGGACTATAAGGTAGGCTGAGCGCCGAAGAATTGATGCTTTCGAACTGTGGTGCTGGAGAAGACTCTCACGAGTCCCCTGGACTGCAAGGAAGTCAAATCAGTCAATCCTAAAGGAAATCAACCCTGAGTGCTCATTGGAAGGACAGATGCTGAAGCTGAAGCTCAAATATTTTGGTCACCTAATGCGAAGAGAAAACTCTCTGGAAAAGACCCTGATGCTGGGAAAGACTGAAGGCAAAAGGAGAAGGGGACGGCAGAGGATGAGATGGCTAGATAGCATCACCAATGCAATGAATATGAACTTGAGCATGCTCCGGGAGAGAGTGCAGGACAGGAAGGCCTGGCGTGCTATGGTCCATGGGGTCACGCAGAGTCGGACATGGCTGAAGGACTGAACAACAACAACAACATCTAAAGATTTCAAAACAGTAAACAGAATTCATAAAAAAATAAAAATAAAGACTAGTACATACAGTTAAAAACAAATCATCAAATATAACAGATAGCCTAGCTACAGTTATCCATGCTCTGATAACTTCTCGTCTGGATTACTGCAATGCGTTATACATGGGGCTGCCTTTGAAAACGGTCCGGAAACTTCAGCTGGTCCAAAATAGGGCAGCAAGATTGTTAACAGGGACTGGCCTGCGAGCTCATATTACGCCAGTACTCTTCCAGCTGCACTGGCTGCCAGTCCATTTCCGGGCCCGATTCAAAGTGCTGGTGTTAACATTCAAAGCCCTTAACGGCTTGGGGCCAGGTTACCTGAAGGATCGCCTCCTCCCATATGTGCCTGCCCGGACCTTAAGATCATCATCAGCGGCCCTTCTCCGTGAGCCCTGCCAAAGGAAGTGAGGCGGGTGGCTACTAGGAGGAGGGCTTTTTCTGTTGTGGCACCCCGGCTCTGGAATGAGCTCCCTAGTGAGGTTCGCCTGGCGCCTACATTGTACTCCTTTCGGCGCCAGGTGAAGACCTTTTTATTTTCCCAGGCATTTTAGCATTTCAGCTTTCTAAATTTTTATCTTTGTTGTTTTTAAATCTGTATTTTAAACTCCTGCACTGCTGTTAGGTTTTATTGTGGTTGTATTGTTATATTGTGGTTTTAATGTTCTGTATATTTTAAATTGTTTTATTGTGTGTTGTTTGGTTTTAATTTTTGTGAACCGCCCAGAGAGCTTCGGCTATTGGGCGGTATAGAAATGAAATGAAATGAAATAAATAAATAAAAACAGAGATAAAAACAGAGGCATAGAATTAAAACATATCTGTTTGATAAAACTAACAGCTGCCTAAAGATCCCATTAATGGGGAGAAAAGCCTCTTCCATTGGGGAGGGGCCACAGCGCAGTGGTAGAGCCCCTGCTTTGCATGCCGAAGGTCCTGGTTTCAATCCCCGGCAGCATCTTCTGGAAGGGAACCCTGAAACCCTGGAGAGCCACTGCTGCCAGTCAGTGTTGACAATACAGGGCTGGATGGGCCAAGGGTCTGACTCGCTCTAAGGCAGTGTTCTATGCGCCATCAAAGCTGCCAGCAAATCTACCACTGTACATCTGCCTCAGAGTTATCACAGTGAGCATGGAAAGGGTCAGGAAGCTACTGAAGGAACGCAAAACAAGCAGACTCAGGCCTAGATTTGAACCATCAGTTGATGTTTAATTGACTGCCAAGATGTGAGGAAAATTCATCAGGTTCCAAGTTCTCTGTGAAATTTCACTAACCACCACTTCTGGTTACAGGAAGGACGCGATGCCAAAGGCTGCTGCGGATAAGCCACGAAAGTAGAGGGAACACACCCACATGTTATCTCAGTTTGATGGCGCAAAGGGAAAAAGAAAAAACAAACAAGGGGAGGGTGAGTAAATGGGGAAGACAAAATCCTCTCCTTTATCAAGCTAAACATGAAAAATAAACTCAAGGTGTTTGCAGTGCCAAAACCCAAGCAAAACTCCTGTGGGCCGGATCAACAGGCTGTAGCATATGCAAACAGAGAGAGAAAGGAGAAGAGCCAGCTCAGCCAAGGAGGCAGCTGAAAAAAGAACAGATGATAAGAACACAGGGTTGCTGTCATGTTCACAGTGTGTGTGCATAAACGGCACACCCTGTATTCATATAGAGAGCAAAAAAAAAAAGCATGCTTGAAAGGCATACAAAAACCTAAGCAACCTGTGGAGATTCCCAAGTTATCTTTCTTTGGTAGAATTGTGAGCACAAACTCAAAGAATATATTGTGGAGCGGGAGAAGGTGCAGTAAAGGGCAACCAAAATGTTCAAGGGGTTGAAGCAACTCCCCTATGATGAAAGGTTACAGCGTTTGGGGCTCATTAGCTTAGGAAAAGGTGAGTAACCGGGGACATGTTAGACATGAATAAAATTATGCATGGCATGGACAAAGTGAATGGAAAATTTCCCCCCCTCTCTCATAACAGTAGAATCCAAAGTCATCCAGTGAAGCTGAATGGTGGGAGATTCAGGTTAGATAAAAGAAAGTCCTTCTTCACACAGCACATAGTTCAACTATGGAGTTGACTTCCAGAACATGTAGCATTGGCCACTAACTTGGATGGAGAATAAAAAAAGAGAATAAAGAGAAAATTTTATAGAGAATAATCTATTCTCTATAAAAGGAGAATAGAGGACAAGGCTATCAATGGCTACTAGTCATGATGGCTATATATTACCTCCAATATCAGAGACAGCATGCCTCTCAGGACCAGTTACTCAGGAACATGAATGGCGGGAGGATGCTATTGCACACATGTCCTGCATGTGGGCTTCCCAAGAGAGATCTGGTTGACCACTGTGGGAAACAGAATGATGTACTAGAGAGGCCTTTGGTCTGATCCAGCATAGCTTTTCTTAAGTTCTAATAGTAGGCCATATAAGCTGCCACTCTCTTCCAAGGATCTGCTCTGGATGCTGTGAAGGAGCCACACCAGGTGATGGATGATGCCACTGGATATTTTCCCTTCGCCAAATTAGGCATTTATAAAACCTGCTCCATTCTTGGTCAGATACTGGGAAACGGAGACTTGGGAAGAGGACTGGAGCTATAGGCAAGCTTGAAACACAAGATACCCAGATGTAGGAGAGCAACAATAGGAAAGGGGACATTGTAGGCACTGGGCTGAGATGCAGTGAGGGAAGGATGGGTAGCCAGAGGCAAAAAATACAGGAGGTGAAGAAAGAAGGGGCCAACAAGGATAGGGAGGAAGCTTCACACAGGGCATGGAGACAGACTACATGGTGTTGGCAGGAATGAAGTGGATGGCAAAAGGGAACTTTGGAGGAGAAAGAATTGCAAGGCGGGGGGGGGCAAGTGAGATGGAGAGGGAGGAGGACTGCATGTCACCTTTTGAACCAAACTAAGCTATATGAGCCAGAGATCTGCATGAGGCCAATGACCTTTCCCCTCACAGCAAGCAGGCAGGGACCACTTTTGCCTCCCTTCCCCCTCCGAGCCCAGCAGCAAAACCAGCAAGGTTGCCATACTGAAGTGCCCTTTGCCCCCACTAACTGTAGCCCAATATTGGCAAGTCAAACTATAGGCAGAACCCCAATGGAGGAACCCCAATCTGGGAGAAGCAGACAGAGAGAGAGAGAGAGAGAAGGTAGAAGACTTTTTGTTGTTGCTTTTTTCAAAGAACATAAACAGCAGCATGGTGAAGCAGGCAAGTTCCCACAATCAGCCACTTCAGCAAAGTTTTATGCTGGGGCATTACGGTTTGGTCTGTCTAGAGGCCTTCTGGCAAGGCGGGAGATATTTGATCAGCTGCTGGACCTCAAAGAGCAGTCATGAGAGAAGGGATCAGGAGGGCTTCTGCTTATACAGGCCAAGGCAGATGGGAATGCTCGCCAAAAAAACAAGAGGTGATCACACACACCCCAATGCAAATGGGGAAACCTGAAGAAAAGAAGGGTCTGACCTCATGCTGAAAATGCAGTGACTGCGGGAGGCAGGAGGGGCCAAGGGGGAAGAGCTGCAGCACTCCAGACTATTTAAAAGCTGCACACAGAATGTGTGGACTTTTCCCAGATATCACAGCAAGCAAGGGACGAGGGCTGCCACCCCTCCTTGACAGAATCACACACAAGGTCCAACCCAAAGGTCATGGAGCCCAGTTAGGGCCAGCCATTCTCCTCACCATTCCACCCCTATGGGTCAGCCCAAGCAGACCAGACAACCGCATGTGCAACAAGCAAAAGTGCATGCCCTGCATGGGATGCTTACAGAGCACAAGGAGCTGCAGACAGCTCAAGCAAGTAAGCCAAGCCATATGATGCAGGGGGAGCCCAAAGAAACAACTCAGGGTCGCCATCCATAAAAAAAAAAGCTGAGGAAGGAACAATCTCACACAATGTAACGTCCTGTCGTCAGTTGCCACAGTCCCTAAGCACCCCAGGAACGCAGGTGGGAAGAGAATCAAGATCACACAAGAGGGGTGGGGAAACCTTCCCAGCTCCAATGTACCACAAATGAGGCACCAGGAGAGAGATCACAAGAGATCCTTCATCTTGCTACAGATGAAACGAAATGGCTCCTCGTGACCTTTGCTAGAAACAGAAAAATTCAGGAGGGTGTCAATTTCCCTAGAATTTAGCAATCGCGTATTTCCCCTGTTGGTCCTCTCACCTTTCTCCCAAATGGCAACTGGCAGTGAGTTGGACAAGCAGCCCTGTGGCCTGAATCTCAACCAGGGAGCCTCTGGGCAGAAAACTCTCCAGCAGGGTTTGAGTTCAGAGGGAAGGGCCATTGCTGAACAGTGGATAGTAAACCCATCCACCTCTCTATAACTTTTTAAAAATTACAGTTTGTGAGGACAGTAAGAGAACATCCAAGCTTTTAGCACTCACCACAGACAAAGGAAAACCCTGACCACCACATGCAACGAGTACCTTCTTTGTTCAGTGCAAATCCATAAAACTGTCCACAGCGCTGGGCTGCAACCCACCAAGCGCTGCAGCTTCCATTACCTCGTTAACAAGTGTTTGGAACCCATCCATGCTCAGCCGTGGAAATGTTTTCCACTGCTTGCAACCCCTGCTGTGTGTGTTACCTGATGAAGAAGAGTTCAGTGTGACTCAAAGAAGTCTGCATATGCCTTCGTCCATCTAGGCTGAGCCAAAGGAGAGATAGAATTTTACCCATTTTGAATTCCCAGGTGGAGAACGTACAGCATGTCCTTCAAGATACAAGTCTGCCACTGGCTTAAAGAGCCAAACAACCTTCCCCCTGCACCCCAGCATGGAAATATTTCTGTGTATTCATCACATCGCACATGAAGGAGAGGTCACTCTCCTAAAAATAACTCCTGACAACAAGGGATCTCTCCTTTATGCTCCCAGTCCCGCCCTTCTCAGTTGCTCAGTGATGATCTAGAACCATCAACAACACCGCAATCCTCCCCTTTGCTTCCACCAACTTCCATAGACCCCAGAATCATGCTACAGGGGAGTGGGGTTAAATGTGGCCTTCCAGCATTCATCCTAGCATTTAGAATATTTCTGGGAATGGTATTGGGACCTTGGTCTATTATAGAATTCATTAAACCTTTTCATCCATGTGTGTGTGTGGGGTGTTATTAGAAGCACAGGCCATGTGGCCTTAAACCCCAGCCTCCTATAGCAAGGCATGAACATTTACCTGCCTGCCCCCATCAAAAGATACACACACACACACACACACACTCAGTCTACATCCATCTATCTACCAACTGGAGATAACACCTCACTTCATGCATCTAAGAAAGCAGGCTCTACTAGTCCAGAAAACCTTCTGCCACAATAAATCTGTTAGTCTTTCAGGTACCACAAAGCTCTTTGTTGTTCTTACATGGTTCATGGTTCATAAGTCCCAGAGTGTGTCAAAACCAGACGACTTAAGCAAGTGAGCCAGGTCACATGCGAGGAGAAAAAAAAAAATCCAATCCACTCAGAGGACCCGATCTTTAGCAATTGGTCCGGATTCCAAACGTGGCAAAGGTCATCCACCGAATCCCCCAGAAACAAAGTGTCATTAGCTACACAGCCTAACCTGACTCTGATTTCTCTCTCGCTCTAGAGAAAGACGCGCGCGCGCGCCCCCCCACCTTAAAAGGGCAGGATGGGTGAGCGAAATCAGAGGCCCGTCTCTCCTTAGCCGCAGCGCCCGCCCTCCCCGGTCCTGAGCCCGAAAACTTCCGATGAACGGCGTAAGGCCCGGCCTGGGCAGCCCCCGCCCCCCCGGAGCTGCTCTGTTCGCACAACCTCTCTCGCTGGGGCGGGGCAGGGGGCATCCGACCTGCCCAGGGTCCCGCCGCCCGGACCTCCCCTAGCATTCCAGAGCAAGGCGCCGCCCGCCCGCCCGCGCGCCCTTCTCCCCGCGCCTCGCCGCGCTCACCTTCCCGGGCAGGGCCCTCCACGGCGCACAGCCCCCGGCGCGCGCTGGAATGCCAAGCGTCGCCGCCTCTCCGCCCCCGAACCTTTTCCCTCTTAGGGCTGGGGCCGCCGCGGAATCATGGCCGGGCAGGGGGGTTCTGGGGGCCAGCCGGGGTGGGGAGGGGGCCGGGGCGACCTCCCCGGCCCGCGAGAGTGGCGAGGGGGAGCAGCAGCCTCCGCCGCAGTTGCCGGCGCCCGCCGGGCAGGGCAAAGGGACAGCGGGGAGGAGCACGAGGGAAAGGCCGGGGCGGGGAATGTCGCGAGACGGGAAAAGTTTCCTGGCCCCTCCCCGGGACGCGGCGCGCTCTTAAAAGGGCAGTGCGCCCTCCAAGGGGCCGCGGACTGGCGAGGAGGGCGGGTCTCGCCGCCTAGCTGCCGCCTGGAGGGTCCCCGCGCGCTGCTTCAGAGGCGGTCCAGCGCGGTGCGATGCGCGAAAGCGGAGCAGGCTCTCGCCCAGCGCCCCGGGAAAAGTCTGCCTCCTCTCTCCTTTTGGAGACTGAGCAGAAGAAACAGAGGAAGTTTTCCGAAGGCGTGACAGATGCCGGGCAAAGACCTTGCAGCAGGGTTGGCATGGCGACAGTTGCTCATTTACTGTCAAGTGTCGTCCACTGGCCACCTGTTAATTCGATCGCAGGCAAATATGGGACACGGTGGCCACATAAACAAGTGCAGCTACTGCATTTTCTTTCTGTTTTATTTATTATTTTGATTTTAAGCCTTTTTAGGCCTGCTTCCCCAGCCTGGTGCCCTCCAGATGTATTGGACTGCAACTCCCATCATTCCCAGCCAGCATGGCCATTGGCTGGAAATGATGCGAGTTGCAGTCCAACACATCTGGAGGGCACCAGGCTGGGGAAAACTGCTTTAGGCTGACCCTGGTGTCCCAGGATAAAAACCAAGAAGCATCCAGTGACTCTTTCCTATGTATAAGAAAGCCACTGCCAAGCCACTGTCCAGGGCCCAGGAGCTACCCCACACATGTTGGTCTTTCCCTTTCAGGATCTGTGCCCCCCACCAAAGGAAGTGAGGTGGGTGGCTACCAAGAAGACAGCCTTTTCAGTGGTGGCAACGTAGTTGTGGAATGATCTCCCCAGAGGCTCGCCTGGCACCTGCGTTGTAATTTTTTTGGCACCAGGTGAAGACCTTATTTTTCCAGACATTTTAGTTCTTCACTTTCATTGTTTTTAAATCTGTTCTTGTATCTTTACTGTGTTGCTGGTTTTTACTTTGTTTTATACTGTCATTTTAATTTTTAAAAAAGTTTTATATTTTATTTATTTTTATTTATTTCAATACATTTCTTGGCTGCCTTTCAGGGCAGAAGCCCTCCCAAGGCGGCTTACAGCAACGGAATGCATAAAAACAGTTAAAATATTAAAAGCGATAAAACATAAAAATAATAAAGACAACAATAAAAACAACAATAAATCCAGCAGCAACAATAGCAGTCATATCAAGAGAAGGCCACAGTAAAATAATATGTTTTTAAGGCTATCTTAAATGCCTGCAATGATGGAGCATGGCAGACCTCCAATGGCAACTTCTTCCAAAGGTGTAGGTCCACTGCAGAGAAGGCCCTCTCACACATGGTCACCCACCTGACTGCTCTCACAGGTGGGCAAGTGAGAAGGGCCTGTCTTTCTGATCTTAAAGTGCAGGCAGGCTGATATGGGTGAAGCCAGGCCTTCAAGTAACTTGGTCCCAAATTGTTTAAGGCTTTAAGGGTCAAAACCAGCACTTTGAATTGGGCTCAGAAACACATTGGTAACCAGTGCAGCTGGCACAGCATAGGTGTTATGTGATCAAATCGCCTCGCCCCCACCAATACTCGAGTGGCCACATTCTGCACAAGCTGGAGTTTCTGAACCGTTTTCAAAGGCAGCCCCACATATAGTGCATTACAGTAGTCCAGCCACCCTTCATGGATCACTGCCTTGTTGTGGCAAAGGGGCTTGCGTAACTCAGTGAAGCCATAAGCTATGCCGTACAGGGCCACCCAAGACAGACAGGTCATGGCGGAGAGTTCTGACAAAATGTGGTCCACTGGAGAAGGAAATGGCAACCCACTCCAGTATTCTTGCCAAGAAAACCCCATGGAACGTATCACAAGGCTAAAAGATATGACGCCGGAAGATGAGCCCCTCAGGTCGGAAGGTGTCCAATATACTACTGGGGAAGAGCAGAGGGAATTTCCAAGTAGTGCCAGAAAGAGTGAAGCGGCTGGGCCAAAGCCGAAAGGACACTCAGCTGTGGATGTGTCTGGTGCTGAAAAGAAAATCCGATGCTGTAAAGAACAAAATTGTTTAGGAACCTGGAATGTCAGATCAATGAATCAAGGTAAGCTGGAGGTGGTCAAACATGAGATGGCAAGATTGAACATCGACATCTTGGGAATCAGCGAACTAAAATGGACAAGCAAGGCCGAATTTAATTCAGGTGAACTATACAGGAAAGATCTTAATGTCCCTGATAGCCATGATAGTGCGGTCACTGAACTTGAGCCGGACATCCTAGACAGTGAAGTCAAGTGGGCCTTAGGAAGCATTACTAACAACAAAGCTCGCGGAGATGACAGTATTCCAGCTGAGCTATTTAAGATCCTAAAAGATTAGGCTGTTAAAGTGCTGCACTCAATATGCCAACAAATTTGAACACTCAGAAATGGCCACAAGACTGGAAAAGGTCCGTTTACATTCCAATTCCAAAGAAGGGCAATGCCAAAGAGTGTTCAAACTACCGTACAATTGCGCTCATTTCACATGCCAGCAAGGTTATGCTCCAAATCCTACAAGCTAGGCTTCAGCAGTATGCGAACCGAGAACTACCGGAAGTACAAGCTGGGTTTCGAAGAGGCAGAGGAACTAGAGATCAAATCGCCAACATTTGCTGGCTCATGGAGAAAGCAAGAGAATTCCAGAAAAACGTCTATTTCTGCTTCATTGACTACGCTAAAGCCTTTGATTGTGTGGATCACAACAAACTGTGGCAAATTCTTAAAAGAGATGGGAGTGCCAGATCACCTTACCTGTCTCCTGAGAAACCTGTACGAGGGTCAAGAAGCAACAGTAAGAACCGGACATGGAACTGAGTGGTTCAAAATTGGGAAAGGAGTACGAAAAGGCTGTATATTGTCACCCTGCTTATTTAATTTATATGCAGAGTACATCATGAGAAACGCTGGGCTGGATGAATCACAGGTCGGAATTAAGATTGCCAGGAGAATTATCAACAACCTCAGATACGCAGATGATACCACCCTAATGGCAGAAAGCGAAGAGGATCTAAAGAGCCTCTTGTTGAGGGTGAAAGTGGAGAGTGCAAAAGCTGGTTTGAAACTCAACATTAAAAAAACTAAGATCATGGCATCTGGCCCCATCACTTCCTGGCATATAGAAGGGGAAGAAATGGAAGCTGTGACAGATTTTATTTTCTTGGGCTCCAAGATCACCGCAGACAGTGACTGTAGCCATGAAATTAAAAGACGCTTGCTCCTTGGGAGGAAAGCTATGGCACACCTAGACAGCATAGTAAAAAGCAGAGACATCACCTTGCCGACAAAGGTCCGTCTAATCAAAGCTATGGTTTTCCCAGTAGCAACGTATGGCTGTGAGAGCTGGACTATAAGGAAGGCTGAGTGCCGAAGAATCAATGCTTTTGAACTGTGGTGCTTGAGAAGACTCTTATGAGTCCCCTGGACTGCAAGGAAGTCAAATCAGTCCATCCTAAAGGAAATCAACCCTGAGTGCTCATTGGAAGGACAGATGCTGAAGCTGAAGCTCAAATATTTTGGCCACCTAATGCGAAGAGAAAACTCTCTGGAAAAGACCCTGATGCTGGGAAAGCCTGAAGGCAAAAGGAGAAGGGGATGGCAGAGGATGAGATGGCTAGATAGCATCACCGATACAATGAATATGAACTTGAGCACGCTCCGGGAGAGAGCGCAGGACAGGAAGGCCTGGCGTGCTGTGGTCCATGGGGTCACGAAGAGTCGGACACGACTGAATGACTGAACAACAACAACAAAGTAGTCCAGCCTGGACATCACCAGTGTGTGGATAACTGAGGCAAGGTCCGTCCTCTCCAGATAGGGTCGCAGCTGCTGTACCAGCATAAGCTGGTAAAAAGCACTTCTGAACAATGCAGCCACCTGGGCTTTCCCAGTTAGCTCAGAGTCCAGGAGGACTCCCAGACTGCATACTTGGTCTTTTAGGGGGAGTGCAACCTCATCTAAGACCAGTTGTAAACATCCATCCAAAGTAGTTGGTTTCCCAACCCACCGTACCTCCGTCTTGTTTTATCGTGCTGTGATTTATGCTTATCATTGATTTGAACCACCCAGAGAGTTTTGGCAATTGGCCGGTATAGACACGTAATGAATAAATCAATAGGTTTTTTTTATGGTCAGGGATTAATAGACAGGGATCCCTTTTCCACACCCTAGTATGATCTGGCTTCAGCTGGACTCGGGTGGGGTGAGGCAGGGAGCTTAATGGGCTTAGGGGCATCATAACAAACATACACAAAAAATTAAAAATATGTTACAGTAATTCATTCATGTTTGTGTCTATAAAGATGGCGGGGGTGGGGGGTAACAACACTCACATTCATAATCCAGAGTAGGGCAATATCTTTATTAGGACCAAGCAAAATGTCACATTCATGAGGAGAAGCTGCCTTGCTTTTTCCATGGTTTGTATGTTGTTACCTCCCATACCTATTATAAATGTTTATGGCAAATTGACCTGGATAAATATGGAAGGCAAGAGGGTGCTTTTGAACAAAACGGTTAATTTCCCCGCTTTGACTGCCTCACAGCTTTTATTCCAGACAACGCTGCCAAAGAGACGTGCCGAAACGGAGGCGTGTGTGTGTGCGTTTGGGGGGAATTCTCCCCCAATGGAGCCCACTATTGTGCTGCATGGAAAATACAAAAAGCCCAGGAAGGGCTTGGAAAGGGCGGTGGGGCTGTTGTACTCCTGTGTCAGTCTGCCTAGGGCTCCACTGCTGGGCTCCATTTGTGCTGCTGTGGTGGGGGAAAGAGGGGCTTATAGAGACCCCTCCCAGCTTTTCAAAGGAAGAGCTGTCTTCCCCCATGTTGACTCCTGTGCTGTTTAGAGGCCTCTCCAGTGGAGGAGCATGCACATGGGAAGCGGCCCTCCACCTTGGGAGGGCTATGGCTCAGTGGCAGAACCCATGCTTGGCCTGCAGAAGGCCCCTGGTTCGACCACCAGCACCATCTGCAGCATCCTGCCCGAAGCCCTGGGGAGCCACTGCTGCCGGTCAGTGTCAACAGTATTGGGCTAGGTGGACCCAGGGTCTGACTTGGTATAAGCCAGCTTCTGATGTTCCTATGACCAGGTCAGAGACACTTTGTCCATCTAGCCCCGTACGGTCTGCAATGGCTCTCTGGGCTCATCTCAGTCAGAAAAGGCGGCCTTGCCCCTCAGCTGCTGCCTGATCCTTTTAACTGGAGGTGCCACCAGGGACTGCTGGGCCAGGGGCTTCTGCATGTAAAGTAGAGGCTCTACCACAGACCCAGGGTCCCTCCCCTAGCCGACTAGTAAGAACATAGGAATTCTGATGCTGGATCAGACCCAGTGTCCATCTACAGCATTCTGTTCACACAATGGCTGACCAACTGTTGACTGGGAAACCCACAAGCAGGACACAAGTGCATACTGGCTCTGGTACTGGAGGTAGCACATGATAGACTTCTCCAGAAATGTGTCTAACCCCCTTCTAAAGCCATCCAAGTTGGTGACCATCACTACATCTTGTGGTAGCAAATTCCATAGCTTTATTATGCACTGAAGAAGCCCTTCCTTTTATCTGTCCTGAATCTCCCACCCTTCAGCTTCATAGGATGACCCCTTTGGGTTCTAATATTATGAGAGAGGGAGAAAAATGTCTCCTATCCACATTTTCCACACCATGCTTAACGCTGTGCCCCTTCTTGTCCACAAGCAGAGCAGTGCAGTATGGTGCACCCCACGTTGTTCCCTGTCACGAATAGTGATTAGTGGTGCAGCGGAGGAGCTGCAGAGAAAAAGGGAGTTGCGTTGGGCTTGGATGTGGAGGAACCCAGGTTTAAATCCCCACTCACCCACCCATAGTGCATGGCCTCATCTTTCCCCATCTCACATGCATCTCGGTTGCACTGTCCTCTCAGCTCCTTAGAGGAAGAGAAGGACATAAAGGGGAGATTTAATACTACAGGAATGCCTCCATCAGGGCCTAACCTGTTCTGTGCAGAAATGGAACCATTGTTTTCTGTGACTTGGATAGGACTCATCTCTATGACTTATTTATTCTCTACACAATATTGATTTATTTTCTAGGAAAAAAATGGCATTCAAGGTGGCTTACAAAAACAACGCAGCACAGAAATTGTGGACTCCCCTTTGTTGAAGGCAGTTGCTATTCTCAGTCATCATAGAATCATAGAATAGTATAGTAGGGTTGGAAGGGGCCTACAAGGCCATCGAGTCCAACCCCCTGCTCGATGCAGGAATCCAAGTCAGAGCATCCCTGACAGATGGCTGTCCAGCCTCGTCTTGAATGCCTCCAGTGTGGGAGAGCCCACCACCTCCCTAGGGAATGGGTTCCATTGTCATATTGCTCTGACAGTCAGGAAGTTTTTCCTGATGTTCAGCCGGAATCTGGCTTCCTGTAACTTGAGCCCATTATTCCGTGTCCTGCACTCTGGGATGATCGAGAAGAGATCCTGGCCTTCCTCTCTGTGACAACCTTTCAAGTACTTGAAGAGCGCTATCAGATCTCCCCTCAGTCTTCTCTTCTTAAGGTTAAACATGCCCAGTGCTTTCAGTCTCTCTTCATAGGGCTTTGTTTCCAGTCCCCTGATCATCTTTGTTGCTCTCCTCTGAACCCTCTCCAGTTTGTCTGCATCCTTCTTAAAGTCCGGTGCCCAGAACTGGACACAGTACTCCTGATGAGGCCTAACCAGTGCTGAGTAGAGGGGAACTAGTACTTCCCGGGATTTGGAAGCTATGCTTCTATTAATGCAGCCCAAAAGAGCATTTGCCTTTTTGGCAGCCACATCACATTGTTGGCTCATATTCAGCTTGTGATCGACAACAATTCCAAGTTCCTTCTCGCGTGTAGTGTTGTTGAGCCACATATCCCTCACCTTGTAACTGTGCATTTGGTTTCTTTTTCCTAGGTGCAGAACTTGGCATTTATCCCTATTAAATGTCATTCTGTTGTTTTCTGCCCAGCGCTCCAGTCTATCCAGAACACTTTGAATTTTGTTTCTGTCTTCCAGAGTATTAGCTATCCCACCCAATTTTGTGTCATCTGCAAATTTGATCAGCATTCCCTGCACCTCCTCCTCCAAGTCATTAATAAAGATGTTGAAGAGCACTGGGCTCAGGACTGAGCCCTGCGGTACCCCACTCGTTACCTCTCCCCCATTTTGAGAAGATCCCATTGATAAGCACTCTTTGAGTCTGATTCTGTAGCCAACGGTGGATCCACCAGATCGTTGTTTCATCTAGCCCACTTTGAGCTAGTTTGCTCATCAGGATATCATGGGGCACTTTGTTGAAAGCTTTGCTGAAGTCGAGGTATATTATGTCCACAGCATTCCCACGGTCCACAAGGGAGGTTACTTGATCAAAAAATGAGATCAGATTCGTCTGGCAGGACTTGTTCTTGACAAATCCATGTTGGCTTGGAGTCATCACTGCATTGTTTTCAAGGTGCTTCCAGATGGATTGCTTTATCATCTGCTCCAGAATTTCCCCAGGGATTGATGTCAGACTGACTGGTCTGTAGTTCCCAGGTTCCTCCTTTTTACCCTTTTTGAAGATAGGGACAGCATTAGCCCTCCTCCAGTCATCTGGCACTTCACCCGTCCCCCATGATTTCTCAAAGAGAATAGACAGCGGTTCTGAGAGTTCTTCTGCCAGTTCCTTTATTACTCTAGGATGCAGTTCAACTGGCCCTGGAGGTATGAACTCATTCAAAGGAATTAGGTGTTCCTTAACCATATGCCTATTGATCTCAATCTGCAATCCTGCCCCTTCAGCCTGTACTTCATCTTTGCCAGGGGGGTCATAGACCCTCTTTTGGGAGAAGACTGAGCCAAAGTAGGAATTGAGCACCTCTGCCTTTTCTTTGTCATCTCTTATCATTTTCCCATCCTTATTTAATAGCTGAACCACCATTTCTTTCCTCTGTCTTTTACTATGCACGTAGCTGAAGAAAGCCTTTTTGTTGCTTTTAGCATCCCTCACTAACCTCAGCTCGTTCTCAGCTTTCGCCTTCCTGACACCATCCCTGCAATTCTGTGCTACCTGCCTATACTCCTCCTTTGTAGCTTGGCCTTCTTTCCACTTCCTATATGTGTCCTTTTTTGTTTTCAGGTCACCCCTTAACTTTTTGTGAAGCCACATTGGCTTCTTCTGTTGTCTTCCACCTTTTCTTCTTGTTGGAATGGTTTGTAATTGTGCCTTGAGAATTTCCTTTTTTAAAAGCTCCCACCCATCTTGGACTCCTTTTCGCGTTAGAGTCGCTTGCCATGGGACCTTACTGATCATTGTTCTGAGTTTAGTAAAATCAGCTTTCCTAAAATCCAGGGTACACGTTTGACTACACTCAGCTTTTGCTTCCCTTAGAACCAAGAACTCAAGTGCAACATGGTCGCTTTCCCCCAGAGTTCCTGTAACTGCTACTTGATCCACTGAGTCATCTCTGTTGGTTAGGATCAAGTCAAGGATAGCTAATCCTCTAGTTCCTTCCTCTACTTTCTGTAGGAGGAAGTTATCCGCCACACAAGTCAGGAATTTCCTGGAGGGGCCATGTTTTGCAGAATTTGTCTCCCAACAAATATCGGGGAAATTGAAGTCCCCCATTACTGCTACATCATGCTTCCTTAAAACACTGGCTATTTGCTTTACAAAAATTTCATCCTCGTCTTCTCCTTGATTGGGTGGCCGGTACTAGACTCCGACCACCAGGTTCCTTTTATTCTTTGCTCCATTTATTTTGATCCAGATGCTCTCAATGGGGCTACCAGGCTCATTCTCCTGTATTTCTGTGCAGAGATATGTCTTTTTCACATACAGTGCAACCCCACCTCCCTTTCTGTTCCTCTTGTTCTTTTTGAACAAGTTATATCCTTCAAGTGCTGTATTCCAGTCATGAGAGTCATCCCACCAAGTCTCAGTTATACCTATCAAGTCATAATTTCCTTCCTGTATTAAGAATTCAAGTTCGTTCTGTTTGTTTCCCATACTCTGGGCATTAGTATACAGACATCGAAGACCGTGTGCTTCATAGTCTGGCTTTCTTCCTACATGTGTCTGAAGACCATTATTGGGCGCTCTTAGAGCTGTTCTCTCCGTTGCAGTGCATGTGCCTATGTCCATTGTTACCCCCAACTTTACATCTCCCTTCCCTGTAGGATTCATTTTAAAGCCCTCCTGATGAAGTTCTTCATGCTGTGGCCAAACACATTCTTCCCAGCCTTTGTGAGGTGCAACCTGTCCCTTGCCAACAGCCCATCTTCCAGGAAGTATAGCCCGTGGTCCCAGGATCCAAATCTCTCTTGTCGGCACCACCTTCGTAGCCAGTCATTCACCCGGAGTATTTTTCGTTCCCTTTCTATCCCTCTTCTAACTACTGGAAGGATGGATGAGAAAACTATCTGGGCTCCAAAGTTCTTGAGTTTCCTTCCCAAAGCTTCAGAGTCTGACATCATCACTGGCTACAGCCATTCCCACACGAGGTGAATACTAAGATTGTCCAAAGTTTGTGGGGAAGGTTTGCCACAAATAGCAACGATTTCCAAGCCCAGGTAATGACTGCAGCCCATGAAGGGAGGGCCTCCTATATGAGGGCAGGAAGCCCTCTCTGCATTTCCTTACAGAGTTGACTGCAGCAGGAAACAGATGGACCGAACACGGGTTGTTGGCACCCGCTGTATCAGCTGGAAAATGCTATTCATTGTGGTGTAGGGCTGAGAACGTTATACCGCCTTTGAACTTAGGAGTTCCATGTTTTGTATAGAATCAGAGCTGAAAGGGCCAACACAGCTGGAGGGCACCAGGTGGAGAAAGGCTGAGCTAGGGTGGATTTACTGCACATGGCGTGGCCTTGTTGGGGCACGTATGTGTGTCTAGCTGGCTATTCACCTTTTCACACAGAGCTCACAAGTTCCTCCAGAACGTTGCTACTTAAGTCCCAGACTCAAAATGTCCAGGAGGCAGCTACTCTTCTCCATCCCTGCCTTATACCACCTCAGCCTTCCCTTGAAACTCATAATAGCAGAGTAATTCCTGCAGATGCTGGATCAAGAGCCACCTTGTAGTCCACTCCAAACTCCTGACTACATATTCCAGAATAACTGCCCCTTTCCCCCCACCGCAATTTTGTACTTCTTCTCGGTTCCAGCACTTTCCCTATTTTCCTACTCAGGCTCTAATATCCCCCCACACCCCCAATGACAGGCCCTAATGTTCCGTGCCTCAGCCACTACTTTGTTTTCCCCCTTCAGCATTATTTTGCCCTTCCTCTGTCTTCAGCTTCCCTTTCCCTCCTCCTCAGTCTCAGATCATGTTCTCCTCACTGCTCCCTTCCATTCTGTCTCCCCACCTTGCTCTTACCCCACAATCCAAAATGTCCCCCATTTGATTATGGCACAGCTCCAATGCACCTACCCTTCAGTCTGTTAAAGGGAAGAAGAGAAGGGAATGTCTTCGGGGCTGAGAGCGGGAGAGGCGAGAAGAGTTTTGGCCGCCCCTGCCCCACAGCCTCAAAGACATTCCCCATCTCTCCCCTTGAAGCCCTAGCAGAACATTCTACCCGCCATCCCCCTCTCTACCCCGCCCTCTAATGTCCTTCCTCACTTAAGTCCCTAATCATTTTCCCGCCTTTTTTCCCTCCATCCAGACGCCCCTAACAGGCTTTCCTGCCTTCTTGCCACACATCCAGCTGCTTTAGTTTTCCCCAACTTTCCCCTTCCCATTACCTCTTTTAAGCAGCCTGAGGTGACTTGGGGGAACTAACCTATCTGTGAGGGAAATCTGTCAAAACCAAAATGGAGTATGCCTTTAGCGACCCTGGGATGTAAGGAAAGAAGGAGGATTTAACACTCCCACACTCTGACTACAGAATATGCCCACCAGTATTAAGGGGCTGGGGTATCCCTATGTTTCTGCCACACTCAGGTATTTCCATTCCCAAGTGATGGAAGGCATCCTCTAAAGTCACATTTGTATGAGGAGAAATATCACAGGAGGGACCACAAGGGGGGGGGATGGGGGGGGACGTGTTTTCATAGAATCACATGAAGAAAGTGTTAGTAATTTCAGATTTGTCACAGTAGGAGTGAGGGTCATTTGTTGAGGCAGGGGTAACAGGGACAATATCAGTGGAGCAGAAGCTTTAAAAAGGCTTTTCTTTTTAAAGTGGTGGTGATGTAAAGGAAGGGGCATTTGTTTCATCAAGCAGACATAATGGATGGTTATTTACTGGGGTAAATCAGTGCTCCCTACAATACCTGACTACCACCACGCTACACTGTACCTATGTAGATATCTCTGGCGTAATTTCTTTGTTGCTATTTAACTGGCCATAATGGAGAGTTTTACTGGGATATCATAAGAAGGGGGTTCGACATATTTTACATTGGGCCTTACAGGTCATCTTCATATTAATATTTGTTTTCACGTAGTTTAAATCCTAAAGCGACTGAAAGAGAGTAGCTATTGTGTTAGCTGTGTTGTAACACACACACATACACAAAATAACAACCACAAAGACCTACACCACCGAATAGTCCTATGTAAGGTGAGAATCCTATAGGAATGAGGTGCCTTGTGAGGCATGCTGCCTGGCTTGATGAGTTCAGTGTGTGAAATGGCTGTTATTAATTTCAGGCTAACCGGAGAATTGAGAGAGGAGAAAAGGTGTAATTGTGAGTCAGCGGTGGGAGATCTGAACAGCAGATACACAAGGTCTGTCAAGCTATGGAAGGAGACGACAGCTGTGCTTCTCTGATGCCCTTCGTAAAGTATGTTTCTTCAATTAACCACAGAGATCAATATTGTAGTTTTAAAAAGAGGAGGAAAATGGCTGGCCTTGTAACATGTACATGGCTTTTATATGTCTGTGCTTCTGCTTGTTGATAAATTCACCTACACATTTTTGTTGCATACACCACATCGGCAGTCACAGGTACTTTCAGATTTAATGCCAAACCATGGCATATGCAGTTTTCCACTTCCCCTACTTTGTCTGAGAATCCCCAGATGCTCCGAGGGCTATGGACACACACACACACACACACACACACACCCTTGGTTTGTTGGGCCAGGTACAACACAAAGCCAGTTTGCCCAAACTGTGTCTTTCAGACCAAATTCAAACCATGGACTCCAGTCCAAATTTGGTGACCACTTGCAAACCATAGTTTGTTCAATGGTGCTATTTCGGACACTAACACAAATGATGGCTTGGCATTACATCTGAACCATCTCACCCTGTATTGTTTGGTAATAAAACTGGATTGGCTCTTCCGCTGCAGCAAATCAACCCCTGGTCTCCTCCTTTATCTTGTTTTTCCTCGTGATGGCTGGGAAGAAATTTGTAAAAAGCAACAAGGAAATTATGAAAAGGAATCATAATCTAGTTATTTTTGTAGATTGGTTTGGGCTGGCTCACAATTCTGAATGCTTGTGAGTGGCAAGAGCATGATAATAAGGAAAGACTGAGAGGGGGAAGTTTGCCTTTTTAGGATTTCTTCAGTGAAGTCATCATCCCGAGAGTTCAAGGAGCCCCACCTGCAAAATGATAAAATACTGCTTTGATTGTTGTTGCTATTGACTTTGCTGCTGTTGCTTTAACAGGGAGTGGAAGTGATAAAGAGCAATTTGTAAAGTGTAAAACAAGACATCCTAAGCAAAGGTTACCAGCAGGTGGCAGAGAGAAACGGAACTGAAAGATGTGAAGATATTAGTACCGCTCAGTATAATCTTTAACTACCCCAATTTTTCTTCTAGAGGTTAGAAATAACCTCTTACTTTGGATTAAGATGCTGTTGTGTTTTAAACAATCCTTGATAAATCTGTGAGAAAAAATTGCCTTCCTCTCTGTGATGTTCATTCCCCTTGGAGTTTTTTTTCCCAGTTCTTATAATATCTTAGTTCAGCACAGCCTTGAGATTCACAAGCCAGATGTGTCCAACTGTGTATAAATTTAGAGCAATTTGGCAAAAAAAATGAAGAGGTCCACCTACTTCAATATTGCCTAGAACAGCCTAATAATCTTGAAAAGAGGAAATGTGCACATATTGCAATCAGGTTAAAGTCAGAACGCTCACTATGGCTGACTGCTACAAAGGGACAAAAAAAGAAAAAGAAAATGTTATGGTTTTTAATAGAGGTGCTTGGTATGAACTCAGCATAAGACACAAGAACATAAATACCATTTTTTAGAAAAATTAAGGATTCAGTGCTCATGGAGGGCGGCATCATCATCATCATCATCACATTTTTATCCTGTTCGTTTTCCTCTTGCAAGGAACCCAAGGCGGCTGACATAATCTTCCTCCTCTCCATTTTATCCTCACAACAACCCTGTGAGGTAGGTCAGGCTGAGAGTCAGTGACTAACCCAAAGTCACCCAGTGAGCTTCATGGCCAAGGAGGAACTAGAACCCGGATCTCCTGAGCCCCAGTCCAACACTCTAGCCACTACACCACACTGGCTCTCAGTGTTTTTGGGTAGTGTATGACTGCTTCAGACAGTGTTAAGTGGAGTGTTTCTGCCACAACAATTGTCTAGGGGTACTTCCAGACAGGCGGCTCTTACTGCTACCAATCAAAAGGCATTGTGCTTTGTTCACAAGTCAACTGGCACATGTACACATGTCAAAGCAGACATGGGAACAAAGGGACTTTTTCCAGAGGTGTGGCATGTACACAGCAAACATATGTACCAAGCTTCAACAACATGGCGGGGGGGAAGCTACGCTAAAGTGGGGGAAGTATCTTAAACTTTATTTTCAACACATAGGCCTGTTACAAAACAGAACAAAACTGCTTAGATATTTTACTATATTAAGGCTTAATATAATAAAATATGTAAGTGGTTGTGTTCTTTTTTGTAACATGCATCTGTATGTTGAAATAAAGTCTACCCTTTCATTTGAATGGTTGTTTAAGCTATAATAATTAAGCAGCATATGACTATTATAAACAAATAAGAGAAAGGCTTGGTTAGCATACCAACCCCTAGCGCCTAGTGGCATGCCAGATGGACTGCAACTTCCATCAACCCTCACCATTGGCTATGCTGGCTAGGGCTAATGGGAGTTGCAGTCCAGCAACATCTGGAGGCTACAAGTTACTTACCCCTGCCCTAGCACATGGGATGCATAAGAAGAGCCCTGCTGGACCAGACCAAGGATCTACCTAGTCCAGCATTGTGTTCATACAATGGCTGGCCACCTGTTGACGGGAAACCCACAAGCAAGACATGAGTGCAACAGCACCCTCCCTCCCATGTTCCCTAGCAACTGGTGTACATAGGCATACTGCCTCTGATAGGAGAGGTAGCATATGACCATCAGTAGCCATCGATGATAGCCTTCTCCTCCATGGATTTGTCTAATCCCCTTTTAAAGCCATCCAAATTGGTAGCCATCACTACATCTTGTGGTAGTGATATTTTAAACACGCACTTCCAGGCTGATGGCTCCTAGTGCCATTGTATGGCTATTCCTTCTTTCCTCCTTAATGGATTTTTTTGTGGAAAGAAAAAAGATGGAAGAAGTGAGGGTTACAAGTGGAAGACAATGATGTCTGGACTGCCTGTAAAATCCCATGGTTGAGGCAGGGAGATTGCAGGATAAAAACCTAATCTGGAAGCAGCCTACATCTTTTCCATACTTGAGTTTTATCTCTAGAACCCTGAAACCATTTGCTCATAGAAACTGATTTCAGTGTTGGTGGGTAAATGGTTTCAAGATCATGTTCTGTTTCTTCTATCAATTTCCAATACTGTAAGAAAAAGTGGTGGTGGTGGGGAGAACAGGAATTAAATTATCAGCACCGCCCATAAAACCACACCAATTAAATATTAATTTGTTAACTTCACAGAATCTTACCCTACCCTCTGACGAGACACAGCTCATTCTCTAAGCCATAAATGTATTTCAGAGTCTTCTTGCAGATCTCCCTAGGATCTGTTGGAACATTTGCTGCATTTACTTACTTGGGGTTATTAAATTTAACAATCCATTATTAAATACAAGTGTAGGAGGATGCTTGGAAAACAAGCAATTATGAGTATTTATGTGTCTGTGTCTACTTGCTTATCATCCTGGCTGTACCTGAAAGATGGACTGATAATGGAATACTGGGCAATGAACTTTGCATTCTCTGTGAGCTACAAGCAAAGATAATCCTTTACTCTCTTTTTGTGCTGTGATTATCAAACAGGAAAAAAATTGCTGGGAAGTTTAGAGTTGCCAAACATTACCCAAATATCTAGCAGGGAGGTGGCGGGAGCCCTGTATAGCTCAAAATATATTCCTACTTGTGAAGAGAGGTGTTTTACCTAGCACTCTTGGCAAGAGAATGGCCTGAATATATTTAAACTTCGGTTACCTGCTTTACAGTGCAACACCAACTATCTTCACTCAGAAGTAAATCCCACTGAGTTCAATGGGACTTGCTGAATGTGTTTAAGATTGCAGTTCAATTTACTCTCTTGGTGACCAAGATCAGAGGCAACCTCATTGCCCCCAGGCAGTGGTATTATTGTAACTTGAGCATTTTAGCAAGAAAAAATTCATGGAAAGAGTCCCCTGAAGTAGGAGGAAGAATTATTTGTTTTATTAGTTTGTTTGTTTGTTTTAATGGCGGTCTTATTGGCTCTGCTCAAGGGGTCTCTTTTAATCCTGATCAGTTGACAAAAGAGGGATTTCTTATTTTCTTATTGGAAACTGTAGTTCTATCAGTGAATTCCTCATTTTTTGCTGGTGATCATTGGTATTTTGAAGTTAGTGTATTTTCTTAAGTTTATTCAGTTATAAAGTTATAATATCGATTATAGTTATAAGTTATAATATCGATTCTGGTGTGTCTAGTGTGAAATCTATTTGTCAACCTAAAAGTGCAAATTTGAAAGCAAGATATGATGTGGCGAGAGTGTTGGACTGGGAGCCGGGAGATCCGGGTTCTAGTCCCCACTCAGCCAAGGAAGCTCACTGGGTGACTTTGGGCCAGTCACACACTCTCAGCCCAACCTACCTCACAGGGTTGTTGTTGTGAGGATAAAACGGAGAGGAGGAGGATAATGTAAGCCGCCTTGGGTTCCTTGCAAGAGGAAAAAAGGCGGGATAGAAATGCAATAAATAAATAAATAAATAAATAAACTGGAAAGCATCCCCCATAGATCTACAGAGAGAGAATATGGCTCAAGATGCTGGAAAAGATTCCTTTATTTTCAATAAAGCCCAATGTGTTTCAACTCTGATATTTTTAGGGGCCTTCTTCAGGGTTAGATGTAAAATTGTCTTCTGAGAACTCAGAATGATATCTCTCTTCAACTCAACAACTGCCAGTTATCATTCTAAGTTCTCAGAAGTCAATTTTAAAGCTACCCCTGAAGAAGGCCCCTAAAAATATAAAGGCCAAAATGCATTGGGCCTTATTGAAAACTGGTGAATGGACCCAGCTTCGCACAGGCTGGACTAGCCCTTATGTTGATACACCGAAGCCTTCAAGCAAACTTAACAGCTGTCAGAGTTGGACACATGATGCCCATCCCATCTGAGTGCAGCCACACCCACTGACACCCCTAGGCACAGCCCCTGCCATGGCGCACCCCTAGAGCCCCCTGAGGGAGGGGCTGCCCCTGAGAAGCACGGCCCTACGCAGCCGGAGGGTCAGGCGTGCAGCTGCGCCCCTCAGCCTACGAACCTGCTGCGGCCTCAAATGGCATGGAGTGCAGGCTATGCGCTAGAGCCTCAAGTCTGCCCCTAGTGGCTGAAAATGTAGCTGTAGGCTTCAACCACATGGATACACTTACATTAATTAAAACTAATGCGTTTTAAAACAAACAGTCCTGCAGTGCACATTCCTAGGGTCCCCCTAGTATACATGCCACATTTCAGGTGCCTTGTTTTCACGGTCTTGGAGCTATGGTGGTGATGGACAGATAGAAAGACAGAGGCACATCCTCTACTGAAAATAAATATTCGTATGAGACAGCAACAATCCAGTTCCCCCCCTTTTATTCACATTATTGGCTGATCTGTCTAAAATGTTACACTGCCACTCTGATGTGGCCTCAGCCTCCCTCATGTTCCTTTTACATTAAGGATGCACACTAAGCTTTGGGGGCAACCTGATTCCCTCACCAGTCAAAAAGTCCAGCTATTATCCTTGATAGCCCATTTCCCCTCCCCCCCTCTGTGAGCTAATGCTGTGTTTTAGTGGAGAGTGGGCTGATCTGCAGGGCAATCTGGTTTCATTGTCGTTTTGAATGATTCCTCTCCAGGAAATAGAGGGGGTTCTTTAATGCAGAATTGGTGGTATATAAGCCTGTTGTTTTCTTCCAAGAAATTTGGACGAAGGGTCCAGAGGGGATGTCAAATTAATTCAGAAAGGCAAGTAGATGATGGCAGGCTTTTCCCTCACCCCATGGGGTAAAGGTGGAGTCTTGTTGGCAGCTTCTGGACTGTGGACCTGTAGATGAGGGGTGGGCAGAAGGTAGATCTCCAGATGTTTTGGACTTCAACTCCTAGAAGCCTCTGCCAGCACACCCAGTGGTCAGGAATGCTGAGACTCGAAGTCCAAAATATCTGGAGTTCTACCCATACCTGCTACAGATAAAGGATTGGATCCAGATTTAGTTACACTTTGTTCCAATTGAAATTGCTGGGATCTAAGTTAATAACAACTAACTATTCACATTGATTTCAATGCAACCTATGCGTTCCTACCCTGGATCCAATCCATTGGTTCCACAGCTGTTGAACTAACGCCCCCTGCCCCTGGAGATGCCAAAGTCTGAGCATTCTAGCATGCTTTAAAATGTCAATGCAATATTTATGTTGGACCTGCTTCTATGTAATTTATATTTGCTCCATCTCCCATTCAAGGCAGTCCAAGATGGTCAGCAGATATCGACCAGAAGATACTTCCAGCTCTGCCTATCCCAATAGTGACTTCTGGGATAGGCTGAGCCAACAACCAAGGTAATTTGCAGTGCCAAACCAGATTGTACACAGGGGCAAAGCACAGGCCCAGTCCTGTGGGAGATAGTGTACATCCCTGTGCTTGCTGAGTGCCCATGGCTTCTAATGTAGCAGCCATATCGGGGGTCAGACTGAGTAGCCTCATGCAGTCTCATGCTTCATGTTCTTGCTGAGCTCTTGCTCTCTGAAATATATGTTTGTAAGCTGACGAGACACAGGAATTTCTTATCTTGTCAACAAAGGCTAAGGTCAGCATAGAGTTGTATATCTTGTTCTCTGCTGTTCTCTTCTGTTCTCTGCTTATCATGGCTACCCTATAACCCATTTCTTGTATTATAAACAATGGTGCTAGGAGAAGAAATGCTAAATACTGCAAACCCAGAAAGGGCACAGAAAGGGGTGGGAGAGATTTTGCATATGTGTCCTAATATCTATAAAAACAATGTGCTGATGTAAATTGGGGCTTTTGGCTCTTTGGAAGTGATTCCAGCCTTAAGCCCGCTTGTGTTTGGGATTCTAGCAGGGGGGGTATCTATATGATACACTAAAAGCATCCCCACCCTCCTAGTAATGAATTTAATATATAAGGAAGTTTGAAGTAAAAGCCAACAGTACTTAGCTGCACATTTATCTTTCAGCTTCCACTGCATGGAAGATTACCGCGAAGCACCGCCCCTGCTGGTAGGTTTTTCATGGATGGCATGAGGCTTTATTTGAACTTATTTGCTATTTATTTATTTATTTATTTCTATACCGCCCAATAGCCGAAGCTCTCTGGGCGGTTCACAAAAATTAAAACCAAACAACATACAATAAAACAATTTAAAATATATAGAACATTAAAACTACAATATAACAATACAACCACAGTAAAACCTAGCAGCAGTGCAGGAGTTTAAAATACAGATTTAAAACAACAAAGATAAAAATTTAGAAAGCTAAAATGCTAAAATGCCTGGGAAAATAAAAAGGTCTTCACCTGGCGCCTAAAGGAATACAATGTAGGTGCCAGGCGAAACTCACTAGGGAGCTCATTCCAGAGCCGGGGTGCCACAACAGAAAAAGCCCTCCTCTTAGTAGCCACCCGCCTCACTTCCTTTGGCAGGGGCTCATGGAGAAGGCCTGCTGATGATGATCTTAAGGTCCGGGCAGGCACATATGGGAGGAGGCGATCCTTCAGGTAACCTGGCCCCAAGCCATTAAGGGCTTTGAATGTTAACACCAGCACTTTGAATCGGGCCCGGAAATGGACTGGCAGCCAGTGCAGCTGGAAAAGTACTGGCATAATATGAGCTCGCAGGCCAGTCCCTGTTAACAATCTTGCTGCCCTATTTTGGACCAGCTGAAGTTTCCGGACCGTTTTCAAAGGCAGCCCCACGTATAACGCATTGCAGTAATCCAGATGAGAAGTTATCAGAGCATGGATAACTGTAGCAAGGCTATCTCTGTCCAGATAAGGGCGTAGTTGGTATACCAGCCTAAGCTGATAAAAAGTGCTCCGTGCCACTGAGTTCACCTGTGCCTCAAGTGACAGTTCTGGATCCAAGAGCACCCCCAAACTACGAACCTGATCCTTTAGGGGGAGTGCACCCCCTCCAGAACAGGTTGAATATCACCTAGCCAGGCAGACGAACCACCCACTAACAGTACCTCCGTCTTGTCTGGATTGAGTTTCAGTTTATTGGCCCTCATCCAGTCCATTGCCATGCCCAGGCACTGGTTCAGGACAGCCACTGCCTCACCTGGTTTTGATGAGAAAGAGAGGTAGAGCTGGGTGTCATCCCCATATTGATGGCACCTCAGCCCACACCTCCGGATAACCTCCCCCAGCGGTTTCATGTAGATGTTAAACAGCATGGGGGATAAAATAGAGCCCTGTGGAACCCCATGGCACAATTGCCATGGCACAGAGCAATAATCCCCCAGCACCACCTTCTGGAATCGGCCATCCAAGTAGGAGCGGAACCACTGTAGTGCAGCGCCTCCAACTCCCAACCCAGACAACCTATCCAGAAGGATGCCATGGTCGATGGTCTCGAAAGCCGCTGAGAGGTCCAGGAGAATCAACAGGGTCGCACTCCCCCTGTCCCTCTCCCGGCAGAGGTCATCCCACAGGGCGACCAAGGCAGTTTCTGTTCCAAAACCAGGCCTGAAGCCCGATTGAAATGGATCTAGATAATCTGTTTCATTCAAGAGTGCCTGGAGCTGTCCTACAACCACCTGCTCAAGCACCTTGCCCAGGAAGGGGATGTTGGCCACTGGCCTATAATTGTTAACATCCTCTGGGTCCAGGTTAGGCTTTTTCAGGAGTGGTCTAATTACTGCCTCTTTTAAAGCGGCAGGCACCACTCCCTCTCTCAAGGAGGAATTTACAACCTCCTGGACCCAGCCAGACATCCCCTCCTTGTTTGATTTAATAAGCCATGAAGGGCAAGGGTCAAGCACACAAGTGGTCGATCGGACTTGGCCAAGCACCTTGTCCGCATCCTCAGGCCTCAGTAACTGAAACTCATCCAATAAAATTGGACCAGACGGTGCTCTGAACGCCTCTACCAATGGAACTGCATTAATGGTGGTGTCCAATTCATGACGAATCTGAGCGACTTTAACCTCAAAGTGCCGTGCAAACTCGTCACAGCGTGCTACCGAGGGTTCCACCATCTCTCTCCCTGGCCCAGAATGTAACAGGCCACGAACCACTCGGAAAAGCTCCGCTGGACGACACTGAGAAGATGCAATGCTGTTGGAAAAGAACTGTCTCTTTGCCACCCTCACCGCCACAGAGTAGGCTCGATAGTGGGCTCTTACCTGTGTTGGGTCAGACTCAGCACGAGTTTTCCTCCAGCTGCGTTGTAGCCGTCTCCCCTCTTGCTTCATTGCCCTCAGCTCAGGTGTATACCAAGGAGCTGGCCGGGCTCTGCTCAGAGGGAGAGGGCGCTTGGGCGCGATCGTGTCAACCGCCCGAGTCATCTCTGCATTCCACAGAGCGACCTGGGCTTCGACAGGAGCACCAGCCATACCAGCAGGAAAATCCCCCAGAGCCCTCTGGAATCCATTAATCTCCGGGGGCGGACCATTTTAATAGGTCCCCCACCCTTGCAGAGGGGAAAGGCCGCCAGGAGTCTAAACCTCAGCAGGAAGTGATCTGTCCATGACAAAGGGACAGGTGTTAATTCCTCCACTTTCAGATCACCATCCTCCTGCCCAGTCGAGAAAACCAGGTCAAGCGTGTGTCCTTTTGTATGCGTTGGACCGATGACATGTTGGGACAGCCCCATGGTTGTCATGGCGGCCATGAAGTCCTGAGCCGCCCCGGATACAGCGGCCTCGGCATGGAAGTTGAGATCCCCCAGGACCATCATCCTGGGGGTCCTCAACACCAAGTCTGAGACCACCTCCGTCAGCTCCGGCAGGGAGTCTGATGGGCAGCGGGGTGGGCGGTACACCAACAGAATCCCTAATCTGTCCCGGGTACCCAACACAAGGTACAAACGCTCAAGATCTGCATTCGAATGAGCAGGAAGCCTGGAGAGGGAGATTGAATTCCTATAGACCACGGCAACCCCCCCTCCCCGACCCTCAAGTTGGTGTTGGTGCTGCACCAAGTACCCAGGAGGGCACAGCTGGGAGAGAGTGACCCCTCCCTGTTCCCCCACCCATGTCTCAGTAATACATGCCAGGTCAGCCCCCCCATCCACAATCAAATAATGGATGAGGGAGATTTTATTTTGGGCCGACCTGGCATTCAGCAGCAGCACCACCAGACCCGAGGGCAGACTGGTAAGGCTGCCAGGAACCATCAGGTTGGGGGAAGAACCAGAAGAGGGGACTGCTGTAAGGTATCTAGCCCCTCTTCTCCTCAGCTGGCCTGAGCTGGCTTCTCCTCCTGTGGAACTAATGCCCTATGTAAAAATAGGAAAACACAAATAGCATTTGTCCTGATAGTTGGCTTAGTTCTGCAGATGTGTTAGCAAACCTCATTTGCTCTAAGGAACCTGATAACTTTCTGCGAGGGGGGGAATGCACCTGAAGCTGAGCGTGCCTGAGATTCTCCCCTCTCTTCACAGTGGAAGATAATTCTTTTACCTGGAGAATCTCAGACACACTAGGCTTCAGGCCAAGCAATCCTATATGTCTATTTCACTGAGGATACACCTTGCTTGCTGCTATACCAGCAGAGCAGATACCATATCCTATACCCCCTCAGCCCAGGAGGGGAGGGGGAAGCACATAACTCATAAAATGGCGTAAAAATGGTAGCATTCCTGGAAACACCACCAAAGCCCACTAATCAGGGACTCTGCCAGTGACAACTCCCACATGCTGCTACAGGGAGGAAGCCAATGAACCATGATGATGAGGACATGCCCTCAGCACACACCCCTGCATCACGACATATGCACATCACACGAAATGACGCCACAGTGCCCCCAGTTCATCAGCCTCAGTGGCACAGCCCACAACGATAACGCTACTGCCAGTCCCTAACCCCTACAGGCAGGGGGTTGAACCCCCTATTGCTGCTCACAACCACCATTGTGGAAGCACAAAGGGAAAGGACAGCCCATGCAACATAGCACCCACAAAACTCACCGGCAGGATCCCTGCAGTGATCACACACAGTCCTCCTTGGGACATGGGTTCAAGACCTACCCAGGGAAGGAAAGACCCTTTTGTCAAGCAGCCAGGGGGAAGGCTAGAAAATACAACAAAGGCAACCACAGCTGACAGCAGCAGCCCCCAGTGGCTCACGCCATAGTATGGGATAGGGCATGTGTGTGCTCTTCCCATTCTCTCCAGAACCCCATTCCACTTTGCCCTTTTCACTAGTGTATCTTTCTGGCTGAAAGTGCAGCACGCTCCACCACCTTATCTTTCATGCAGGCTGCATATTTCATGTTCTGCTGGCAAAGCAGGGCTTCTGCCAAAACATATGGCTCCCTCAGCCAGCATCAGCACATAGTATTGCTCTGTAAATACGTTTAGTTTGCTTAAAAGTTGGCAGGGCGGGGGGGGGGATGCAGAATCCAAATGGCAACCTCCTCCCACAGGCTAATATAGGGCAGAACCACCACCCCCTCAAGAAAGTTCTCCTGCGCAAGCCCCACTGAAAAGAGATGGAGCTGTGCAAGGGCACCACAGAGCCAGCATCTGAGAACTGGATCCAGGAGCTTTGCTGGCCTATACTCTCAAGAATCTGGCAATCATGTAGAGGAAGGGACATAGCTCAAAAGTAGAGTGCATGCAGAAAGTCTCAGGCTCAATCCCTGGTTGGCATCTCCAGGCAAAAAAACTGACCCAATAGGAAGAATTGGGGACAGCCTCTCTCTGCCAGAGACCCTGCAGAGTTGCTGCTAGTCAATACAGACAATACTGGACTAGATGGGCCAGATAAAAGGCAGCTTCTCATGTCCCTCATAATCCCCTTTTCTTCTAATTTTATTGGGTTGCGAGGTCTGGGGTTGGCAAGAGAGCTTTTCTTTTAAAATGTAGATTTACTGCTGTCCCCATCCCAAAGTGCAAGTGCTAGGGCTTCCACGTCCAATACATAGAATCATAGAATCATAGAATAGTAGGGTTGGAAGGGGCCTACAAGGCCATCGAGTCCAACCCCCTGCTCACTGCAGGAATCCAAGTCAGAGCATCCCTGACAAATGGCTGTCCAGCCTCGTCTTGAAGGCCTCCAGTGTGGGAGAGCCCACCACCTCCCCAGGTAATTGGTTCCATTGTCGTATTGCTCTGACAGTCAGGAAGTTTCTCCTGATGTTCAGCTGGAATCTGGCTTCCTGTAACTTGAGCCCATTATTCCGTGTCGTGCACTCTGGGATGATCAAGAAGAGATCCTGGCCTTCTTCTCTGTGACAACCTTTCAAGTACTTGAAGAGTGCTATCCTATTTCCCCTCAGTCTTCTCTTCTCAAGGCTAAACATGCCCAGTTCTTTCAGTCTAAAAAGCCTTGTTTCTACTGCTCATGGAGGATAAGGATATCAATGGCTACTAGTCATGATGGCCATGTATTACCTCCAGTGTCAGAGGGAATATGCCTCTCCATATCAGCTGCTGGGGAACATGAGCAAGAGGGTGCTCTGGTACTCATGTCCTAGTTGTGGGCTTCCTGTGAGCAGCTGGTTGGGCACTGTATGAACACAAAGCTGGACTAGAGAGGTCTTTGGTCTGAGCCAGATTGCTCTTCATATGAGCCTGTATCTGAAAGTGAAGTCACTTTTCCCACCTTAGATAGCACCAATTCCTCCCTTCTCACCACCTGTTTGGTTCAATATGACTTAAGATGCTGCTACACCAATAACTCCCAAGTCTTATATTCATCGTACGAACAGTGTTCCTGGCTGCTCCCACAGTTACAGGAATAACACAAACCAGTATGTATGGCAATTTCTCATGTTTGGGGTGTGTGATAGCAGCACTATCACTCTCTCTTTTTTAACAGATTGATTGCTTTGCAATTCTAATCCACATTTTGGTAGCCCAGGTTTATGTTGCTTTCCCCTCACATTCCAGTGAGCAGTGGGACCTCCCTGGCAGCCTTTTGCACTTAAATTTCCTTCTAGGGAGACAGTCAGGAGTCTGACCATCAACAGTCATGGGAACGAAGACCATTTTCAGTGCCAGGGAGGGTTCCTTTTCTTCTCTGTTTTCTGCCCTCCACCAGCTGTGGATAAGTATACATGGGCAATAAGATGGCAATCTCCTGAAATAAAACAGCTTTCGTGGGTTGTCACTCCTTTTCCTCCATAAATAAAGTAATTCTCTTGGGGAGAAGCAGGTGAATCTTGGTTTTAAAATAAAAATATATTTTAATGAGCTGGAAAAAACAATTGGAACTGGGATTTTCACCTCTTCACTTTTACTCCTCTGGATTAATTATCTTCTGACATGCAGCATGGTGCGTATCTTCAAGTGTTATGATTTCTCTACACTTAGCTCACTGATAGTTGCTAATTAGGGATGCTCTTGGCTGTGTGGAGCTGAGCTCATTAGGTTGAGGACTCATAGGTTAGTTGGTGCTCCCCCACTCAATTTTTCTCCCCCAGAAGCCTGCCACCAAAGGGGCAACTGAAGTCTCGTATAGAATCATAGAATCATAGAATAGTAGGGTTGGAAGGGGCCTACAAGGCCATCGAGTCCAACCCCCTGCTCAATGCAGGAATCCAAGTCAGAGCATCCCTGACAAATGGCTGTCCAGCCTCGTCTTGAAGGCCTCCAGTGTGGGAGAGCCCACCACCTCCCCAGGTAATTGGTTCCATTGTCATATTGCTCTTGCAGTCAGGAAGTTTTTCCTAATGTTCAGCCGGAATCTGGCTTCCTGTAACTTGAGCCCATTATTCCGTGTCGTGCACTCTGGGATGATCAAGAAGACATCCTGGCCTTCTTCTCTGTGTTGTTGTTGTTGTTGTTCAGTCGTTCAGTCGTGTCCGACTCTTCGTGACCCCATGGACCATAGCACGCCAGGCCTTCCTGTCCTGCGCTCTGTCCTGCTTGGCAAGAGCAGCAAAAACTGCTGCCACTGCTCTGCTCCAGCCAGCAGATCTCTGTTTCTGATACCTTCCTAGCAGCCAGGTACAGAGAGCCAATGAGAAAAGCTCTAAACTGCCCCTGAAACACCAAAATAGCGCTACCATGAAATAGCGCTACTGTGACATAGTACATAGTAAAAATAAAGAGCAGCATCACAAAGTGCCAATTGTCCTATAGCCAAATTGCACAACTGGGAAGTAGCAAATGAGTGAAATAGTGCTGCCTCAAAATAGCGCTACTGTGCTACTGCAAAATAGCACTACTGCAACGTAGTGCACAGTGGGAAAAGAAGCCTGTGTCAAAAGTGCGCTACTGCCAGTGGGGGAAATGATGGGAAGGAGGTGGGGAGGGTGCAGGGTTTTGATGGAGCATCGAATGCCTCCCTACTCGGAGAAGCTGTGTATGAAGTTTAGCCCCAATCCTGCAAACTTCCAAGGGTTTATAGACGCCACCCCTTTTGGTGCACATGGGGTTTTTGCTCCTTTGGGTGGCTTAGCAACTGCTTAAAATAAAAACAGCCTGGCCTGCTCTTATCCACCTAAGAGCAGCATGGTGTGAACTCCATAATCAGAGTTGCTGGACTCCGAGAGCAAGTTCTGGTGTGACACAGCTTGTGGGGGGTGATGGTGCGGGGGGTGCCAGGAAGCGGGTAAGGATTGACACTGGGGTGAGATTGGTGGTGACTAGGCAGGGAAAGAAGAAGATGCCCGCTCGCATGCAGCTGGCCAACTGGAGAGAGGAATGTGACGTAGCTGCAGTGTGAGAGTTGGCGGGGAGAGGTATCCAGCACAAAGGAAGCTGGGATACCATCCCAGCCAAGCAGGAGGACCGTAGAGGGAGGTGGGGCCAGGGCGGCGAAAATAAGCTATGCATAGTAGCTTATTTATCTGATTGTGTGTGGGGGACAGTGGCTTATAAGTGAGGAGCTCATAAACCACTATGGCTTAAAGTGACGTGCAAACCCTCCCACAGCCTGAAGAGGCAAAAGAACCTTGGAAGTAGAATGAGTGGGGGAAGTCATTAGGAAACCAAGGGAGCTGTGAAGTATCTGGGGGATGGGGGAAGAGAGATTCACAGTGTGAACTTATACATGTTTGTTGTTGTTGTTCAGTCGTTCAGTCGTGTCCGACTCTTCGTGACCCCATGGACCATAGCACGCCAGGCCTTCCTGTCCTGCGCTCTCTCCCGGAGCGTGCTCAAGTTCATATTCATTGCATCCGTGATGCTATCTAGCCATCTCATCCTCTGCCGTCCCCTTCTCCTTTTGCCTACAGTCTATCCCAGCATCAGGGTCTTTTCCAGGGAGTTTTCTCTTCGCATTAGGTGGCCAAAATATTGGAGCTTCAGCTTCATTATCTGTCCTTCCAATGAGCACTCAGGGTTGATTTCCTTTAGGATGGACTGATTTGACCTCCTTGCAGTCCAGGGGACTCGTAAGAGTCTTCTCCAGCACCACAGTTCGAAAGCATCAATTCTTCGGCGCTCAGCCTTCCTTATAGTCCAGCTCTCACAGCCATACATTACTACTGGGAAAACCATAGCTTTGATTAGACGGACCTTTGTCGGCAAGGTGATGTCTCTGCTTCTTACTATGCTGTCTAGGTTGGCCATAGCTTTCCTCCCAAGGAGCAAGCGTCTTTTAATTTCAGGGCTACAGTCACCGTCTGCGGTGATCTTGGAGCCCAAGAAAGTAAAATCTGTCACTGCTTCCATTTCTTCCCCTTCTATATGCCAGGAAGTGATGGGGCCAGATGCCATGAGCTTAGTTTTTTTAATGTTGAGTTTCAAACCAGCTTTTGCACTCTCCTCTTTCACCCTCAACAAGAGGCTCTTGAGATCCTCTTCGCTTTCTGCCATTAGGGTGGTATCATCTGCATATCGGAGGTTGTTGATAATTCTCCCAGCAATCTTAATTCCGACCTCTGATTCATCCAACCCGGCATTTCTCATGATGTACTCTGCATATAAGTTAAATAAGCAGGGTGACAATATGCAGCCTTGTCGTACTCCTTTCCCAATTTTGAACCAATCGGTTGTTCCATGTCTGGTTCTTACTGTTGCTTCTTGACCCTCGTACAGGTTTCTCAGGAGACAGGTAAGGTGGTCTGGTACTCCCATCACTTTAAGAATTTGCCACAGTTTGTTGTGATCCACACAATCAAAGGCTTTAGCGTAGTCAATGAAGCAGAAATAGACGTTTTTCTGGAATTCTCTTGCTTTCTCCATGATGCAGCGAATGTTGGCGATTTGATCTCTAGTTCCTCTGCCTCTTCGAAACCCAGCTTGTACTTCCGGTAGTTCTCGGTTCGCATACTGCTGAAGCCTAGCTTGTAGGATTTTGAGCATCACCTTGCTGGCATGTGAAATGAGCGCAATGGTGCGGTAGTTTGAACACTCTTTGGCGTTGCCCTTCTTTGGAATTGGAATGTAAACGGACCTTTTCCAGTCTTGTGGCCACTGTTGAGTGTTCCAGATTTGTTGGCATATTGAATGCAGCACTTTAACAGCATCATCTTTTAGGATTTTAAATAGCTCGGCTGGAATACTGTCATCTCCGCTAGCTTTGTTGTTACTAATGCTTCCTAAGGCCCACTTGACTTCACTCTCGAGGATGTCCGGCTCAAGTTCAGTGACCGCACTCTCATGGCTATCAGGGACATTCAGATCTTTCCTGTATAGTTCTTCTGTGTATTCTTGCCACCTCTTCTTAATCTCATCTGCTTCTGTTAGGTCCCTGCCTTCTTTGTCCTTTATCATGCCCGTCTTCGCACAAAACGTTCCCTTGAGATCTCCGATTTTCTTGAAGAGATCTCTAGTCTTTCCCATTCTGTTGTTTTCCTCGATTTCTTTGCATTGTTCATTTAAGAAGGCCTTCTTGTCTCTCCTTGCTATTCTCTGGAACTCTGCATTCAGTTGGGTATATCTTCCCCTTTCTCCCTTGCTTTTCGCTTCCCTTCTTTCCTCAGCTACTTGTAAAGCCTCATCAGACAGCCACTTTGCTTTCTTGCATTTCTTTTTCTTTGGGATGGATTTCGTTGCTGCCTCCTGAACAATGTTACGGACCTCCGTCCATAGTTCCTCAGGCACTCTGTCTATCAGGTCTAATCCCTGAAATCTATTCCTCACCTCCACTGTATATTCATCAGGGATATGATTTAGGTCATACCTGAACGGTTTAGTGGTTTTCCCTATGTTCTTCAATTTAAGCTGAAATTTTGCAAGAAGCAGCTCATGATCTGAGCCACAGTCAGCTCCAGGTCTTGTTTTTACTGACTGTATGGAGCTTCTCCATCTTTGGCTGCAAAGGACATAATCAATCTGATTTCGATATTGACCATCTGGTGACGTCCATGTGTAGAGTCGCCTCTTGTGCTGTTGGAAAAGAGTGTTTGCTATGATCAGCATGTTCTCTTGGCAAAACTCTATTAGCTTTTGTCCTGCTTCATTTTGTACACCAAGGCCATGCCTGCCTGTTATCCCAGTGATTTCTTGTCTTCCTACTTTAGCGTTCCAATCCCCTATGATGAAGAGGACATCTTTTTTTGGTGTTAGTTCTAGAAGGTGTTGTAGGTCTTCATAGAACCGATCAACCTCAGCTTCTTCGGCCTCAGTGGTTGGGGCATAGACTTGAATTACTGTGATGTTGAATGGTTTGCCTTGGATTCGTACTGAGATCATTCTATCATTTTTAAGATTGTACCCCAGTACTGCTTTTCCCACCCTTTTGTTGACTATGAGTGCTACTCCATTTCTTCTAAGGGATTCTTGCCCACAATAGTAGATATGATGGTCACCTGAATTAAATTCACCCATGCCTGTCCATTTTAGTTCGCTGATTCCCAAGATGTCGATGTTCAATCTTGCCATCTCATGTTTGACCACCTCCAGCTTACCTCGATTCATTGATCTGACATTCCAGGTTCCTAAACAATATTGTTCTTTACAGCATCGGATTTTCTTTTCACCGCCAGACACATCCACAGCTGAGTGTCCTTTCGGCTTGGGCCCAGCCGCTTCACTCTTTCTGGCGCTACTTGGAAATACCCTCTGCTCTTCCCCAGTAGCATATTGGACACCTTCCGACCTGAGGGGCTCATCTTCCGGCGTCATCTCTTTTAGCCTTGTGATATGTTCCATGGGGTTTTCTTGGCAAGAATACTGGAGTGGGTTGCCATTTCCTTCTCCAGTGGACCACATTTTGTCAGAACTCTCTGCCATGACCTGTCCGTCTTGGGTGGCCCTGCACGGCATAGCTTATGGCTTCACTGAGTTACGCAAGCCCCTTCGCCACAACAAGGCAGTGATCCATGAAGGGGATACATGTTTACTCAGAAGTAAATCCAATTGAGTTTGATGGGACTTACTCCCAAATAAGTAAGGATCGCAGACTGAATTTCACACACTGAACTAGCTTAGCCTTCCACAACCTGGTGCCCTCTAGATGTGTTGGACTACAATTTGCAGCATCCTTGGAGTTGTTGTCCGGCACATCTGGAGGGCACCAGGTTGGGGAGAGCTGGGCTAGTCAAACATAACTGTGGCTGAAGGCCTTTCTAGTGTACTATATATTTATTTTGAATCGAAAACATTCAGAGTAGGGCTGTCACCAGACTAAAGAAATCTTAGTTGATTAACCATCTGAGTTTTAGTTGATTGCTCATTGATCAGTTTATTAATATCAGAAAAAGTGTTCATTCTTATGAAAAAAGCATACTTTTTAGGTTTTGAAGACAATGCATAGATGTGTCACAGCAAATATCACTTTAGATGAGGCACCCCTCCCCTTCACACACACAAAGGAGTTCCTCTTTTACGATGGCACATCTTGCCACTTGCAATTTTGATAAGTATGTGTAAGAAAAAAAATAATTGGTTTGAAGTTGTTGTTTTTACAACATTGCTGATTGATTAATTAAGGGCACCTTCTGAGTTGATTAAACTTTAGAGAGACCAAATATCAGTTGTAGGTGCTACAACATTCCAGGAATGGAAGTTTGTAAAAATCCTCCACACAGCCCAAATGGTGACTGAAGACATACCTCCAGCTTCGGCCATCTCTATGAACGTCTTTGTTATCATCATCATCATGAAAAGTAATGTCAGCTTATGAATCAATGTCGAACTTGTTTTCTTTACGCTTCAGACATCTGGCTGCGTAGCACAAAGACCTGCTGTGGCTGGGGAAAGCTCCTTCCCCTGGCCGATGATTTCAACCATGCAGAAACTTCCACCACCCAAGGAGCTGTGCCAGAGGAAGAAAAAGGGGCCAAAACGAAAAAGGCTTGACAATGTCAGAGACTTGTCAGTTCTTTATCATCTGGAGGAGCTGAAGAAAAGGCAAAGCAGCATAGATGAGTAGGAAACCAACTTGTCATAATAAATGGGAAACTCAGGACATACCCAGACTGTCTGCTTGTGGGGGTGGGGTGGAAATGATGTAGTTCAGTGGGAGGGATGTGCATATGTAGCAACCTGTTAAATCTCAGTTCTCTGGTGTGTTCTTAGGTATAGGTAAAGATAGCTTCAAACATTCTCTAAGAAAACGCTTAATCTGTATACCACAGAGCTGAAGCAGTTGGCTGAAGTCTGGGCTGCAGAAAAGCGGAGGACATACCTATGCATTCAAAAGCACAGACCAACAGGCTCTTTGCAATGTTATTAACTACGAAAGGACTGGACTGGAAAGTGTATTGCTGCTGTATGACTAGTCAGATTCCTCGCTTTTACTTACAAAATGGAGTATAGTCCAGGAACCCAAAATGTGATTGCTGGTTGCGTCTCTTCCCCACGCACGCACAGACTGTCTTTGCCTTCATCAGATATTCCACAGATGTAGAAATAGCGGCAGTTGGGATTATCAGTTAAAGAAGTGCAATTCCAAGCTGCATTATTTATTTTTTTTAAATCCCACTTTCCCACCAACAGTGGTGCTCCAGGCAGTGAACAATAATAAAATACAAGTTAAAAACAAAATTTTAATTAAAACAGAACATAAAACCAGATCCATAAATACACAATTAAAAACACAACAATAAAACAAATAGCACCCAATCAATTAAAACATATTTAGTTGTTGGCCAGGGGAGTTGCAGTGGTAGAAGAGACAAAGGAGACAGAGGCTAAGAGGTAAGTGGGCTGCAGGAAGCCCAGGGGGCTGCCCTTTATCCTTCTGAGTGGCCGTGAGCTCACCAGGTGCTTCTGAGAGCTCCAACTGAACTGGGGGTGTGTGGCCTGAGTACTCCCAGCAGCTGACTGGGCAGGAAGCTTCAGTCTGTTTCCCGCCTCCCAGCTGAGCAGAGCAGAGCAGAGCAAGCTGCTCCAGCTGGTCCAGGGACTACAGAAGCAAGCAAGTTCCCAGAGATTGAGCGACCAGAGCAAGCGGACAGGGGGAGCAAACAGGAGTTGGCCAGGGGAGTTCGGCAGGGGAGGTCAAGGGGGAGGTCCCTAACATGTTTTTTTCTTTTTTAACTAACTTTTTCCCATTTATTTGTCTTGTAACACACACTTCCACACCAGTGGGACTCTGCTTTTAACCTCTACTGAGTAGAGGAGCAGGCACAGGCTAGTCTAGAACAATCACAAAGCTAGACACAAAAAGGGAAAAGAGGCAATGGAAGGACAGGACTCTCCAGTGGTGGTGACCTGCAAGGTGCGTGCAGTGTTTGTTTTCTTGCCTGAGAACAACATGGCCTACACCTGCAACAAGTGCAAGTTGATCACGCTGCTGGAAGAAAAAGTAAGTGGGCTGGAGCGGCGACTGTCGACTATCCCGGGAATGAACACGAAGCGTTCTTGGACAGAATGGGGGAACTACAGCAGCAAAGGGAAGACCAGAAGCTTGAAGAGCAACAGCAAGATGAGGCAGAAGTGGGAAATGCTGAGGTGAGGAAAAATGCAGTAGAGGATACTCCTTGGAAAACAGTGACAGGAGAAGAAGAACTAGATGCCACTCTGCACCAGTGGAAGCAGTGGAGCTGTGGAACCGATTCCAGGTACTTGCGGATGAGACTGGAGGACAGCCTGCAGAGGAAGAATCATAGGGGAACCTACATGAGAGTGAGCAAGAGGTCGAAGGTCAGTCAAACAGAGGTGATGAAACCCAGGCCTACAACAAGAAGAAGAGTGGTAGTAGTAGGAGACTCCTGGCTGTGTGGGATCGAGACCCAAGTATGTCGCGAAGACCCGTGGACTCGCCAGGGATGTTGTCTCCAGGATGACGGATTAGAGACGTGACTGAAAGGTTGCCTGCACTCATAAAGCCCACTGACAGGTATCCCTTTCTTCTCATCCATGTGGGAACAAATGAAACCGCAAAGCGGAGCTACGAAGAAATCACGTCAGACTTTGAAGCTTTGGGAAGGAAACTCAAGAACTTTGGGGCCCAGATAGTTTTCTCATCCATCCTTCCAGTAGTTAGAAGAGGGATAGAAAGGGAACGAAAAATACTCCGGGTGAATGACTGGCTACTAAGGTGGTGCCGACAAGAGAGATTTGGATCCTGGGACCACGGGGTATGCTTCCTGGAAGATGGGCTGTTGGCAAGGGACGGGTTGCACCTCACAAAGGCTGGGAAGAATGTGTTTGGCCACAGCATGAAGAACTTCATCAGGAGGGCTTTAAACTGAATCCTACAGGGAAGGGAGATGTAAAGTTGGGGGTAACAATGGACGTAGGCGCATGCACTGCAATGGAGAGAACAGCTCTGATAGTGCCCAATAATAGTCTTCAGACACATGTAGGAAGAAAGCCAGACTATGAAGCACATGGTCTTCGATGTCTATATACTAATGCCCAGAAGATGGGAAACAAACAGAATGAACTTGAACTCTTAATACAGGAAGGAAATTATGACTTGATAGGTATAACTGAGACTTGGTGGGATGACTCTCATGACTGGAATACAGCACTTGAAGGATATAACTTGTTCAAAAAGAACAGGAGGAACAGAAAAGGAGGTTGCACTGTATGTGAAAAATACATATCTCTGCACAGATATACAGGAGGATGAGCTTGGTAGCCCCATCGAGAGCATCTGGATCAAAATAAATGGAGCAAAGAATAAAAGGAACCTGGTGGTCGGAGTCTAGTACCGGCCACCCAACCAAGGAGAAGACGAGGATGAAACTTTTGAAAAGCAAATAGCCAATGTTTTAATTAAGCATGATGCAGTAGTAATGGGGGACTTCAAGTTCCCCGATATTTGTTGGGAGACAAATTCTGCAAAACATGGCCCCTCCAGGAAATTCCTGACTTGTGTGGCAGATAACTTCCTCCTACAGAAAGTAGAGGAAGGAACTAGAGGATCGGCTATCCTTGACTTGATCCTAACCAACAGAGATGACTCAGTGGATCAAGTAGCAGTTACAGGAACTCTGGGGGAAAGCGACCATGTTGCACTTGAGTTCTTGGTTCTAAGGGAAGCAAAAGCCGAGTGTAGTCAAATGCGTACCCTGGATTTTAGGAAAGCTGATTTTAATAAACTCAGAACAATGATCAGTAAGGTCCCATGGCAAGTGACTCTAACGAGAAAAGGAGTCCAAGATGGGTGGGAGCTTTTAAAAAAGGAAATTCTCAAGGCACAATTACAAACCATTCCAACAAGAAGAAAAGGTGGAAGACAACAGAAGAAGCCAATGTGGCTTCACAAAAAGCTTAGGGATGACCTGAAAACAAAAAAGGACACATATAGGAAGTGGAAAGAAGGCCAAGTAACAACGGAAGAGTACAGGCAGGTAGCACAGAATTGCAGGGATGGTGTCAGGAAGGCTAAAGCTGAGAACGAGCTGAGGTTAGCAAGGGATGCTAAAAACAACAAAAAGGCTTTCTTCAGCTACATGCATAGTAAAAGGCAGAGGAAAGAAATGGTTGTTCAGCTATTAAATAAGGATGGCAAAATGATAACAGATGGCAAAGAAAAGGCAGAGGTGCTCAATTCCTACTTTGGCTCAGTCTTCTCCCAAAAGAGGGTCTATGACCCCCCTGGCAAAGGCAAAGTACAGGCTGAAGGGGCAGGATTGCAGCTTGAGATCGATAGGCATATGGTCAAGGAACACCTCATTACTTTGAATGAGTTCAAATCTCCAGGGCCAGATGAACTGCATCCTAGAGTAATAAAGGAACTGGCAGAAGAACTCTCAGAACCGCTGTCTATTCTCTTTGAGAAATCATGGAGGATGGGAGAAGTGCCAGATGACTGGAGGAGGGCTAATGTTGTCCCTATCTTCAAAGAGGGTAAAAAGGAGGAACCTGGGATCTACAGACCAGTCAGTCTGACATCAATCCCTGGGAAAATTCTGGAGCAGATGATAAAGCAATCCATCTGGAAGCACCTTGAAAACAATGCAGTGATGACTCCAAGGCAACATGGATTTGTCAAGAACAAGTCCTGCCAGATGAATCTGATCTCATTTTTTGAACAAGTCACCTCCCTTGTGGACTGTGGGAACGCTGTGGACATCATATACCTCGACTTCAGCAAAGCTTTCAACAAAGTGCCCCATGATATCCTGATGAGCAAACTAGCTCAAAGTGGGCTAGATGAAACAACGATCCGGTGGATCCACAGTTGGCTGCAGAATCGGACTCAAAGAGTGCTTATCAATGGGACCTTCTCAAACTGAGGAGAGGTAACGAGTGGGGTACCACAGGGCTCAGTCCTGGGCCCAGTGCTCTTCAACATTTTTATTAAGGACTTGGAGGAGGAGGTGCAGGGAATGCTGATCAGATGTGCCGATGACACAAAATTGGGTGGGATAGCTAATACTTTGGAAGACAGAAACAAAATTCAAAGTGATCTGGATAGACTGGAGCGCTGGGCAGAAAACAACAGAATGACATTTAATAGGGATAAATGCCAAGTTCTGCACCTAGGAAAAAGAAAACAAATGCGCAGTTACAAGATGGGGGATACGTGGCTCAACAGCATGACAAGCGAGAAGGATCTTGGAATTGTTGTCGATCACATGCTGAATATGAGCCAACAATGTGATGTGGCTGCCAAAAAGGCAAATGCTCTTTTGGGCTGCATTAATAGAAGCATAGCTTCCAAATCCTGGGAAGTACTAGTTCCCCTCTACTCAGTACTGGTTAGGCCTCATCTGGAGTACTGTGCCCAGTTCTGGGCACCACACTTTAAGAAGGATGTAGACAAGCTGGAGAGGGTTCAGAGGAGGGCAACAAAGATGATCAGGGGACTGGAAACAAAGCCCTATGAAGAGAGACTGAAAGAACTGGGCATGTTTAGCCTTGAGAAGAGAAGACTGAGGGGAGATATGATAGCACTCTTCAAGTACTTGAAAGGTTGTCACAGAGAGGAGGGCCAGGATCTCTTCTCGATCATCCCAGAGTGCAGGACACGGAATAATGGGCTCAAATTACAGGAAGCCAGATTCCGGCTGAACATCAGGAGAAACTTCCTGACTGTTAGAGCAATACGACAATGGAACCCATTCCCTAGGGAGGTGGTGGGCTCTCCCACATTGGAGACGTTCAAGACGAGGCTGGACAGCCATCCGTCAGGGATGCTCTGACTTGGATTCCTGCAGTGAGCAGGGGGTTGGACTCGATGGCCTTGTAGGCCCCTTCCAGCCCTACTATTCTATGATTCTATGATTCTATTTAACATATCCAATTCAGAAAAGATACAGGAATTTCTGACAAACAGATGGTCCAACAGTTCTGAAGGGCCTGATTCAATATCACTGCCTTACTTTAGAGTACATGATGAACATTCCTTACAAAATGTCTGTGTGCACCCAGGCTACTTGTGCCAGAAGAACTGCAGTCTGCACCTTACACAGGATACTCATCAAGGGATAACATCTGTATTGGTAGCTACCACCAGAATGGACCCCTGTGCTGAAGTCACAATTAAGGCCAAATCTGTTCTCCTTCATTCCTGTTCCCTGAGCTGTTAGACCTCTCCCAGCAAACAGTGCTTTAACTCTGAGGTATACAGATCCTACCATACCTAAGGACACAGCAGTAGCTATGGGCTGGGAAAGAGGGAACGTGCAGGTTTAAAAAGGTCAGCACTTGCTAAATGGAGGTGGGTCATATCTTTTCTTCTCAAGGCTAAACATGCCCAGTTCTTTCAATCTCTCTTCATAGGGCTTTGTTTCCAACAAAGATGATCAGGGGACTGGAAACAAAGCCCTATGAACAGAGATTGAAAGAACTGGGCATGTTTAGCCTTGAGAAGAGAAGACTGAGGGGAGATATGATAGCGCTCTTCAAGGACTTGAAAGGTTGTCACAGAGAGGAAGGCCAGGATCTCTTCTCGATCATCCCAGAGTGCAGGACACGGAATAATGGGCTCAAGTTACAGGAAGCCAGATTCCGGCTGAACATCAGGAAAAACGTCCTGACTGTCAGAGCAATATGACAATGGAACCAATTACCTGGGGAGGTGGTTCAAGCCACACTGGAGGCGTTCAAGACGAGGCTGGAGAGCCATTTGTCAGGGATGCTCTGACTTGGATTCCTGCACTGAGCAGGGGGTTGGACTCGATGGCCTTGTAGGCCCCTTCCAGCCCTACTATTCTATGATTCTATGATTCTATATGAACACAAGAAGCTCCCTTATTGGTCCATCTAGCCCAGTTTTGTCAGTGTTAATCTGCTGAAACTCTCCAGGATCTTGGGCACAGGGAGGTCTCACTTTTCACTTATCGGAGATCTTTCCTTGGGGATTGAGGCCAAGACCTTCCCGTATGCATTGGGGCAGGGGGCGCGGGCTGTAGCAGCCTTGCTGAAGTTCACCACTTCGTGGGATAAAGGTCTAGTTCAGTGCATGTAGACCAGTCTTCCTCAACCTGGTGCCCTCTGAATGTGTTGGACTACAACTCCCATCATCCCTCAGCCAGCATGGGCACATCTCGGGGGGACCAGGTTGGGGAAGACTGGTCTATATGCACCTATGTGGCACTGTATTGGCAAGGGGGGCTCCCCATACCTGAAGATTTGAAAATAAAATGTAACTTTAAATATATAAAACAGTACAGGTACAGAAGAAGGAATTGTGTTATTTATCTTCAGTTGTGTCATAGCCTCTGACCAATGAGTGTAGTTATCTATAATAATATTTTACCTATGTACTCTATCTTGTTTTTGTAAATTACTTTGGATACTCTGTGTGGTATGTGTGTGTGTATAACCAAACAAGCAAAGTGTGAGTGTGTATAAGCAAACAAGCAAAGTTTCTTGTATGCGTAGCATTCATTAGTGCAACAGATGCAGTAGCTGGAGTGAAAATTGTATTTTCCCAGGAACAAAATATTTCATTTTGAATGCTGAGAATATGTTACCCTGCAACCAAAGGCCCTCCCTTGATGAACAATGTCTGGATCCCATGTATCAGATGAGTAATAATAACCAAGCAATGATCATGTTTCGGGGGGCAAAAACAATCTGGGAAAAAAACTTACATGTCAGCATTCCAGTTTTTATAACTGCTATACCCACTTTCTGTTTAAAGGCTAAAGAAAGCTAAATGGGGTGTGTCGGTGCCCCAACCATTCTATGAAGGAGCAGTAGGGGCTGCTGACCAATTCACAAGAGCAGCATATCCTGTAGGTCCCCTGAGCCCATTCTCCACCCTGGGGATGGACCAACTCTGTGAAGAGCACTCAATCTTCAACAGACAGCATCATGTACAGGTAAGCTAGATTTATGAAGCAGTTTACAGGTGGAGAAAAATCAACACTGCAAGCTCCTTCCCACCCGGAAAACATGCTGTGATGCAGACACATTGCCTGCTGATGCCATCTGTCATTGAAAACATGACAGGGGGAGGGGAAATCTGCCTGCACCTCTTAAGTAGTTGTGACTACAGCAGAATCAAGGGCGGCAGCATCCTCTCTCTCTCTCTCCCAGGATGCCCAGTTGCCAGCTTCTTTAAACTATGAGAGAGGGCTAGACACCGCAGCCTCTTTCATGCTTCCACTCATATGAGCTGCTCTGTACTGAGAGAGACCAATGGGAAGGGAAGCAGAGAAGCATAAGGGAACTTTGAGTTAAAGGCAGCAGCTCATCAATGGATTGGCCAAGTCCAGGACATGAATGTGAGGCAGTTTGAGCCAACCAGGATCCAGTTAGAGCTGCCTGAGGAATACTAGAGGGAAGTTACAAGTGGAGGGATTCCTCTGCTTTCTTTAGGGTTCAATCTTATGCATGTTAGGACAGAGAAGTCCTATCGCTCCCAGTATTCCCCAGCCAGCATGACTGGCTGCCTGGGGAACGCTGGGAGCTTTGGATGTTTTTCTGTCTAAATGTACATAGGATTGTGCCTTTATGGCTAAAGGGAAAGATTTCTGCCCCTGGCTTAGAAGGATGTGAGTCCTCTGGGCTCTGCGGGTGCCACTCGCATTCACTCTGCTGTGTTATAGGGGTTCATCACATGGAGGCAGAAATCTGCTTCAATACTCCATCCAGTTTCATCGTGGGATTAGATCGGGCTCCTTTACACAGTTGTTTCTATCTCCGTTCCTTACCTTTTCACAGGATGGTTACTTTTCCACGAAAAGCCTTTACATGCACTGGGGGCATCACAAAATTTCCTCCATGGTTCCGGCCTCTTTCCCTCCCCTCGCAGATTACTGGTGGTCTGGTTGCGAATGACATGCAATGTGGGTGGACAGCAACCTCCACCGAACTGCCCAGACCCCGCCCCCAAAGGCACAGGCTTTCTAGTGAACTGCTGGAATGCCAGCATGCTGGCCATTCTGTGTTGTGGAGTAAGCAGCCGAAGTCCGGAGCAAAAATCAGTGCGTTGCATTTAGTCATGGCATGGTGGCATGGCAGCAAGCCAGCAGGTCAGTATACTGACATGCCCACCACCCCAACGTTACTGCCATTGTCATCATGACCGCACCCCCAGCAAAGCAAAACAACCACCCACAGCCACACACACACCATGGTTTCTTTGAGCTATGGGAGAGATACATGGGGAGGTCATGGCACTCCTGCTACGCAGGCTGAAAACATACTGCATTTTTTCCGTGTGGGGATAACATGGGATTGTTGTTGTTGTTTATTTGGACAGTTGCTTCCAACTCTTCGTGACTTCATGGACCAGCCCACGCCAGAGCTTCCTGTCGGCTGTCGCCACCCCCAGCTCCCCCAAGGTCGAGCCCGTCACCTCCAGAATATCATCCATCCACCTTGCCCTTGGTCGGCCCCTCTTCCTTTGGCCTTCCACTTTCCCTAGCATCAGCATCTTCTCCAGGGTGTCCTGTCTTCTCATTATGTGGCCAAAGTACTTCAGTTTTGCCTTTAATATCATTCCCTCAAGTGAGCAGTCTGGCTTTATTTCCTGGAGTATGGAATGGTTTGATTTTCTTGCAGTCCAAGGCACTCTCAGAATTTTCCTCCAGCACCACAGTTCAAAAGCATCTATCTTCCTTCGCTCAGCCTTCCTTACAGTCTAGCTCTCGCAGCCATAGGTTACTACGGGGAATACCATTGCTTGAACTATGCAGACCTTTGTTGTCAGTGTGATGTCTCTGCTCTTAACTATTTTATCAAGATTTGTCATTGCTGTCCTCCCAAGAAGTAAACGTCTTCTGATTTCCTGGCTGCAGTCAGCGTCTGCAGTAATCTTTGTGCCTAGAAAGACAAAGTCTGTCTCTGCCTCCATGTTTTCTCCCCCTATTTGCCAGTTATCAATCAAGCTGGTTGCCATAATCTTGGGTTTTTTTGAGGTTTAACTGTAACCCAGCTTTTGCACTTTCTTCTTTCACCTTCGTCGTGAGGTTCCTCAGCTCCTCCTTGCTTTCAGTCATCAAAGTGGTATCATCTGCATATCAGAGATTGTTAATGTTTCTTCCAGCAATTTTAACTCCAGCCTTGGCTTCAGCAAGCCCAGCATGTTGCATGATGTGTTCTGCATACAGGTTGAATAGGTAGGGTGAGAGTATACAACCCTGCCGTACTCCTTTCCCAATCTTAAACCAGTCCGTTTATCCGTGGTCTGTTCTTACCGTTGCTACTTGGTCGTTATACAGATTCCTCAGGAGGCAGACAAGATGACTTGGTATCCCCATACCACCAAGAACTTGCCGCAATTTGTTATGATCCACACAGTCAAAGGCTTTAGAATAGTCAATAAAACAGAAATAGATGTTTTTCTGAAACTCCCTGGCTTTTTCCATTATTCAGCGGATATTGGCAATTTGGTCTCTAGTTCCTCTGCCTTTTCTAAACTCAGCTTGTACATCTGGCAATTCTCGTTCCATGAATTGCTGGAGTCTACCTTGCAAGATCTTGAGCATTACCTTACTGGCATGTGGAATAAGTGCCACTGTTCGATAGTTTGAACATTCTTTGGTGCTTCCCTTTTTTGGTATGGGGATATAAGTTGATTTTTTCCAATCTGTTGGCCATTCTTGTGTTTTCCACATTTGCTGGCATATGGCATGCATCACCTTGACAGCATCATCTGGCAAGATTTTAAATAGTTCCGCTGGGATACCATCATCTCCTGCTGCCTTGTTATTAGCAATGCTTCTTAAGGCCCATTCAACCTCACTCTTCAGGATGTCTGGCTCCAGCTCACTGACCACACCGTCAAATCTATCCCCAATGTTGTTATCCTTCCTATACAGATCTTCCGTATATTCTTGCCACCTTTTCTTGATCTCTTCTGCTTCTGTTAGGTCCTTGCCATCTTTGTTTTTGATCATACCCATTTTTGCCTGGAATTTACCTCCGATGTTTCTAATTTTCTGGAAGAGGTCTCTTGTCCTTCCTATTCTATTATCTTCTTCCACTTCCGCGCATTGCTTGTTTAAAAATAATTCCTTCTCTCTTCTGGCTAACCTCTGGAATTTTGCAATTAATTGGGCATATCTCCTCCTATCACTGTTGCCTTTTGCTTTCCTTCTTTCCTGGGCTGCTTCCAGTGTCTCAGCAGACAGCCGTCTTGCCTTCTTGGTTTTTTCTTTGGGACGTTTTTTGTTGCCGCCTCCTGAACAATGTTGCAAACTTCTGTCCATAGTTCTTCTGGGACCCTATCTACTAAATCTAGTCCCTTAAATCTATTCTTCACCTCCACTGCATATTCATTAGGAATATTAGTGAGCTCATATCTAACTGATCTGTGGGTCTTCCCTATTCTCTTTAGTATGATTCTAAATTGTGCAATAAGAAGTTCGTGATCTGAACTACAATCAGCTCCAGGTCTTGTTTTTACCAACTGCATAGATGTCCGCCACCTTTGGCTACAAAGGATGTAGTCAATCTGATTTCAGTGTCAACCGCCTGGTGAAGTCCATGTATAAAGTCGTCTCTTAGGTTGTTGGAAGAGAGTGTTTGTTATGCATAGTGAGTTGTCTTGGCAAAATTCTATCAGCCTATGTCCTGCTTCATTTTGTTCTCCCAGACCATGCTCGCCTGTAATTCCAGGTGTCGTTTGACCACCCACCTTAGCATTCCAGTCTCCTGTAATGAAAATATCTTTTTTTGGCGTACTATCCAGTAGGTGCTGCAGATCCTCATAGAACTGATCTACTTTTGCTTCTTCAGCATCTGTGGTTGGGGCGTATATTTGGATCACTGTGATGTTAAATGGCTTACCCTGAATTCGAATTGAGATCATTGTCATTTTTTGGATTGTATCCAAGCACTGCTTTAGCCACTTTATTAATTATGAAGGCTACTCCATTTCTTCTGTGGTCCTCTTGTCCACAGTAGTAGATCTGGTGGTCATTTGATGTGAAGTGGCCCATTCCAGTCCATTTCAGTTCACTGACACCCAAATTGTCTATATTTAATCTTGACATCTCCCCAATAACCACATCCAATTTGCCCTGGCTCATAGATCTTACATTCTAGGTTCCTATGGTGTGTTGCCCCTTCATGGATCACTGCCTTGTTGTGGCGAAGGGGCTTGCGTAACTCAGTGAAGCCATAAGCTATGCCGTGCAGGGCCACCCAAGACGGACAGGTCATGGCAGAGAGTTCTGACAAAATGTGGTCCACTGGAGAAGGAAATGGCAACCCACTCCAGTATTCTTGCCAAGAAAACCCCATGGAACGTATCACAAGGCTAAAAGATATGACGCCGGAAGATGAGCCCCTCAGGTCGGAAGGTGTCCAATATGCTACTGGGGAAGAGCAGAGGGTATTTCCAAGTAGCGCCAGAAAGAGTGAAGCGGCTGGGCCCAAGCCGAAAGGACACTCAGCTGTGGATGTGTCTGGCGGTGAAAAGAAAATCCGATGCTGTAAAGAACAATATTGTTTAGGAACCTGGAATGTCAGATCAATGAATCAAGGTAAGCTGGAGGTGGTCAAACATGAGATGGCAAGATTGAACATCGACATCTTGGGAATCAGCGAACTAAAATGGACAGGCATGGGTGAATTTAATTCAGGTGACCATCATATCTACTATTGTGCGCAAGAATCCCTTAGAAGGAATGGAGTAGCACTCATAGTCAACAAAAGGGTGGGAAAAGCAGTACTGGGGTACAATCTTAAAAATGAAAGAATGATCTCAGTACGAATCCAAGGCAAACCATTCAATATCACAGTAATTCAAGTCTATGCCCCAACCACTGAGGACGAAGAAGCTGAGGTTGATCGGTTCTATGAAGACCTACAACACCTTCTAGAACTAACACCAAAAAAAGATGTCCTCTTCATCATAGGGGATTGGAATGCTAAAGTAGGAAGTCAAGAAATCACCGGGATAACAGGCAAGCATGGCCTTGGTGTACAAAATGAAGCAGGACAAAAGCTAATAGAGTTTTGCCAAGAGAACACGCTGATCATAGCAAACACTCTTTTCCAACAGCACAAGAGGCGACTCTACACATGGACGTCACCAGATGGTCAATATCGAAATCAGATTGATTATGTCCTTTGCAGCCAAAGATGGAGAAGCTCCATACAGTCAGTAAAAACAAGACCTGGAGCTGACTGTGGCTCAGATCATGAGCTGCTTCTTGCAAAATTTCGGCTTAAATTGAAGAACGTCGGGAAAACCACTAAACCGTTCAGGTATGACCTAAATCATATCCCTGATGAATATACAGTGGAGGTGAGGAATAGATTTCAGGGATTAGACCTGATAGACAGAGTGCCTGAGGAACTATGGACGGAGGTCTGTAACATTGTTCAGGAGGCAGCAACGAAATCCATCCCAAAGAAAAAGAAATGCAAGAAAGCAAAGTGGCTGTCTGATGAGGCTTTACAAGTAGCTCACGAAAGAAGGGAAGCGAAAAGCAAGGGAGAAAGGGGAAGATATACCCAACTGAATGCAGAGTTCCAGAGAATAGCAAGGAGAGACAAGAAGGCCTTCTTAAATGAACAATGCAAAGAAATCGAGGAAAACAACAGAATGGGAAAGACTAGAGATCTCCTCAAGAAAATTGGAGATCTCAAGGGAACGTTTTGTGCAAAGACGGGCATGATAAAGGACAAAGAAGGCAGGGACCTAACAGAAGCAGATGAGATTAAGAAGAGGTGGCAAGAATACACAGAAGAACTCTACAGGAAAGATCTGAATGTCCCTGATAGCCATGAGAGTGCGGTCACTGAACTTGAGCCGGACATCCTCGAGAGTGAAGTCAAGTGGGCCTTAGGAAGCATTAGTAACAACAAAGCTAGCGGAGATGACAGTATTCCAGCCGAGCTATTTAAAATCCTAAAAGATGATGCTGTTAAAGTGCTGCATTCAATATGCCAACAAATCTGGAACACTCAACAGTGGCCACAAGACTGGAAAAGGTCCGTTTACATTCCAATTCCAAAGAAGGGCAACGCCAAAGAGTGTTCAAACTACCGCACCATTGCGCTCATTTCACATGCCAGCAAGGTGATGCTCAAAATCCTACAAGCTAGGCTTCAGCAGTATGCGAACCGAGAACTACCGGAAGTACAAGCTGGGTTTCGAAGAGGCAGAGGAACTAGAGATCAAATCGCCAACATTCGCTGCATCATGGAGAAAGCAAGAGAATTCCAGAAAAACGTCTATTTCTGCTTCATTGACTACGCTAAAGCCTTTGATTGTGTGGATCACAACAAACTGTGGCAAATTCTTAAAGTGATGGGAGTACCAGACCACCTTACCTGTCTCCTGAGAAACCTGTACGAGGGTCAAGAAGCAACAGTAAGAACCAGACATGGAACAACCGATTGGTTCAAAATTGGGAAAGGAGTACGACAAGGCTGCATATTGTCACCCTGCTTATTTAACTTCTATGCAGAGTACATCATGAGAAATGCCGGGTTGGATGAATCAGAGGTCGGAATTAAGATTGCTGGGAGAATTATCAACAACCTCCGATATGCAGACGATACCACCCTAATGGCAGAAAGCGAAGAGGATCTCAAGAGCCTCTTGTTGAGGGTGAAAGAGGAGAGTGCAAAAGCTGGTTTGAAACTCAACATTAAAAAAACTAAGCTCATGGCATCTGGCCCCATCACTTCCTGGCATATAGAAGGGGAAGAAATGGAAGCAGTGACAGATTTTACTTTCTTGGGCTCCAAGATCACCGCAGACAGTGACTGTAGCCCTGAAATTAAAAGACGCTTGCTCCTTGGGAGGAAAGCTATGGCCAACCTAGACAGCATAGTAAGAAGCAGAGACATCACCTTGCCGACAAAGGTCCGTCTAATCAAAGCTATGGTTTTCCCAGTAGTAATGTATGGCTGTGAGAGCTGGACTATAAGGAAGGCTGAGCGCCGAAGAATTGATGCTTTCGAACTGTGGTGCTGGAGAAGACTCTTACGAGTCCCCTGGACTGCAAGGAGGTCAAATCAGTCCATCCTAAAGGAAATCAACCCTGAGTGCTCATTGGAAGGACAGATAATGAAGCTGAAGCTCCAATATTTTGGCCACCTAATGCGAAGAGAAAACTCCCTGGAAAAGACCCTGATGCTGGGAAAGACTGAAGGCAAAAGGAGAAGGGGACGGCAGAGGATGAGATGGCTAGATAGCATCACGGATGCAATGAATATGAACTTGGGCACGCTCCGGGAGAGAGCGCAGGACAGGAAGGCCTGGCGTGCTATGGTCCATGGGGTCACGAAGAGTCGGACATGACTGAACGACTGAACAACAACAAATGGTGTGTTGATCTTTAGAACATCGGATTCGTCATTCACCACCAGCACCATCGGCTCCTAGCCGTCCTTTCGGCTTTGAGCTAGCTGTGTCATCACATCTTGGGCTAGTTGAACTTATCCTCTGTTCCTCCCCAGTAGCATTTTGACCATCTTCCGACCTGGGAGTCCCATCTTCCGATGGTATACTGACATATCTCTGGTTGTACTGATCCATTTAGTTTTCATGGCAAGAATACTGGGGTGGGTTGCAGTTTCCTTCCCCAGGGATCGTATTTAGTCTGACCTCTCTGCCATGACCTTCCCATCTTGGGTGTCCCTTCACAGTTTAGCTCATGACGTCATTGAGGTGCTCAAGCTCCAGCACGACAACAAGGTAACGATCTCCTTTGCTGAAGTATGGGATAGGTAGGGGGAAATGGTGAGAAAATCACTGGAGGATTATGATGTTGTGTGATGGACCCGCAAACTTATGTGAGTGGCCAAGCATAAATGTGCAATAAATTGCAGATGTAGAGATGCCCATAGGTATTACCTGTCATTGAGGGTATCTGGATGTAGTTGCATAATGGCCGAGTTGCGAGATGGCTAGCTGTTACAGAATCTATGGGTGGATTCAGAGAGCCATTTCCCCCTGTGTCTGTTGCACTTGAAGTTGCCAGGGGATGGAAATCAATTTTAACTTTTCCTATGAGTGATGGCTGCAGAGCCCACCATTCATGGGTTACCCCATTCAGACAACTATATCCCACTGTATATGCATCACTTGGTGACTGCAAAAAGGCAGCACTTGTTGGGAAAGCCTGGTTACCCGAGTGAGGAGGTTGTTTGATGGGGTTCACCATCAACCTTCCCCAGCCTGATGCTCTCCTGGGGCATTGGACTACAACTCCCATACCCCCCCTGCCAGCTATGAGTTATAGTCCAATGACTCTGGAGGACACTGGATGGGAAGGCTGACAGATGCGACTTGTGGGATTTAGTTCATTTGGGGAGCTGTCGGTTTGCAGTTACTTTCTGCCCGTGTAGAACATGGATCAGACCAAAGGACCATCTAATCCTTCATCCTGCCTCCCCCACCAGCCAATCGAACGCCTCCAGAAAGCCCACCAAGCAAGACATGAAGGCAATAGCCCCAATCATGCTGTGGTGTCCCCTCCCAGCAACTTTTATTGAGGCAAATACTGCTTCTGAAGATGAAGGCTCCATTTAGCCATACTAACAGCTGTGCATGAACATCTAATCCCCCACAAATTCCCCCTTTAAAGCCATCTGAGCCCATGACCATGGCCATGTCTCGTGACACTGAATTCCATACAGTAGTTATGTATCACTTGCATGAAGAAAGACTATCTTGTCTGTCCTGGATCTACTGCTAACCCCTCCGTTTCATTGGAAGACCGACCGTTCTAGTAATATGAGCAAGGGAGACAAAGTTCTCTCCGGTAACCTCTAACTCCAATTTCAGCTCCTGTATCCAGAGTGGAACCCCACCATGAGAGAGCAGCTGGCAATCCCTCAAGAAAGGCCCATGATCTCCTACACGATGGCTACGCAGGACAGAAATCAAGCGGCAGCAATGGGATGCTGGCCTGTGGAGGACTTTGGGGGATTTAGGCTGCAGTCAGAGGAATGATCCTGATGGTGCAACCAGTTGCTTGTAAAAGAAACCCTTCCTCAAACTGCTAAAGCTCTGTGTGGTGGAAGGGAAGTGGCTGTCTGTTGTTGGTCCATGCAGATAGGACTAAGAGACAGACATGGGCAAATCAGATGTGTGGATGTAGACATATTTATATATAGCAGACCAGCCCAGTTTGAATCCTGTTGCTGATCTACCTGTTCTTTGATCATTTTTTGTGTTGCATTTTATGTTGCATTGCAACATAATGCAATGATATGTGCAATGATACTGTGGCCTTTTTATTGACTTGGCTTACATAGACCCACAAACACACACACAGTGCCTTTTTCCCTCTTTGTGCTGTCAGAAAACCTGCTGTAGGTTGCAAAAAGGAAAAAAGGGGGGGGGGAGCCAATACCATGGGAAACTTCAGTAGTGTTTCCATAGTAATGCAGCACCAGTGGAAGAGGACAGAGGACCTTGCTTGTATCTAGTTTGGCATTCCCCCTCCCTCCCTACATAATGTAGGTGTGTTGTGTAGTAATCAAACATTTATTTGGAAAGAAAGAAAACTCCACAGGCAGCTTCCATTGCTCTGGAATCGTTTTACTTATCTGCGACTCTTAGTAATAAAATAGATTATCTTTCCCCAAAGGACTACTTCTTGGCCTTTCAGAGGAACCATCAGCCCCCAGCCCCTGGTCGAAGAGGTCTTATGGATGTCAAAGCCTTCTGGGAAGTACTTTTCTTCTGCAGTGAGACCACCTGAGCCAGGTAGAAATGCAGAAATAGACTGCAGAAACAATACCAGTAGCACTGCTCCCTCCTCCAAATCCAGAAAACTTGGCAGTGCCCAGGGTGTCCTCTCCCCTTTTGTCTCACCCCACTTCCCTTCGTCCCCCAGAGTGAATTCTAACATGCTTCCGAGGCTGACCAGACGTTTGTTGCAAACTGACTGCTGTGTCATCAGAGCAAAGGAATACAAACTTTCCCTGGATGTTTGACTTACTCTGTCTGAGGTGAATTACTGCCCGTTTAGGGGCAAATTAATTCCGAGAGGCTGCTTCACATCCACCCAGAAAGCCGCTGTGGGGAAAATAAACATTGCTCTGGACTCATTAATGATGAGAAGTAATGCTGAGACCTCACTATCCAGCCGTGTCCCAGTATGGGTGCACCCTATAGCTGCAGCGGTTTGAAATGGAATCGAACCCCTTGACGATGCTTTTGAGACAAACCCTATAAAACAATCACTTTGGGCTTTCAAGGTACTGTTCTGAGGCCCTTGAGAATGCACGGCTGTGACACTTCTGGAACGCAGGTAACTTTCTTAAACAAAGATGTTTTAAATTCTAGCTGTTTCGTGCAGGGGGTGGGGCACGGTTCCGTCACAGGTTCCAGTGCAACCTCTTCTAATCTCAGCAGCGTGTTGAGGTCCTCCGCCCTGTGGAACAAAAAGCCATAGTATAGTAGTCATTGCATTGTTGCTCTCAGTAGCTCCTTTGCCGCATAAAGAAGATGAACAGATTAAAACATCTTTTGTCTTGTACAAGTTAATGTCAAAGCAATGTTCTTGTGAAAGACATGCGATACAGCTAAGTTTGAAAGGTAAGGAGAAAAAACAAGGTTTCAGTTGCCACAACTGTCTATTAAACGTATTGCGAGATCAAATTGTTGTTTTCTAAATTTATTTATTCATTTATCACATTTATCTACTGCCCAATAGCCAAAGCTCGTTGAAACTTCTTTGTTATTCATTTTTACCATGGCTGGGAAAACAGCCTCACTCGCATTTTCACATGCCTGTTCTGCTTACTTGAGCAAGAGCGAAAGAACAGCCCTGCTGGATCAGGCCGTCCATCAGGTCCAGCCTCCAGATCCCAGCCAGGGGCCGCCAGACAGCTCCAAGAAGCCCACAACAGCCCGCCCGTTTTTTGTCCCCAGCACCTGATGGTCCGAAACATGCTGCCTCTGAGCATACCTACATGCAGGGGAGGCTCTACATACAGGGGAGGCCGGCCCTCCCCAACCTGGCGCCCTCCAGCTGTGCTGGACCACCGCTCCCATCATCCTTAACTAGCATGGCCAATGGATAGCTTACGGGATGCACAGATCTGCCCCCCAAGACCTCGCTGCTGCTCCCCGCCCCCCAGCGTTTGCCGCCTGAGGGGAACCTCTCGCTTTGCCTGCGGGCAGGGCTGGCCCGCCTCTTCAAGCTCTGCGGGCTGGTACATCGACGAGGAAACGTTACGCGGCGGCCCCGCGTGGTCCGCGGCAGGCTGGCCCTTCCAGCTGGGCGCGCAGACGGGAGAGAAGGGCAGCCTCGCGGAAGGAAGCGCGGCTCCGTGACGGCCTGGAGCGCAGCGGAGAGCGCAACCCGGGGAGGGCCGCGCGGGCTGCGCCGCTCGGCGAGGGCTGCGGCCGCCCCGCGAGACGCGCAGGCTGCCCTCCGCTCCCCGGCAGCGCCGACACGAGCCCTGCGGGGAGGCGCGCGTTCGCCTCGCGAGGCTGCGGCGGGCTGCCTCGCGAAGCCTCCCGTGCCGCGGCTCCCCGAGAGCGCTCGCGCCGTCCCCGGAGAAGAGCGCCCCGGCTCGCGGCCGGGCAGACGCGCCTCTCGGCCCTGGCCCAGACGGGGGCGCGCAACAGCGAGCGCCTCGCAGCCTCCGCCGAGGACGGGGCGCCGGCTGCACGGAGCCGCGGCGGAGGCGGCGGGGCGGGCACCGCCTCCCGCCCTCCCCCTCGCAGAGACGAAGGCGGGCGAGGCCGCGACGCCCCGCACCGGCCCCTTCGCGCAGCCGCCGCCCGCCCGGAAGCCCCCGCGGCTGCTGTCTTCGCCCCGGGCCGAAGAGGGCCGCTGCCGCAGCCTTCGCTCGCGGGGGCGCCCGGGGAGGCGCTCGCGGCCAGCGCTGGCACGAGGCCGGGGGCTGGCAGGGCCCGCCGCCTCCCGTCCCCTGGGCCTGGGGCGCAATCGCCCGCGCCCTGCCGCGGCGGCCAGCGTCCCTTCCGCAAGCCTGGCCTGGGCCCCGCTGCCGTGGCTCTCGCGGGCCGGGGTCCCGGGGCGCCTCTGTCGCCGCTGGGCCCCGGGAAGCAGCGCCGCGGCCCGGGGCAGGCGGGCGGCAGCCCGAGCGCGCCCGCGCCGCCGCCGCCGCCGCCGCCCCTTGCGCGCTGAGCTCAGACGCTGCCGGGCCGGGCCACGGCGCGCTGTCAGCGCTCGGGGCGGGGCGGGGCGGAGAGGGAAGGGAGGCGGCGGCAGGAAGGGGCCGAGCCGCAGCCGGTGCTGGGCGCAGCGGGGAGAATGGCGGCCGCTGGCGGAGCCGGAGCCGCGAGCGCCCCGGCGGCAGGTGCTGCACCCGGCCGGCGCGGGGGCGCGGTGCCCCGCCGTGGCGGGGGCAGCCCCGGTGGCGGCATCGCGCGCCGGGCCGGCCTCGCCAGGCGGCGGGGCCTGCTGGGCGGGGGGCCGCTGGGCGGCCGGCGGCGCGCGGAGGAGGCTGGGCTGCGGGGAGATGGGCATGCCCGGCAGGCAGGGATGCGCTCGGGCGAGGGGATGGGGCGGCGCCGGGCGTGCCGCGGGGCGGAGGAGGGCCGGAGGTGGGGTCTGGTTGCCAGGGGGCTAGCGAGGGGCGAGGCGGGCCTGCCGCTCCGCGGCTGGAGGGGCTCCAGGGCCTTGGCTCGGGGCCGCGTGCGGTCGAGCTGGGTGGTGGGGGCGCTGGTGCAGGGGCGCCCGAAGGGCTGAAGGAGATGGATGCGGGCGGGTGGGGGACGATGGGCCCCTGGGCAGTGTGTCGCGTGCGTGGATATGCCCCGGGGGGCGGAGGCGGAGGAGCCTTGGCGGAGGGTAACTGTAGTGTGGGGGCGGGAGGGATGCCTTGCTGTGACCGGCCCTGCCTCTAGGTGCCCCCTCATCCACGGCCCCGCCTCTCCCTTAAACAACCCCCTCCCCGCCGCCCCGCTGCAGGTCTGACCCCAGTCCTCGTGTGTCCTGATCTGAGCCCCCCTGGCCGAGAACTCTAACGCTGGCACCACTCAAAGCCCTGAAGATGAACAAGGAAGCCACCGAGGTATCTGGTGAGTAGGGCCGAAGATTTCCGTGTCATGCCTTGCCCCCCACCCCAGGGGAGGGCGCAAGGGCTCACCGGCTCGTTTCCGCCCTTCTCCCACAACCCAGGAGTCCTGACGCCCTGCCGTGCCCTGCCCTGCCACCAGCTCCTCCTTGCTTAAATCCATCAGCCTTCCCCAGTCTGGTGCGCGATGGATGTGTCGGACCACAAGTCCCATGGCCACCTGCCAGTTGGGGAAGCCCGGAGGGTTCCCTACAGAGCCTCGCCTGCATGTTCCTCCCCATTCCCTCGATCAGCGTGGGAGCCCATGTCCCTCTGTGCTCACAAGGGTGACCGACTGGGGAGCAGCCGGGCAAGGCCTTCTCAGAGGTGGCACCCTTGCTTCTTGGAGGAAGTTGGCTTTGCCACTTCCTCGGAGGTGCTTTTGTCACCAAAGGTGTCGTTATTCTGGAAAGCATTTTTAAGCCGCCGAGTTCAGTTGCTGCCGAGAGGCTGCTTTGAGTTTCGCTGAACGATGGATCTGGCTGTTGGCTGTTTCCGTTTCATGGTGTGGGATTGCACGTGAGGTGCATGGTCTGACAGTTCTGTTCTCGCCAGCCTTGTATGTGAGTGCCGCTCTGGCCGTGCAACTTGTACATTTTAAAAACCAACTAATGGATAAACGCTGCCGCTGCCCAAAGCATGCAGAGCAGCCCGGAGTTGTCCTTCCATGGCAGAGACCAGCACCCCCTTAATGTTGAACACCCCCTCCGTAAAAGGCTCCCTGGAAGCAGAACACATGCACACAGGGAGAAAACTCTGCCGTGCAGGCTTTCTGTCTGCACCGGGGCCTTGATGCAACACAGGGGAGCATTAGCAAAAGGGCCCCCCCTCCACTGCTGTGGAGTGGAGCTGCCCATTCTGCTGTCTCGGCCTCTCACCATCTTATCCTGCTGAGTCTCCCTGAAGTTCGGGGCTCTCGGCGCACCCCACCACCCCGGGTGCAACAAGGACAGGGGAAAGGGGAAGCAGACATGCCTTTGGATGCACGTCAGGGCCTCCCCCTGTGGGCGCTGCGGCCCCCTCCCTGCCCGGCCCCACTCCCCGGAAATCCGGGTGGCCTGGCTTCCCTCTCACCCCCTGGATGCGTGGGGCTCATTCTCTGCCTGCCTCCTGCCCTTTGCAGAAAACAGCCACCACCTGAAGGTCTTTCTGCCGAAGAAGCTGGTGGATTGTGTGCCCAAGTGCCCGGGCCTGCCGAAGGAGCGCCTGCGCTGGAACACCAATGAGGTGGGCCCCGGGGGGGCGGCTGCTTGCCATTGCCGCGTCTGGATCCTGCCTCAGACTCAGGCGCGTGAGCTGGCCAAGCTCGCAACGTTGCGGAAGAAGGCGCGTGCTTGGGACACGATGATGGGAGCAGACTCAGCCAGCAGCGCGGTCAGTCGCCGTTGCCTTCGTGGGGGCACGTGGGGGCCAGCTTGGGCGGCTGTGGCAGCTCGATTGCCATGTGCCCTCCCTGGAGAGGCCTGACTGGCACCTGCATCACAGGCTTTCTGGTGCCAGGTTAAACGTGGGTGTTTTCTCGGGCATTTTAATCCGCCATTGCAGATTAAACCCTTGGTTTGAGGGTTTGGGTATTTAATTGCTGATTTATGATTGGTTTGTGGCCACGGAGCAGCAGAGAAATGTAATAAATAATACATAGTTTTAAATTGTATGCCATCATGAAAACCAAAGCAGGAGGAAAACGGTGGCATATCGCATTTTTGAAATGCATTTTTAAGAGCGTGAGGACACGGTGAGGCTGGCTGCATGGCAGGTGGCCGAGGGTGGGGAGTTCCGACAGCAGATGCATTTGGGGCAATGTGATCTGGGGAAGGGGGCTACCTCGCCCCTGTCAGGTATTGGAAGCTGTCCTCTTTGAGCCCCCGGAAGGAAGAGGATCGTTCTGGTATCGTTGCTCGATGGATAGTTTGTGACAACTGGGGAGCAGATTGCACCTTGTTAGCCCCAGAACCTAGTTTTTAGCTAATAAGTTTAGCCCCAAAGCCTTTTTTTGATTATGGGCTTAACCCTAGAACATAGGAAGTAGGGATAATGTTTACTGATTTAGCCAAACATTTTAATAATGCTTTTCCAAAGCTCTAAGTAGCTTACACTAAAAGAAACAGCATCTGTAAACAAAAGGGAATTATAAATTATAGCGCACATTGTATGAGAAGAGGGAGTGGCCGCAGAAAACCCAAGTCTTCACTTCATTGCGTGATGGGATGACTTGGGAAGGTTTTACATTTTTCTTCTTTAAATGACAGCACTGTTGGAGCCGTCCTAACTTCTTCTGGGAGCAGGATGCAAAGTTTGGGGGGCGTTGCTTTAAAACCTGGCCTCCAGCCCCCCCTGTCCAGAGCTGTCATATGGAAAGAACCAACAGCCAGGCTGTTTGACGGGACCCACTTGGGGTGGAAAGATGGTCCGTAAGGTATGGGGGTTCCAGGATATGCCAGATGTTAAAGCTTAAAGCGAGCACCTTCAGTTGGGCCCTCCGGAAGGACCAGCACAGCTGGTGCAGAACAGTCTGAATACGCGGCCACTTCCCTGCATCCCTTGGCTTCCGCGCTGCAGCATTCTGCGCTAGCTGGAACTTCCAAGCTGTCTTCGAGGGCATCCCCCCCAAGAGCACGTTACAGTAATCGAGTCTGGAGGTTATGGAACTATGGAGCAGCGTGGCAAGATCTGACCTGTACTGCTGAGTGTTCCCATTCACACGCATGTCAAGGCGGAAGCAGGAACAAAGGGAGGTCTGTTCCGGGGTGCAGCCCACACAGCAGACGTATGCCTTGTGCTCCAGGGACAAAGCGGTGGGGGACAGACAAACAAAGGCCGCAGACTTTATTTTCAACACACGCATGCATGTTGCGAAAGAGAAAATGGCCCAGTTTGTCTGTCGAGGCCCTGGCACATGGGGTGATTCCAGACTGACACCTCCTAGCGCAACCCATCAAAAGACATCGTGCAGTTATCCTGGAGCCACCACAAATTGGTTTCAGAGTATTAGGATGAAGAGCCTCGAAAAGGGGCTTGTCCTTCATCCTGACTGCACCAAAGAAAGCAACCAACTCAGAGGGAGGCAAGGAGGCAAGAGAGAGGGAATTGGCTAAAAAGTTATCCCCAAACTAAGAAGCATGGCCCGTGTTGTGCTTGGCTCTAGACTCCCACAGCAGCTTCCACAATGCCCTAAAACCCCTGCTTGACCACCACCATTGGACTCGAAGCCAGCATCCCCTGTGGAGGACACAGCCCCTGGGGGGCACCAAAGGGGTATACAGGGAGCCCCACGTCATATATGGAGCCAGGCTCGGGACTCGGCAGGGCCACCGATCTCTCTGGGGCAGTGAGGCAAGGAGGTGGTACAAGAGAAGGGCACGGATGACTCTGACCCCGCAACATGGGTTAGGCACAGGGTGGAGCAGGGACAGTGCTAGGAAGAAAAGGATCGCAAGGAGCAGTCTTGGAAGCCATGGGAGACCGGGTTGATCCGATGCGCTGAGTGCCCAAACAAAGAGGCAGAACGGAAAGGACTCCATAGCTCTGAGGTTGGAGACAGGATGGGGTAGGACAAGGGGATCAGTCGTCTGACTCGGGAATGAAAGGCGACCCTATGGAGGCTCCTGGCGACTAGACTGAGTTAACGTTAGTGAACTTAAACATCACAAAACTTGCTTGGAGACCATAGGGAGCTGAAATAAAGGCGTTGATCCGTCAAGCAGTGGGTCTCAACTGAGAGCGGATAAGCTAGAACTTCCAGAGCCCCACCCAGGACTCAGCTGTAGCACATCAGAGGCTTCTGGAAGAAGTCCTCCTTGTGAGGAGCACCCTACTCATGAGGAGCTCTTTACTAATGAGAAGCCTTCCTTTGCAAATGGGCACTCCTCAGGGGGTTCTTCTGGCCTGCCTCTTGAGATGACAACACCCTTGGGCTAGGGGCCCTTCAGCCGGTGTGTTGGAGGCGTATGTCTCCTCCTCATCTCCCCCAAGGGCCCAGGCACCTCCTGGTCCTGATGCTGTTTGTCTCCAGGAGCTCCTCCTCTGAAGAGGATTCCTCCAGTGAGGGCATGACACTGCCTTGCTGCGAGAGGCTTGGCTCCTTTTTACAAACCAAATAAATACTCCAGTGCATCTGCCCTATAATTCTGGGATGCTGTGGGATGGATTGCGCAGGATGAACTTTTTGGGAGGCTGGGCGGGGTGCAGTGGGTTGGGGGGAGGTGTTTTTGCCCTTGGCTTTAGCGTTGGACTTGCTGCCCAGCTGGTCCTTCCCATGGTTTTGGAATCCTGTGTAGCCTTCCCATCCTGGATGTTTCTCCTAAGGATGGCGGTGGGAGGTAGCGTCATGTTTTCTGACCCAGTTGCGTTCCCCCCCCCCCCCCCCGGTCTGCCACAGGAGATCGCTTCCTATTTGATCACCTTTGAGAAACATGAAGAGTGGCTCTCGTGTTCACCCAAGACCAGGTAGGAAGATATCCTGCCTCCGTCTAGCGCTGGGGGTGTTGTGGGGAGCTCTCCATGGGGCAGGGCATCTCGGCCCAGAGAAGTCCTGTATCATGTTTGGAAATCTTTGAGGGAGGAAGGTAACTTGCAACACCTACCAGATATATTTTATATACAATTTGGTGGGCTGATGCCAGAGAGTGCTCTCGCTTTGCTTTTCAAAATTGCCTTGACGCCCCATGTGTTGAACTGCAACTCCCTCCCTTGGCAGCCCGCACGGCTGTGGCCGTTCAACACATCTGGAGGGCAGCAGGGAAAGGCGCTTTGCTCTGCTTCAAGGACATTTAGTGACCATGGCATGACCCTCGCCGCCTTTGCCCTCCATTTCCCCTTGAAAAGTCATAAAGCACGATCCTATGCTTGTTGAGACACAAAGAAGTCCTATGGCACAGCTGGCTGGGAAATGCTGGGGGTTGGAGGCCTTTCTTCTGTCTAAACATGCACAGGATTGTACCCTTGGTTTGTCTTCTGGTCCCCAAGTTTGTTTTATTCAGCCAGTTTTTACACCACTGTCCTATAACAAGGACGCCCAAAAGCAGCTTACTTTAAAACATTAAAAAATGAAAAGAGATACAACCTAAGGGACAAAAGTTTTTAGGAAATGGCTAATTTTGCTTTATTGGAACAGCCATAGCAGCAGCAGAGTTATAGAATCATAGAATAGTAGGGTTGGAAGGGGCCTACAAGGCCATTGAGTCCAACCCCCTGCTCAATGCACTGGTTAAATGTTTCTGGAAACATAAATTGGATCTCATAGACTTCATTATGTCATTGATTCCAAACATTCCTTAAAACATACCAAAAGGGCTCAAACGTACATCTCTCAGGCTAGATAAGGTCAATCCTCAGTCATACTTGTGAGAAGATTCATTCAACATATGTTAATTAAACCTAAGTCAATATTTTTTTCTGGCTGTGTACCGAGCTTTTTGATGTGTATACCTCACACAATGTTTTTTGCTCATTAATTGATAAGCAAGAGCTTTCATAGAATCATAGAACAGTAGGGTTGGAAGGGGCCTACAAGGCCATCAAGTCCAGCCCCCTGCTCAGTGCAGGAACCCAAGTCAGAGCATCCTGACAGGTGGCTGTCCAGCCTCGTCTTGAAGGCCTCCAGTGTGGGAGAGCCCACCGCCTCCCGAGGGAATGGGTTCCATTGTCAGATTGCTCTGACAGTCAGGAGGTTTTTCCTGATGTTCAGCCGGAATCTGGCTTCCTGTCACTTGAGCCCATTATTCCGTGTCCTGCACTTGGGGCTGATTGAGAAGAGACCCTGGCCTTCCTCTCTGTGACAACCTTTCAAGTCCTTGAAGAGCGCTATCCTGTCTCCCTTCAGTCTTCTCAAGGCTAAACATGCCCAGTTCCTTCAGTCTCTCCTCACAAGGCTTTGTTTCCGTAGACTTTTGACCTGGAACCACACACCTCTTCAGGACTCAAATAACTCTTTGGCCCAAGGTCTTCAACTCAGCATTTTCCCTTTGTAGACCATCCAGGTCATCCTGACAATTGTTTCTTGATGCCAGTTACCCAGAATTCATTCTGAATTTGCTTCCCTTTAATACAGCGATTACTTTTTACTGTTCTGTATTTCTGTGCTGCTAATTATTTATCGTTAAGCTTTTCTGTTATTCATCCCTTGGCGTTCCACAGTAAGACATTCTATATCGTTTTGGGAGGGGTGGTGTAACGATTTCATAGAATCAAAGAATATTAGGGTTGGAAGGGGCCTGAAAGACTGTTGAGTCCAGCCCCCTGCTCAATGCAGGAATCCAAGTCAGGGCATCCCTGACAAATGGCTGTCCAGCCTCATCTTGAAGGCCTCCAGCACGGGAGAGCCCACCACCTCCGTAGGTAATGGGTTCCATTGTCCTATTGTTCTGACAGTCGGGATATTTTTCCTGATGTTCAGCCGGAATCTGGCTTCCTGTCACTTGATCCCATGATTCCGTGTCATTCACTCTGGGGTGATGGAGAAGAGATGCTGGCCATCCTCTCTGGGAAAACCTTTCAAGTCCCTGAAGAGCGCTATCCTGTCTCCCCTCTGTCTTCTCTTCTCAAGGCTAAACATGCCCAGTTCTTTCAGTCTCTCTTCATAGGGCTTTATTCCCAGTCCCCTGATCATCCTCGTTGCCCTCCTCTGAACCCTCTCCAACTTGTCTGCATCCTTCTTAGAGTGTGGCGCCCAGAACTGGACACAGTACTCCAGCTGAGGCCTAACCAGTACTGAGTAGAGGGGAACTAGTACTTCCCAGGATTTGGAAGCTATGCTTCTATTAATGCAGCCCAAAATAGCATTGGCCTTTTTTGCGGCCACATCACATTGTTGGCTCATATTCAGCTTGTGATCTACCACAATTCCAAGATCCTTCTTGCTTGTAGTCTTGTTGAGCCAAGTATCACCCATCTTGTCACTGTGCATTTGGTTTATTTTTCCTAGGTGCAGAACTTGGCATGTATCCCTATTAAATGTCGTTCTGTTGTTTTCTGCCCAGCGCTCCAGTATATCAAGATCCCTTCGGATTCCGTTTCTGTCTTCCAGGGTATTAGCCATCCCGCCCATTTTTGCGTCGTGTGGAAATTTGATCAGCATTCCCTGCACCTCCTCCTCCAAGTCCTTAATAACAGTGTTGAAGAGCACTGGGCCCAGGACTGAGCCCCACGGTTCCCCGCTCATAACCTCTCCCCTGTTTGAGAAGGTCCCATTGATAAGCACTCTTTGAGTCCGATTCTGTAGCCAACTGTGGTTCCACCGGATCGTTGTTTCATGTAGCCCGCTTTGAGCGAGTTTGCTAATCTGCTGATTTCTCAACAGCCTTCCCAGCAATTCCATCCAATAAAGCAAGAGTAGGCGTTTCCTAAAAATCCAGGACAAGCAAGTGAGTTTTCAGTGGCTGTCTAAACGAGGGAAGACAGAGATCGTGGTGGCTCTCCCCAGGAAGCGCACTTGACAGGTGTGGTGCCACCTCCAAAAAGGCCCTGTACCCACCCAGAAAGCATAGCAAGGTCTCCGAGGCCAATCACAGGGCCTGGGCAAATGCCTACAGGTTCCTTGGACTGCCCAGTAGGCCTGTCTCTCCTGGAACCCTGTCCCTAGTGAGAAGGGAAGAGGCTGGCCCCTGCTAGGAAACCAACTTGGGGCCCTCTACACCCTGTTTCTCCACACTCTGTGTCTCTGTGACCCTGGACGTGATGCACACCTCAGAAGGGGATGTGGCGGCTGTGACAGGGGCAGTAGCCACCGCGTCATCTGACGGGGAATGGCCCCCGAGGCAGCTGTGTCAGGGAGCGTTCCCAGCTGTGCAGGACTATCTTGGCCCATGCAGGTGCCCCCCTCCCCTCCTTTTCCCAAGAGGCCTTTCCTGGGTTGCCCCCAACTCACGCAGAACGCCACAGGGTGCAGCTGCCCCAGAGCTGGCTGCCGGGTTGCGGGGCCTGCTCTGGTGCACCCGGGAGTTCTTGTGTCTGGATCCTATGCACTCACTGTGCCTCCTCCTTTGGCTCCCTGCGCGTGGCTCCGGGCAGACCCCAAAACGGCTCTATCGTTCTGTACAACCGCAAGAAGGTGAAGTACCGGAAGGACGGCTATTGCTGGAAGAAGCGGAAGGACGGCAAGACCACCCGGGAGGACCACATGAAGCTGAAAGTGAAAGGCGTAGAGGTAGGGGTGTGGGAGAGGGCCAGGAGGAAGAGGGCGGGGGCCGAGACTCTGCTGGAAGGCAGGTCGGCGGGGCCGGCGCCGGGCCTTGTCCCAGGCCCCTGCCCTCTCCAAGGAGGAGCGGCGGGAAGGAGCAGCTGCTTCCGCTGGCCCGGCCCTCTCCCGTGGGGTGGACTGGGCCCTGAGGAACAGGGCGAGGAGGCGAGCCGCAGCAGCCCTGGGGCAGGCGTGAGGTTACTCGGGGAGGGGGCTCCGGGGCTCCTGAAAGCCTGGAGCCTGCTCTGTGGTCAGGAGGGCAGCATGCAGCAGCCTCAGGGGAAAAGGACCGAGCCCTTGGCGGGGTGCGGCTGGCGCTTCACGGCAGCGAGGCAGCCCCGGGGGATGGGCGACGGGCCAGCCGGCTATGGGAGGGCAGCCTGGGCCCAGCCTGGGCACTGCGGTTTGCTGTGGGGGGCCGGGGGCCCACCACACGGCCCCAGCCATGTCCCTCTCTCCCCGCAGTGTCTCTACGGCTGCTACGTCCACTCGTCCATTGTCCCCACATTCCACCGGCGCTGCTATTGGCTGCTGCAGGTACGTCCCTCGGACTTGGAGGGGGCAGCCCCGCTGAGCGTCTGCAGGGAGGCGTGTCTCCCGCTGCCCTCCTCGGGGAAGAGGGCAGAGGACAGGTGCCACGCCCCAGAGGCAGCGAAACAGGTGAAATCCTAGCAGCAGCACTGGCCGCACGGCCACAAGGAGAGCCCTGTTGCGGGATCAGACCCAGGTCCACGTGGCCCAGCGTTCTGTTCATGCTGTGGCCAGCCAGCTGCCTGTGGGAAACCCGCAAGCAGGACAGGGGTGCAACTGCGCCCGCCCGCCTTCCCCAGCAACTTGTGTACACAGGCATCCTGCCTCTGGCACTCCACCAGGACAGGTAGCCCTGGATAGCCTCACTCCCTGTGAATTTGGCTAAGCCCCTTTTAAAGCCGTCCAGATTGGTGGCATCACCACATCTGTGGAAGTGAATTCCATAATTTAACTCTGCCCTCTGAGAAGAAGTCCTTCCTTTGATCTGTCCTGAATCTCCGACCAATCAGTTTCATGGGGTGACCCCACTGGGTTCGAGTCTCATGAGAAAGGGAGAAAAATGTCTCCTATCCACTTCCTCCCCACCGTGCATAATTGTGCAGCTCTGTCACGTCTCCCCTTACTCGCCTGTTTTCGGAGCTAAACACTCCCAGATGGACACAGTCCTCCTGATGAGATCTGATTAATGCAGAATAAAGTGGAAATGTCACTCCTTGTGGCTTGAAACTGTAGTTCGATTAATGCGGCCAAAAATTGCATTAGCCTTTTTTGCAGCGGCATCACACTGCTGGCTCATGTTTAGCTTGTGATCGACTGCAATCCCAACAACTTTTTCATATGTATTACTGCTAAGCCAGGCTCCACGGCCCCCATCTTACATGGCACTGATTCACAGGCCCCTTGCAATAACCCCATTGTCGCAACTGGGAATCGACAGGGCTGAGCTCCTGTCACTTTGACTGAAAGACAGGACTTGGTCCTGGGCCATGTGAACTAATAAAGAGGAAGTAAGAAGAGGTGCAGGTGGCTGTCGGCAGAGTGTCTCCCCTGCCCCGTGCTGCCACGGCAAGACATTGTCATCGGGGCCTACACAACAGGGATAGCGGGGGTGGGGGGCAGGGAGCAAGCTCCAGGGGCTTCAGCCCGGCACCTCTCTGTTCAGAAATGGAGTTCTGGCCACAAGAGGACCTTCCCTGTTCCTCTTCCCCAGCCCAGCCTCCACCCTGTCCTCCTTCTCCCCAGAATCCAGATATCGTCCTGGTTCACTACTTGAACGTCCCAGCCATCGAGGACTGCGGGAAGGTCTGCGGCCCCGTCCTGTGCTCCATCAACAGTGACCGCAAGGAGTGGCTGAAGTGGTCGAAGGAAGAGCTGGCCGGCCAGTTGAAGCCAATGTGTACGGAGCAGCAGGGGTGGGGGTGAGGGGCTGTGGGGGCTCCTCCTGGGGTTGTGGGGGCCTGGGGTACAGGAGGGGTGCCATGGAACGGGGGTGCCTTGAAGGGGCAGATTCAGGAGGCAGGACCTGCAGGAGACAGCTGTGCCATGGGGAGCAGGAGGGAGATACCCTCTCCTGTGGAAGTGACGGGTGGAACTCATCGCCACAGGGTGTTTGGAGGACCACTAGCATAAATGGCCTTCTGAGGGGGCTGGGAAAGTTCGTGGGGTGCATGCATGATCAGAGTCATGCGCCGGATTCATGGACGCGAGGCCTGGCCAGAGCTGGTAGCCAGGGAAGCCGGCAGAAGCATCCACATCAGTAGATGCTGGTGACCAAAGCCTGTGTGGAGGGAGGCATCGCGCCCTGGTCGTGAGTTTCCAGGGGGATCCGACTGGGGGATGCTGGAGAAAAGGCCTGGGCGGGAGAGATCCTCTCAGCCCGCTGTGGATCTGCTGTAGTAGCAGTCTGGCCGTGTTTGAGAGACGGCAGGCTTCCCTTGCCCCGAATCCCCCTCCGTCTTTCTCCTGGGCACATCTTCCTGTCGTTCTTAATCCAGCTTCAGGCTGACTTAGCAGGGAAGGCATCTCCCAAAGAACCCTGGAACTCTTGTTTTGTGGAGGCAAGGAGAGTTTCCCCTTTGCAGGTCGCTCCTCGGCGTGCCCGGGTCTTGGCGGGGGGTGGGGGCGTGTGCCCAGGCTTGGGAGCGGCGTGCGTTTGCAGCGTGGCCATGCCAGCTCTCCTCTCTGCCCTACAGTTCATGGGATAAAGTGGACGTGCAGCAGTGGGAGCGGCACTGCGGAGTTCTCCGTCGAACAGCTGGTGCAGCAGATCTTGGAGAGCCACCAGGCGAAGCCCTCGCCCCGGACTCACGCCTGCCTCTGCAGCAGCGGCCTGGGTCAGTCCTCGCTCCCCCCCCCCCACTTTCCAAGGTAGCTCCATCCCTCCTCCCTCACCAGGGAACCTCGGAGTCCTGGTCTCCAGCTCCCTTAGTCTGAATGCATGCCTGTCCGATCAGTGGTATAACGTCTGGTCAGCTCCTTCCTTCCTTCCTTCCTTCCTTCCTTCCTTCTTATTATGTCTATATCCCGCCTTTTTCCCCTCTTGCAAGGAGCCCAAGGAGGGTTACATGGTCCTCCTCTTAGAATCATGGAATAGTGGGGTTGGAAGGGGCCTACAAGGCCACCGAGTCCAACCCCCTGCTCAGTGCAGGAATCCAAGTCAGAGCATCCCCGACAGGTGGCTGTCCGGCCTCGTCTTGAACGCCTCCGGTGTGGGAGAGCGTTCAAGATCTTCTCCATTTTATCTTCATAACTATCCTATCCTGTGAGGCAGGCGGGGCTGAGAGCCAGTGACTGCCCCGCAGTCACCCAGGGAGCACCATGGCTGAGTGGGGACTAGCGCCGCGGTCTCCCGAGTCCCAGCCCACCACTCTTACCGCTGTGCCACACTGGCCCTCAGTTCTTGCTGTCAGATAATTTTGCTTGTAGAGGAGAGCACACAGTGCTTTGAGCAATTAGGAAAAATACTCTATGAATCCTAAGCTGAGCTGTCATTATTCATTTATACATTTCAGAAGATTTCTGCACCGCTTTTCAATTGAGATAAATTACAAGTTAAAAATGATAAAGTACCATAAATTATTAAAATAACCAGTGGTAGCAGGCAATGACAATAGTCAAGGAAATGCCTGGAAATTGTTGGTGACTGCCTATCCAATGCAAGGCAGGAGAGGCATGGGGGTGGGGGGGATCGGTCCCTCTGCGCCTCTCCTGCCCTGCTATTTTCCTCTAGACAGCTGTTTTTGGCTGTCTAGCCGCAGGGGGGCGGACTGAGAGAGGAGGCTGCTGTATGACGCGCTGGATGTGCTGTGCACGCAGCTCCGTTCTTCCCACCCCAGAACGCCCCCGCCCCGCCCCTTTCGGTCACTCCACGCTCCTCTTCCGAGCACGGAGGATAGGGCTTCTTTGCGCTGCCTCGGAGGCAGCGCAGACATTGGAGGAGGTCGGTTTTCCGGGAGCCAACCTCGAAGTGTGGGCTCCCGGAAAAGAGCATATCCTATGGCCCTCTAGACAATGCCTAGTGGTCATAGGATTACTCCCTAAGTGAGATTTTAAAAAATCTAATAACATTATTTGATGTATGTTATTCTATGACTTCTGATGGCATAAAAAGAACACTGAGTTACTGCCAATTCTGTGTGTGTGTGCGTGCGTGTGTGTGTGTTCATATACACACCCACACACAAACACAGAAAATAAAGACCGAATTTCCCCTGTCCCCTGCTTTTAAAAATTATAGTTAATAAAGTTTTACTCAAATGAGAGTGAATCCAGATTATCACACGACTGCATCATAAAGGCTTCTCTCTGTCTCTCTCTGACACACACACACACACACAAATAGTTGTTTGCATTTGCACCAATAATAAATGGGAGAAGCCCCAGACATTTTCTGGTAAGCCTGTATCCTGCCTGGTGTAAATCTGTCTTGGCGGGACCCCCTGATCGCCAAGAGCAGGCGCTTTGTCCTCTCCCTTCTGATGCTGGCTGTGAGCTTGGCCATGGCAATCGGGTCGTGGACTTCACACAAGCAGCCGTATTCAGAGGGCTTCAGAGCTGCCTTCCCTTGCATGTCTGGCTGTGATCAGAACCAGCTCTTAGGAGTGACCTAAAATCTGTCCTGAATTCTGCGGACACCGTGGCAGATCAAATTGTATTGAAATATCAGACATTTTGGGTTGGATCCAGATGTAGTCTTACTTCGAGGAGGCCCAATGAAATCAATGGGACTTCAGTTGGAGCCAACCCGTTGTGTGTGTGCTGGGCCTTGGCTGGGACCCCACTTGCCTCTGTTAAGCAGTGGAGTAGTGATACATTTTGAAGTGCAGGCGGCACCTTCACACCGCCCCAGGAAGGGCCAAAATTGCAGGCAGCTGTGTTGATCCTTGTCTTCATCTGCTAGGAGCAGGTCTTTTGTAAAGCTAACGGGCTTTAATGGCCCCTTGGATATCAAGGCACCCCAAAATACTTTGCATCACCACAGGGAACAATATATTTTTGCTAGGAAAATCCCCCCCCCAGCTACTCTGAGGGTTTCAGCTGGACTTGGGGGGAGGGGTGGTGGTAATTCTGCGGGGGGGGGGGCTGGCAGATGAGTCAGCAGCCTAGCCAGCAGAGAAGCGCCAACCTTGGGTGCTTTGCTGCACACTGGTGCGAACTGAGCAGGACGGTTGGTCGGGGGAAAAAATCTCAGGGTGATGAATCAAATTACTTTAATTGATAAATAAGTTTATTAAATCAGCATAAATTTGCATATGACTAAAACAAATATGTTGCAGTATATGTTCATTGTTTTTAAGTGGTACATGTGTAGTAGTAGTAGTAGTAGTAGTAATAATAATAAGGCACCATCTCAGAAGGATAAGGGGAGACAAAAGGTGTACAAAATAATACCTGGTGTGAAGAAAGTGGATAAACTTTTTTCTCCCTCTCCCATGATACTCGAACCCAACGGGGTCATCCCATGAAGCTGATTGGTGGGAGATAAAATGCGGGACTCCTTCACACAGCGCAAGGTTGAGCTATGGAGTTCGCTGCCACGAGATGCAGTGATGGCCGCCAGCGTGGATGGCCTTAAAAGGGGGTTAGACAAATTCCCGGAGGAGGAGGCTGCCAGTGGCTACTAGTCCTGATGGCTCCAGGACCAGAGGCAGCGAGCCTCTGTACACGAGGGGCTGGGGAACATGGGCGGGAGGGTGCTGCCGCACTCGTGTCCTGCTTGTGGGTCTCCTGTGGGCAGCTGGACAGACTGCTGGAAAAGACGGGCCCTTGGTCTGATCCCACATCAGGGCTCTCCTTGTGTTGTCAAGAGGCTTCACTCCTTGCCGTGTGGGTGGGGAAGGGTCTCTTTTAAGATGGTCTCTGTCGTTCGCAATTTTTCTCACATGTTTAGATTAAAAATATATTTTTTTAAATGCTGTGGGAAATGTTGCCTGATTTAACAACCCTTAAAGTAGATGAAAAAGATGTTAGTCCTCGTCCATTAACTGGAGCAAAATGTAGCAAAGGCTTTAGTGTTTGACCTTTTGCTGGGCAAACCCCTCTGCGGTCAAGAGATGGTGCCTGATTTCTCATTGTGACCCGGCAGGCCGTTCCCCCACGCACCCCATGGAAGAAACGAGAGCTGTGCAAGGGTGCCAGAGCCGATCAGTCCAGTCCCTTGGTTCGATAACACTGACTGTGGCCGGCAACCCTCGCGCAGGCACAGGCGCGAGCCACGTGCAGCCACGCTTCTGCCGGAGCAGCCCCTTCGCCGGCCCTCCAGAGGTCTTGGCCTCCACCTCCCGCACGCCTGGAGGGCCCCGCTCGGCAAAGGCAGCATGGGGCTGGGGGACGGGAGGGCTGGCTGCCCTCCAGTGGTGGAATGCGGCATTGCAGCGGCGCTGCAGCAACACTTCCCGGGAAAGGCACTGTCGCTCACGGGGCCGTTCTCTCGCCTTGTGCTGCAGGGCAGGCCGCCCCTCCGCAGCTGCTAGATGCTCTGTTAGCAGTGCCTGGGGTGGCGGGAGGTGCCAAAGGCTTTCCCTTTTTCTTTCGACTCTGATCTCGTCCCTTGTGCTCAGTCGCATTCATTCCTTCACTCCCGTGTTTGGCCCAACCTGAGCCTGGCCAGACTCACAAGGTGTCTTTTCATAAGGATAGGAGGCAAAGCTTCAAAGCCGCATCACTGCCCACCAGTCAGCAGCAGCCGTTAAGCCAGGGCTGGGCAACTTGTGGCCCTCCAGATGTTTTGGCCCACAGCTCCCATCAGCCTGGGAAGGCAGAGAGGGGTGGTGGAGGCTGTGGGCCGAAGTAGGGTGGTTCTGAACGGCTGGCACTGAATGGAAGCCCCCCCCCACTTTAAGCCTCCCTCTGTGCTGTCTTGGCTCTGCCTCCTCCACGCCTCCCGCCGGGGCCTCTCCGCCAGAGCCCCCAGGCGCCCTCCACCTCCTGCTGCGGCTGCATTCCCGGCATTGCCCCCTCTCTGTTCTCTCGGAGGCCTCCGGCCACTCCGGTGGGGCTGGATACTCTTGAGTGACACACAGGGGTGTAACTCCCTCAATGGCCTCCCGCGAGCTCAAGCTGGGTCCCCAGTGGCACCTGGGCTCGGTGGGAGCAGGGCTGCTTTGCAGGCAGCAGGCCCCCAGCCCGGCCCCCAGCAGCATCTCCAGGTAGGTCTGGGAAGGAGCCCACCCACCAGCCCGAGTCCCCAGGGGGCGACAGCTGCCTGCCAGCGGAGACACCGCAGAGCTGCCCTGTGCTGGGATAAGGAGCCGCGCCGCCTCTCCCTGGGATCCTGCTGGGCAGCAGGCACATCGGATGGCTTCAGGCATCCAGCGAGTGGCTCACGCGCCGGGCGGTGTGTGGGGGAGATGGGGCTTCAGGAGAGGCCTCTGCCTCTCCCTTGCCATGGCTGTGGCAGGGCCTCTTTCCAGGGCGCTCTGCTCACTTTCCTTTCTCCCACCCTTCTGTTCCCCCCGCCACAGGGAGTCCTGGCCACATCCCGCACAAATGCAGCAGCACCAAGCACCGGATCATCTCCCCAAAGGTGGAAGTCCGTCCTTGCCCCTACCCTGCCTTGACAGAGGTCCAGAACATCTCTGGCAGCCCCGAGGCGAAAGCCGAGCCAGAGCCAGCCAAGACTTCCGGCTCTGACGGCAAGGGCCTGAAGGCAGCCCAGGTGGCCTCCCCCAGCGTGGGCGACGCCGTCCCCGACTCCACGCAGCCCTCGCCCGGCCCGGCCCAGCCCAGCGGTTTCCCCAAGCAGGAGCTGCCTGTGGTCACCCTCTCGGTGGGCCTTCCTGGGAGCACGATCTTGGTCATGACTGGGCTGAGCAGCGCCGAAAAGCCGCTGGCGCTGACTCCCAGCCAGCACCTGGTGTCTGGGGACGGTGGGGGGGCGCCTGCCACTCCCCTGGGCCTGGCCCTTCTGCCGGGGCCGGGCCTGGTCCTGTCTCAGAACCTCGAGTCCACCATGGAGACCAGCGAGGCGGGTTCGGCGGCCTTTGACCCGGACTGCTTCCTGAACAGCCCCAAGCAGGGCCAGACCTATGGCGGTGGGCCAGTGCCGCAGGCCAAGCCCGAGCCTCCGGAGAGCGCCGTGCCCCCCGCCTACTCTCTGTACGTGCCGACCAACCGCTTCTTCATCCAGGACGATGGGGTTGGGCAGGCGCTGGGGCCGCCCTCGCCACCCTCCGCTGCTGGGACGGAGGCCGAGGACCCTCCCGAGGCGCCCATGGAGACTGTGGGGGGAGGGGGCTCGCGGGCGGAGGGGGCTCCCGGCCAGGCAGGGGGGCTGGCCGGAGGGGCAGCAGAGATTTCGGCAACCGAGCTCCAGGAGGAGCTGTACTCCGTGATCCAGACGGCGGCGGGGGCAGGCGACTCTTTCGGCCTCCCGTTTGACGGCCACTTCCCTGATCTCATCGGCGAGCTCATGACTGAGGAGGCGGGGAGCGGCAGCGTGCACAGCGCCGAGTGTGCCAGCGCCGGCTCAGAAAGCCCTGGGCCGGCCCTGCCAGAGTCGCGGGGGGAGCCCTGCTATGCCGCCAGCGGCGCCCCCAGGGGCTCACCACAGGCGCTGGTGCCGATCACGGACTTCTCACCCGAATGGTCCTACCCCGAGGTGGGTGTGCAGAGGAGGCAAGCTGGAGGCTGGGCCCCTGGTCCTCTGGATGGGCAGTGAAGCCCCTCGGGTTGGGGCGGAGGGCCGGGGGATCTGGTGCCCAGAATCCCTGCACTGTCTGGGAGGGGCCAGGGCCCTCAGGCTACGCTCGGGGGACGGGGGGTGCTGATGGGGCGATTGGCCCCGCATGCTGTGGCAGGACGGACGAGGGCGCCTCCTTCTGCGGACCCATCTGCCCCTCCTCTCTCTCTCTCTCTCTCTCTCTCTCTCTCTCTCCTCCCTGGGGGAACAGGGCGGGGTCAAGGTGCTGATCACTGGCCCCTGGGTGGACGAGACCCAGCCGTACCGCTGCCTGTTTGACCAGATCTCCGTCCCCGCTTCGCTCATCCAGTCTGGGGTGCTGCGCTGCTACTGCCCAGGTACAGGACCTGGAGCGAGGCTGGGGGAGACCCAGGGCCCCCTCCCCCCAGCGTGGGGGGCATCTCCAGCCTGGGGCTGTCTGGCAGAGTCACAGCACGGGGGTCCCACCTCTTTTGCTTTTCTGTCTTCCCCCTTGCAGCCCACGAGGCAGGCCTGGTGCCCTTGCAAGTGGCCCACGATTCCCGCTTGGTCTCCATGGCGGTTCTGTTTGAGTACCAGGCCCGGAACTTCATGGCCCTGCCGAGCACCCAGCTGGATTGGCTCTCTTTGGACGGTGAGTGGGCTCTTTGCAGCGGCGGGAGGGGGCAGTGGCAGCACTGAATTTCTGAAAAGAGAGGTGCTGGAGATCAAACCTGCCCAGAAGCCTCCTGGAATCAGTGGGGTCTGTTGTTCTTGTAGGTCAGGGCCTGCAGGGATGGAGCCCAGGGGGCCGTGGGGTGAGCAGGCTGGGGTGTGGGCCAGCTTCCCAGAAGGGAAGGTTACAGCGGACGGGATGGGACAGGATGGGGAGCCAAGGCGCTCTCCATGTTTCCTCCTGGAGATGGCTGCCCCGTGACTTGGTGCCTGACTTCTCTCTTTGGGACGGAACCCAGGAGTCCTGGAATCGGCCCCTCTCTGGCTAAATCTCCGCTCGGAGAGAACCCCAGGGTTCTGTGTCCCAGTAAGATCCGCGTTCCATTCTCAGTGGAGTTTGAGTTGGGGAGGGGATGGGGTGGGGTGGGGAGGGGGTGGAAATGGCGGGGCCTGACCCGGGGGTATTGTTTGTGGCGTTACTGTTGGGAAAAAACTGTGCAGTGCCCTCCAAGTCTCGCCTGGGGCTGGTTCCAGGGTGTCACCTTACTGGGGGGGCGGGGGGATATTCCTGGCATGCTGGTTTCTGTGCAATGGCTGGGAGGAGGAGTGAGAGGGAGTCGGGAGTTTCCATGACGGGGCAGGACAGGCCAAGAATAACAGGCAGGAGGCTTGGCTCTGGGCCCGCAGCTCCCCTCGAAGAGAACCCAGGAGTTGTGGCTGGCTCTCCGATGCAGTAATGGAGCCCTCTCCTGGGAAACCCAGGAGTCCTGCTGGCTGCTTCCAGCATAGATTCGACCCAGGGCCGAGGTATCCTTGCGCCTGCCCTCTGCCCCCGTTTTAATCTGCTTTCCCCACGATCTCCATGACTGTGATTCGTCTCTGTGTATTCAGAGAAATAGCCTCCAGACAGGCTCCCAAACGGGCTCCATGACAGTGTTTTGGAGGGTCCATTTCCACTGTTTGGGAGAGCAGCACCTGGCTTTTGTGCTGATGTTGAGGAGCAAAAGAGCTGCTCTGGAAACTCCCCTCCCCACCACAAGGCATTCCATCCGTGAAACCTGGAGCCACCCCGCCCTCTCTGAAATCCGCACGCATCACCACTCCACCCAGAGATGCGTGCGCATCATTGCAGAACCCGGGGTCCTCTGATTCCTCGTGCCCTTGGGAGGGAGAGGCAGGCAGACGGGCAGAGGGACACCTGTCTGCCCGTTTTCAACCCAGGGACTGAAAATGTCATGCAGGGAGGTTTGTCCCTAGTATCCACAGTGATTTTGCATGTGGCCAGAAATCTCCATGAGACAGGGAAGCTGCCTGCAAGGGCTGTGGCTGGCCCTGCGCTTGCGAGCAGGGGCTTGTGCAAGGAGTGCGCCACTGGGAGTGCGCCTTGAGCCCGACGGGAGGAAGAATAGTCTTGCTGTGAGCGCAAGAGGGGCACTCTTGTGCATAGGGAGGCGGGGGGCTCTCCCACCCTGGAGGCACTCAAGACGAGGCTGGACAGCCGCCTGCAAGGGATGCTCTGACTTGCGTTCCTGCATTGAGCAGGGGGTTGGACTCGATGGCCTTGCAGGCCCCTTCCAGCCCTACTATTCTGTGATTCTATGAATGCTGGGCTGCCCTCCAGAGGACACCTCGGGGAGGGGGCCTCCTAAGGACATCAGACGAGCCCCGCTGGGTTGGGGCAATTGCCCACCACGTCCGGTTTTCTGTTCCCACTGTGGCCAGCCAGGTACCCCAGGAAGCCCACAAGCAGGACGTGAGAGCGACCGCCCCCCGCCCTGCTCACAGTCCCAGCAAACCGCCTCACACGCCGGCGGTGCTGTGTCCTGCGTGGCAGAGCGGCCCTGGCCTGCGCGGCCTTGGAGAGCAGGCCTCCCCAGCCTGGGGCCCTCCAGACGACCGCGCTTCCATCGTTCCCTGCTGTGCTGGGTGGGGATGATGGGACTTGTACTCAGCCCCGCTGGAGAGCCCAAGGCTGGCTTCGAGAGCCTCTGCTGCTGTGGCCAGGGCCGTGGGCCGTTCCCCAGCAGAAGGCCCTCGGCCCTGCTCCCGCCCTCTCCAGGAGAGAGGCCCTGGGGGGCCGTCGGAGCCGCCGGGCCTGGCCGAGGGCAGCGGCTTCCGTGCTCCTGCTACTGCCGGCCTGCGCGGGCTGTGAGGGAGGGACCGTCCACGCTGTGCTGAAGGCGGGCTGTTGCACAGAGCCCCTGAGGGCGGACGTGTGTGCAGGCTCCTTCTTCCAAATGGAACTCTCCCCTGCTGCCCTGAAACGATTTCAGTTTTTCTTGATTTTCATGCATTACTAACGTGCGCATACCGCCTTACCCACAAAAAGCCATCAAGGCAGTTTACTGGGGACTTGCAGCATCTTTTTTCACTCATGACTGCTACTTATTTGCTATGAATGCAAACACTGCCAACCACAGTGGAGGCCAGCCGGCTCAGGTCGGCCGTAGCAAGCAACCTGGGTTTTGTCTTGACGTGGATAAAGAGTGCAGCGCTGTTCATGGATGCTGCAGTTCTCCTGGCCCAAGAGCAAACCAGCGGCCTCGCGGCAGTCGGGCGCAAGTTCCAGGCTGTTCGACCTGAAAGGGCCCCAGGAGGGCCACCCAGTCCATTCTCCCGCTCCAAAGCAACCCCGGCAAAACAGGGACGAGCCCGCCCCCCCGCCAGGGCCCCCACAGAAAATGCCCCTCCAAGGAAGGGGGGCTTCTCGATCTGACCCTGGGCAGGAGGGGAGCCTGGCCACTGCGAGGCAATTGCAGAAGGAGACATTTGTTGGGCACCCCACTTTCCACTTCACCAAAGGTCCTCTTTTGTTGGTGGCAGCCCCAGTGGAAGTGGGGGGGGGATCAAGGTGGTGGGGAAGAGACGAGGAAAGCAGTTTCACCCTTAAAGGCAGCCTAGAAATAGCGACGGCTAGAGAGGCAGAGCGATAGCAGACGCTTTTCTCTGGGGGTGGGGGTGAATCTACAGGCACTGGGTGTCTGCTTCTCCCTCTGTCGTTGGCTTCAAGCAGAAAGTTGACGGGCGAGGGTGTCTGCCACGCACCCCGGCGCGCGTGTCTCTGTGCGCGCCAGCTAGCGGGAGTGCTTGATCTCTCACTGAGCGATTGCCATGCGCCCTCCTCCCCATATCTGTGGCTATTTCGGGGACGGCTGGAGTCCTGTCACACTCTGCAGCGTAGCTGTGGCTGCCGCTCCCAGGTTCGCCCGGCTCCCACTTTGTCTCGGTGGGACAGAGAAAGAGCCGGCTTCCGCCCCCCGCCGCCTCCGGCCAGCTGGGCAGTGGGGGACAGCCCCACCGGCACACAGCTAAGCTGTCACTGCATACCAGGAAGGGTTGGAGTGCCCTGATCTGCCCCCCCTTGCCTGAGTGCCCGGGGGCGGGCGCTGCTAACCTGAGACTTCTGCACGGTCTCTGGCAGAGGCGTTGGATTCCCACGGGGAGCTGTGGGGCAGAGTGCTGGGTGCTGGGCCTGCAGGCGCGGTTTCCCTGGGCGATGGACAAAGCAGGTACCTGGGCTCGGGGGGCGGGGGGTTTCCCAGGGCAGAGCCTGTGCTGAGGTCTGGACGGGGGAAATGCTATGCAGAGAAGAAACAGGTGGTGGGCTGGTTGGAGGGCTACATGTGGGGCACAGTGCCTGATGGAGCAGGAGCAGGAAAGGAGGGTTGGGCGGTAGAGGGGAAGGTCATCCATGCTTGTCAGGAATCGTGTGTGTTTTTGTCTTCCGTGGGATACCACAAGGACATCCAGTCCGGCCCTCGGATGAATCCCAGATGGGGGTGAGTGGACTTGCTTGAAGTTTTGGTCTGGGTGAAGCAGTCCCTGGAGGAGAAAGGGGGCCTCCCACCGTCCTGCGAAGGGGAGTCCCTGCCGCCGCTGCCGCCTTCCCCGACTGAAGACGGCTTGTTGCTGTTGCTTGTGTGGTTGGATGCCTGTTCTTGTTTGCCCGGTGTCCGCCTCTGGGTGGGTGGGCGGGCGGGGTGGCCGGCCCTCCCTGGGCAATGAATGAGCCCCGTGCGCGTGTGTGCTTCGCAGAAAGGCGTGGCTGGCTGGCCGAGGCACCTTCGGGGCGGGCGGGGGGAGCGGAGCATCGTGGATTGAGGAGGAGTGGAGGGGCGGATGCAGCCTTTGGGCGGGTTCTGCAGCCGTATCTATTCCGCTCTGCATTTAGTGAAGGGTTTCGCTGCCGCTGCGCCGGTCTTTTGCCATTTCACCGGGTTGTGTGTCGAATATTTATGGCTGGATTGTTTTGTGTATGTTGCAATCTGCTTTGTGCGGGTTTTCGCCCTGAACCCTGGCGAGTCAGTCAGTCGATCGGATGGTGGCTGGTGACTGGCAGGAAAAGCTGGGGCTCCCCGGTGCCGAGTCTGCCCAGGGCCCCGCGCGCACGTTGCGCTGCCCTCCCACATCTTCTTGGGATTACAGCAGCTGTTGCCCAGCCTGAGGCAATGAGGCCAGGCCAGGCCAGCTAATGAGCCCGAGTCGGGATTAGCCTGGCATGCGTCTGTGCGGCCTTGACCTCCCCTCCGGCTCCGCTCCGCAGGGGAGCAGGCGGGGTCTCACCCCCTTCTCCTCCCCGCCCCCGTCCCCCCCAGATAACCAGTTCCGAATGTCCATCCTGGAGCGCCTGGAGCAGATGGAGAAGCGCGTGGCTGAGATGGCCGCCTCGGCAGGACCCCAAGCCCAGCAGCGGGGGGAGAAGAAGCCGCCCAGTCAGGTGAGGGGAGCTGAAGCAGAGCGGGGAGGCCTGGGCGGGCGGGGGCGGGTCTGGCTGCGTGGCGGCGTGTTTTGGTGGGCACGGTCCCCTGGGAGCGGGCTGATGCTGCTCGTGCTTCCAGTCCTTGCAAGAAGGCCCTCCTGCGTTCTCTCTGGGGCTGGGATGCTGTTGCTCATGCACCCACGCCGCCCCGGCCCGTCGTGGGGTTTTGCTGTGGGGGCGGGCGGAGGGAGCTTCCGCTCACCGTGCTGCGCATCCCCCCAAGCTGTGATGAGCCGCCTCGGTTTCTTGGGCAGAACCGAAAATGTTTTCCGAAAGGGATTTCATTTCCCTGGTGGGGCGGGGGAAGTTGCGGTTACTCCCACCTTAGGTGTGAGAGCAGTGTGGTGTAGCAGTTAGAGTGCTGGACTAGGAGACTCAGGCTCTAGTCCCCCCTCAGCCAGGAAGCTCACTGGGTCACTGCGGGCCAGTCGCTGAATCTCAGGCTAAACTACCTCACAGGGTTGTTGTGAGGATAAAATGGAGTGGAGGAGCATGTAAGCCGCCCTGGGCTCCCTGGAGGAAAGTGGGGATAGGAACGTGCCACGCCAGTGTGCCCTTCGGGGCCAGAGCTGCCGCTCTCCTCCCAGGGGCCTTGCAGCACCTGCAGGTCGTGCTTTGCGGGCGGGCCCCCGGGGCCTCCCACTCGCCCTTCAGTCTCCCTCTGTGATCTTCCGCCTCCCTCAGCGTAGCCTGGAGGAAGCTGCCGTGTGGCCCGGCCGGCCCTTGGCAGCCCAGCATCGTCTGTCGCGCGGCCGGGCAGCCGCTGGGCTCTCCCCTGCCCGGGGCTTCCAGCGGGATGCCTGCCGTGTCCTCCCCGGAGAGGCTGCTGGTGACTGGGCCTGGGCCCTTCGGTAGGCCACGCGGGGCTCTGCCACAAGCTGTGGCCCTCCCCAAGCTGCTCAGTCCTGGGGCTGCTCCGGCGCTCCCGTCGTCTCCTTCGCTGGAGGAAACACACCGGGGCGCGTCAGTCCTTCGCATCGTGGAGTGCAGGGAGGACAAGCGTGTCAGCGGCCACTACTGGCCATGCTGGCCACATACCACCTCCAGCGCTGAGCCAGTCTGCCTCCCCAAGCGCGTTGCGGGAGAACAAGGATGGGGGGCTCCTGTACTCAGGCCCCCAGCGGGCTTCCTGGAGGGCCTGCGCCTGGCCACTGTGACAAGGGGGGGCCCCGGGGGGCTGATCCAGCATTCCTCATCCTTTTCTCTCCGCCCATTTTGCCAAGATCCCCCCTTCTGCGCTCGGGGCACCCCTGAAGCCACCCACACCCTGCCCCCCAGCCAGAAGGCTGCAGGAGTGGCAGCCGCGGCCCCCCGAGGGGCGGCAGCCCCGCACAGCCTCCCTCCTCCTCCTCCTCCTCCTCCTCCTCGCTGTGCGCCTGCCCCGCTGGCAGCGGAGCGCTGTTCATGGGATGGTTTGGCCAGACCGGGTCATGCCTCAGTGGGGCTGAGCAGCAACCAGCAGAGTTTCAGCTTCTGGTCAACCCCCGTTGCCACAAGTGGGAGGGAGCAGCCGTTTCAGGCGTGCAGGGCGGGGGCGACACGGCATGACCCGGGCTTGTCCGGGGGTGGCGTGGACACACCTTCATGGTGGCCCCAGGGGTGACTAAGGTCCTGCAGCGCCGCAGCTCCCGTGGCGAGCGCCCAGGAGCAGCCGCTGGGGCGGGGGGCGGCGGAGAGGATCCGGAGTTGCCCTGCTCGGCCTCTACCAGGGCCCTGCACTGGCGCTGGTCACCGCAACAGAGGCCACTCTCTGCACCTGCTCCAAGTGGGCAACAGCACCCCTTGGAACCTGGGGCAGGGAATGGGGAGCGCTTCCGCCTGTCTCGAGGCTGGGATGTGGCGAAGTACGGGGGCGGAGTGGCGGGACACAGCGGAGGTTTTCTGCACGGAGAGTTCCGGGGGGCCCTTTTCTCTGGAAGACATGGCAGCTTCCCGGAGGCCTGCGCTCCCCCTCGGAAGGGCGGGGGTGGGGTGCCGCTGGGAGTTTGCCTGGCAACGCAGGGTCTCGGGCAGCCGGGGCCAGAAGCTGCTGGTGGGGCGGCAGGGCAGAGGGCCTGGTGGGGATGGAAGGCCCTGGGGGGGAGAGGGCCGGCTGTGCTTGCCCTTAAAAGTGAGGCATCCGAGGCCAGGGATGCCCGGCTGGCTGGCAGGGCAGAGGAGCAGCAGGTCGAACTTCGCCAGAGCACCTTCGGGGCCTGTGGCCATGCAGGGCGGGGGCCGGCGCCTTGCCCTTTCCCGCCGCCCCCTCGCATCCCTTCCTCTGGGCTGCCAGCTGCGGTGGACAGGCGTGTATATTTAGCCCCTTCCGTGGTGTCAGCTCTCGGGTTTCGCTGGGATTGGCACCTGCGGGGCCGGCCCAGCTATTTTCGGGCCGGCGGTGGGGAAGAGAGGCGGCAGCACTGCCGGGGTGGGATTGGGGAGGCTGGCAGGTGCCGGCCCCCCCTTGGCGGCCAGAACGGGCCAGGCATTCTTTCCATCGAGGTCAGCCACGGGGAAGGGCCTTGTGGCAGGGGACTGATCCTGGGGGCCGTCCGTTGTCGTTCGGCCCCCCGCCACCGCCCCCTCCTTTGCGGGGTGGTTTTCTACTCCTGCCAGGCAGCAGCACCTGGGCACAATTGGGGGGACGTTGGCCCAACCCGTTACTGCACAGGACTTTTGGCAGGCTCCCGGTTGTGCGTTCGAAGCATTCTCCGGTGTCCTGCGTTTCTGTGGAATGTGTTCCCGGCAGCTCATTGTTTTGGAGACAGCAAACGGCACCCTACAACAGGCTTCCCCAAGCTGGTGCCCTCCCGATATTTTGGACTGCAACTCCCAGCATCCCCAGCCACCTGTGCTGGGAGTCACAGTCCAACACATCGGGAGGGCACCAGCGAGGGGAAGGTTGCGCTGAAATCCACAGGGAAGCAGCAGTAAAGCCGTCTGAAAGCCCCGCGGAGCAGCGGCAGCACAGGCCGCACCCAGAAAAGCTGCTGAAGCAGAGCGCCTTTTCCTGCCCGCTAAACGGCGGGCCGTTGGTGGCGCCGAGGCCCTTTGGGCCGCCTTGCTCCTCTTCTGCCGACCTCGGGTCAGGACTAGGAGTGAAACTTGTGGGCAGCCGCTGTCCGAGAGGACCGCCCGGGTGCTTCTTCCACGTGGTCCTCGCCGCCCAACACCCGCCAGTCCCTCCATCGCCCCCGAGCCCCGCCACTCTTTGAACCAGCAGCACCCAGCCGGGGGCTCACATCCCTCCCCCCCAGCTCCTGTCTGGCCCTTGCCAAGTGCCCAAATCAGCCCATTTGGCACCCAGCAATCTGCCCCCCGCCGCCCGCATGCTTGGAAACCCCCTTGGCAAAATCCAGGGCAGCTGATGTACCAGGAAGCCGGTGGGACGCTGTCCAGGCAGGCCGGGTTGATGGACTGACTGGCGGCAGGCTAATTCCAGGGCCGGGCCAGGCCAGGCGCACAGCTTCCCGGAGAAGGTGGGGCAGTGCGGCCCCTACAGCGAGGGTGGTGTGCCCCACCGGGAGGCCTGCCCCGAGAGCAGGACTTGGGCAGCAGGCTAGCCCCCCCGCAACAAGCGCTGCAGGGCCCCGGCGGGCTCCTCCCGGCCAAGTCCAGCAGGCCCCCGCCCTGCTCCACACGTGGCACTGGATGGCCCCCGCACCTCTGCCCCGCAGCTGCCGAAAGAGTGGGACCCTGGGGGCGGAGGGCCTCGGCGGTGCGCTGCCACTGGGCGGGGACGCTGCCGGGCCGGGACAGCCCGAGGGGGCGCGCTTCCTCGAGGTCTCTGCCCCGGCTTTCCCGCTGGGGCGCCCGCATTTTGGCCTCTCGGGTTGCTCCAGGCCGGTTTTGCACTCCGGCCTCCCGCTGGGTGCTGATGTGGGGCTCTCGCATCCTGGGCCAGGCACGCCGCCGCCGGCCACCCCCTCCCTCATCCGGAGGCGTCTTGGCGTCTCTGGCACTGGCCCTGACGCCCCTCCCCACAACCCCCTGGGGAGCCGCAGGGGCTCTTTGCCCTCAGCCCCCCGCCTCACCCCTGGGATCTGTCATGCACAGCTTGTGGCCGTGCCCTGCGGGGGGGAGGGGCGGGGTGACTAGCACTTGGCCCTCGGCCGGCCGCTCCCCTGACGCTCCCCTGTGGCTGGGTGCCCACAGGCCTTTGGGGCAGGGCGGGCTGCTCTGGGTGCCGTGGAGGGCAGATGCCTCTGCTTGGCTACCTCTGAAGCACTTTGGGGGGGGGGGTCTGGGCGGGGCGGGCTGCATTCCACGATGCTGGGCTGCAGCCTCCTCATTCTCGCTGGAGCCACAGCCGCCTCGTGCTCCCCCCCGCGCAGGCTGCCTCCGACGCCTTTGAGGAGCGCATTGTGGCTCTGTGCGAGAAGATGATGTTGCGGTCCTGCTGGCTTCGTTCGGAGACCCTCGTGCACCATGTCAGCTTCCGGGGCATGACCCTCCTGCACCTGGCTGCTGCCCAGGGCTACACCCGTCTCATCGAGAGCCTCATCAAGTGGCGGTGAGTCGCCTTGGCCCGCCTTGTGGCACGGAGGCTCTGCACAGCCTTTGGCCGCGGCTTTACACGACCGCGGGTTCACGGCTGCCTTGCCTGCGGAGGGTCCTAGGTGCAGTCTCCAGTGGGGAGGAGCATGAAGCAGGGTGGGGGGCTGTGGGGGCCTGGGCGCCACTGTCGTCGGAGCGGGACTTGCCTTGGGCCAGGGGACAAAGTGCCTGGCCTGAGAGGAAGCCATGTGTGGTCTTCAGGTGCAGAGCACAGAGGTGGGGCTGCACAGAGAGGCTCGAGTCCCAGCGTTGGCAGGGACGCTGCCGGGCTCTCCGCCCCCCCAGTCAACATGGCCCTGTCATCTGCAGCGCAGACCCCTGGCAGACCCAGAGAAGGCTTGCCCCGCCTCCAGCGGAGACCTTTCTTCCTAATGCTTCCCCTGCCTCAACCTCCCTGCCTCAGTGGGCAAGTGGCAGGGCTGAGCAGTTGCCACCCTGCACCGTGCCTCTGTGACTTTCCGGAGGTGGGACAGCTGCCGCAAGGGGCAGCCAGGCGGTGGCGGTCGGGCTGGTGGTGCACGAGCCGCCCCGCTCCGCCACAGCTGCCATCACGTGGCCTTCCCAGCCTGGCTCCCTCTGGACGCGTTGGCTGCAACTCCCGTCACCCTCAGCCATTGGCACGCTGCCGGGGGCCCCGGGAGTTGCATTCCCCCGCGGGGGGTGGGGAGCCAGGTTGGGGAAGGCTGGTCTGCACGCTGCCTTCTCCCTGAGGGGGCCCAGGGAGGGGCTGCTGGGGCCGGCCTGACCCCTTGCCTGGCATGGGCCTGTTTCTTCCCCACAGGAGCCTCCATGCCCAGAGCCTCGACCTGGAGCAGGAAGCAGACCCCCTCAATGTGGACCACTTCTCCTGCACCCCCCTGGTGGGTGTCTGCGTTCATGTCGCAGCGCGTGTGCGTCGCTGACCCGAAGGGCGTTTGCAGGCGGTGCTCCCAGGCCGGTGCAGAGGGCCTGTTGGGAAGGGCCGGTGCCGCCTCGGCGCGGCTGGAGCGTCGTAGAGAGCGGGCGCTGTGGCGCTGAAGGCCGGCTCTGCGCCCTCGCGGGCTCGGCCTCTGGCACCTTAGGGAGCACCGAGCACGCCGGCAGGGGATCGGGCGATCTCGTGGTCGCCCTTGCCCCGAGTGGTTCCGGGCTCTGCGCGCAAGAAGCAACGCCGCGGCCCTGGCCCGGCAGCCTAGCGGCAGCCCGCACAACTCCCCAGCGTGGGTGTGATACGCTGGTGACGCAGTGCCCCCGCTGCGCCC